>NC_049256.1:7358386-7983803 GCF_011100685.1 Canis lupus familiaris | reverse complement strand
TGTGTCTCTTCCTCTCTCTCTCTCTCTCTGTCTCAATCTCTCTCATAAATAAATAAAATCTTTTTTTAAAAAAATAAGGAGAGGACTATGGATGCCCAAATGACTGGAGCTGTCTGATTTCCACAGGAGATTTTTGGGAACATAGCATCATCTCGAATCAAACTGAGTTGGTTTTTTTGTTTTTGTTTTTAAAGGAAGTCTATTGAGGAGAAATGTTTAGAATATTTTATAGTGATTTTGAAACAGCAGCAACTCTCCTTATGAGAAAATGAGACATAATCTAAGTTGTCATGCGCCCACCTCACTTGGCCTGCCAAGCCGCCCCGCCCGGAGGGACCCAGCCCTGCCTCCCCCTCCCTGCCTCCCCCTCCCCGCCTCCCCCTCCCCGATGGCTGCTCCAAACTTCATCTTCTTTTACGGTGCTTGCCAGAGTGTCACGTAGCAGTAATGATTCTGGCATTTCTCCTGCCAAGACGGATGGAGCCAGTGAAAAACATTCTCAACTTGCAGGAGTGAGACTCATAGTGAAATTTAAGGCCCTTGATGGGACATTAAGGACAAACACACCTTGGGACAGAGAAATACTTTCTTTTCCTCTCAAATCAATCCTTGAGTGCAGCTGCTGGGTACTGTGTGTACTCAGTCATGGCTCGAGCCAGCCCTGTGCGTGGAAATCCCTGCTTAACCTAAACCCATAGTTTTGAACCTCTTTCTCTGTTATTTCTCTCTTTCACACACACACACACGCATGCACACATGCACATATGTACACATATTGTCAATGAACTGCAAGAAGATGACAAAGAACAGGAAGGGGAAGGGAACCGATGAATTGGAGAATAAAAAGTAAGCTTATTTCCTATCCCTTGTCTCTGCCTCTGGGAGGCTGTGGCTGCTGTCCTGAGCTGTCGGAACGGGTGAGCACTTGGAACCTCCGCACGGCCTTTGCTACACATGAGGATACTCATGGGAAAGGGAGTAGGGGAATGTCTCACTAGAGGGAATGGCAAAGGATCAGAAATTCATTCTGCTGTTTGTGTGCATAACAGGATCACCCTCGTATGTGTTCAGAGGTCTGCTCCCCGGCCGGGCATAACCACAGTATGCCTTCTTTCTCGAACATTAATGGGTGTAGGTAATGGCACTGCTATCATTTTGTTTCCCCATAACCCCAAAATCTTCAGATGCTGGTTTGAAAGTTTTAATTCACCAGACATTTACAGCCTGCTATTCTGGGTAGTTTACTTATGTACAGATGGTAATTAATAGCAATGAATATTTTCAAACTCTGGATTTTTCCCCTTTTAATTGCTAATATAGTGGCACTTTTATGGATAGTAGAGACCTTGCAAATGATAAAGCCAACCTAGTCATCTGACCCCAGTCCCCCAGGAGGAGAAAGAGGGCCAGATGTTAGGCCCATGGACACTAGAAGGATTGGGATGGGGAGAAGAGATGATGTCAGGGCTGTGGAGCCCCACTTGCGATTCTGGACATCTTGGGACAGAAAAAGACAGTGTTGCCAGACTGGCTCTGACAACGGACAGCCACCTGCAAGCTTATAGAGGCACTGAAGGTGTTTCTGTATGCAAATGAAGATGTCCACTGATTGACATGACTTTTTAATATTTCAGGGGACCGTGAGCTCAGCACTGTCTGCTTTGCTCCCTGGAGTAGTCTTGGTGCTGAGCACAGGGCCTGGGACTTACGTGTTCAGCTGGCACGCCCCGAGAATTAATGAGAGCATTAATGAGAGCCATGGCATGCTGAGTGAGGGACAGCCATGCTTGGGGGATGATGATATAATGAGGCTTGGTCATGCAGGACTTAGATGTCACTCCTTTGTAGGGTTTTATTGGCTCCTCAGCTCTTGGAGCAAAAGGGCCTGGATCTTGCTCAGGAGAAGGAGGAGGACGAGGGGCACATTTCGCCAGCACTCTAATTCCAGCCAGGCGGCCATACTCCCGAATCCCTCAGAACTACTTAAGCTGCACCAGCACCTGGCACCCTGTCTGGAGGAAATTGCATTTTAACTATCTTATTGCCCTAAGAGCCTTTGAACAAACCACGAGGAACAACTGTGGGCCAGCATTCTTTATTCTGGGTGACTGGGGAAGGGCTCCCAAGGAGCCAAGGAGCAGGTGAGCCATCTGGAGGAGGATGGGCCCGCTGGATGGCATTGTGGCTACCAGGACATGCCTTAGAAGAATATACACCTGTGGAGTCTGGGGACATCTGGTCCTGGGGCTAAACTCTGCATCTGCACCCCTGGTGAGCCTCTCTGTGATCACCTGGTTTTTCTTACAGAGCAGGTTCAGCTGGAGCAGCTCTCGGTTCCCACCAGACACAGGGTGCTCCAAGTTTCAGCTGCTCAGGAGCAAATGACGGTGGCATTGGCACAGGCCACGGTGGAGCGGTTTTCATTATACAGTTCCAGCAAAACCTGGTATTCTCCCTGGAGGGGATACGGGGAAAGCATGAGATGTGTGGCCCACAAAGCAATCGACCATTCAACAGGTGGTCATCGAACACCTTCTATGTGCAGCATTGTTTTAGACACTGGGGATAAAGCAGAACTAGGCAAAGCAAACTCGCTTCATGGAGCTTACATAAGCTCATTGGGGCAGCCAGACAATGCACATGATACTTCAGGATGTGCGCTGTGCATATGCTGATGCCAGAGACAGAACAGGGGAGGGGAGGGGAGGGGCCACAGTGCTGGGCCCGGCAGGGCTGGGTGGGGCTGGGCTAGTGCTGGTTGGCAGTTTCAACTAGGCTGGTCAAGGCAGTCCCTGTTACAGAGGTGGCCTTTGGACAAAGACCTGAAGAAGATGGGGAGCACACCAGCTGCTCTGAGGGATGGCACCCTGAGTTTGAGGAAGACTGAGGATGCCCATGGGGCTGCAGGGAGAGAGAACCACAGGAGGAGAGAAAGGACATGAGACAGTGATGGCCTCACGGGCCATGGTGAGGACGCTGGCTTCCACTCTGAAAGGGACACAGGTCATGAGAGCACTTTCCCCAGGGGAGTGACCTGATGACACGTACATGTGACTACGATCCTTCTGGCCGCCCACTGAAAAGAGGCTGTAGGGGCCGAGAGTGGAAGCACTTGAGACCAGGTAGGAGACCACCCTGGCTGCAGTAGATGCAGAGATGAGGAGAGGGATCGGATTCTGGATGGAGGTTGAAAGAGGAGCCAATAATGATTTGCCAAGGAAACTCATGTGGGTGGGAGAGAAAGGAAGGGGCTAAGGGTGACACCGGAGATTCTGCCCCGAGCAACTGGAAGGATAAAGTGTCATTTGCTGAGACGGAGAAGACCTCTGCGGAAACAAGAAACCGAAATGTTCTATCAGAAAAAGTATTGCCACATTGTAGAGTTCGTTTCTGGCAACAACACTCCACAGAGGACTCTCTCCTTCTGTGGTTAGTGGTTGGGCTGAATGGGAAATTGCAGAAAAACCTATGTGTTTGTTCAGTGCCAAAGCCCTGCCCCAGCCCTCAGAGGCCATGTGGGGTGGGGGTGACATGCCTGTGGGTTCACCAGTCTGGAGAGAGATGCTCTGAGCGGTGGGAGGTAGTGGTAAGCAGGCAAAGAGCCCAAGACGGAAGGATCTCAAGAGATTCCTGGCACATCTTTGAAGTGCCTGTCACCCAAAGAAGAAAAGGGGTTTAATCTGTATAAGCCAGAGGGAAGGAATAAATCAGACCACTGGATGGAGGTTGCATGAGAGGCAGTTTTTGTGAGAGAAGAATGACATTCTACCAATTAGCAGAGGCCCAGGAGCGAGCGGGTTCCCCAGCAATGAAAACTGCATTTGGCAGAGCCAAGCTGCACTCTGGACGGTGGCTGGGCTGAGAGGGGTGCTCAGAGTGCTCCCTAGGGCACCGTTGAGCTTGAGGATCTGTGGTAGCAGAGGCTCCTGTGAGGCTGATGGCCCAGACGTGAGCAGCTCTGATTTCAGGAATGTAGGAACAGAAGGAACCAAAGCAGGGTGAAGGATAGAGTTCAAATGTGCACCCCCTATGTCCCCCTCATCATCACCTTCTTCACTTTTGGGGTCCATGTGCCTTGAGGCACACACCCTACAAAATTACTAAAAACCTAATGAATTTTTCATTATTGCTTTAGAAGCCTAAGAAAAGATGTTATTTGCAGGAAGGTCTTTAGATTATGAATTCCGTACCTACATTGCGTACATGCATACAAACCTGCATACGAACAAGATATGCATACTCTGGTTTAGGAGGCAAGAGTATTTGGGCAACTGTATTCACCTGCAGGCAGGTGGAGGGACTAGCTAGGAGGATGAGAGGGGTGGAGGAGGGACAAGGGACACACGGCAGCAGCCTCTGCTGTTGAGGCTAGCGCTGAATTTGTGAGTCAGGAATTTATAGTTGTATCCTTGGCACTTACACAGATTAGGCTGTACCTACAAATTGTTGTCCAGCACTTTGGAAGCCCAAAGGGTCTCTAAATTCTAATTCAGAAAACAGCAGTCATAGAGATGCAGGGCTCTAGGCAGGACTTTGGTCGGGGCCAAGGGACTGACTGTGCTAAAAAGAAAGTCACACCAAGACACTGAAGATTGACTGCTGAGTGGAAAAGTTTCCAGCCAAGCAAGGATGGAATTAGCACAGAGCCCATCTCTGGGGGATTTGATGGGAGGAGGCGATCCGGGGCAGGTCTTTTAAAACCAGAAGACTTCACACTGTCTCTGTCCCATATTAGGAAGCAAAGTCTCTGAGCCTTGCTGGCTGGCTGTCAGCCAGGGAAGCCTGGGCTGGCTGCAGCTGGTCCTCAGCCAGCGTGGGAGCTCATGTTGAGATTAAGGCCAGCAGCTGCCTCCGCTGCATACGTGACAGGTTGCATGCATCCCACTTGGGTTATGTCCCCTGTCGATTCTGGCCAGGTGTCAGCAGGTTGGGCATAGTCAGACCTGGCCAGGTTTCTGCTTCCTAGGTTGAAATCTCAGATGGAGACGAGGTAGGAGGACCAACCGAAGAGGACCAGGGGATGCTTAAGCAACCATGTCCACGGCCGGGATGCCTGAACCTGGCTTTGCCCTCAAGCTGGGCAACATCGCAGAGCACCATCACTGGTTGAAAAGAATGCAGGTCCCGCACTCACCCAAGCATCCTAGAGGAATGGAATAAAGCTTTTTTTCTCCCCCATTTCTATGAAACTTTTCTTTCAAAGGGATTTTGTGCCTTTAAGAAATTCTTTTCCCTTATATTTCATAGCAACTCCTAAAGAGCACTGCTTTTTTAAAAAAAATCCAATAAGGCAAGATGAAAATCAGTCAGATTTTAAGTCAACTTCCAGTGGGAGGGGAGGATGATGGATTCAGAAGGAATGTGGGGAAGGAGAAAAATTCAAATAGCAAAGACTTAAAGAAAAAATTAACTGGGAGAACTTCGGCACCACATCCTGGAAATGAAGGGAGTTTGCAAGACTAATATTTTACTGGAAGGCCTGCAGGGAAGACGCTGGAGAACCCCAGAGGGGGAAGGTGTAGCTGGATACTTCCCATCTGCAAGAGAAACACTAGAGAATGTTCTAGAAACACGAGGGCTTGCACCTGAGGAACCCAGAGGCTTGGACAGAAAGGAAACTCACAGACACACACACACACACACACACACACACACACACAAGAAATGAAACAAAGTTAAACAAATTCTCTTTGCAGAAGGAGACCCATTTCCAGAGTCACATTTTTTTTTGAAAACTGAGATATATTGATATATATCAATGTATTACATCTTTGTGATTCCTTTTATGATGACCTATGAGATTTTCTCAGGGGTAGCAGATTGAAAAATGCTTGTATTGCTTATTCCAGAGCTCCTTGAATTCAGCCATTTAATAAGGTCATATTATTTTGCGTAGAAGGAATTAGTGGAAAACTCAACTCTTAGCTGTGAGCCTTGCCCTTGAATACTCAGGATGGCGGCATTTTATTCACATGGTGGCAGCCTGTGAATAATAGTGCAAGGCTGGAACCTGGGTGCTGTTAAGCCTTCATAGTTGTGTGTGTTGCCTCCTTTCTCCGATGAGCCAGCCTCATCGACAGCCCACACCCTGGCAGTCCCATGTAGTCCTCACAGACACAGCAATCCTACAGGACGGGACATGAGCATCCTCCTCTGTGGGAGCTGTTTGCCCAGAGGTTCCCTGAGGATCCAACGGGACATAAAATATTAAATACTAAAATGGGAAAATCAGTGTTTAAGTGGCCACCATGAGATAACGGCTTTATTGAAGAAGGGTTTTCTTAGTGATGGCAAATGGAAAAGATTTAAATTTAATTCCTTCCTCCACCTCTCCTCCTCTAAGAAACTGCTCAATACAATAATTAAGTAACAGGGCAAAACAGAAACCAACACCTTACCTCGAAAATTTCAAATCCAGGATTATTGATGGGACCAGCATAATAGATCTGTTCTGAAACATACAAAACAGACATAATGTTACTCAATCATATGAACAAAACTGATTTATTCATATTATCGGTGCTTGCTATGCGCTAGGAATCCAGTGATGGAAAAGAAGGTCTCTATCTACACAGTTGCTCACTTTCTAAGGAGGACACTGACAACCTGTAAATAACTAAATAAGTCACTTGGGTTGTAGAAAGTGCTAGAAGAATACATGCAGGCCACGTGAGAGGCAGATGGTGTCATGGTTAAGAAGCCAGGCTGGAACCAGGCTGCGTGGGGTGAAATCCTGTGACCGCCTATGATAACTGTTTGATCTTGGATAGTCATTTCTCCTTTGGGCTCAGTTTCCTTTTTTAGAATGGGTATAATAATGACGATAACAGTGTCCACTTCCTCGAGCTCTGAAGAATCAAAGAGTTAGTCAATGTAAAGCACTAATAACAATGTCTGGAAAGCACTGAATAAATAATTTGCTAAAATAACGAACTAGGAAATGCCATGTTTGGTTGGGTGGCTGGCCGGCGAAGGCATCTCTAATGTTTAGTAGCTCTGATATGAGAATGGAGAGGGGAGATGATTGGGTAGCTTTACTGGGCAAGAATGATAAGGAGAGAAACTCCAGGCTGTTGGGAATAGATTCAGGAAAGCTTATGATTACAGATCATGGAATCTAAGGAGGGTAAGGAAGTAAATGAAGGTGGAGTGGGTTGATAATAGAAACACTGGCAAAGTCAGTTGAATGGAGATTCCATCATTGCTATCAAGGTCCTAGAAAGGGTGTGCTGGAAGGTCATGGTGAAGCCAGAGGGTAGAAGCCTTGACACTGAGATTTCAGAAGTGGTGCCTTTACTGATGGTGACAACACACAGGGTTGATGTGGGAGTCAGTGGTTGAGGTAGAATATTGTAAAACATTAGTGGAGGTCAAGCCTCTGGGACATTATGAGGATAGATGGACCATTCATGCCAACATTGAGTACCGAAACCTTGCCCAGCTCCTCCCATGGTGACTGCCATCTTTGTGACTCCCCAGCCCTGTACATTTGACACATTACAAGCACACTGCCTAAGAGCACAGACTCTGGGGGCAGGCTGTCTGAGCTAGGTTTGAATTTTGGCTCTTCTTATTATGATTTGGGCAAGTCACCTAATCTTTCTGTGCCTCAGTTCACTCATCAGGAAGCGAGGTGGGCCTTATAATAATATTCACCTCACAGAGTTGTCATGAGCATCAAATGAGTTAATGCAAGTAAAGCTCTTTCCACAGTACCTGGGACATGGTGAGCCTGAGTGGTCAATGAGCGTTTGCCATTAATACATCACTGACCAGTCCACCCAATGGAGCATCCTCCCAATACAGGCCAGGTGCTGTGCCAGGTGCTAGGTAACAACAGTAGATGAGAATATTACACAAACCATTTGAATCATTGGGCTCCCAGAACTGTTATCATTTGTTTACAGGCTGCTTCCTTCAGCAGCCTGAGCCTTCTTGTTTGCATAGCTCCCAGTACATTGCAGAGTCTAGGACACAGCAGGTTGCAATATCGGGTTCTTATAGGGGTTGTAGAATGAGCAGATCCAGAGCCAGGATGTGGGTTTGCCAACCAACTTCATTCCTGCTCCTGCTACTGGGATCCTCTACCTGCTGGAAAGCTCTGGGCCTGGGTTATGCTGACACAAGATCCTGGAGCAGGGAATGAGCCATGGGAGTGGCAATCTGGTGATGAGGGTGGAGGGATGGTAGAGGATGATGGAGCTGAATAAATGCTTATTGGTTTATTGATGGCATCAAGTATTGAGCTCTTTTAAAGGCACAGTGACTTCCTGCCTCACATAGCTCCTGGTATCTAACCACTGCTCAAGAAATACTTGGAGACTGACTGACCATACTCTCTCCACGAAAAGGGACTTTGGACCAGGGACAGCATGGCTGGTAAGTGAGCAGCTGCCCACATGGAATCATGTCAAGGGTGTGACGGTAACCTGTTTTGTAAAAGGCCTCTTCAGGCAATCTGAACCTCAACTTCTACCAGGAGACCCATCCTTAGCATAGCCTTTGGCTTCTGTTAAATGCTCATGCCCCCAACATATCTATCCTTCCTTCCCATGGTCAATTTCTCATACCTTGCAAGGATAATGTGCAAACATGGTGGATGCCAGATGGACAACGTCCCTATTTCATTGCACTAAATGATCCATTTATTTTTGAAAGGAAATATATATTTGGTTGTGGATAGAAGCAAAAGTTTAATGCAAAGATATTCTTCTGTATGATGTGATTTTAAAAAGAGACATGTTGAAGTTCTGGATCTTATCCTTAAGAATCTTCCAGTGCCACTGGGAAAGATCCAGTGACTAGCTATACAGAAAGTTAACTGTATAAGTGAGTGGTGTATGCGGGCAATGTATTTTTAAAAATATTTCATTTATTTATTATTTATTTATTTATTTATTTATTTATTTATTTATTATTTATTTATGAGAGACACAGAGAGAGAAGCAGAGACACAGGCAGAGAGAGAAGCAGGCTCCATGCAGGGGGCCCGATGAGGGACTCGATCCCTGGACTCCAGGATCACGCCCTGGGCTGAGGGCTGCGCTAAACCGCTGAGCCACCCAGGCATCCCACGGGCAGTGTACCTAACAAGTGCAGAGAGTTCAGAAGGGACTGCCTGGGGTTCAGCTGGAGTGCTGGAGTGCTGCACCACCCGAGGGCATACCATTCATGTTATAATCTATGTGAGTGGTGGCCCCTGGAGCTGTGCAAGGCAGTGGCCCAGCTACCAGTATACTTTTCCTTTTGAGGAAATTCTTTCTTCTCCAGTGGTTATTCTCTGACCAAAGCCAGAACAATTTGAGCAGGAAGACAGAGACCCAGGGCCAATCTATTCTGGCAAGAGATGGCTTGTTTTATTTCAAGATGGCTTGTTTTATTTCAACAGTATCTAGGGCTGTTCACTTTCTGTGTGGTGCTGCAGCCTTCACACTGCTTCTGTGACTCTCAGATAGCCTTTCAGAAAATCCCCTTGCTTTTGTTGGCAGGACTGGATTTCTGATGCTCACAACTCAAGGGCTGTTGAATGCTATGGGCACGAACCAGTCAAAATCACTCACGCTGGCCATCAAGGTATGGGACACAGTGTGGCTCAGGAGCAGAACCCAAGAATGGGGAGTGTGTCTGTGCATGTCGGGTGTGGGTGGGTTCCCTTGGGCACATTTTCCCCCTGCTTCATGCTTCTACTGATTGTTCTAAGCTGGCATAGTGCAAACGACTTGGCCTTGGAAGCAGAAAGACCTGAGTTTATGACCCAGCTCTCCATTCACCAGCCGAGTGTCCATCCTGCAACTCAATTTCTGCATTTGCAAGATAGAAATGGGAATGTCTCTCCTGCAGGGCATTGAGAGGACCAGAGGGCTATATGCAAACTTGCTGAAAATAGTGGCATCCCCAGTCAGGGCAGAGCCAGTAGTTATTAGTTGTATTATTATCCAGTGGATGGGAAGAAGGCTAATGTAATGAAGACCCACTTGGATGCTGAGGAACACATCAGGTCTAGGTTTTGGAACCTTTGGGCAGAGGCAACAGCTGGTAGGTTCTATTGGTGTCTTTTGTCTTAAAAAAATAGATGAGGATAGCTCTTTGAAGAATAACATTAGAATGATATCTAACATTCTACTATGCTCATTTTATGCTCCAAGATTTGCGAATTTGTTTCAAATGAAGAGGTTCTTTAGTGGGCAGAGAGGTTTTCAGTCAATCTGTCTCTTATACTTTACAGTTTCAGTTGGACCTTTTGGAGGAGGGGTCTATGAAGTTCCTGAGAACTGCTTCAGGTAGCTCATGAAACTATCTTCTTCTTCTTCTTCTTTTTTTTTTTTTAACCTAATGAAATAACACCTAAAATTAAATTCTCGCCCCTTCCATTCTTAGATCCTCCCTGATTCTGAGATTCCTTTAATTAACATTCTCACACTCCAGTACTATAAAAAGAGCCCCAGTATATCTGTACCCACTCCTTCCTTTCCTCCATTTGAAATCTTTATCAGTTTTTAGTGTGCTGTGGATTAAAGAAATCCACCTCCCCGGTTCTGAACACATGAAGTCATTTCTGCGAATTGGCTTTGTTTTGACCCAGATCTTTGTGTGGTTGGCACATAATGTCTTTTACAGAAAGGAAATTGATTTTTAAAATGTGGAAATAAAAGGTCCCCAAAGGTTTTGGATTAGATGGAGGTGAGACTCAGGGCTGCCTTCCTGCTCTTACAGACTTTTATCCCCTGGGGAGCAGTGCGGATGCCAGTCCGGAGGTGCCCCCTGAATGCGTGGGTTCTGAGGAAGCATTCTCTCCATTTCCTAGCCCTTCCGAGTATCTTACTGCAATTGCCTCCAGTCTTCCAAATTTATTACAAAAATGTCATCAATATTTAAGCACTATGAGGGTGCTCAGCAGTGTAAAAATACTGAGAGTTATAATTTATCATAAATAGGCCAATTAGTATATTCAGAACAAAGTTTTAAAAAATGATCATTTATTTATTTTCTCAGCTTTGAGCCTTTTTCCTGCCTGCCAGGCCCAATTGAGGGGGCTCTTTGAGAGCTGTGTTGAACTAGGAGGACCCAGGCAGTGGTCCCACAGTGAAAATGGAATAGGGAGAGTGTTCCAAGCAGACCAAGAGCCTCATCTCTGGAGTGAGAGGGAGTGAGCACATTACTTCATTTTAGTGAGCTCTAAATATACTCTTCAGTCATCTCCCTGGCTCTGGGCATTTCCTTTAAGACACCCAAGTCTGGCAGATGGCAAAGGCCTGGCCATTGTTGCTCATCTCTTTCCTGATTTTAGCTCTGCTTTTTTTCAGCCTCTGACCCTGCAGGGTGTAGAAATTGCTTCCTGGTCCCACAGGACACTGAGCTAGTTGCCGGTTAGGGCACTTACTTAAATACATAATGAGCTTGCCTGCGTGGGGACTTAGAGGAGTGTGCCCTGCCTCTGGGGGTAGTGTGACTGCAGACAGACTCCCCGTGGGCCTGAAAGCCTTGAGGTTTCAACTTGGTTTCAATGGATGGATTCCAGGCAGTGTGGGCAGGTAGCTCCAGGCTAGGCCCAGGCCCAAATATTTATGTATGTGTGTATGTATGTGTGTGTGTTCAACTTTGTCAGCTTCTCCATCTCCTGGGCATTTCTATTCTCCAGAGCCTGTATATGCATTCCTTATGTCTCTCCTGAGGGCTGGCCACCAGAGGACTTCAGTGTGGTGAGCATGCCTGTACCACCTTGGAAGTGATCTGAGTTCCTGCGTGCAGTTGCAGAGGCTGACTGGCCAAGTGGGTGGGTGGGAGCATAAATCCAACTCCTGCTCCACAGCGTCAGACTCTGCAGCCTGAGGCTGGACTGGGTCCCACCTGCAGATTCTTCTGGTGTCCTGGCCACATCCCTTGCCAGTTTTGAAATCAGGGCAGCCTTACACTGGAAAACAGTATGGAGATTTCTCAATAAGTTGAAAATAGAGCTATCCTATGACCAGCAATTGCACTACTGAGTATTTACCCCAAAGATACAGATGTAGTGTTCCAAAGGGGCATCTGCACCCCAATGTTTATAGCAACAATGTCCACAATAGTCAAACTATGGAAAGAGCCCAGCTGTCCATCAACAGATGATGGATAAAGAATATGTGGTATAGATATACAATGAAGTGTTACTCATCTATCAAAAAAATTCAATCTTGCCATTTGCAATGACATGGACGGAACTAGAAGATGTTATGCTAAGTAAAATAAGTCGATCAGAGAAAAAACAATTATCATATGATCTCACTCATATATAGAATTTAAGAAACTCATATATTTAATTTAAGAAAATTTAAGAGAGGATCATAGGGGAAGAGAGGAAAAAATAAAACAAGATGAAATCAGAGTGGGAGACAAACCATAAGAGACTCATATCATAGGAAAGAGACTCAATCATAGGAAACAAACTGAGGATTGCTGAAGGGGGGTGGGGTGGAGGGATGGGGTAATTGGATGATAAACATTAAGGAGGGCAGGTGATGTAATGAGTACTGAGTGTTACACAA
The DNA here is from genome assembly GCF_011100685.1 of Canis lupus familiaris. NCBI lineage: Eukaryota > Metazoa > Chordata > Mammalia > Carnivora > Canidae > Canis > Canis lupus. The sequence continues at coordinate 7,971,282 of NC_049256.1, read as the reverse complement.
GACTGTGAATCACTGACCTCTACCTATGAAACTAATAATATGTTATATGTTAATTAATTGAATTCAAATTTAAAAAAAAGGGGGGGTGGAAATCAGGGCAACCTTGATAGCATCAGCCATGCCTCGAACATTGTCCCAGGTCAAGAGCCTGTCACCTCTGCATACTTTCTCATTGCACAGTGGCCCACACAGGACAATTGGGAAGTGCTGGAATGTTATCCTCTCCAAGCCCCCAACCCAGGTGGACTGGATCCTGGGTATAAATTCCACAACCTCCTGACCTTCAGAGGGACAAATCTGACATGCACGCTGTAGTTCCTCAAGGATCCCAGTGGGGCCGAGCCCTAGTTCCCATTCTTGTAATCGGTTGCCCATTTCTCCCTTCCTTGCTTCTCCTCTTGCCCTGAGTCCCTTGAGCTCCTCTCATGCCTGCTTTCTGGCATCATTTCCTAATAACTACCCACCCTCAAGTCTTTGTCTCTGGCTTTGCAAGGGGACCTCAAACTATGAATGCTTCCTAGAAGAAAGTGAACCTTCTCCTAATTTGTACCAAGGCCACATATGAGCTAGTGATGGTCCTAGAAAGCTGGCTGCTGATATATTTGGACTTGATTGTGAGGATGGAGCCATGCAGCCTAGAAGATAAATCTGAACACCCTGGAAGCTGACTTCTGCACCGAAGAGCAGGAAGAAGAATGAATGCCCTGGATTGTCCTTGAGAAGGCCCAGAGCCTCATACTTTGGAGAAGACAGGAGTTGAGAGAGGAGGTGAAGGCCACACTGGGTGGGTGGCTGTGAGGGAGCCAGCAAACTTGGGAAAGAGGGGGCAGAGAGGGAGGGGGAGAGGTGCACAGCTGGTCTCTTGGTTTCTAGTTTCTTCATTCAGTTGTGTACGGACTCTTACTATCACGGAACAGTGGGTCAGTGTGGGCTAATATGACTTAACCTGTAATAAACAAAGTGCATTCTATAAATTGATTTGAAGCTTTGGGATTTCTTGGCATATCAGATGACCCATTTATTTATTTATTTATTTATTTATTTATTTATTTATTTATTTATTTATTTTTCAGATGACCCTTTCATTGGGAGAATTTTTCCTCTTGCTACTGGGAGGTCAGTAGTTAGAACATGTTCAATTTTATTCCTAAATGAATCTTAAGATGTCAAGCATGTTGTTTGGCCCCTTTGGTCCGTTCCAGGCTTCAAAGCTGTGGTCCTTTTCAGAATTACCACCGTACTTCGGAGCTCGTAAGTATCCGATTAGAGTTTAGATTACTACATCTCAGCTTTGTCTGAAGTACTTTATCTTTCACTGTTCATTCAAACAGGCTTATGAGATCTTTGTTTTGATCTTTGACTGCTAGAGAAACTTAATATTATTTACAACTTGAAAGCATTCATTGTGTCATTGCAATGGAGCATTTATAAAACTATGAAGTGAGAATCTTTCCAGGGCTTATTTTTTCATGGTCCCTCTAGTTACACCTCTCTGGTGATTCGGAGATGCACTTGTTCTCTCTATCTTTTTTTTCCCCCTGGTAGCATGCTGACTTCCTCTTTACAACAAACTTTTATAAAAGACTCTTTGATATCTTTCCCTCTTTCTCTGCTGGAATGATTCCAACTCCTGGGTCATGGAATTAACTTCTAGCCAAATAGCTTTTCTTGTGAGTAGGGTCCATAACAGGTGGGAACTTTATGGGTCTCAGACAGTAATGGTCCAATGAGGCAAATATTTTCTGAGCAATGATATGACCCCTTAGCAGAAAAACTTGTATCTCTTCTCACGAATGAGTAACTGTATCATCTGTGAAGTTTTCCAAACTGCTTGACATTTGTGAGGGCATTTTCATTGAAAGTGTAGAGTTTGGATTATGCACAATTATTTGGCCTTTTTACACGCTATGCAGAGGTCAGACAAGATGGATATGGATTGGTTTTCTATTTGAGAGTTGTACAGTCTGCTAATGCCCATCCTTCAAGATGACCATGTCTTCATCCCCAGGGCCTCTGAATATGTTACCTTCCATGGCAAAGGGAATTTGCTGATGTAATTATGTTAAGGATTTTGAGATGGGGAGATTAGCCTGGATTTTCTGGGTGAGTTCAGTGAGATCACAAGGTGGTTACAAGCCAAGGAATGCTTCTAGAAACTGAAAAAGTCAAGGAAATGGATTCTCCTTTGAGGCCTCCAGAAGGAACATGGCCCTACTGACACTTTTATTTTATTTTATTTTATTTATTTATTTTTTTTTAAATTTTTTTTAAATTTATTTATGATAGTCACAGTGAGAGAGAGAGAGGCAGAGACATAGGCAGAGGGAGAAGCAGGCTCCGTGCACCGGGAGCCTGACGTGGGATTCGATCCAGCATCTCCAGGATCGCGCCCTGGGCCAAAGGCAGGCGCTAAACCGCTGCACCACCCAGGGATCCCGACACTTTGATTTTAGACTTCTGACATCCAAAACCATAAGGGAATAAATTTGTATTGTAAGTGACTGTATTTGTGGTCATTTGTTATAACAGCAGTAGGAAACTAACATGGTGGTCTTGAATGAAGAGAGGAGGCTCCGGGTGATTGACCTGAGAGGGGGCCAGGAGTGACGGCTTGTTTGAATTTGGGTTCCCAACAAAGGGCCCTTCAGAACCATCACACCAGCATAAGATTTTAGCAAAAGAGAAGGTATTTGGGTAATCAGCTTGGGCTAGAGAGTGAAATTTCCAATTTACATTCAACATCAATATTCATATGAATTCAAGACAGATTGTTAAACAAAATTAGAGCAATATAGAAACTATTAGGTCAGTGATGTCTAGTGACGTTCTGCAAAGATGGAAATGTTTTATATCTGCATCATTAAATATGGTAGCCTCTAGCTAAATGTGGCTAGTGTGACTGACGACTTGAATTTTTAATTTCATCTAAAAGTAAATGATTTAAATAGCCACATATGACTACTGGCTACTATATTGGATAGTTTTAGGTCAGCACTGTCTAATAGAAATATAACATGAGCCACATACATAATTTAAAATTTTCTAGTAGCCACATTTTACAAAAAGGGCAAAGAACCACATGAAATTGGTTTAAGAATATAAATATATTTTAACCCACATCTTAAAGTATTATAATTTTATTATGTAACCAATATAAAAATATTAACAAAAATATTAACAAGATATTTAGACGTCTTCTTTTCATCCCCCCTCCTTTTTTTACATAGTCTTCAAAATTTAGTATGTATTGTACCCTTAAAACACATATCACTCTGGACTGGCCACATTTCTGGTGCTCAATAGCCACATGTGGCTAGTGGCTACTGTACAAAACGGTGCCAATTATTTATTTTTTTAAAAGGTGTATTTATTTGTTTTAGAGAAAGAGAGTGAGAACACGTGCACCCATGCATCAGGGGAGGGGCAAGAGGCGAGGGAGAGAGAGAATCCCAAACAGGCTCCTGCCTGAGTACAGAGCCCAACGTGGGGCCTGATCCCACAGCCCTGAGATCATGACCTGAGCCAAATCAAGATTGGGACGCTTAACTGACTGAACCAACCAGATGCCCCCGAAACAGTGCCAATTATTAAGTCATTGATGAGGAACTGGGGACTAGAAAGTGAAATGATTAGTTTCCAAGTTTATTCCTCCTACAAGACCTTTTAGTCTTTGCTGCTCCCTCCAAGAGATACATAACTTCTGGCAATGAGGAGGGAAAGAAAATTTAAGTTTTTTCTTTTCTACCAACTTATTTCTGAATTTCAGTGGATAAATACTTAATGTAACTCTCAAAATATAACTTGTGAATTGGTGGGCTGATTGGATTTCCAGAAATGGAAATGAAGAAGACAGTGCTGGAGAGAAAGAGGAGAAATTGAATTGATCTCCAGAAACCTGGGGCAGACACAGGAAAGAGCAATTGTGATGGGAAATAATGGAATAGACATTGCAGAGGGTGGCCTTTCTCAGATTGGGGGGTCTCTGAGGTCCGTGCACATCAGAACTCTCAGGATGTTTGTTAAAATGCAAATACCAGCAACCCGTGGGATCAGAGTTTTGGAGTGGTCCAGGGAGCTGGGAGCTGGCCTTCTTAATTGGCTTTGTAAATGATTATTACATGAAAGGTGGGAGTCATTGAGCCAGATTTATGAAAATATACAACAGGCTGGGAATTTGTAACGGAACTTGTATTGTCTTAGAAAATTAAAAATGCTTTGGTCCTAGGTCATAATTAATCTAAATATGCTGGGTTCAGCTAAAGCGAAAATGTGACTAATGTCAAAGGACAGTTCCAACACATTATTGCCTCTTAGAGATGGGCTTGAATTTGTGGATAGAGAGAAATCTCCCAGGGCTGTAGGATTCCTTACTAAGCAATATGTTTCCTTTCTTTTCCTGCCTTTTTTTTTTTTTCCCAAGAAAAAGTCCTCCTTTGCTTGGTTGTTACTGATCATTGTTCCTACTTCTTCTTCTTCTTCTTCTTCTTCTTTTTTTTTTTTTTGTAGTTTAAGAGTGGGGGTTTTCTGCTAGTCCATAAGGTGCCAGTGTTTTTAGTGACTCTCCATTAGTTTACAGCAGTGGTGCCTGGCCAACAAATTCACAGCTGCTTGAAAGATGCAAAGAATAAAACATAAAGAGAAGGAGGGCCAAAGGCTAAGAAGATGATGCTTCAAATGTCCAATTCCAAGAGAAATGCAAATGGCGGTCTCTCCCAAGAGTCGTGAGGGGGCCATGGAGACTCCACTGTGTTGGCCACCAGAGGGTATGCAGCTTGGACTGGAGTCATGTTCTTCCTACCTCTGAGGAAAGAGGTCTTCAACTTCCAAGCCTCGAAGGCTCTACAGCCCCTGCAGGCCTTGTTAAAATGCAGACTTCCACTCTGAGATGGATGACCTCAGGGGCCCAGAGCCCTTGCTCTAGAAATCCCTAATCAGCTGCATGGAGTAGCTTCCATTTATCATGCATTGAATGCTTACTCTGTGCCAGACCCTGTTCTAAGGGCTTTGCATATATTATCCCATCTCATTCTTCTAGCAGTCCCACGAGGTCACTCATATTTTCCTTATTGTACACATGAAAGTGATGCTCAGAGAGATTGAGTAATTTGCCTGAAGTCACATAAAAACAAGTGGCAGTGATCGTCCAACTCTGTGCAGGTTTAGCCTCAAACTCTGTGCTTATCCCTAACTAGACTAGTGGTTCTCAAAGCATGGTCCCTGGATCAGCATCATCAACCTCATCCAGGGACTTGTAAGAAATGCAAATTTTAAGCCTCCTCCCTAGATGTATGAGTCGAAAATTGGGGGTGAACCCAACAATCTGAGGTTGACAAGTCCTCCAGGTGATGTGATATATGTCTGAGTTTGAGAACCACTGAATTGAGCTAAGCCTCCTGCTCTCTAAGACAGCACTGGCAGTGTGATGGGGGCAGGCCCCAGAAACTTCTTGGAGAACAATATTGGGTTTCTGCAGCGACAGAATGACAGTGGGGATGGTAATAGCTGGAGAAACTGCAATTTCCCAGGTGGCCGAAAACCAGCACACCATCCATGGGTCTATTGATTCATCCAATGGAAGTGGAACCAGGACATATGAGTTCCCATCTAAGCCACTTTGTCATCTGGGAAAAGAGGATGAGAAGCTGGGATCGGGAGAGATCGAGAAGGAAGTTATAGGGACAGCCGAGCAGAAAGCCTGAAGCAAAGGAACTCGTAGAAGCAGGTGGACTAAAATGGCTCAGAAATCAAAGGTAAGAAAACAAGTGGGGCGGAGGTCATATCCCAGAGAAGACATATTTTAAAATTGAGTCTTCAGATAAAGCTGCTTGTTCTCCTTCCCTTACAGCAGAAATCAATGACCGCATTCCTGGGACTTGTGTTCCTTCGTGCATGTGTGGTGAATGTGAAACCGTTGAAAAGTGAGGCTCACGGTGGGGGTGCCTGGCTGTGGGCGTGCTTTATAGAGACTGTCAGGACCATCGGCATAGATTGATGGTGGCAACTCTTGAAGGTAGCACCTGCCTGGAAGGTCTTCTACTGTAGCAGTGCAAGGCATAGGCACTTTGCAGAAAGGATCTGTGGGGATTTTTCCGAAACTAGCCAATTTCCAAATTTCCTCCATTTCACAGACCTGTGAAAAGGAGCACGTAGAAACAGAGAGCGCTGGGGCAATAGAAATCTAGCTGATGGAATCTGAATTGCTCATCTAGATAAAACTGTTCAGACCAAATTCTGAATCGTTATAGGCAGTGAGGATGAGACGTTTCTGCAATTAATATTAATGATGCTTGGAAGATGGCCAGGTGCACTTGTTCAGCATAGACCAGGACAGATGACAGACACTCGAGCTAACAAAGGGGAGGGAGGACAGGTAGCCAACATGAGCATCCCCTACGCTTCTGCCTTTGTCTTATTTGTATATGTAAAATCAATGAATATTATAGCAGAGTCCCACAGCTGCTGTCAGAGATAATATCTGCCTTGTGGGAAATGTCATGTCAGACTTTATATACAGTTCCCAGGGGATCTACTCTGCTGTATATTGAAATTCATCTAATTACAATGCATTCCCCACTTTGGACAAACACTTAAAGCAGGAACATTCAGATTTACATAAAAGATAAACCAGGGAGCAATTATTTCCTTGACTAAAGGGTTCTTTAGCTTGTAAAAGGTGTCACTGTAATATTTATTTTAATTACAAGCCTTCCAGATGCAGCTAAAATTAAGTCCACAACTAATTTTTTTCTGTAGCTCACATATTTCATGAACTGTGTCAGTATCTGTTGTGTGTATCTCAGAACAGATTATGCTCCTCCTGCAAGGTGGTTAGCTACACATACTGAGACAGGTGCACCATGCATTAGCAGTTTTTGTGGAGACTGTTGATTTCTGTACCTCCATGGGATTCCGACATGCATATGACATCAGGTCCTCCCGGTTTTTCATTGTGTTTCAGCCATGTCAATCCTACCTGCCAAGGTCTCAAAGGGAAGTCCTTGACCTACTGTCTCCTACTTTAAAATCATATATCCTGAGTGTACTCACATGCATGCACATGCGCGCGTGCACACACACACAGAGGACATGTACTCATTTAACTCTTTCAAGCCTTCATTTTAATTTCAGCTGGTTTTGGCAAGAGGTTGGGTACAACCAATATTCACAAGTTAACCCGTGAAACAACAAAGAAATCATTTTTAAAAGCCAAACATTACCTATTGAAATATGTAGGTCAATCCAGGCGAAGGACTGTGAAACCAATGCCCTTTGCCTTGGTTGACCTACAGCTGGCCATAACTCTTAGAGGTTTGCCCAGAATCGAGTCTGACAGTTGATGTGTCTTTGTCATCAAGAGTGACAATCCTGTGTTCATTCTGTTTACCTTATGGTCTTAATCTAGGTTTCGCCCAAATCTCCAGATTCATTATCAGCTGAGAATCTTGTTTCTACGTAGCCCTACACACTATGTTCTGGACAGCCAAAGCATGGGTTGATCTGTTGCTTTGAGGACTCCCACCCCACTTTCTATTTGGGTGGAGTGTGTCCTAAAGGGGCTTCATCCTACTTCCTAGATTGATGCTTCACTTTCATGTTTAACAGTAAAGTCCCACAATCAGTTTTATGCTCTATTTTTTGTTTCATCCTCATCTTCCTGAGATAGGATATTCTAGGAAAGGCGCTGAACAAAATGAACCCCAATTTGCTGAGAATGGACTTCAAAGTACATTGGCCTCATGATAAATCAGAAGGGAATGAAAGGGACTTTGGGGAACCCAACTCATTTCCAAGCCAGACAGCACTCTGAGGTCTTGTTTGTGGTGGAGCTTAACACCGGCAAATCCAAATTTTGGAAGAAGTTTCTATGTCAGACGACTTGGGATAGTCTTTTTGGGGCCCTGGGAAGAAACCACACCTCTGTGGACAGATACCACACTTCTAGGAAGGAAGTGGACATTTCCACCGCCACTCATTCTGGAAGGAAGTCAAACCAGGGGCAGAAAGTGATAACGTTAGAGGCTGACCTTAGACCGAGATAGAAAAACAAAATAGAACGGAAAGATGCAAGAAGAGACTTCTCATTCACTCCTCAGGAAATCCTGGGATCCCAAGCAGGAGGCAGAGCGTTAGGCCGGCTGCCCACAGCTTTGGGTAAGCTGCTTTGAGTCAAGATCCTCACTAGGCTTGTTTCTGTGGGAGACCCTAGCCTGGGTGTGTAAAACTGCTGCAAGTCCCTCAAGTCCCCCAGTCCCTGCCTCAAGGTCCCTCAGGTAGGGGAGGAGGCAGAGAGATATGTCATTGCCATGGTTATTGCTTTCTAATGTGCCAGGCATGTTATGCATCTTTTCTTTTTTAGTATTCACTATTACCTAAAAAAGAAGTATGGTTCCTCCTGTTTTATAGATGAAGCAACTGAGAACCAGAGAGATCATGATCCTCCAGAAGGAAGGGCCTTCTGTCCCCAGCCTGTAAATGGCAGCCATGGGAGGGGAGGAGACCATCAGTCCTGCTCTCTGACTTTTTCAAACAGTGCTCTTTTCTCCCTGCTATCAGCCTCTCACATCAGTCTTTATGTTAAGTCCCTTTTCATCGCCTCAAATCTCATTTGTTGGCTCTGGCAAAGCACCGTGTAAAGCAAAGTTGTTAACATTTTCCAAAGTAACCTAATCAGAATTTATGCTGAACCCCAGGTGAGTATTTACCACAGGGAAAGCCAGAGTATACCTGCGCTTAGTAATTCTGGTGAAGAGCACTGAATTTTTATTTTCCTTATAGCAGTCATTCTCAAGCCTCAGCATGCAACAGAACCATCTAGAGCAGGGCTGGCAAGCTATGGTCTGTGGGCGAAATACCCCTAGTGCTTGTTTTTCAGCAGCCATGAGCTAAGAATGGCTTTAACATTTTTTAAATGGATAAAAAAAAATCAAAAGAAGAATAATATTTAACAACACAGAAAAATTACATCAAGTTTACATTTCACCGTCCATAAATAAAGTTTTATTGACACAGAGCCATGTCCATTCATTTCCATATTGTCTATAGCTACTTTTGTGCTGCAGAGACTATATGAACATATGACCTGCAAAGCTTAAAATATTTACTACCTTTTACCCTTTACAGAAAAGGTTTGCTGACCTGTGACCCCAAAAGCTAAAAATAGAGTGCTAAGCCCGGACCCTAGAGTTTCTAGTTCAATAAATCTGGGTGGTGACCAAAAATGTGCATTTCTGATAATTCCCTAGATGATGTTAATGTTGCGGGTCTAGGGAACACACTTTGGGAACCACCACCTTGTAAAATGACTGGTTGTGCCCAAAATGATTATTTGATTCCTATAATTTTGTTGTGCCTTTAAAATCCTTGTTTCCAATTCTAGTGGAGGGCTGTAATGAGTCATTCTTCTCCAGCAGTATTTTCTTGATGTTCAAAGAGGATATATAACAGGTTTAGAGCAAGTTCCTGGAGCTCAGCTTCCTGGAGAGAAACTTAGCTCTATCACTTGCTGGCTTTGCAACCTTGGGTAAGTTTCTTAACCCCTTTGGGACTCAGTTTCCTCATTTTTTAACACAAGGACCATAACAATAGTTTCTATCCCTCACAAGTTTGGTGCAAACAGTAAATTAGTTAATACACATAACATACCTGCAAAGGTCCCTGGCATACATTAAATGCTGTAATAATGCCAGTTGTCATCAAGCCATCCCTACCCAGGGCTAAGGTAGTTCACCTCAACCTCGACAGAGCATTGAAATCACCTGGTTTGGGTCATACCTCTTGAGATTCTGATTTAACTGGTCTGGGGTGTGGGGTGTTAGGATCCTCACAATTATAAAGGGAAATTATAATGGAGCACCACCCAATAAAAATATAATGACAGACACACGTATAATTTTACATTTTTTAGTAGCCATGTTTAAAAAGGTGAAATTAATTTTAATAATACATCAACAATAATGTTTTATTGTTGATAAATAATAAATGATGTAGTAATTCTATCTTTAACATAATACATCTAAAATATTATAATTTCAACATACAACCAATATAACAATGATTGAGATATTTCACTTTCTTTGTTTTCATATTTAGTCTTTGAAGTCAAGTCTGTACTTGATGAGTTATGGCCCATTTCAGTTTAGACTGGCTACATTTCCGTGGCCGGGTCACCACGTGTAGCCACCACAAAGATAAGTGTGGGCTTAACTAAAATGTACAACCAAGATTGAGATCTGCTGGGGTAAGGGCACAGTTGGCCATGGCAGACCTGCCCCAAAGCTATGAAACTTCTGCTGACATTACTCCTCTTTCCTTAGGGGTAGGCATCAGGGATGGTCATCAGGACATTTGATTTAATACCAGTTTAGTCTTAAAAACTGATGTCAGGGGATCCCTGGGTGGCGCAGCGGTTTGGCGCCTGCCTTTGGCCCAGGGCGCGATCCTGGAGACCCGGGATCGAATCCCACATCAGGCTCCCAGTGCATGGAGCCTGCTTCTCCCTCTGCCTGTGTCTCTGCCTCTCTCTCTCTCTCTCTCTCTGTGACTATCATAAATAAAAAAAAAAAAAACAAAAAAAAACTGATGTCAGTTTGAAAGCATCAAGATCAAGTAAAGCAAATGAATCTACATGACCCAAAGTTACCAGAATGAGAACGGCAGTAAGGGAAAAATAACTGAGAACAAAGTAAAACAGTGACCTGTTTGGTTCCTTCTCAATGAACCCACAGCTAGGTAAAAGGGGATGTGGGTATCCCAGAAAAAAATATGGAATGGATATTGAAAGATCCCTTGACATCCTATGCCAGACGTTGACTCAGAATGTTCTAACTCTGAATATCATTGAATATTAAGTAGGTTATGATTTTTTTCAAAAAGAGGAAGAAGAGAATTCATCCTCTCTGTTCCATCCTACAATACTCACTAACATTTAATAGAATAACCTTGTAAATTTATTTACAAAGCAAAAGAGATTTCCAAAAAGATGAGAACAGAGATCTGTAGTTCCACCACTTAGAGATAACCACAATTAGCACCCACGTGAATGCTATTTCAGAATGCTATGGTGCATACACTCACACACATTTTACTAAAAAACATAGTCCAATAGTAAGTATTCTTTCTTTTTTTAAAGATTTTATTTATTTATTCATGAGAGACACAGAGAGAGAGAGAGAGAGAGAGAGAGAGAGAGAGAGAAGCAGGCTCCATGCAGGGAGCCCAATGTGGGACTCGATCCCAGGATTCCAGGATCACACCCTGGGCCAAAGCAGGTGCTAAACCGCTGAGCCACCCAGGGATCCCAGTAAGCACTCTTTCATGTAAGCTTGTTTGTCACTTCACAAAATTTGTGAGTATATTTTCAAGCACTTTAATAATTTCTTACAATATCATTTAAAGGCACAGCATATTGAAACTGTGTTTTGCTCAACAATGATCTGCTTAATCAATGCCCTATAACTGGACACATAGGCTATTGCCCTCAAACTTGCTACTCACACCATAAGTGCTAATGTCAAAAAGAAAATTGCTTGGTCTTTCAATCCAATGGGCTCTTGACTTAGAGCTTGCTCGCAAAGGTGCAGAGGAAAGATCCTCTGCACCTTTGCAAGCAAGAGGACACATTTTATCTACACAGTCTCACTAAGCCTGACCCATTTTGTAGTTTGTCTTGCTTGGAGAACAGCCAGCAGGGTGCAGAGTGCAAGGGAAGGCATAGTAATGCTTTGGAAATGATATCAAACGAACGATATGAAACACCTTCATGCGCCACCTGCAGTAGACACCAAGTTTTCTCACTGCTCTGCTAAGAAGGACCTGCGAACCCCAGAGGGGCTCTGCTTCCTGCCGAATATGTCAACAGCAGCTTGTGCTTGGGTTTGAACTGGCTACAGCTCTCCACTTTCTCCCCCTCTGGGCTTAGAATTAATCACTTCTTTCAATAGAATCATTCCTGCAATGGGTTTATGGGTGGGTTACAAAAAACGCAATAACCCAAGAAGCCTCTCAATTTAAGATGTTGGTTTTTCTGGCTTATATAATTTACATAATTATTTGTTCATGCAGCATTTGTATATCAGTTTTGCAACTGCTTTATACAATATGAAATTTCCTGGCAATTCCCTGAGTGCCGGCTTCTCGGGCTGCCTCGGCAGGTTTTAGCCCTGCAGCAATAAAGCAAATAAATGGCTACAGGGCTGCCTGGCATTCCGATGAGGCAAGCACCAGCCTTTTGAGCAGCTGAATTGAATTGGACATCTCAGTTTGGGGGAACAGTATCTCTTCTGTTTTATTAATTCTATTAAAACTATTCATGGGGGGAAAACCCCAGGTTTTATTAAACTTGGAGAACCAAGATAATTCACTGTTTTCTGGGATTGGATGCACTTGTATCTTTGTAGTATGTAGAAGCATCATTAGAGAGTTGCTTTTAAGGTGAGCTGGTGTACGTGCGTTCATCCGTCATATAAAAATCCAATAAAACAATTATTTATTGCATCTTTATTTTGTGCCAGGCTGTGTTTGTCAAGTCTCCAGAAACAGAGAGGAGCAAGAGATATTCCTGCCTTCAAGGAGTTCTCAGTTTAAGGAAGGAGAAACACACACACACACACACACACACACATAGTTATGATTCTAACTAAGCAGGAATGTGATGCTCCAGGAACTTCCAGAGGGAATGATTCATTTGGCTGAGTCTAGCCTGCTTTTCCAGCCCCACCATATCTGTGTTTGAGAAGACTACCTGGCAGCCGTAAGGAGGCAGGAAAATCAGGTAGGACCCCATTTCTATCATTCAGGAGGGAGCGAGGGAGAACTTGATTCAGGGAATACAAGGAAGTAGGAATGAAGGTTGGCACCATATATGTTCTTTCTTACTAAGCTCATAGCGCTTCCAAGTATACTTGTTTTCACATTTGGGTTCAAGAACACTTATTTTGGGGAAAAATTGGAAAGATAAGCAAGCGATAGACAATAAAACTGTAAATATTGGCTATAGAAAAGGTTAACTAGGGACCAAGTAATGAAGAATTTACCATGCTGAGGAAAGACTTGCACGCACCCAATCCATCAAAAATATTTCTAGTAAGTTCGGAGAGGAAAACTGCCTCATCAGTTTATAGTAGGTTAGCTAGGAGGAAAAAAATGTCCCTGCTTGAAACAAAGTCAGATCACTGGCCAGAAAGAGTTCTTAAATGATGACTTTAAATAAAGTCTTGGCCAAAAGGCACCATTCCTTGTTTCTTCTTCTGTTTATTCATTCCTCAGCCACTAAGATTATGGATCCCAGAGCCAGCTCACCTGGGTTTGAGCCATGGCTCCCTCACCAGCTCTGTGACTTGGCACAATTTGCTAAAACTCTCTGTGCATTAGAGTGTTAATGGTATGGACTCATGAGGTTGGGGTAGAAAGTACATACATAACTTACTGGGTGTGAAACTCTTAGAACAGTGCCTGGCATGAGTGCTTACTGATGTGTGCTGGAGGGCTCAGTACTGAGCACATTTGAAGTCCTTGGCATAAAGACTAAGATGCTCCTACCTCAACCTCAAGAAGCTCATAGTCTACTGGAGATGACAAGTGGGAGTAAATAATTGACGGCTAATATGGAGCGTGCTACAATATGGCAATTCACCCCACACTTTGGGGAACAGAGAAGAGGATGAGGAGGGAGGGCTGAGCTGAGGCCTGTCCTCTATGTGTCACAGCAAGGCTCACTCAGTTTCAGGGGACATGAAATTTTTTAAATTCCCTGCTTTCTTTTCCTGCACAAACTTCCTCTGTCTACACCCTTTAGTTGTGGGAAGGGAACCCCAATTCCTTCTAGATCCTTTGTTTAGAAAGCATAATTGGATGATCTCACTCTGCCTTCCTTGAATGAGGAAATAAAGAAGTGGATGTTTCTGGTGTGTGGGGCTAGGGGTGCACTCCCCCTTGGCCACTGGGACAGAGAAGGGTGCCCTGGGAAGGAGGAGGAAAGTGACTTCTGGGAGGACAGTCACAGATCAGACCCGTGAGTTAAATAAGCAGAGCGTCTCAGGGCCTTGGTGAAGATTCTGCAGGAGGACAAGGCACAGGGGTGGTGAGGGAGGTGAGGACCAGTTAGAGTGGGGTTCTTGTGCTCCCTGGGGTGTATGTAGTAGGGGGCACATGGTTAGCAAATTGAAAAAAAGGAGCAGATGATGTCATGGTTTTATGCTTTGTGCTCTGAGTCTAGCTACCAATGTCCTCATCTGTCAATAACTCAAATGGGCAAGACCACAGAAAACATTTAGAAAGTTTCATTTTTTTTTCTTGGGGTCCATTGCTATATCCAGGAGACCCTGTCACTAAAGAGGAGAAACTTGGAGATACTTTGAGTCTCTGTGGATTTGGGGAAGCTGTTGGTTCTTTCTGCTCCTAGCCTTTAAAAAAAAAAAAAATTTAACATGGTGCCAACCACAAAGAGTGACATTTTTCTGTTTGTAAAGTGCCTCACGTGCATGTTTCATTTGATTTTCATACTATAGAAGTTAGGTTCTGGGAAATGGGCTTCATGGTTATATTTATTTATTTGTTTATTTAAAAGATTTTATCTATTTATTCATGAGAGACAGAGAAAGAGACAGAGGCAGAGACACAGGCAGAGGGAGAAGCAGGTTCCCTGTGGGGAGACTGATGGGGGACTCGATCCCAGGATCCTGGGGCCACGCCCTGGGCCCAAGGCAGATGCTCCACCTCTGAGCCACCCAGGTGCCCCATTCATGGTTATTTTATATGACACATGCTGATAAGCAAGGTTCAGCTTGTCCAAAGGTGAGAGATGGAACCAGGGCTCCCGCCTCAACTGGAAGCCATTGTTCATTCCTCTCTGGACCTCAACAAGCAGCAAGACAGACAGCTTACCTCCTTTCCTTCTTCCGCAGAAAGAAAACTTGGGTAGATCCTCTTCACAGATGGGATAGGAGAAATTCAGAATGGATGATCCTTTAGTGAAGAGAGCTATGTCAAGAAACAGCTCTTTGATGTCCTCTCCTAAAGGGAAGGAAAAGATCAGCTTCACTATCAGGGTGGATTTTGCCTCATATCAAAGCACTGAACATTTATAGAGGCCTGAGCCAAATGGCCTTTGATTTCCAGAAACCTGCCTTGTATGGGGACAGTTTTCTGCACAGGAAAAGGAAAGCCTGACAGGAAAGAAGGAAAGGAAAGGAAAGGAAAGGAACTGAAGGAAATGAACGGAAAGGAAGGAAGGAAGGGAAGGGAAGGGAAGGTTGAGGGAGAAGGGAGAGGGAGGGAGGGCGGGTAGGTGAGTTTAGGGGGGGAGGCGGCGGGGGGATAGTTAGGGGGAGGGGAGGGAGGGAGGGAGGGGGGATGTAGGTGAGGTAGTGGGGAGTGGATGGCGTTTTAGTTAGGGATTGCGGTTCTTTTTATTCGTTAATTTTTTAGGGACGGTAGTCTTTAGGTCGTATGGGGGCTTGCTTGGTCTTTTTGATGGCGCTTTCTTATTCGTTCTTTTTTTTTCTTTTCTTACCTTGTGTTCTTGCTATTATAAATCAGTGTTTATTAATTCTTCTTTCTACCCACTCTCTCCTCCTCCTCCTCCTCCTCCTCCTTCTTTCTTCTTTTTCTTCTTTCTTCTTTCTTCTTGGTAACACAGCACTTAGGCAGTGCTACAGAGGATAATGGCAACAGCTCTAGGGATGAATGTAGCCCTTTTAATGAACTTTATCTGTTTGGAGCAAGGTAGACACTCTGCTGTGCTCCGCTGCCCTGACTCTCTTGCCCCTCGAGGTGATGGCTACAGTCTGGGTTCTACAGCTTCTTGGCTGCATAGTATTGCATGCTTCCCCTGAGAGGGTGGGGTGGGGTCACCCACCCACAATTGCTAGGTGTTGTATCATATTACACAGGAAGCTTTAGGGTGCTCTGCCTTTTTCTCTATTCCTCCTTTTCATGTTCCACTTCCTCCTTTTTTCATTCCCCTTTTACTCAACTCCTGCTGTAGAATCCAGATATTGGGCAAGGTTCTGAAAATACGAAGATGCATGAGAGTTTTTTTGTCCCCAGCAGTATTCTCTCCATTTCTCTGGAATGATTCCACACGCTAAGTCTATTAAATCCTTCTGTTCTGGTTTCGATAAAACTGCTTCAGAAGGGAGATACTCTAGTAGCTATAGCAATATAATGACTGACTGTAAAAGCATGGCCAAATAAAAATAAACAATCAGCATCCTACCTCATTGATTGGGGTGGAGGGAGAAGATATTACATATCTTTGCCTTTGTCAAAAGTTTAAGAACTTACATCAGCTATTTGGGAAATGATATAAAGCAAATATAAGCCAAGCTACTCGTGGTAGACTTGTTTGTTGCTGAGATAACAAAGCAAAAGCTCTCTCCCACAGAGATATCAATATTTAGGCTTGCCATATTATCTCTTTTTGTTGTTGGATATACTGATTCTAGGTGCTGATATCATCCAAACGAATGCTTAGAGTGTTTTTAGTATAAAAGCACAGCATTCAGTGAGAGTTCCATTGTATCCAGATGTCACCAAGAGAGAAGTAAAAATGAAGATGGAAATAGAGTTGCTTCCACAGAGTGGTGGGGACAGTGGCCTAGCCAGCCACCTAGCCAGCTACTGCAGTTAATGTAGCTAATGTAAGTATTTGGGGATGTGGACCAGGAAGAAATTATGTAATGTTTTATTTCATGTCAGTACTCTTTACTTACTTAGGATCATTCCAAATCTAATGTTGAGTTTTGGCTTTAAATGTTTAGAACACTGGTCAGCGGAAAAGCCAAAATCTTGTAACGGATCTGCCAAGAAGAACACAACAGATTAGGTGTGAGTACATTGTATGCTCTGGAAACTTCCATTAAAAATTCATACCAATGATATCATTTTTTTCTACGTGAATCACTAAAATTGATTCAAAAACTTATTGACCAGCACTTTTTTTTTTTTTGCATAAATTCATGATGCCATCAAGATTCCTTCCAAGTCTCTCCAAAGTCAGTGTTGGTCAAGGCTACGTTCTAATGGCAGGTTCTCGATCTGAAATGAGCACAGCATCTTGATGGGTGGGCTACACCATTACTTAACATTTTTATCATTGCTTGAATTATTTCAGTTCCTGAACTTTTGGCCCTAACATTGCTTATTGATTATTCAAAACATTTCACAAATATTTATTATCATAATTAAAACAGGGAAATACATGCAGATTTTCATAGTTAAGACTTGCCTTTATAATTTCATCCCATCCCATCTCAGCCAATGTAATATTTTTCCCCCAAATATTCCATTATATGCTAGGTATTGTTCTAGATATGATAAGGACTGCAACGTAATGCCTTTTACACATACCTTCTGCTCATTCAGAAAGCTTTGGTGACTCATCTATGCCTCAGAATACAGTCAGGAAATGTCCTACTGACGACCCCACGTTCCATCCTCCACATCATGAATCCATCCTCCATGTTTTGAGGTCAGGTAATCAACCAGAAAATTCCCACCATGGTTACTTGCTCATGCACTTTCTTTAACGTGCAATGGTCTTATCCTTTTGGCTGTGGACTAAATATTAAGTAAGGTTTTGCTCATTCCCATCCTTTTTTTTTGTGAGGGTTTCGCTGATTACCCCTCGCATAGTTTCTGGCTTCCTGAATTATTATTATTTTTAAAAGATTTTATTTATTTACTTATTAGAGAGAGACAGAGAGTGAGCATGAGTGGGGATGGGGCAGAGGGAGAAGTAGACTCCTGGCCAAGCAGGGAGCCAGACTCTGGGACCCCATCCTGGGACTCTGGGATCATGACCTGATCCAAAGGCAGATGCTTAACTGACTGAGCCACCTGGGCACCAGGGCTTCCCTGAAATATTAAAAGAATTACGTCTGAAATATTTTTTCAAAGCAAATAAACACGTATTACTTTGTACTCTGCTCTTAGACTCATCCTATAACACTTAATCTAAACACGAAACTCCTGAAAGGCAGGAACTGGGTTTTTGTTTAGTTTGTTTTCGTCTCTATTTCATTTTCCTTTATGTTTCCCACTGGCCCTGAGAGAGAACTGATATTTAACTGTGCGGTCTTGTCACCAGGCTGTGCACTTTGTAAGACTTTCCTGCTTAATCCCCCAAACTCCCTAGTGTGTAGCGCAGAGCCTTGCAGTCGGACACACAGAAAGCACCCCATTCGTGTAGGTAAGGAATGGATGAATGGGTGGTGGGTTAAGCCATTGTCCCTCAGCCTCTAATCCAGCCTCCAAAGTCTGCTGTGTCAGCAGGGGCTCTCCGCAATCACGTTTCTCCTTTGCCATCTGCCAGCAGAGGTGCCAGTGGGAGACTGAAACTGAGCAGGGAAGAGAACCTGCTCCTCCTTGCATGCTTGCTGGTCCTTGAGAGTGTCACCTGGAGATGGCCTGTCACCCTGGCAGTGGCAGTTGGTTCCAGTGTCCAGCTTTCTTCTGCACCTTCCCAGAATCAGCCGAGGCTAAGCTGTGTGGGCTCCTAAGCTTCTGTTACGACAGTTTCTGCCACAGACGCTGTCTTCCTCTCCCCTGCAGTCTGTGCCTCGCTCCACAAGGCCCTCCTTTGAAGCCTCCAGGGTCTGAGAAGTCCAACCTCTGCCCTCTGCTCTCCTAACCCTGAGTGTGGTCGCAGCTTCCTCGCTGTCCAGTTAGAATAACTGACAAGGTCTGCATTTTCCCCGTGGGACCCAGACTGCTACAACCAATGACAATCTTGAGAGATAGCTATGGTTTTCCTCCTTTCACAGATGGGAAAATATAGACTCCAAGAGGTTAAATTAACTTCTCCGGGTCCCAGAACTATAAGGTGGTAGAGTCAAGATTCGAACCCAGACTTACCAACAGACCAAAAATTAACCGCCCAGGATTGTGCAGAAGTATTCACAAAGTTGAGCCTCAAAGCTGTATGTTAGTGATTTAATTTGTAAGATGGCCTGGAATATTTTGTGCGCGGGCATATGGCATGTGATAATTCTGTTTCATAACTGGTTTTAATTTCAGCTTAGCTATGAGCTCACATTTGTCAATGATGGTGTTCCAGACAGTTTTATCATCCACATTGCTGACCTGGAAGATATGTAATTGTCTGTGGTATCTGCCGTGGAAATGATCACTAGCCTATTTTGCCTTGCAAATCTAATCTAAGGTGTGCTTTTGTTTGATCAAACCCTCTTGGATCTGGCTGTTAATTTTCCTGGGGAAAGGCCATTTTCTCGTATGCTCATTTTACTTCTTCATAAGCGCTTCTGTGCGGTCCCGGGCTTCTTTCAGCTTGGGAAATGGGAACGGGAGGTTTGGAGACAATGGTCCCTGCGACGTATCTGGCACTCAGTATTTAAAAAGTGAGGCCAACTAGACAGACATTCAGGAAAGTGCATCCTCAGAATTCTGAATCGATTCAGATTGCTGTCTGAGGAAAGATAGGGGAGGCTACATATGTATCCCTTAGCTGATTAGCAGTTACAGTATCACACTGCATGTTTATCCATATTTTAAACGTGTAGATAGAAAGCATAAACTAAGGGCAGGAGAAGGAAATAAAACATCTCCTCGGTACTGGGAAAATATTCTTAGGAGAATAATCTTAATAGGGAATAAAGTCACGGAGAAAGCAGTAGGTTGCTTCTCTCTGAGGATACGTGTGTGTAATAAAAGCATTAAGGCAGATTGCTTCAAAGGGCTTCGGGGCTTGGTGATCTTTCCTAGCAGTTATTTTTATTCCATATTTGAGATCAGATTTTATATTTGGGACTGAATATGCAGTATGTTGTTGTTCCTCCCGTCCCCCAGTCCCATCCTCACAGAGGCATGTCCTTCCCAGTGTGAATACGCATTTCCACTCTGGCTCTGAATTGTGTTGTATTTGCCTTATACCTTTGCTATTCCTCTACTAGATGCTGTGAGACAGGCTCCCAGCCTCGGGGCCTAGCACAATGCCTGAAGGTTATGCTAAGTTCCAAGTGACTGTTTGTGGAATCAATAATAAAGGTTACATATGTAGTGAATTGTAGAGAAAATTGTAGAGAACGTTAAGGCAGGTTTTCTCAACCTTGGCACTTATGGACATTTAGCAGATAATTCTCTTTTTTGTGGGGGTTGGCCTATGCATTGCAGGACGTTAGCAGCATCATTGGCCTCCCCCCCCACAAATACCATCAGGCCACCCCTTCTTCCCCCACAATCCAGTTGTGACAACCAAAGAAGTCTCCAGATGTCGCCAAATACCCCCCCTGGGGACCAACCCGCCTCTGGTGGAGAGCCGCCGCTTTCAAGACTTGCTCAATCACCAGACAAGTGCCTCAGACTCCTGTACCAAAATAAAAGATGATGGGTTGCATTTTTAAGTAGTCCTTCTTATGTAATATGAGAACTGCTGGAGGGGGGATGAGTGGGGGGACTCCCTTGGACACTTGCCACAAGTAATTTTTAATACATATAAATTGGATTATCTGAACTTGGATCTTCTGAAGAAATGAAATTGGAAAGTTAATGAGAGTTGGTGTTCCCGGGCTGTGAGGGCAGAGATAAATGTTTCCTCTAGACACTTCATTGTCGAGCAGCAAATGAGCTGAGGAAAGAAGATAAAGCTTCATCGTGCAATATACAATCTTTTCATTTTAAACATTTTTTCCTTAGCCTCTGTGCTATAACCTCCTTCTATTTGTTCTGTCAACATGCATTATGGCTTCTGACCAAGGGAGGGTAGTGATTGCAGTGGGTGAGCCCAGCAAGCTCCCAAACTGCCCCCACAGTCCCTTGCCTCTGGGACACGTGTGTGTGGAGGGCAGGCTCCCCTAAACAGCTGAGAGCAAATCATGCTAGGGGTGAGGAAGAGGATCCAGGGGAGCAGCCAGCTGCATCTGCCTTGCAGTATCAAGGGCAGTGACAGTCCAGTGCATCCTGGAGCCATTTCCTTGCTCATTCATAGGGTGGAATAGACTTAGATGAACAGGTGGGGCTAAGTGTGGGCAGCGTCTTAATGAATCTCAGCTCCAGAGCAATGTTTGTGCATTAAGCTCTGTTGGTGGGCTGTGCTCTCCTGGTCTGGGCTGGAACTGGGCAGTTGTCCAGGGGAGGGCAAACTTGTCTTGGTAGTTTCTAGCTAGTTGCGGGCCTCAACTGGAACCAGGGAATAGAATGCCAAACCCAATAGCACAGGCTCTGGATATGTAATTCCTCATTGAAGGGACACAAGCTTGATGGGTTTTGCCAGGTCGAGGGGTGCCCTCTGCTTGGTTCCCTGTTAGTGTGTTTTCAGGACTGGGTTGCTAAATCCTGGAGTCCATGGGCATCACCTGGCAGGCACCCTGCAGCCTGTTTGCTGGGTGGTTTGAGGGTTACCAGAGGGGCCAACTCTCATGCTACTATTTTTGTATCTCATGGGTCTGCTTGAGGTTTTTTTTTTTTTAACTTTATATTTTGAATAATTCTATTCTCACAGGAAGTTCAAAAAGATACAGAGAGGATTCACTTAGCCTTCACTTTGCTTTCCCACATTGTAACATCTCAGGTATAATATAGTACAATATCAAAACCAGGACATCGACATTGGTCCAGTGAACAGAGCTTATTCAGACTGTACCAGGTTTTATGTACGTGTGTGTGTGTGTGTGCGCATGGGTGCATGTGCATGCCTTTATAGTTTGATTGCTTAGATTTTACAAACTGTAGGACATCTGGGTGGATGAGCAGTTGAGCCCTGCCTTCAGCCCAGGGCGTGATGGGTCGAGTCCCATGTTGGGCTCCCTGCATGGAGCCTGCTTCTCCTCTGCCTATGTCTCTGCCTATCTCTCTCTGTGTCTCTCATGAATTAATTAATAAAATCTTTAAAAAAAAAGATTTTACAAACTGTTGCAAAATGGGTGAAGCACTGGTTTTCCCGCTCTTACAGCAGTGCTGCCCTGAAACAGAGCTGACATTCCTCAAGCCTCACCTCCACTAGCCATGTCTCTGCCAAACCCATTCCTAGGTTTCCCCATGTTCTTTCTGCTGCATGAAGGCAATGTTTCTCTCTCTGTCTCTCTTCCTCTCTCTCCCTTGAGTGACTGTGGGTGGGTGTGGGCTGACATGTGTAAAATCTGCAGGCAGGCCAGCATGCTAGAAACTCACGTTGCATTTCTGTGGTGCGGTCTTGTAACTGAATTGCTTCCTCTGGAAACTTCAGTATGTTCTCTTAAGGCCTTCAACTGATTGGATGCGTCCCACCACATTATGAAGGATAACCAGCTTTAATCAAAGTAAATATTAATCACATCCAGGTAATACCTTCATCACAACATCTTGACCAAGCAGATGGGCACCAGAGCCTAGCCAATTAATGCAAAGTATTCATCATCACAGGGCGCCTTTTGTGTTGTGTTGCTGGAATGAATCCTCAATAGTCCTTCCAATTCACTGTTCACAATCCTCAATGCTCTTATATGGTCTGTAGTTAACTTGGGAATCAAATTTCTCTGAGTGGTTCCATATGTTTCTGGGATGAATATACGCCCCCTACCAGTAGCAGGCATTATGCTGAATGCCTGGAATACAGAGATTTGAAGATGCCAACTGAGTTTTCAGGAGCATACGAGTAGGGATGTCCTGACCCATGGAATCACAAAGAATGAGCAGGTGACTGTACTTGGGAGCCATTGATGATTGTAGAGGGAGAGGATGGCATGATTTGATCTGTGTTTTCCTTACCTGCAATAATCTCTCTCCCTTCTGTTAACCCTGACCTCTTTGGGAAATAATAGCCTCATTCCAAAAGCTCCTTTCTTTTTGTTCCTATGAATTTATGATCTATGTCAATTATTTAGCATGTAACATGGACTACATTGTGTAGTTACTCAATGCTTTATATGATAATGCCTTGCTTCCTCATCCAGTGTGAGGTCCTCAAGGGCAGGACCGCTCTATTATATATTATTGTATCATAGTCTATTCTCTTATAGTTTGACTACTCCTCCCCTTCCTGTCATATCTAACATGTGGCCTCCAATGGCAGGTGCTAACTCAGTGTTTGCTGGATAAATGGCTCTTGCTTTTATTTTCTACTTTCTGAAAACATGTTTACCTCTATCTGCAGTGTAAAAATCAATTTGGCCAATTTTCAGTAAATGTCTTGGGAGAGGTTAAGACCTCACATAGGAAACCTTTGATTGCCTTTTCTTTTGGTCTCCTGTATCTTCACTATCCAGTTCAACTGACCCCACCCAGGATTCCAGCTCGGGTTCCCTCACCTGTCCTTTCCCTGGTATCTCATGGCAGCCTATGTATAGCTCCATCATTGCAAGTGTGGCAATAGTCACTAGTTTGCAACCTAGTAGATTGCACTAGGGTACAAGCTGTGAGTGGTCAGGAACTATGCTGTGCTTATTCATCATCAGATAACCAGCATCTAGTCTAATGGGCATGACAACTATCCAACTAGATGGTTGGATACATAGATGGAAAGGAGAGAAAGATAGTTTGATGTTAGGAGAAGAAAAGTTGAGCTTTTACTTCCAGCTTTGGTGGGAACCAGCAATTACTGAGTAAATCTGAGTTGTGAGGCCAGTGGTATCAATCTCTCTCTCTCTCCCTATATCTGGGAGGTTCGCTTGGGAGGTCATCACAATAATGGGAATTTTTCTGTGGCACTTAGGATGGAGTTTCTGAGTGTAGTCGAAAATCTAGGCCCAGGCCAAATAGCAACAGATGTTCCTCTGTCATCTTTTTAAATTCTTTTCTCAAAAAAAACAAAATAACAAACCGACCTTGTTTTTGACTTCTTCGCTTATTAGATGATTACCAATTCTGCAAGTTTGTATTCTGCTTACTATACAGGCTTACCTGTACATGGATCTGGGAGTTCCTTTTCTTACACAGCCATATTTTGATTGGGGTGTTTTAATTGGCTTATGTGATTTGTAGGACAACTTTCAAGGGGTCACTGGGGATCCCTAAAAAGAGGATGGTGTGTAAGGCTTCATGTGTAAGAGAGATGCTTTTGCTGGAAACTCATTACCATGGCAACATAAAATTAACTTTCCTCCTCTCTGTCCTTGATGCCACCATGGTGCCTTCCTTCTACCCCTTCCCTCAGACTCCTTCCTTGCCTTTGATGATAAAGAAGTGACTTACAATGTGGTAAATGTATTCTGGCTATGTTGCTCTGTTATTTCCTGGTTTCTGCCTTTCAAATCTTGTTACTAGAGGACAGCACAGGGAGGCCCCCATGTCAGGACATTATTTCAAATAATAGCAGGTCCACCCTGTTCCAGCGCCTTTGGTGGCATTTCCTTGGGAATTGATCCACACGCCAAGGTCAGATACATGATCTGGTTTCTTGTTTTATCTTGGATATGCAGATGGTGTATTCAAACTGCTTAAACATGGCTCTTGATATGGAACATAACAAAAATGGAATGAGCATCATCATCATGGGACATCGACTGTAATATAAGAAGCCAAGAACTGCAACACTCTGCAGCTGCCTGGGAACCTTAATGATTATGTTCTTGAGTGAGAAGATGTGTTTGTGTTGCCAAATTTAAAGCTCTGGGTCCCTTACTTAGGTGCTTCTGTGAAACTCACATGGAAATTCATTATTGACGGAAAAGGGGTGTGAACCTGCACTGCCGCCTTGATGTCTGAATCACACTCCCCTGGAATAGCCTGAGGTTGGCTTCCGTCACAGTAGGAGGCAATGGTTTTTGAGCCATAATAGAAATCTTACCCCGTAAAGAGATAAATGGTAATGAAGATGAACTTAGATCCAAAAGACCTGGACCAATGTCTCACACACATACAAAAATAATTTGGAGCTGTTCTGCTTGAACTTCTGCATCTTAGGGATAGATCAACAATGAATCCTAAATACACAGTTTTGCTGTGTGCTATGCATGGCATCCCATAGTGTAGTATCTTAACCTGAAGATGAGAGGAACTTGAATCTGTCTCCTAGCTGACAGAGAGTGCATCTTAGTGGCTTGAGAATGGGAATTCATTCTTAGCTTCTTATTCATTTTATTGTGTACCTGTCATACGGCAGGAAGAGGGCCTGATCTTGAGGATACAAAGCAAATCAGAAAATGCTTCTGCTCTCATCTGAATGATAACACTTCCAGCATCTAATTATAATACTACAAGACCAAATAGCCTCAATAAAAGATACATGTATACTCTAAATCTCTTACTCTACAGTCAATGCATGGTCATCATTTTGTGGTCTTCTGTGTGCAAACCACATCTCCTATGGACACACTCCATACTACCTGGCCTGGTCCCTCTTCATTTAAAACTCAGGCTTACTGGTAGTGTTGCCATTCATTCTTTCAATAGTATTTATTAGCTGTTTAATATGTGCTGGACACTGTTAGCTGCTATGGGACTAGGGTGGAGCAGGAAGCTTTTGACCTGGTCAGTTTACCCAGTGCCCTACTATTGTTGAATAGTGACCAAATTGCCAGGGCTTCCCCAAGTCTAGAAGTATCTAAAGAACTTGCCTGTTCTATTTGGTATGGGTAATTATTTAACTTTCTGTTACTAATGTGGAGTCAACCCATATGGGATAGAAAGGTAGAAAAAAATAGATTGTTTCCTTTCTTCTTCTTTTTTTTTAATGGAAAATTAGACTTCAGAGCATGCATCTCCACTATACTGCAAGGGTGGGGATTTGCATTTCACTACAGGTAAACCTCTTCCCAGGGAAGGAGCCCACAGAAGGCTTCACACTCCTTAGTTTAGGAAGTTGGGAACCATGGCAGTGTTCGGTAACACTGAGACACAAGCAGGATGCGCCTCATATTTCATTTCTGCATTTCCTGCAAATCTGTTTTCTGACATGAAACAAGAACCAGGCCATGATGTACAGGTGGTTTATCTGGTTGTCTGTGGCTATGAAGATGAACTCTGGGATTGTTTTTTAAATGCTGGGCACATTGGAGAGGAATTTACTCCTGCTTCTGGAAGTCATGATCTAGGTATGGCTTAAAATAAAAAGCTGAGGAGTTTGTCCCTGGTGTCTGGTGCTGTGGAATATGAAGTATTAGTGAGTAGTGGCTCACTGACTGGCTGAGAAGTGACATCTGACATCAGCCCTCTCTTTGTTCATTTATAGAACTTGATTTGAACCCAAAGTATCAGGAGGTTCTAAGATATATATGAATCATTGACTCTGTCTCCTGTCTTGTGGATGACCAGGACTTCAGGTATTAATATCCCCATTTTGTGATTGAAGAGGCTGAGAGGGAGGGCAGCAAAGTGACTGAGTCTCCAGACTCAGCCTGCTGTGGCTCCGTCCTGACACTGTGTGAGAGATAAATACACAGCGAGGAAGGTCAACTACTAAAAGAAGGAAAGAGAGCTTTGGACAGAGGCAAAATGAGTGCAAACGCATGCACCAAGACCCTGCTCCTCTTATGTCTCAGGTCGATAGCAAGGGGGGACAAACTCTTCAGCTTTGCAGGGCTTGCTGGGTAGGCTCACTTGCAAGGATTGCTTGCTAGGATTGCCTAGGTCACTGTTAATCGGCAAAGAGGCGGCTGTTTCCCAACCTAAAGGACACTGGTAAAGCACAGATGACAAAGCAGGGCGTTAGAAGGTTTTTGTAGGAATTAAGAAACACAATTCATGAAGCATCTAGACCAGCGGTAGCTACATGGTAGATATTCAATCATTGGAGGGGAAAAAAGGTGGATTCTGTTAGGAGGGCAATGTTGACTATACTTTTTGTGACCATACAAAATGAAACCAACTTCTATTTAAAATTTTCTTTTTCATGTTAAGAGCACTCGAGGTTTAAAATAATTTAGTAAAGTTCAATAGATATTTCTGAAATAAAACCTAGGTGTCAGCTAGGACCTCTCAGCCCTTGAGATATTAATAGGATTGCATTGAACACGGTTAGCCGTTGGGTTCTCAAACTTGCTTGCACATTGGAATCCCCTGAGGAGCTCTGTAAAAATGCCGATGCCTGGTTCCCGCCCTAGACATTCTGGAAACCGCCTGGGCATCACGAGTCTTATATACTCCTCAGGTGAGTCTATTGTCCAGCCTCGTTTGAAAACCAATGTCATAAGTCACACCAAGTTTTGTGCTCATTCCCTGAGCTTAGGATCACATGGGTGAGCTTCTTGATCTACAATGTATCACTTCAGGCTGAAAATTTAACCTCTTCATGGATTTCCTAAGAAAATTTCCTAAGAAATTTTACAGATTTTGTGAAAATAGCAGGAGGAGGGTTTCACCATATTCCTGGCTTCCTCCCTACTTCCCTCCCTGTCTTCATCTCTCTAACTTCTTTCTCTAGAGAAACAACAAAATATTTCCCATTATCTCAGTCCTGATGTCTTGGAAGCACAGCAGGCACCCCCGGGCCTCAGCAGCTACCCCAGTGACTTGTAAAGGAATTCTTTCAAGAAAGGCAGGGCTCTGCTCAGTTAGAATTCTTGGAATAGCCCCTAAGAGAATTTTTTCTATTTTAATTCAGGAACATCAACTCAAGGCCAAGCACTAACCAAGGCATGGAAAGGCTTGAGAGTTCAGGGACTAAGAGGATAGAGCTAAAAAGGTGGACATGGAGGGCTGTTGGGGAAAGAGGGAGTGTAAGGTGGAGGGCACATGAGGGGAAGTGGGAAGCGTGGGTTGGGAGAAGCCTGGCCATCAGGACAGGTGGGCCACCTGCTGGGGCTCAAACCTCTGCACTGGGGTGGGAGCAATCATTCGTGGGTAGGGATCCAAGCGATCCCCAAAATTAAAAAACAAAAACCAGACTGTGATGTGAATTAAAGACTTTCTGGCCTTAATTAAGGAAATGATTAAGAGATCAGCTGTGTCTTTTGTGGCCTAATTGGCATTACTCTCTTCTGCCCTCTGTGTCCATAGAGGTAACCAAGGTTCACAGTCAGCCTCTGAAGCTTTGAATGTCACTCTGGGCAGAGTGTGTCACATTGTGCAGGTTTGGTGTCTCTCCATAAACCTCCGTGACCTTTGGGGGTGGAATGTCAACTCCTCCACTTACATTTTACTGAGCACTTTTTTTCTCCTTAAGAGGCTGCCTGTGTTTCGGGACACAGGCACAAATGCAGGCTACACAGAAAGCACAGCTTTTTCATTTTCAGAAGAGACATAGTATTTAAGTTATAAACTCTCCAGACAATATCTCCATAAGAATTTGAGAACACAACAACACAACCCAAACACACAGTCCCTTTGCTATTTCTGAATTCCCCACTCCGACAACATCGTGTTCATCTGATTGCACTATGTAATAGGTACTGGATAATTGTTTGTTGAGTGAATAAAAGAATGTTGATACACAATCAGACAGAGGGAAGAAGGGATAGAAGTGATTTTGGAAATGGTTCACCTGCTCCTTTACATCTTCAAGTGTTTTGCTAACACATTTCCCTTTTAATAAGCCTCAATCTCAGTTCATCCTCTCTTAATGTAAGGACATAAAAATCACTTTCCCCCCTTAGTTCTCAGTACTTGAACTGGGGTATAAATATTACTCCAGTGAGACTGTGTTCAGGGCACATACTTGAAGTCAGAGCAGCCTGTAGAACCTGCTAGCAATTGGACTTTTCTTATTTTTGGTGGATGCCCAGAGAACAGAGTTAGACATGCTACTTCAACAGTTTTGACATGAAACCTAATAGTAGTCATCTATTGATCCAATCACAAACATGTTTGGGGTTTCTACCATGGGCCGAGCACTGGGCAAGAAGGGGGATACAAAGACAAGTTAGTTTAAGGTATAAACCCAACTTTTAAAATTTTTTTTAAAAAAGATTTTATTGATTTATTCATGAGAGACACAGAGAGAGACAGAGAAAGGTAGAGACACCGGCAGAGGGAGAAGCAGGCTCCATGCAGGGAGCCTGATGAGGGACTCGATTCCGGGACTCCAGGATCACCCCCTGAGCTGAAGGTGGTGCTAAACCACTGAGCCACCCGGGCTGCCCCAAAACCCCCAACTTTTTAGAACACAGAGTATAGAAGGAGAAAGGAAAGGTAAATAGACAATCTCCACACAGCATAGCTAGAAGGTGCAATGAAGAACAAGGGAGGTGTGTGTAATCCAGCATGGGTGGTCAAGGATGGCCATGAAGTGGGGATGATGTCAGAGCTGAGACTCGCTAGCCATAGAATCTGAAGGCGAGTGTCATCAGTGGTCCCCTCTGTAGCTCTGACCACACGAGGTGCTGTTCGAAGCACTATATGTGTGTCAGCTTGAATCCTTGCAAAGGATTCAGAGGCTTATAATCTCCATGTTAGAGTCTAGGGGACTGAGGTGAGGATTCAAGGAAAGTGTCCAGGGTCACACATCTGGAAGGGGCTGGAGTATGATCCCAGGTAGATTATCCGTTTGTGGGTACTCTTTTCCAAGAAACTTGGACTAGAGAGAATGACATATATAGAAACTGAAGTCCCAAAGAGCATGTGATTTCTGGGAACATCACATCTGCCAGCAAAGCCCTTCGTGTAATCAAGCCTGTTCTGCATTTGTTCCCTGTTCACCTTGAATATTATAAATGCAGCCTGATCCGGGGCACCTGGGTGGCTCTGTCAGTTAAGCATCTGACTTTTGGTTTCCACTCCGGTCATGATCTCGGGGTTGTGGGATAGAGCCCCACATCGGGGTCCTCATTCAGTGGGGAGTCTGCTTGTCTCTCTCCCTCTTCTCCTCTCCCTGTTCTCTCAAATAAATAAATAAATAAATAAATAAATAAATAAATAAATAAATAAAATCTTTAAAAGAAGGTAAATGAAGTCTGTTTAGGTTCTTCGAAGACTTGAGGTCACAGGTGGGTGATGTTTGCACACGCACACTCTAGATCGTAAAGATCCTAGAGTCACCTCTGGAAGGATCCTGACAAGGCCAGAAGACTTAATTTTCTTTTTTCTACTGTTTAGAATGGTACCAGAAAGATAGACTTCTGTCTTCTTCCCATATCATTCCCAAGACGGAGCCAACCTTAATGAAGCCCACGTTTCTGGGGTTGTTCGGGTTAAGAAGAGTCGCTACTGTCGGGATCCCTGGGTGGCGCAGAGGTTTGGTGCCTGCCTTTGGCCCAGGGCGCGATCCTGGAGACCAGGGATCGAATCCCACGTCGGGCTCCCGGTGCATGGAGCCTGCTTCTCCCTCTGCCTATGTCTCTGCCTCTCTCTCTCTCTCTCTGTGACTATCATAAATGAATAAAAATTAAAAAAAAAAAAGAAGAGTCGCTACTGTCAATCACTGGCCTGTGTCTTGCAGGTAATCTCTGAGTTTTCACCCTTTCTCTGACTTTGCTGGACACTTGCCTGTCATGTGGAACTAAATGACGATGCCATGGATGTCTAGTTTGACACAAAACCGGCTTACCCTTTGCAGCCCTTAAACACCCCCCCCCCCATGCATACACTCCACAAAAACAAAAATCCCATCTCTGTATCACTTTGGCCTCCTAGGATAACCGTTGTAGGGGATTCTTTCTAGACGTACTAGGAATAGCTATTTCTACTTACCTCAGAATTTAAGTCAAGGTGACAGCTAGCCATCAACCCCCCTCACTGAGTTCTCTTTCCTCACCTGGAGAAGGAGTAACTTGGCCCCATTTTCAGCTTCACACTTTCTTCTGGTACCAGCTTCTCAGATGCCCTAGAGGCTGGGGCCATGGAAGCTCAACTGCGGACAGAACCCATGAATGGGATGTGGGGCTTTGGGCTCAAACCTAGAGGCCGGGTCTTTTTTTTTTTTTAACTTTTTATATTGCAATAATGATAGATTTATAAGAAGCTGCAAAGAAAAGTTAGAGAAGTCTCGTGTATCCTTCACCTGCTTCCCCTCACGGTGGCATCTTACACAACTGGATCTCAAAGCCAAGGTGTCAGCACTCGTACAGTCTACAGACCACCCTCAGATGCAACCAGTTATTATAGGTACTCACAAGTGTATCCATGTGCACACATGTGCCTGTGGGATTCTATGTAATTTTATCGCATGTAATCACCACCACGATCAAGATACAGAGACAGGGCAGCCCGGGGGGCTCAACGGCTTAGCACCGCCTTCAGCCCAGAGCATGATCCTGGAGTCCTGGGATCGAGTCTCGAATCGGACTTCCCACAGGGAGCCTGCTTCTCCCTCTGCCTGTGTCTCTGCCTCTCTCTGTGTCTCTCATAAATAAATAAATAAAATCTTAAAAAAAAAGATACAAAGGATCTTCCTTATGCTCCCTTTGAAAATTATCCTCCTTCCTACCCCTAGCAACCACTAATCTGTTCTCCATCAATATAATTTTGTCATCTTGAAAATGTTCTATAAATAAATATGTGTGTGTGTATATATTATATATGTATATATGTATATATATAATATAAAAGTCTGTAACCTTTTAAGATAGTATTTTTTTCATTCAGCATACTGTCCTTGAGATCTTTGAGGCCGTGGTGTGTATCAATAGCTCATTTGTGTTTATTGCGGAGCTGTACTCTGCAGTGTGGATGAACCATGGATTGTCTAACCATTCACCTGCTGAAGGACATTTGGCCAGTTTGGGGCTATTACAAATAAAGGTCTTTATGATCTTTCACATACAGGTTTTATATAGACACAGTTTTCACTTCTTTGGGATAAATAGCCAGGACTGGGATGGCCGTGTAATATGATAAATATTTAGTTTTCTAAGAAACAGACCCACTGTTTTCCAGAGTGGCTGTCCATTTTACATTCTCTCCAGCAATGTAGGCAAGTCCTCTTAAAGAAAGATTCTTGCTAGAAAAGCTTGTTTTTTAGGGTTAAAATCAGAGGAGGAGCTTATAGTCCCACAGGAGGTCAATGATCTCTATACCTCCTCAGCTTTGGAGAGTGTGACAAGACTCCCTCAGTGACAGGACAAGAATGTTCCTAGGAATGGTTCAAATACTAGGAGCCATGAGGTGCACAGGCAGCCATGGTGAATTATTGTTAATGCCTGAATGGGGTGGGTCGGGTTGGATGATTGTGGCAAGGAGCTTCCTTCCTTAGCCAGCAGCCTCCCTTCCCAGTGCTGTACACTCAGGACCCCTGAGGCAGTTTTGGCTCACACTCCATCATATGGAGGTCTGCAGAACAAGTGTTAATTCTTGAGATTTGTTTCCCTAATGCTTTCTGGTATGAGATCAACTTGATAGATTTTTTTCATCCTCCTCAGGTACTGCTCTCCCCACACGTGGTAATGAATAGTCCATGCTGCCTCCAATCCCCCATCAGACCCACAAGAGAAAAAAAATCAATTTACACTTTTCCTAGGAAGCAAGCCTATCGACAGAGCTGACGCGTTGTCTTAGGTCTGTCGGGCTGCCGTAACAAACTATCACAGATCGGGTGGCTTAACCAGCAGACATTTATTTCTTACAGTTCTGGAGGCTGGATGTTCAAGACCAAGATGCTGGCTGATGCGGTTTGTGGTGAGGGTCCTCCTCCTGGTTTACGGATGGCCACCTTCTCAGTGTGTGTTGGTGTGGCAGAGAGACAGTGAGCTTGCTCTGGTCTCTTCCTATTATAATGACCCTAGTCCTATCATGGAGCACTCCCCTCACATGACCTCATCCAACCCTAAGCAACTCCCCCCCAGGCCCCATCTCCTAATACCATTGCAGTTCAGGGCTTCAGCTTATGAATTTTGAGGAGACGGAAACACTCCATCTATAACATGTATAAAGACTCTCCTCTTCACTTAGCAGGTTGACAAAGGAGCCATTCAGTGACACTGTCTGCAGATGTGACCACCTTGATTTAGAATGAAGACAATGGTACCCTCATAGAGAAGCATTTGAAGGAAGAAGAAGTGTTCAAGGAGGCTCACCGGCTCCTTCTTCATCAAAGAAGAAGAGACACACTGTCTCCAGGATGTGGCATCAACTCTTCCGAAAGATACCATGGAGATTTCCTGAGATTGTAAAGTGGGTCCCGGCATTTCTACCAGAGGGTCTTGTACTGAAATCGGGGAAGCAGAATTCCCCATCCCCTAAACCAGTTCATCATTTCTTCCTGTATCCCCCACATTGTGAGACAGAGCCAGAATAGGTCTGCTGCACGCCCCAGCTCTGCAATAGAGCTCTCCCTGAGAGGGAGGAGGGAGACGTTTCTATGGGAAACTTCTCATTAGCACTTTGTCGCTTGTGTTACACAGACCACCCTGGGAATAAGACCCCATGGCATGAATAATATAGGACTACAAGCACTTACAGGTCGATGCCAGAAGAGAAGAGAACCAGCTGCCTTTGGCTTGGCAGCCCCTCTGCAGGCACAATAAACCCCCTAAGCAAAGAAAGGGCTCATTTCTCTGCTTCCCAAATCAACACAATCCTATTACTTCCCTCCTGGTTTGAGGATTAAAAATACTTTTGCTAAAAATAAAAAAAAAAGAATTATATTGGAAAATAGCAAACTGACAAGAAAGATAAGATGAGAAACCTGACTTCAGATTAATAAATGAGAACAGGGCACCTGCCGCATGCCCACGGCCTTCCTGCCTCCCACCCCCAACACTCAGGTTAAATGTGGCACATGTTGATCACTCACAGCAATGTTTTAAGTAGACCCCTGACTCAGCACTTCACCTTTCTCTTTCACGTCATTGCTGTAACCATTTGGATAGTGTTCAGCCTTTTCTTGCCATCTGCTCTTGTGTTTTCAGAAAATAACATTTGAAAACTGCTATTGTGTGGTAACATTGCTAGGCAGGACTGGTGAACCTAGAGCAATTCCAAATACCTTTGCCTGGGCTTAAACCTGCGAGATGTGGAAAGAAAAGTCCTAAGCTGGGAAACCTTTTCTGACACAAAGAGAAATAAATAATAGGTGCTGCCAACAGCTTGTAATTATAAAAAATTGGAAGCAACCAAAATATTAATCAAAAAGAGAATGGATACAACTGTAGCCTATACAAATAATTATATACTCTGCAGCTGTGAAAATGAATTAACCAAAGCTACACATGCTAGCTATGGTCTGGAATAATGTCATGCATTGGTCCTCAAAGAAATTATTCGGGCAACTCGTTTATTAATTCCAATAATTTTAGATTAGGTTTTTCTGCATGGCCAGTCCTATTGTATGCATATAATAACATTTTTGTTTTTTCCTTTTAGGTCCTTAAATATTTTATTTTCCTTGTCTGATGCTGCTGGTTGGGGCCTTCAGTGCAATGCTGAATAGAAGTGGGGATGGTAGGCTTGCTTGTCTCCTTGGTTTTAAAGGAAATGTTTTCAGTGTTTCACCATTAAATGTGATGTTCGCTGTGGGTCTATATTTTAAGGTATGTTTTAGGTCCATGTTTTATTCATTTATTTTAAGTAGCCTCCATGCCCAGCATGGAGTCCAACATGGAGCTTGAACTCAGAACCCTCAGATCCAGACCTGAGCTGAGATCAAGAGTCAGACATTTAACCGACTGAGCCATCCAGGTGCTCTGAGAGAGAAGCTGATTTTTAAAGTTGAGACTGGTATTCCTTTTTTTATTTTTTTAAAAAAAATCAGTTTACCTTAGTCAATTCATATAAAATAGAGTCTTTGATGCATTTATAATTATTTCTCATTTATATTTGGGTTTTCTTTCCTTAATGTCCTGATCTTTCTATGCTCCTTTCCCCCCTTCTTCCCAACATTCCTTTGAATTGATTCAAGTATTTAAATGTTTTTTTTTCCTTTTCCTAATTTGAAAGTGATATACTATATTGCTTGGTTTTTAAATAGTGACCTTTAAATTTCTAACATGAAAATTTTACTTAATAAAGCTTAAAATGAAACATTACCTTTTTTTCTTTTTTACTTTTTCTCTTAGCATTCATTCATTCATTCATTCATTCATTATTGTGGTTAAAAACACATGGCCTTAGATTTATTATATTTTTTTTAGATTTATTATATTAATCTTTTTGAAGCATACAGTTCAGTTAAGTCTATTCGCACTGTTGTATAACCAGACGGCAACAGAACTTTTTCATTTTGCAAAAGTAAACATGATTTTAATCTTCTCCCTGAGAAATTCGAGGACAAGGACATTAGAATGCTTTCTGCCCCATCCCCAGCTCCTTCCTTCCTGTGCTATTATTATCCTGGAGTATGTGCTGAATTATTGTTTTGTGGTAGGCAGCCTCCAATGCCACCTCCAGTGGTCTCTGCTCCTAATTCACGCCATTATGTGAGGCTTTCCCCTGAGACTCAACAACTTGCTTCTCAGCAGTAGAGTATGGCGAATGTGTTGGGATGTTGCTTCTGAAATTAGGCTACAAAACAAACAAACAAACAAACAAAAAACCAAAACACCCAACAACCCCCACCCCCACCCCCCAAAAAGAACAAAAAAACACCTTTCTTGTCCTCTTTTACTCTATTGCATAGAGTCTTTGCTCTTTGGGAGCTTGGCGTCATGTTCTGAGCATCCCAAAGAACCGATGCTTCCAGCCAACAGCTACTGTGGACCTGAATCCTGCTAACAACCATGTGAGTGAGCGTGGAGTGACCTTTCTGGGACCTGACTCTAGACACATACTCGTAGGAGTTTGGGAGCAGATCTTCTCTCAGTCAAACCTCGAGGTGGTTGCAGCCCAGACCAAAACCTTGTTCAGCCTTTCAAGAGACCCCTATGTCAGGGACACCCAACTAAGCCACACCTGAACCCCTGCAGAGAAAACCCATGAGCTAGTAATGTTTGTTGTTTGAAGCTGCTAAGTGTTAATTTGTTATGCAACAGTGGAAAACAAATACATTCCCTTTGCAAATTGGACATGATCATCATCCTTACATTCATTGCTTATTCAAATTTACTAATTCTTTGCTTGCCCTTCCATCTTGCATGTCAGAACTTAACTTCTGAGATATCATTTTATTTCCTTCTGAAGTATCCCTTAGAAAGGTTCTTTACTGAGACTCTTTTGGGGGCAAACTCTAGATTTTGTTTGTTCAAAAAAAGTCTATAATTTAATTTCTAGGCTTATAGTTTCCTGGGTCTTGAAGATAATATATATTTTGGCCCCAAACCTATAGGCCCTCTGGTCTGCAGCTACTAGTTCTCAGGGAAAATTTATTTCTCCAGAGGCCAGGTAAGTTAGATAAGTTTTCTTGTCTTCTGCTTTTTCCTGAAATTCTTCTTACTCACTTTTTTTAAATTGTGGATTTAACTTTTTGAAGGACCAAGCTTCATGGAGGGGTCAATTTCCCATCTTGTACAGCACAGGACTATGCTGCCAGATGCCCACACAGCCACGGAAGCCTGAGTTCTGGTTCCTGGAGACGGACAAATTTTCTGAGGGCGGACATAGCTTCAGTGCTGGTTTTCCTCTGCATTTGGGCTTTCTCTTTGTTTTCATTCCTGGAGACTTCCTACATGTTCTTGCAAGACCAGCTATGCATTAAAAAATCAGAGCATTTGATACTCACTAGCAAGCCTGTGCTTTGTTCAACCGCTGGTTCAAATAAACTAAGAACCATTGACAATTTTTCTTCAAGTCTTTCCTCCTCCCCTCCCCTTCCCTCTCCCTCTCCCTCCTCCTCCTCTTCGTCCTCCTTCTTCTTTCTTTCTTTCTTTCTTTCTTTCTTTCTTTCTTTCTTTCTTTCTTTCTTCTTCTTCTTCTTCTTCTTCTTCTTCTTCTTCTTCTTCTTCTTCTTCTTCTTTTCTTTCTATGAACACACTCATAAGAACCGCTCTTTAGTTAAAAACAAAGCCAAGTGTGAGGCAGAAAAGCTATTGTTCACCCTGGAAAAATTATCTTCCTGCCTACTCTCCTTACTACTTGGATCCCAAACAGCTCAGTGGAGGTCAGTGGAGGCTAGAAATGAGACTCTCTGGGGGAAGTGAAGGCTCCTAGGACATCTCTTTTGGAATAGCCTTTACTCATGATTCAGACCCAAACCAGCTGACTCCAATGGAATGGGGGCAGAAGGATTTGGGCAGTTAGGCATTTGCCTGATGGCTGAAGTCGGCTGCACTTAGCAAGCTTTTCTATATATGGGTAAAGACTTGGAAGAAGCAGGAAGCTGGCATCAGGGTTTAGGGCTTTGGGGGCCCAAGTCATCTATAATAGTTTAATCAGATGTCACCCTGTCCCGTTATTAGTTTACTAACTGTTGTTAGATTCCTTATGAGGTTCATACCACAGAACAAGGCAGCCCTATTTTAAGCATGCTCTTGCTTTCACTGTTTCATAAAACCATGTCATTTCTATGTAGGATCTGCAATCAGAGTACATTTATAGAGCTGTTGGTCTTAGTATTATAAGTGAGCCATCATAGGTCATAGGTCTTCTGTATATACAAGGGCTCTTGTCTTATAGGATCCCGGGTAAGAAAGGGTGTGGAAAAATTGCCTTAAGAGAAGGGCTGCATAGGAAGAGAATCTTTTGCACTTTGGGGATATAGGTAGGAATCTATAGGAAAGGAGGAAAGGGAGGTCTGATCTTGCTGTATGTGGTATCTTTGACTTGAAATTGGGTGAGTTCACCCATCATGGCCTTTATGCTGCAAGAGGAAGCAGAGCTGACCTGGGAGGTCCTGTTGGGTTCAGTGGCCATGAAGCTCTGTGGCCATGGTTAGGATGCATTGCCTCTCTAGTTCAAGTTATTCCAAACAAAGAGACAGTTGCACTGAAGCCCTGAGGTTCTGTCTGGCCAGGATATTTCCCAAATCTGTAAGAGGCCCCCACTCTACCCTGAGCCTGTGGACAAAGAGTGGCAAAGTGCTGACCTCTCTCTATGTGCCTGCAAATGCCGGGCTTGTGGAGAGATAGTTGGTCACATGACATCCACAACCACAGTAGATGCCATAAGGCAGACTATTAGAAACTGATCCGTGGCCTCACAGAGGAGTAGAGCCACTCCAGGAACCTCATCCTGTATGTCCCTCTCTTATATTTGTAGCTGTCCCACCACTTCAAACTGTGATTAGCTACCCTGGCCACAGAACTGTAAACAGCAAGGAAGTGCTACTGTGGCCTGTCCTGTTTGTCCTTGAGGAGGGGGTAGGGTGGGAGGACTTGCTTTCTGCTGGTTGGGGAAATGCAATTAGCAATACTAGATGGTTTCCATGAAGAGGCAGAAAGACAGTGAGTGTTGTTTTGAGCAGTTGAAGACCTTGTCTCTCATGACTCTGTCTTTGAGAATTACTTAGCAAGCATGTCTGGGAGCTGCAGCACTAACAATGGCGGGAAGGAAGTCGGGTCACATCCCAAGCACTAGATGAGCACGTAGCCTCATTCTTAGTTCTTTGGAGATTCAGTGTTTCCACCCATATGGATAAACCAGAGAAAACAATGCACTTTTCTCTACCTTTGGAAGTAGGTAAGAATAAGGACCAGGAGTTGTGACTGAACCAGAAAAAAAAAAAAAAATGAAACAGAAGGACTGATGAGCTCAAGGGGCCTCATATAAAATTTGGATAGAAAGCTGGACGACAATCAAATCAGCACCAGATACAAAATCAGCACAGAAGATACAAGTAGAAGGGCAATTCAGTGCTATGTTCTAAGCTGGTGAGTCAGCTAAACATTGTGCAGATGAGTCTCAACTGTGCAAACCAAATCCATCATTTCCTCTAAACAACCCCTCTAATTATATATTTGGCATTAACATGGGTGGTGTAAGTTTCCTGCAAGGCTGACAGACTAGGTTAATGTATAATAATGCTAGGACAGTGAGAACATTCCAATGACCCTGGGAAACACACATCATTCGAGGGAAAGGCACCAGGATACAGGGAACTTTGTGCAAGGAAGGGGCTTAAGGATGTAGTAGGTCAAGTTTAAGTAAAGAGGGCTTGCTGCCCAGACATCAATCCCAGAATCAATGGATTGGTAACTTGGAACCTGTGTCCTTGGCTAGTCTGAGGGGATATCTTTGGTCTGGGGCATCCTAGACACCTAGGAAAATAGATGTATTAAGTATGACTATAACCCCAGGAAGATAAAAGAATGCAGGAAAGAGTAAATAGCAATGTAACCATGTTAAAGACATAAATGTAAACCCATGTTACCAATATTTTGAAAGATACTGTAGTTTAAGAAAAAAGGATAGTCAGTAGAATAATCATTGTGATAATTCATGTCTGCTTTGCCTGCTTTTGCAGATTTTAAAGCATTTAAGGAAATCTGTTTTAGGTTAAATGCTCAAGATAATCCGATTAATAAAAGTGTGACCAATGTATGTATGTGTGCAATAAAATTAATTTGTTCAATTTACAAAATTTTGACTTAATTGTATAAGTAGTATTTAATGGCTCAAAGGGATTTTATAATATGGTATAGGAAGATTAAATTGAGCACTAAGGTATATGGAGGACCCTTGAGTAGGAAAGATCGCAGCTATGGGGAAAGATTCTTGTGGCTAATAAGCAGAGGGAACCTTTGAAGCCTTGCTAATCATTCTGTTCTGGATTTCTCACTGGGGCTGGCTCAGTGCCCACCTGGCCATAAGGGGACATGTCAGGCTTCAAATAAGGAGCCCATTGGCAGCGCTTCTTCGACTGTAAATTGTGCTTCGCAGCAGCATTTTCTGGGCTGAGGATCTTTTCTTTCTCCTGCTAGCCATTGGACTGGTTACCACACACTTCTGTCCTGAAGGCAGAGAGCCATGGAGGGAAGTGGTACAGAATTTCAAGAAGGGACACACAATGACGCCTTCTTGGATCTCACGAGGAAGCTGGCAGATGCGACTTGCACATTGTCCACTGCACATGAGTCATCCATCGGCTGCACCCAGATGGATGATCAAAGCGCTGTTTCTGGTGGACCCCAGACCACCTCTTCCGATGCTCACTTGGCTCCTCTAGGGTTTCAGAACAAAGCTACTGGATCAGGGGCCCGGAGTATTACTTTACAAAACATCCCATAAAGAATGAACACCAACTCACACCACACACAGTTCCTGCGCGGGTCACCCTTTTCTTTCCATTAAAATGCCAGCCCTGTTTGAGTTATGGAAGGGAGCACCTGCCTCTCCATCCTCCAGCATGTGTGACCAGCGCTGCTCCTGTGTTGCGCCTTCTAGCTTGCCTTTACCCGCGTTGCAGAGGGCTTTGCCAGCTGGGTGCTCCTTCATCACCAGAAGCTTGGTGCCTGCTGGCCTCTGCCGCGTTCTCCAGCTGTACCGTTTGGGGCTGGAAGTGGGGAGGGTCTTTCACCTTCATATTCCTTGGCCCAGAGCAAACAAGCTGCTTTGGTCCCCCGTGCTCCCTCTTCTGCCATCCAGAGTCTGAAGCCTTGCCCGGGACCCCACACTGTGGGGACTTTGGGAGCTTATTGTCTGTGTTGAAGTTTGCACAAAAATAGCTGCAGAGCCGGATGACAGTCTTCCCCTACCTCTACCTCTTCAAAGATTCCACTCCAAAACGTGGGCAAAGCTGCTTCTCATGATTTTGCTTGAAGGTGGAAAGAGCAGTGAACACCCCCCAGGAAGGCACCTCCTGCCCACACAGAAGAGCCTCCAAGACTTACAGGCTCTTGGCCTTTTTCCCTTCTATGGGTCCCTATTCACTAAGGGACTCAGCATCTCTTTAAAGTACTTGGAGAATTAGTACACCTTGGGAGGTCTGGCGAGAACAACCTCACAGCAGTGGGGGAAGCTCAGGGGCTTGGTGGCAGGAGCACACCTACAAGCACTCCTCTAGCTGCTGTCCACTTTCAACTTTTTTCTGTTCGCATGTTTAAATATCTGTGTCTCAATTTTGACACTCATATATATATATATTTAAAATGTTTTATATATTTTATATATGATATATATTAAATATATATTTTTACAAATATATATTTTTAAAATCAACTTTCTGTCTTTACGTTTGAGCAAAAAGACCTCGCTATGTCTCTAACAGCTAACTGTTTAATCTTGCGGGCCCGTTTATCCCTTTGAAATGGCATTCTTGTCTCCCTGCCTATTTGTCTACTTTTCTCTAATTACACAGTATTTATATTCCTATGAATCCAGGAAAATAAACTAAGAGAGAAATTGCTTTCTGTGTACAATATTTTAAAGTACTGTTAAATGACTATGTGGCGGGTGATATTTTCCATTACTATTATTATTTTTTTAATAATGTTTCTTCTTTTGTATTGTTTTATGCTCCATTTATTTCAGAATTATTAGGCTTTGAGGAAAGCAGTTCCCCCTCCCTCGCCTCCCTTTCCTCCAAGGGCGGTTTCAAAATAACTTTTCTATGAACATTTTATCAACATGCTTTGCTCTGCAGCCAGGTCATTTGCAGCTTACCCTTTATTTTGGAGGAGTTGTTGCCAGGATTGCTTTGCATTTTTAAAGTCTGATTAGTTGTCCTGTTTGACTATCTTGATGGATTATTCAGATGCATGTGACCTGATTTTGACTTTGTAATTAAAGATTTTTTTTGGAGGTCAGATAAAGTGCCTGCCCTGCTGCCAACTTCAGCACACATGCAAAACCTATTCAGAGAGATATGGACAAGACTGATTGCTGTCAAGGAGAGAAGAGCCAGTATTGATTAAGTGTGAAGCATGGTGACCAGATGCCATGGTACCCTGACCCTGAAACCTCCCAGGTGGCTGACCCTGGTCTCTTGGAACCACCCAAAGCCCTCAACTTATTGTTGGAGATATAGGGCTCCAGCCCTCCCGAGCCCTCCCCTCCCCACTCACCAACTTCTCCACACTGAAAATTGCTATCATATGTGGGGGAAATAGGGTTTCCCTATAAAATAAGTAAGCTAATTGCACAGGAGGGATCCAGGTGAAAAATA
The DNA here is from genome assembly GCF_011100685.1 of Canis lupus familiaris. Classification (NCBI taxonomy): domain Eukaryota; kingdom Metazoa; phylum Chordata; class Mammalia; order Carnivora; family Canidae; genus Canis; species Canis lupus. The sequence continues at coordinate 7,929,572 of NC_049256.1, read as the reverse complement.
CGCTGGTAAGAGAATGACCTTTCATTTGCTTTTTTAAAAAAAAATGATAGATGTCATTTCCAGTTCACTTTGTTGTTCACCTCATAGCCAAGTGAACTTGGTACGCATGGCTGAAAAAGTAGATGTGAGTGTTCCTTCTCTTCTATGGTTACAGGTCCCTGATGGATATTTGGGAGGCACCAAACTGGTCCAGCTCTGAATGCATGCAGAGAGGGGAGGCTGGGGTTGGGAAGATGGAACAATCCTTGAACCAGAAGGCAAATCTCTTTCTGCCTTCTCCTCCTCTTCCTCCTTCATTCCTTCTTTCTTCCCTTCCTCCTCTTCCCGTTTCTTTTGCTAGTGTAGCATTTTCACTTCTTCACCCAAAGTCTTAGTTTTTGAGCTGTTTCTTCTCCCTATCCCTACCCTATGTTTCTGGGAACAGAAGGCTTGGGTAACTCCATACTGGAATTCCACAATGTAGTTTTCGGTCACTGGGCATGGAGTCAGACACTTAGGGTTGTATCATGGCTCAGGTATGTTACCTGATAAGATAGTTAATATGCATGTGCTTCAGTTTCCACATCTGGAACATGGAGATAAACATTCTACACACCTCATAGGACTATTTATAAGGATTGAATGAGACCTTATAAACGGAGGGACATTATAAATTATAAAATGTTATGTAGAAGCAGGAGATTATTATGGAAATGATGATGCTCTCAAAGATATCTTACAAATTCCTGTACTCATGATAGTTTTGGTGTCAAGATTACAACCTGTCTACAGCTAGAATCATCCAAAAGACACAGAACTGGCTGCTCTGATCCAGTGAAAAGCTTGAGAGATTCTTTCCTAAACCTTGACCAGGGAAGCAGGAACCTTTTTTATAAAGAGGCAAATAGTTAGTATTTCAGGATCTGTGGCCATATAGTCACTATTGAACTAATTATGGGAAAAGCCATAAACAATACAGAAACAAATGAGTGTGGCCTTGTTCCAATAAGACTTCATAGAATACAGAAATCTGCATTTCCTATAATTTTTACATGTCACAAATATAATTTTTCTTTTGAATCTTCTAGCCATCTAACTGTAAAAACCATTCTTAGCTCATGGGCCATATAAAATGAGGCTGCATGTGGGATTTGGCCTGTGGGCTTCATTTGCCAATGCCTGTCCTAGACTACTCCCCAGAGCCACTGGTAAGGGCAGATTGACTATATCAGAGATATCAAAAGGGAGACATGAAGTCATTTAGGCATGTGGCATTGGTCTTTTATTTTTTATGTCCCTCTTCTACTCCTGGTTGATGTCAAAGCATGTGAAACATATCAAAGTATGTTAAATGACAACAGTGAGATTCACACAAGGCTCTTGTCAAAAATATAACCTAGATCTCTGCTTTCTATTCCTTATAAAAAAAAAAAAAAGAAAACAAAAACAAAACAGCAAATGGTAACAACATTACTCATGGATGGCTGCCTGGAGTACATGTGACTCATTCAGTCTTATAGACAATGTAACTTTCCCTTGAGCTATCCAGACCTGCAAGTGCTCCATTCATAGAAGTTTTTGTTGCAGCCCTTTGCAAAACTGACCTTGAGCTGCATTTTGGTGGTGAAACCTTGCTCCTTGTTTCCATGATAAACTATGGATGGGAGTCACATCTCTCCAGGGAGAAATTCCTTTCAAGGCTCATCCCAATATTAAGAAAGACTAGACATCCAAAAAATTGATTTTATTTTGCAAGCAATGTAATTTCCTTGTTTGATTTGGCTTCAAGGAAGCTCAGAGTCAACTATATCTCTATTGACTAGAAAACACCTTGCAAGTCCTCAGCAGTAAAGATTTATTTATTTATTTATTTATTTATTTATTTATTTATTTATTTATTTTATTTTATTTTTTTTAGTAAAGATTTATATACTAAGTATGTACTAAATATTTTTCATACAGTCCTTTTCACTTAGTGCTGGGAGGTAGGTAAAATTATTATTCCTATTATAGTGGGCTGAATAATGGCTCGCAAAGATATTCATATCCTGATCCCCAGAACCTGCAAATGTCACCTTTTATAGCAAGAGGGAATTTGCAGATGGGATTAAGTTAAGGATCTTGAGATGGAGAGATTATCCTAATTTTAGTGTCCTCATCAGAGGGAGGCAGAAGGAGAGTAGACACAGAAGAAACCAACGTGATAACAAGATGTTGAAACAAGATGCTACGCTGCTGGCCTTGAAGATGAAGGAAGGGGCCATGAGCCAAGCAATGCAGCTGGAGAAGCTGGAGAAAGCTAGAAGAGAGATTCTCTCCTAGAGTTCCCAAGGGAGCATGGCCCTTCACTAAGTGAAGTTGACTTTGGATGTCTGACCTCCAGAACATTAAAAGAATACACATGTGTCATTTTAAGCCACCAAGTGGTAGCCATTAGTGCATCCATAGGAAACTCATATGCCCACTTTGCAATCAAGGGTAGGAGACAGAGAATATTGTCCAAGGGCTGGAATGAGGTTTGTTGACCTCAGACCCCCAGATCTTATTTCTCACACTGGCTCTTCTGTTGTACGTGTCCTGATCTCTCCTGGATTTATTATTCCCCTCCCTCCATTCACCTTGCTTTCCTACTACCTCCTCCATCCTCCAATCCTGTGGACCTTTGTAATCCACCCTGTGAGCTGGTGTGATAGAGGCAGCATATAAAGTTGGACATTTGTGTCATGTGAAGGGTTGAGGTCTCTGGGCTTTTGCTAGCCCTGGGAATTGTCCTACGATTTAACAAAAGAAAGGCCCCAGGCTGCTTTTGTTCCCCCTTCTGCTTTTGTAAAGACTGTTACTCTTTCCTTTACTGTAGCACTAACAGTTGGACAGAGCAGGACTTCTGCTTTTTTCAGAAAATTGTGCTCACTTCCTGGTCCATATTCAGAGCCCAGCAACTGCTTGTGAGTTTCTTTCTTTCTTTCTTTCTCCTCCAGGATTTTTGTTTTATTTAGAACAGTGTCTGGTCTAAGAGCTCCCCTTCCCACTAAAATTATAAAACAACACAAGAAGGAAAAAATGAAGCACTAAACCCAGGACACAGAAGATCCTTTATTTTTGTCAGACGATGCCCCCATATCTGGGCACATGTTGGGATTCTAGAAGTTCCTGACATGCACTAAATAAATCCGAACACCAGGTCGGATAGAGGGTCTCAACACATGGCCTTTGTTCTATGTTATCAATGAGAAAGCCTTGGAGGTTGAAGGGGAGCTGGCCTACTGTGAACCCACCACCTACACCACACCTAAATATGGGGAGGAGTATGTGACCATTCAGTCCCTGATCACTCAATGGCTCTCAAAAGATGAGACAGGACTCACCTTTGGAGAAGGACCCACCCACTGCTTTCTTTTCTGCTGACCCCAAGGTAAAACCAAAGATTCTTTCTGATGTTGTGACTGTTGGTCTGATGCTATTTTGACCTGCCATCGTTTCTTTCCTGGATTATTGATTCTATAGGCTACAAACCCTGGCTATGGCCTCAAACAGCTTTCAAATCTAATACCCATGCTTCCACCCATTCCTTGGGAGAATCTCTTCGCATGCAATCTCCTCATTGCCAAAGGCATGCAGCCTAACCTTGTTTCTTACTGTATTAATTAGGGTTCTCCAGAAAAACAGAACCAGTGGAAATACATATGTTAGAAAAAAATATATATAATAAAAAAAAGATTTATCATAAATATTGACTCACATGATTATGAAGGCTGAGAAGCCCTATGATCTGCCATTTGCAAACTGGAGACCCAGGAAGGCTGGTGGTACAATCTGAGGATATGAGAGAGCCAGAAGCCCTGGAGTACTCTAAGCAGGAGGTCAAAGTCCATGCTTACAGTCAGGCTGAGAGAGTGAATCCTTTTGTCCACCACCTTTTTGTTCTGTTCAGGCCCTCAACAGACTGGATGGTGACCACCCACACTGGGGAGGGTGACCTGCTTTTACTCAGGCCACTGAATTCAATATAATCTCTAGAAACACCCTCACTGTCACACCCAGAAAGTGTCTAACCAGCTATCTGAGCATCCTGTGGCCCAAAGGGACACATAAGTTCACCATCACCCTGAGCTCTCCTCACATTTCCTGCCTCATCTCTCATCCATTTCTTGTGTTCTAGCCTTTCTGCAGCGCCCTGAACCCTATGTAGGCTCGTGTGTCCCATTCTCTGTGCTGGTGGTATCCTCCCCACTCCTCACCTCTATCCACCTGCCTGCTGACAAAACTCCAGATAGCAGCAGATTAAAGCACAGGATCTGGAGTCAGCTGGGCCTTGTGATCAAGTCATTTCAATTCCACAGATATTTACTCCATACCTTCTTTGCACTCCCAGGATATAATTCTGCTACTATTACCTGTGTGACCTCAGAAGAGTCGTCTGATATCTCTAACTCCCATTTAGATATCCATAAAGTAATAATGCATAGGAAGTACTTAGCATGGCACCTGGTATATATAAACCTTCCATGGACTTAGCATTAGGTGTTATAATTACCATTTCTATCATTCTTTTTTAAAGATTATTTATTTATTTATTTATTTATTTATTTATTTATTTATTTATTTATGAGAGACAGAGAAGAGAGAGAGGCAGAGGGAGAAGCATTCTTCTTGCAGGGAGCCCGACTGGGACTCGATCTTAGGACCCTGGGATCACACCCTGAGCCAAAGTCAGACACTCAACCACTGAGCCACCCAGGTGTCCCACCATTTTTATCATTCTTTGAGGTCGAGGTCAACCTTATGACCCTTCCCTTGGTAGGTTCAGACCCCAACCTCACCCTTTCCAACCACCATGAGCACTGGTGCATGACATGTGGCTCTATTTCAGCCCTTCACTGAGTATTTACCTTGTTCAATTGTCTGATCCTCCCACTACTCTTCGATGAGAACTGTGTCTCCTCTATCCTTTTTCTCTGAGTACCCAGAGCAGAGCTTGTGCAGACATTTGTTGACTCCATGGAGCAGCTACCCAGAGCGGGGAGCTAGCCCCAGAGGCAGTGATATGCTTTTGTTCTTCTCCTGATGCATCCGCTTCTCTTGCCTTTCTTGGCAGCAACTTGAAAGACTGTGCCAGGCTTGGCTGCAGGCTCCAGGCTGGTCTGGGGGAGGGACCAGCCATGGCAACCTTTTATGGGAGGATGAATTGGAAAAACAAATCCTGAGCAGTCCATTCATCTCAACTTTTGCTTCTCATCCTGCACCTACAATGCATAGATGCCAGCAGAAAGCATCCCATCCCCATGGGAAGAGCAAGAATAATGAGATCAATATCTACAGCATCTAGCCATTCATTCTCTTTTACATTAGGAAAAAAAAAAGTTTTTGTGCATTTCAATGTTCAGTGTTCCTTCTTTTTAAAAGAGTAAAATCAAGTTGGACAAATGACCCTGGAGACCAGCCTGAGCATCCCAGCCTCTCCAAGGCAACTCCTTGGGTGGCAGCTGCAGGATCATCTATCTGCTCGAGTGCAATATCTCCACTGCTCTCCAGTTTACCTTGCAGCCAATTTAAATACTTAAAGGGCATCACTTTTCCAACTTCTTCAGTCCAAAGTGCATTTTATTTTGCTTCCTGCCTATCTCCAGAATGTCACATTTCACACTGGCATGTTTCTCCATGAGGCCATCCCTCTAATCTTCATTCAAGATGTGATCCTGAAGCTGAGCCCATTTTTCCCCACGCAGGCCCCCGTTGTGGTGGACTGAAGTGTGCAAACCACTGTCCCCCCTGCCATGACCAAATTAATATATTGAAGTCCTAACTCTTAGTACCTTAGAATATGATTTTATTTGAAGATAGGGTCTTTAAAGAAGTCATTAAGGTTAAATGAAGTCCTATGGGTGGGCCCTAATCCAATAGGACTGGTGTGCTTACAAGAAGAGATCAGAACACAGCCAGGTACAGAGGACAGGCCACGTGAGGACATAGGGAGAAGACAGCTATCTACAAGCCAAGGAGAGAGGCCTCAGGAGACACCAACCCTGCCGACACCTTGATCATGGACTTCTAGCCTCTAGAACTGTGAAAAAATAAACACCTTTGTTCCCAGTCTGTGGTACTCTGCTCTAACAGCCTTTGTAGACTAATATATACCCTAAAGTGCTGGTTCAGACACTGACTATAGAAGTTGCCTGCATTCTGTTCATTAATCGCACTGTTTGTTGTAAAGATGTTGGGCCCACTGGGGTTATAACGTGGCTTATGCTCTTTGGTTATGTCTGGCCCTAGAAACAACCCTGGCATTGACAGTCACAAAGTAAGTGCTGAATTAAAGAGCAATGTCGCCCTAAGAGTGTCATAGGAAGGACGGGAAGCTTCTCTCCTGACATACGTGATCTTTTTGCTCAATTTGCAAACTCAGTAACCTGGAAAGGCAGCCCAGGTGTACAGTTTAGGGAGGTGGTGACTTTTGGAAGCACCTTTCCTTAATTGGGAGCTAACGAAGTGTCATGATTTGGTAGATTCCCTGGTCATTTTGGGGGCTTTCTGACTGCAGTATTAGTGAATTGCTCCATTTAGACTCAATGTCTTTTTCGTGTCCTCTTTATGGCTCTCTTCAGACTCCTTCTCACTCTCCACCCTGTACCCCTACTTCTCCCGAGGGTTCTCAATGACCATGCAGACCCACAGCAAGTGGAGAAAGTGTTTGGCTCCTGGTCCTCTCACCAGTTCCTCACCCCAACTAAACGCTTCAGCCCCCATCCGTGGCCTTCATTTCCCCATAAACACAAATGACCACATTTTGAAAGACCTTACCACAACTCTGGTAGAACACTTCCAAGTTCCCTTCCCGGCAGACCGTGTGTGTGGGCCAGGCTTTGCTGTTGCTGCTGCTGCTGGGAGAAACCAGAGTCCAGATGAGGAGGGCCACCGTGAAACCCTCCATGGCCAGGCCTAGTGTGTGACTGACAGAAAACTAATGGGCGCGATACAACAGGACTTCGGGGCTCCTCCTCTCCTCTGGCTACAGGGGTGAATGTTCAGTTTCACTTCTTGAATTTTATGCTCCTGAGGAACCACTGTGAGATGCAAAAGGCAGTTAGCAGAAGCATTTGAATATCGTTCCCCCAGGACCTTTGACCCTTGCATCTGCAGGGTGAGGACAGCCTATGTCTAGGGCAGGCTTGATGTTAACTTTCTGTTTTCACAGGGAGGAACCAGTAAGTGATGCAAGACCTTATGGCGTGGGCCTCCTCCAAACAGCCTCCTTAGAGCCCCCACCCCCAGGTGGAGTCGTGAACTCAGGAAAGCAAAACACCATAGGCCACCCTGTGGTTCTCATCAGCAGCTCCCCATGTCTCTGTAGGCTCCTGATGTGGGCTGTGGACCAGGGACCTGGCTGGGGCCAGGAGGCAGCAGTTGCCATTTTGAGGGCTGCAGAATAACATTTGGGATATGGAATGAGGCTTTTGCCCTGTTGCCATATTCTTGTGTCTGGCTCCAGCTTCACTCTCAGGAATAGGGTTTTAGCAGTGAATTGTGCAGCTGTGAGAACAGAGCTTGTTCTGGGAGCAGCAGACGTGGCCTCTGGAGGAGGTGGAGAGAATGTCCCTGAGAGGAGAGCTGTGTTCTATTTCTGCCTTGGCTTGGTGGAAGGGGTGGGGAAGGATGGGGAAGTGAGGGACTCCCTTTTAAGATGGTATATATGTGTGTGGGGGGTTAATTTTATTAGTCATTGGCAGGATTATTAATTAACATCCCACTTGCTTTTCAAAGCTAAGAATCTGTCCCCCTATTCCATTACCTCTGTCATCCTGCATCATGACAAAACAAAATTTCTCAGCCCTGGTTCCCCACCTCCACCCCACTTCACCTTAGCTTAAGAGAATCAGAGTCAGGGCCAAGGGCAGCAGATTGGAGGAACAACAGAATAGCAGCACTATTTCCCCTGGGAGGAAAAGCATTTCTCTGAGCTCACCGGGTAAATTGACTGTCTCTGCTGAGAGGTAACTTTCATTACCTCAGAACTTTTTTTGAAGTAAGTGGAACTTAATTACCAGTGAAAGCAAATAAACTGACTTAAATGATGAATACTTAGGATTTCTTAGCAAACATCACAGAGTGGTCATTTGGGGGAAGGGGCAGATCTAGGTTGATTGATTTTTTTTTTTTTTTTTTTTTTTTACTCACCTACAAATAAGTTCAGTGATGTTGGCTTTCAAGTGATTCCCAAAATGTGGTCCCCAGACAACAGCATCAACTTCACCTAGGAGCTTGTTAGAAATGCAAGTTCTTGGGCTATATACAAGACCAACTGAATCAAAAACTTTGGAGTGGGGCCCAGGCCCTTCCCCTATGTTCATCTCTTTTGTTTCTTAAATTTCACTTATAAGTGAAACAGGCGTAAGGTATTTCATTGTGGTTTAGATTTTTATTTCCCTGATCTGGCTCTGTGTTTTAATAAGCCTACTGGTAATTCTAGGATAGGAACACGGAAGCTGTCCCTAGGGACCTTTGGGTGCCCCAGAAGGTGTCAAGAGCTCTGAACAGTGAATGAACAGAGTAATTGAGGATAAACCCTTCCACTCCTGCAGAGCACAGCATGACCAACACACCAGTGGAAGGACCCAGGAGGACCCCAGAGCAGGGAGCAGATATTTTGGCAGAGAGTTGTGAGTGGCTGCCAACAGAGAAACCATATTGTCTGAGGACCCGGCTCTAGATTGTGAATAAAAGGACCTAGCAGTGAAAAGAAGCATAATTCAGGAATTGTATTGGTGTTTGGAAATATTCAAATGGATTACTGTGAGGCTCTTGAGGCATGATAATGTTACAGCAGCGGAGGCTAGACCTGAGTGGGCATCACCTGGGGGGCATGTTAACACCTCCGCAGGGTTTCTAGATTGCAGATTCAGGAAGTCTGGGGTGGGGCCTGAAAACCTGCATTTCTAACAAGTTCACAGGTGATGCCAGTGTTTCTGGTCCAGGGGCCATAATCTGAGAACCGCTGCTACTCCAGATTATAAGATTTAGTCTGTTGTAGAGTATACAATTTTGCCTTGTTTTAAAAATCATCTTAGTTCTTATCAAAATACTCTTGTGCTAAATGGAAGACAATATTTTGTATAACACATAGTTTACACCCAACATAGAGTGAGCCACTTACTTTACGGAGTTCTGCTTACTAAGAACCAGGATTTGCCTGAAATCAACAGCTCTGTCTCACCAAGTTCAAGCAATCCAAAATGTCTCGAGGAGTTCTTTAACTAGAAGCTTTATAAAGACCACAAAAGAGCTTGTTAACAATATCTTATTTCCTAACTATTAAATAAAATTAGAACCTGTTTATGATAGTTATGTAAAATATGGTTTTATATGTGTAAACGGTAACCAAATATACTGTCAGGCTTTCATACTGACTTCCAACACCTTATCAATTGTAGCTAAAGAAGCTATACTTTTTTTTTTTTAATAATCCTCTTCCTCTGTGTTTCAAGCTCCTTTTTTTTCATAGAGGCTTACTTAGGGATGATCATCAACACTTGTATTCAACTATGGTTGCTCTCCTTCAGTGACCCTCCAATATCCATTCCATTAGGCAACAATTCCCCGTTGTATTGCACTGCCGCTTTGCTCCTCTTCTTTGTGGCCTGTATCCGTGTTTCTGCCACACTATGGCAGGACGAGTCAGGTTTCATCTCTTCTTGCTTTTGTCTTCCAGATTGAGCGAAGACTAGAAATGGCTAGTGTGTAGAAGTCGGGAAGCTACTTCCTGTGTAACATCACTTAGCAGCCTCCTGAGCTGCCTGCTGAGGTCTTACTCTCTCACTAGTTTCATACCCATCATTATGTGGGCTACATAAAAGCTGAAGAGTTGATTCCAGCCAACTGAACTTTGGTAGTCTTTCCACAGTCTCCCGGACTTCTGGAAGATTCATCCCAGGGACAGTATGAGATTCCCCATGAAACCCCATTGGATTTTTATTTTCATGCATTTTGTGTATGGTAGAAAAGTATAGAGACAGCCTGCTTTCTATGGAAAACAGAAGAAAATTCATCTATTTGTCTACTTGCTTCAGATTCATTCACTCATTTATTCAGCAAACATTTATTAAGCACACCAGCATCCCAGATACAGTTCCAAGACCTGGGAATGTACCAAACACAGTCTCTATTATCAGTGAGCTTGCTTTCTAGTGGAAGGAGACAAAATATAGTACTATTGTTTAATAAAAGAGACTTTGCTTCTTGAAAAATTTCTTGGATTTCAACATAAAAAATTGGATTGAATTTTCTGAAATATTTCCAGCTATTACATATATATATGTTAAGCCTTGTGTTTTTCTTGTTTTGTTTTTGTTTTTGTTTTTGTTTAATTTGCCCCAGACAAATGAGGCAGCTTATCAAGGCTTTTCAATAACAGTTTGTTCCCACAGACAAAGTGTAGTAAACCTATCTGAAATACTGCCCCTTCCCCCACTAGTTTCCTTGGTATTGTCCTATGTATTATCATTATTACTATTTAACTATTCTGGGAACATAATATACAAAGCATTTGGTTCTCAAATGGGTTTTTAAGTTCTATGACAAAGTACAAACAGAAATGATTTTTGCTTGTCTGAGGAACATGTACATTGGGCCCAGGAAAAGATGGGGTCTCTAGGTCAGTCTGATCAATTTCCAATAATGAAAGGTCAACTAATTGTAATGTCTGCTTAAGGCAGAAGAAATTGGTCCAAGATCCACAAAGGTCAAGTCTAGTCTGAAAGGGCTGATGCACCTTGCCCCTAAATTCTCTACAGCATGAGATAAATGAAGAGCTTGTAGCTAAAACTGTCCTTAAATTGAGAATACACTCAAGATTTCATTCTACTAAGATGGAAGTGACGTTAATAAGCCAAAGGAAAAGCATTAGAGAGGAAATCAGATATGTGGTGAGGGATGGAGTTCTTTTACCTAGTATGAAGAGAAGTCCTGATTTGCTGCTACAGCTTGACCCCTAGGCTCAGGTTTCAATATGTACCTCCAACTGTGACTGGTTCTAGAACTTTCTGCTGATCATTATAGGATTTACACTCATTACATTTAAGCCAAATTCTTTGAGAGTACATTTTGCTGAACTGGCAGGTGGTAATAGAAATAAAATAATGTGCCTATCTTTGTATCAGATCCCTGGAGATTTTCTTGACTTCTCTCTCCTGGCACTGGCTGCTAGATGCACCTAAAATTCTTCTGGAGAAGTTATCATGGAGAGCTTTCTATTCCCTAAATTAGTAAGCTTCCTCAGCAGTAACTTTAATAATAATCTTTAAGATAACCTGTGCTTTTTTTCTCCTCTGGAACAAATAAAAATAGCCAAATGTACTGGACTTCTCCTATGTGCCAGGTACTCTGCTAAGAACTTGAATATATGATCCTTCTTACTTATTTGATCCTTATAACAGCTTTAAGGAGTAGCTGTAGTTCTATGATCCTCATCCACAACTTGAAAGTCTCAACGTCTTGAAAAGCTTCTTAAATTTTTTGGTAAAATATCTGATCTAAACTGAGAGTTTATAGACTCATCAGTTCAGTAGTCTTAATTTAAAGTCTTAATTTATCCTACCTGGATTTCACTGCAGAAACATTAATGTGATTGATTAGTGTATGATGGGTGCAGGGACCAGACCCCACTGAAAGTGTTCCTAAATATAAATCTTACTACTTTTCTACAAGAAATTCTGAATTTTAAAATACATCTGTACACAAAAATTTTAGTTAAGGGATTCTGGACTTGTTCTATGATGATCTTTGTTCTCTGGAGAAGAAACTGAGGCATAGTGAATAACTGGTTCAAAATCACACATGTGTAGGGCCAAGTTGAAAGTCAATCAGGATCCAGAACCCAAGTTCTTGACCCTTGAGAAAAAGGCCTCTTTACTATTTATTGTGCCTTTATGTTTGCTTATCTTTCCCTCTAGTGATATCAAAACAAATGATCTGCACTACTTGGAAACTGCTTGCAGACTTTGCTCCTCAGCCAAAGCCAAGCCCTATCCTGCATGGCCAGTGACTAAATGGATGGACCTATATGGGACATAAATATCTCTCATAAGAAGAATATCTTCCCATTAGAAATGTGACATGACAATAGAAAGGAGGACCTTCAAAGTCCAGAAGAGAGAGGACATGGAAGGTGACCAGTGAAATAGCAAGCTCCTGAAAGAGTCTAATGAATGGCACCTTTCCTCTCTCCACTGGACACTGCTGAAACAAAGAGTCAGATGATTTCATGGCAAGCCCCTTAATATTCAGAAATTGAGGTCTTTGCTATTTCTTTGAAGCCTGGATATGTCAGCTCCAATTGTAAGGTTATTGATGAATAAAGCAGGGGGAAAAGACACTTTGTACTTTTCAGGCAAAACAGTGCTTTCCATGGCTATGGCCTCTGCACACCTGGAATTTAATTGTGTTAAAAGCCATGGCCCCGAGTTGTCACTTTTTGTTCAAAAAGCTGGTCTTTCCTTTGCTCAAGCTTTTGAACCACAAGATTGGAGACTCCCCATCAGGGAGTCAAAGATGAAGTCACTTAAAAATAGTCTGTCCATCACCAAGGGCTTTCCATTTGATTGCATGAGAATCTTTCATCCCATCTGTATCTGTCTATCCTGACTGCTGCCACCCTAGACAGGCTCCTCATGGTCTCCACCCCAGCCCCCCCTCAAATCCATGCTCCAGTTGGCCCCCAGTTTTCATGCTGAGATGCAATTCTGTGAAGAGACTCCCTGCCAAGGCCCTTCAGTGGTGCCCCCTGGATATGTCCATGAGGTCTTGCCTGATTTGGTCTTCCCTACTCAGCCCCTGCCCTCTCTCAGTTCCTATAGCAACCTGGCTCTTTCTTGTCCCACATTTCCAGTACATGCTGTTACCTTGCCCTGGAATTCTCTTACCCCTTTCCTGGTCTTAATGCCTATGCTTCTGGAGCTCCATAGGTGGCTCAGTTGGTTAAGCTTCCAACTCTTGATTTCAGCTCAGGTCATGGTCTCAGGGTTCTGAGATGGCACACCTAATGTTGGGCTCCATGCTCAGTGGGGAGTCTGCTTGAGAGTCTCTCTCCCCTTTTCTTTGTCCCTCCCCAACTTTAAAAATTAAATTAATTAATCAATGTCTATGCTTCCTTTGGAACTCAGCTTAATGCTGGCTTCCTAGAGATAGCTTCTCTGCTCCTGCAAGTCCCTGAGGTAGGCTCTTGAAGCCTGTGGACCTCACCTCTTCACTGCACTATTCATAGGCCATCATTCAATGTAGGTGAATCTTTCCTTCTTTCTCCTTCTCTCTTTTCCTCCTTGGCTATAATAATACACCTAGGACTTAGTACGTAATAGGGACTCAGTAAAATATTTTAGACTGAATGGATGAAATGAAGAGGAGGGGGATGGCCCAGAAAGCTTGTCCTTTTGGCCTTGCTGATTGGGCTTCTGGACCTAGTGGGCTCTCACAAGTAAGGCAAAGCAAGGAGCTCTGTGCCTCCGCTGAGAGGCTATGATCCTCAAGAAGTTAGCAAAGTATGATGCCATCTTTTTCCAAAAGTATATCACATTTTCCTTTTCTTTCTTTTTGCTTCTCATTCCTAAAGGAATATATGCTAATTGAAGGACTTTGGGGATATGAAGGATAACCCTCCCTTTTAGGGAAATAGGGCAGGAAAGCAAAAGAAAAGGGAAAAATAATCATACATAATCTCAATACTCAGAGATAAACATTACTGATATTTTGTGAGATCTTCTTTGAGTCCACACACACACACACACACACACACACACACACGGTCATATTGTACAAACCGTACCTACTGTCACATACTACAGTACTCATACTGATCATTTGGAATTTTTCCAAGACACAACTTTTAAAAACTGCATCGTATTCTACTGTATGGATTGACCATGATTTATTTAATCAATTTATACTTTAGACACTTAGACTATTAATAGCTAAGTAATAGGAGACAATGCTATAGTGAATTTGTTTATTGTTATACTTTTGTGCAGCCATGATCACTTCCCTAAGGCATATTCCTAAAAGTGAAATGCTTGGTGTAAAGAACTACCAAATTTTGAAAGCTTTTTATACAGGCTACTATATTGTTTTCCAGATACATTGAACAATACAACCATCTTATCAGAAGCTAGGCATTATTATTTAAAATTGTTCTTGTCAATTGAGTAGATTAATACTGGTTTTTCCTTGTATTTATATGTTTCTTTCATTCAGTTCATACAGTTGAATGTTTTTCACATTATTATCAGTCATTTGTATTTCTTCTTTTGTAAATGCCTGCACATGACTATTGCCTATCTTTCTATTATGATTTCAAATTTAAACAAAAGAAGCTGAAAGTAAGAGACAGTTGAATTTAGGCTTTCGTGAAAATCCAATCAACAAACATTTATTGGTACCTTTTTGCATGGTGCTCTTTATCCTTGGATAAACCGTGTTACGAGATAGTATAGGTAGAGATCCTGCTATGAGATTTGTTGGAGACTTAAGTTTACTTAGAAGATGACACAGACTTAGTAAAATATACAGTGCTTAGAATATAAAAATACAGGAGCATCTGGGTGGTACAGTTAAGTATCTGCCTTCAGCTCAGGTCATGATCTCAGGGTCCTGGGATCAGGCTCCCTGCTCAGTGGGGAGCCTGCTTCTCCCTCTCCCTCTTCTCCTCTTCCCCGCTCATGCTCTCTCTCTCTCTCTCTCTCTCACAATAAATAATTAAAAAAAGAGAAATACATAAAAAGGAGTATTGATATAAGATATTGTATTAGCTCAGATAATTTCTTTATATTTGTAGATGATTAACTTAGAAGTCATGTGAGAAAAGAGGAATTCTCAGCTACCTTGTTTCAGCTGCCATTCTTGTCAGTGAACACATGATTCCAGGCTGCTGCTCCCACCTGGAAAGTGTAGTCTCCTTGAAGAGCCTCTGAAAATTGTGTCAGAACAGTGGAAGAGGTGTGACCAATTCCTTACATTTTGAACAAATAGGAAATACTATCGTTCAACAACTGCTCTCTCCTAAGTACCCACCAGAAGAGGAACTTCTATAAGGGAGAGGTTGTATGATGTGAGTGGATTAAGATGGACCAACTGCATTCTGGCCCCAACACTGACCACTATGTGACCTTTGCACATCACAGACTGTCATCTGTAAAATGCAGCTTTCTAACACCATGTTTCAGCTTGAACACAAAACTAGGTTAAATGTGTATGGAAAATGTTTGTTATACATTTGACACTAAAAGCCTAGTAGTCCTCATTAAGGAATAACCCTCTATAAATTAGGAGTTGGGTCATAGTGTGAACAAACATATTTTTTGAAAAAAGATTCTATTGGAGACAACAATCAATAAAATATTAGTTCCTAATAGTAAGATAAAAAATATTTAAACTTTTTGGTGAACAAGTAGAAACTGTTCTTTTAAATTAAATGAGAATGATTTATTTTCCATTCATTGGTAGAATAAAACCTGCTAATTTTTGGAAAGGATGACTGTAACAGAACTATACTCATGGTTTTTCCAGGCTCCTTGGTTACTGAGTTTTGTCAAGGAAAACACATTACACATCATAATGTGAGCACTAACATAGCAACATTTGTATATTTACTCTACTGCTTCCCCCTACCTCTCACTTCCACCTCATGATGGCCATTTAAGTAGGCTGTCAGCTATCATGTGTTCCACTTCTGTGTTGAAGAAGGCAATTTGCCATTCATCCTTGAATCCTTGCTGTCTTGAATGGTGTCTAGCCCATAGTTCTTGGTCCTTAGAGTTAGCTGCCTGGATAATAATGATAATGTACAACTAATATTTTTGAGAGCTTCCAGGCAATTTTTTACATGGATATAAGGTAGTTATCACATAATATCCATCATGCAGATAAGGAAACTGACGTTTAGAGCAATCAAGTAATTTGTCTAAGACTTGCATAATGGTGGAGCTGACACTCAAATCTAGGGCTAAGATCCAAATCTTTCTTTTCAACTACAACACTCTGCTGCTGCAGTAAACAGATAAACAAGCTCTCTAGTAAAGGAATAAATTCACCAAGCTTATTATGGTGGGTTTGGGACCAAAACTATTTGCACTACTTGAGCTTTCTTGCTTACCTTTCCTGTATGCTGTTCCTGCTGGAGGTGATGGGAGACTAACCTACCATAGCTAGGAACGATTTATGTTCTGTCTATTCTTTGACTTTTTGTTTCTTTCCTGACTTTTTCTGGATTAAAATAGCATTTCTTTAGTATTCCATTTTATCTAACCTTTTGGCTTTTCAGCCATCCTTTCTTGTCTGTGTTGTTAGTAGTTGTGCTAGAGTGGCGTCATCCAACAGGCTAGCCATTGCCTCCATCAGCACCTGAAATGTGGCTATACTAACTGAGATGTGCTGATGGTTTAAAATGCACACTATTCTGGAAAATGAATAAAAGAAAAGGATGTAAAATATTTCAGTAATGATTTTTATGTTGAACTATATGTTGAAATGATAATATTTTGAAGACACTGAGTTAAATAAAATACCAAAATTAGCTTTCTCAATTTACCATATGTTTTTAATGTGGCTTCTAGAAAACTTAAAATTACATAGGTGGCTTGCATTTGTTCGTCTTATATCTCTATTAGACAGTGTGCTACTCTAGGGATTATAGTATGCATCTGTAAGAAACTTTCACTAATGCATTTCCATTCAATCCTTCCCATTCTTTATTCTATAATACACATTTAACTTCTACGTATGTTATAAACCTCATAATATAGTCTTTATTTTATGCTTAAACAGATGTTAAGAACTGTGAAGTTTCAGAGATATCACCCTACTCGCAAGCTAATAAATTAACCTGCTATTGTTTCATGAATGCTGGCAGAAGACATGAAACTTCTGGGTCAGAGATCTAGGGCTTTATCACTCATAGTATAAGGTATTAGCGTCAGCATATGTTCATTGATTCCTCCTGTCCCTAAGTCTCACATAGTGTGGTAAGCCCAGATGCATGCGACACATCCAGAGTATTTGTGATGCAGCTAGAGGACCCATGGTCAAGGGCCTAGCACATTTTGAGCAAGAGGTAAACATTGCAGAAGACGTAGAAAACAGAATAATCCAGTCTTCCTACTGCTGGTAGGGTGAGCAATTCTCTAGTATTTACTGCCATTGCCATGACCTACTTACTTGCCTTTTGATTAGCTACCTCAGCTACTCCTTATCAGAAGGCAGATAAGCCTTGCCATCTAGCACATGCAGTGGGAACTTCCATGGGTGCTCATAAACCATGGCAGATTGCCTCTTCTAACAGCAGTCAGGTGTCTTTGAAAGAGATGAAGAAATGTGAAAAAAAAATGATCTTTTACATTTACCCACCCATTTACCATTTTTGGTGCTCTTCTTTTTTTTGTGAGAATCTTAGATTCCATCTATTATTATTTCACCTCAAACTGGAGAACTTCTTTTAGTATTTCCCGAGGTGCAATCTTCTGATAATGAATTCGCTCAGCTTTGGTTCATCTGAAAATGTCTTTATTTCATTCTTTTCTTTTTTTTTTTTTTAAGATTTTATTTTTAAGTGATTTCTACACCTAAAGTGGGGCTTGAACTTACAACCCTGAGATCAAGAGTTGTAACCTCTATGGGCTGAGCCAGCCAGGTGTACCTCATTCTTATTTTTGAAGGATACCTGAACTGGGATGATGGAGTAACTGGGTGATGGGCATTATGAGGGCACGTGATGTGATGAGCACTGGGTGTTATACTGTATGTTGGCAAATTGAACTTAAATTAAAAAAAATGAATTTTAGGTAGCAGTTACCCTTATAGCACTTTAGAGATGTCATTCCATTATCCTCTGGTTTACATTGAGTCTGATGAAAAGTTAGGGACTATTTTTATTATTGTTTCATTTTGTGTAATGTTTCTTTTACTCTGAATGCACTTAAGATTTCCTGTTTATCTTTGATTTTCACCAATTTGAATTGTTATGGTTTTATCTGTATTTATCCCATTTGGAGTTCCTTGAATCTCTAGGGGCTGTAAGTTAAGTTACCTAGAATTTGGAAAAATTTAAGCCATTAATTTTTAAAATATTTTTATGTTTTTTTCCTCCTGTCCTCTCTTTTTGGAACTTTGAGTACTTATATGTTAGACTATTTGGTATTACCACACAGATCACTGAGGCTTTGTGTATTTTTTCCATCTTATTTATCTCTTTTAGTTGAGGAAGTTTCTATTTGAAATTCAAAATCTAATATTTTTTATTTTCAGTAACATATTTTTCAGTTTTAAAATTTCCATGTTGGTCCTCTTTATAATTTCCATTTCTCAGGTGAGACTACCTACTTGTTAATCTCATTATGTTAATAATTTCCTTAAAGTCCCTAATCATATTTATAATAGCTGTTTTAAAGTCCTTCCCAGCTAATTCCAATATATGAATCATTTCTAGGTGTTTCTACTAACTGATATATATATGTTCTATTTCCCTGCTTCTTTACAGTATTTAATTACTTTCTAATCTGTGCTGGGCATTGTGGCTACTATATTGTTGAGAGTTTGAATTACATTGACCTCCTTCAAATAATACTGAAACTTGTTAATAAAACCATGTTGAGCAAGTAACTCACTGCAGCTCAGCTTGATCATGTCAAAATTTGGCTTTAGTTTTTTTTAAGGGTGGGCTTGCAGGGGCTAGGGAAGTTTGGTCGCTGATATTTTTTTTTTTTTTTTTTAGGGTTTCAGTTGAATTCTAACAGTCTCTCCACTCTGGCTGGTCAAACTCTAATGTCTTCCAAAACAATGAGACGGCCAGAATCTGTATCAGTTCTCAATCTCTCCTTAGCTTTTCTTTGCCAGGCTTTGTAAAATGTTGCCCTGTATTTGGCCACAAAGTTAAGAGGATCCCATGAAAATCTAGTACTTCAGCATGCCCCAATTCTGATTTCTGATTTCTTATGTCAATGAAACTGTTTTTCTCTGTTTTCAGTGCTGTTCTCTTGTGCCACCATTCAGAAAGTATTCCCCTTCCTCCTCAATAGAAAACCAGGGTGATGTGATCTTATCTGTGTTTTCTTTGTTTCAAGCACCACAGTGCCATGCTGCCTGTTGTCTAATTCCTGAAAAGAATTGGTTCATATATCTTATCTAGCTTTACAATTGTTTAGAGTAGTTGGTAAATTTGATGTTCATCATTCCATCAATGCAAAAAGCCCCTAGAAGCTTTGGAAGATTGGCTTATTTATATCTGAGTCTATCTGACTTCCAAGCTGGTGTACTTTCCCTATACCAGTAGTTCCAGGATGGTAGATTCCATAGCTCAGTAAATTTGTAAAAATCAGGGGCCAATATATGAAAATTCCATAGGTAACATACTCGAAGGTGAAAGACTGAAAGGTTTTTTTTATCTAAGATCAGGAATAGGGCATGGATTCCCACTTTTTACCACTTCTATCCAACATTGTACCAAAACTTCTAGCTAGAGTAATTAGACAAAATAATAACAGTCATTCAAATTGAAAAGGATGGAGTAAAATTATCTGTTTATAGGTAATATTCCTAAATGTATAAAACTCTAAAGATTCCATGCAAATATATCCCCCCAAATTGTTAGAGCTAATAAATGAATTCAGCAATGTTACAGGATATAAATCAACACACAGATATCAGTTTAATTTCTAGACACTAACAATTAATGCCCTGAAAAGAAAATTAAAAATTAATTACATTTACTGCAGCATAAAAAGAATAAAACACTCAGGAATAAATTTGATCAAGGAAATGCAAGACTTGTATGCTGAAAACTCCATAAAGTTTTCAAAAGAAATTAAAGAAGACATAAATTAATGGAAAGACATCCTATATTCATGGATTAAAAGACTTAATATTGTTAAGATGTCAGTACTACTTAAAGGGAGCTACAGATTCCATGCAATCCCTGTCAAAATCCCAATGACATATTCAGCAGAAATAGAAAACCCATCTTAAAATTCATATGGAATCTCAAGAGACCTAAATAGCCAAACAATCTTAAAAGGGAAGAACAAAGCTAAAAGACTCATGTTTTGTGATTTTAAAACTTTCTTCAAAGCCACAGTAATCAAAACAATGTGATGTTAGTATAAAGACAAACATTTAGACCAGTGGAATAGGATAAAGATTGCAGGAAAAATCCCCTCCCATACATGGTGAATTTTGACAGGAGTGCCAAGACCAGTCATAGGGAAATGACAGGATTTTCATCACATTATGCTGGAAAAAGTAGATATTCACATAGAAAAGGATGAAGTTGGTCCTTTACCTTATATATATATATAAAAATCGAGTCAAAGTGGATCAAAGACTTAAATGTAGGGTCAAAAACCTATAAAACTCTTAGAAGAAAACATGATCTTCATAACATAGGATTTGGCAATAGTTTCTTGGATATAAGATCAAAAGCACAGGTAAGAATAAAAATTAGACAAATAGAATTCTTCAAAATAAAAAAAAAAGTGCATCAAAGTACACTAACAATAGAGTAAAAAGACAACACACAGAATGGGAGAAAAATATTTGCAAATCAAATATCTGATAAGGGAATACTACCTAAAATATACGAAGAACTCCTGTGACTCAACAACAAAACAAACAAATCAATTCAAAAAAGGACAAAGGACTTGAATAAGTGTTTCTCCAAAGAAGATCTATCATACATGAGACGATGCTCATCATCATTAGTCATTAGGAAAATTTAGGTCAAAACCACAGTGAGTTACCACTTCACACACATTAGGATGACATTACGTATTAATAAAATGATAGAGTGGAAAATAACAAGTGTTGGTGAAAATGTAGAGAAATTTGAACCCTTGTGCACACCAGCAGGAATGTAACATGGTGCAGATGCTGTGGAAAACAGTTTGGCATTTCTTCGAAAAGTTAAACATAAAATTACCATATGATCCAGTGATGTCACTTCTAGGTATACAGCCCAGTGACTTGAAAGATTCAAACAAATATTTGTATATTAAGGTTTGCAGCAGCATTATTTATAACAGCCAAAAGGGAGCAGCGACCCACAGGTCTATTAACAAATGAATAGATAGACCAACTAGAACATCTGTAGAATAGAGTATGGTTCAGTTTAAAGGAGGAACCAAATTCTGACACGGGCTACAACATGGATGAAACTTGAAAACATTTTGCTCAGTGAAATAAGTCAGACAGGAAAGGACAAATTTGTGATTTAACGTTTATGAGTCTCCTATATAGGCAAATTCATGGAAACTGAACATAGAAGAGAGGTTACCAGGGCCCTGGGGAGGGGGAAATGGGGAACTACTGTGTAATGGGTATAGTCTGTCTGTTTGGGGGGATGATAAATTCTGGGAATGGTGGTGATGGTTGCACAACGTTGTAAATGTACTTAATGGCACTTAATTGTACGCTTAAAAAATATAAAATGGTTAAAAACTGAACTAGTGTTGCTAACTTTTTATTTTGTAATAAATGACATTAGAAAAAATCCCAAATTATCATCTATTATGGGTATAAATTATTTCAAAGAAAGGATATTTTAACAGCAAAACATGAAAGACACATTCGCAGATTTAAAAAGAGCTCTTTACAATCAAGACAGTTGGCAACCTCACACTGACTTTATATTATTTTTATTCTGCTTGGGCCTGGAAAAAATGCTTCGTTTTCTACACTTCCTCATGTCTATGAACAGATACATCAGAATCCTTGCCCATCACTTCAGAAAGGTTTTTTGAGCGCTGATGATTCCAGGGTGATTTTATAGTAGCACAGAGCCCAGAGTGATGGATTACAGCACTGTCTGAATTCTTTGCATTATACCTGGAATACATACTATACGTTTTATGTTGAAATGTGTATATGTGATTTTCACAACAGTCTAATCAACTGTGATAAGCAGTGAAGGAATATTCTAGGAGAATATTTCTATAACATTTGTGTCTTTTACAGTGACCACATAGCACTAGTGCAATTTAAGAAGAACATTTTAAAACAGTGTTTGACTAGTTGGTGCAAGTAGAGATTGTTACTTTCACTTTTAATATCTTTTCCTCCAACCGAAGAGGATATCTACAGTGTCTTCAAACTCAGCTTCCTGTTGTAGAAGCACTGGTGTTTCTCTCTGATTTTCACACATTCAGTAGCAAGAGGAACTTTGAAAGTGATCAGCTTTTTAAAAATTTCTGTTAAGAGGGGGATGTTTTGCTGCTATGGTGAGTCGTCCTTGGAAGATGAACACAAGATAAACAGAAAACTGACCAGTCAGGAAACACTCAAATGAATCAACATGTCTTTGTTAAAATGTAAATTGTGGAAATACATAAATACCAACCCCTTTATTGAACAGAAGGAACACATCTCTCATGAGCATACCCTAGCATTTGAATTCTCCTCAAGGACAGAGCTTTAGACAGAGAAAATGGAGGACATAACATGGAAGCAGTACTCATATATTATTAGTTTTACCTCAAGTGTGACCACGGTGTGGGAGAAATGCAGAGTTAGATACGAAGCTCTGAACTTTGGTTGGCTCTGGGTCTTACCTCCTAGTCCTTCCCTCCCGAGAGACAGAGAGGCCTGTTTGGATTGTGTATTTTTATTTAGAAGGTCAGTTGCAACAAGGAAGAAAAGCTTAAATAAACTGCTCTCTACCGCATTTTTTGCAATAGCTTTCATAACCAAGACTGAAGACTCCACTTAATTCAAACTGGGAACAGATTTTCAAATGTCAGGGACAGCTGCAGAGTGATTCTCTCAAAGTCCCAGGGCTCCAAATACTTGTCAGGCCGGGAGAACAAGGAGAAAGAAACTGTCCTCCAGCTGTTCAAATAGAAATCATAGAAATAGTTGCCTACAAAAGATTTCCTTTAAATCCAGCCATTTCTCTCCTCCTCTCTCAACCCCACCAGCTCTCCAACAGATGCTTCTTTATTTCCACTCATCCCAGTTTCCATGATGCAAACTTAGAAACTGTGACTGACTCTACCTCCCTCTTTCCTTTTGTGGCAATGTGGTATATGGAAAGGACGTGTTTGTGGAATACAGAGCCTGATCTACCTACCTGGTAATGAGCATCTTCACCTCACTGAGCCCCAGTGTCCTTGCCCCTATCGTGGGGATGATGGCCTTTATTTCCGATAGTTTTTGACAATTAAATGAAGTGGTCCAGGAAAAAAGCTTCTGCTGTGCATTAGACATTCAGTGAGGGTTGTAAAACCCCCAGACCCATTTCTCAGTTTCATCCCTCCTCTGCTGTGTTACTCTTCAGTTCTGGCCTGCGTCTCCTCCTGCCCGAGCTACTGGGGTCGCCTCCCACCTGGTCTTCTCACTGACTAGAGTCTCTCTTTCCAAGCCCACCTCTATGCCACAGGGACAAAGTGATCTGAACTGCACTAGACACTTGTTTTCCTTTGTGTGTGATTTCTATCCTCAGGATGGTACCAAGCTTCTTGGTCTAGGATTCTTGGCTTTCATAGCTGGTTTTTTCAAAGTAGCTCCAGCTTTCCCCTTCAGGACTTTCCTGTCTAATCTCCCTATTAACCAAGTGGTTTGCCTTCTGTCCTCTTCTAAGTAGACCACATGTGTTCCCACCTCCATCACTTGTCTTTCCCAGCCTTTGACCTCCTCGCCTTTTCTCGGCTTCAGAGCTACTTCTCCATGAACTTGTCCCAAATACATCAGCTCCCAGTGGTCTCTCTCCTCTAATACCCATTGCACTATCTTACCACCCCAATGACACTTAATGAAGGGTGAGTTCTATTTTACATAGGTTCTGTTCCCTCATCTGGACTTAGAGCTCCTTGAGGAACTGTCAAATATAGCTTTAGACCTACAAAATCTAGCAGAGTCCCCTTCACAAGATCATTAAGTCTGAATTCCTGAAGAGCATCAAAATACGATGTTCAAAAAAAAAAAAAAAAAAGTTTCCCCTGACCCATCTCTTATCCCCCCTCGATGCACATAGCTCTGTCTCAGATAATTGCTTACCACTATTTGAACATGAATTTTACTCTTTGTTTATTCTTTAAAAAATTTTTATGATACTGTGTGATAGGCACTGTGGTAAGCATTGAAGTAGTGAAGAAGGCTCTTCCTAAGTCCATTTACATAGAAGTGTTATTTCAACTCACTTCATAGATATTTGGAAAAGGTGGGTTAAATTCGTATTTCATGGGGCCTAAAGCTTTTATAATTCATGGGTCTGCTTGAAGAAAAAAATAATACAAAATTGCAAATACAAATGAATATTTAAATTAAATATTTAAAATGACAAAAGAAATAATGCACCATTAAATTTAAAATCATTAAATTTAAAATGTGGACAAATACCACAAACACTACAAAAATAAAAATAACTTTTTAATTAATTAGCTGATTCTCCTCTAGTACTTGTTTCTCCTAGATTCTTTGTGCTTCAGTCTCTTCAAATGGCAATTTGGTAATATTTTCCTATAAAGAAACTAGGAAGATAATTCAGTCTCTCCTCTAGCACTGTTGATTGAAGTTGTTTTGAATGATTGAGAGTATACCAAAAAAAGAAAGATTATTTATTTTCCCAATTTGTTTTGCCAAATTTTTAGAATTAGCGTCAAATTTAGAAAAGCATCTATTGGTTTTTTTCATACAATAACTGAAATGTAAGAAATTTTAAACTCTTTTTGGTACAGAGATTAATCTCTTAAAAAAATCTGTGAATTGGCAACACTCATAAAATATTTTGTCACCAAGGTTCTTATGTAGTGGCTTCTTATGAGTTTGACTCTTGTTGGTAATATCCATGGTTTGTGCCAAATCAGTAAGTGTTCAGTCTTTTCCCATTTTTCTGTAGGACTTGCTCTTCTTAATTAATTAGAATATCAAACAACCCAAAGAGCCCATACTTTACTTCCACTCAAAAATGTATTACTTTCTAGATTGCTAACTCTGGGAAACGAACTAGGGGTGGTGGAAGGGGAGAAGGGCGGGGGGTGGGAGTGAATGGGTGACGGGCACTGGGGGTTATTCTGTATGTTAGTAAATTGAACACCAATAAAAAATAAATTAAAAAATGTATTACTTTCTCTAAATGAATTACTACTTTTGGTTTAATATAAGGGATATATATATTTTTGCTATAAATTACTTCTCAGTATCATGATAACAATGCACAGAACACTTTGAGTGCCCTTTTCTGCCCTCAGGATGGTACCAAGCTTCTTGGTCTAGTATTCTTAGCTTTCATAGTTGATTTTCCACTCAAAATGTATTGCTTTCTCTAAATGAATTTCCATTTTTGGTTTAATATATGGAATATTTTTTTGCTACAAATCACTTCTCAATATCATAATAATCCTTATTAAACACACTGCTCATCTTTATAAATTTTACATTCATTTTTGGTTGGATTTTTAGATTTTAGTTTTTTAATAAGTAAATGTAATGATGACCAAAACAAATATCTCTTTTTTATATCCATATTGGGACTCTAATTTTTCACTTGTTTTGTTGATCTACCCTAAAACCTCTTACCACATTGCAAATAAAACAGTATCTTCAAGCTTTATCAAAATATTGTTTTCTTTTCAAAAAGAAAGCAAAAGAGAATAGTTTGTTTTTAGTTGTATTTGCTGAGTCATCAATATATTTCTCTGGAGGGAGCTTCCATTTTGACTAGGTGCCTTTAAGAACTGAACCCTCCAGTTACAATTATAAATGTCTGATGATTGAAAATATTTCTCACAGATTCTATTTCTAAACTTGTTTCCCCCTATGATTCACATACTTCTATTTTGTGCTGCAAAGATGACATAAGGCAACAACCTATAGGCCTGGGCCTCCTGCTCAGTGCCAGCAGGTCAGCAGAGTGGGTGGTAGGAGCACTCTTAATAAAATTTGTGTTCCAGAACCACCTGTAGTAATTCCATACATGCACATGGCTGGAAACCACAAAAATGTACTCCTCTTAGTGAAAAAAAATAGATGTCCAATTCAATCTCCCCTTAGCACCATCCCCAAAATGCTATTGGGCCCTTCACATGACCCAACAGAAAAGGAAAGGTAATGGAGAGTTTGTCAGAGTGGTCTTAACCAATCCTGGGTTTTATAAATTTTATAAATTATGACCTGAGGGACACACTGCTGAAACCTCTCATAGGTGTTGAAAGAGGCCATGAAAGTGAGGGTCCTAGAACACACCTCATTAACTTCATAAGTCTATCGAACAAAGGACAAGTGTTGCCCTGTGCTGATTTCCTGGGACTTGAGTCCTTTAGAACAGTGCTTCCCAGAGTGAGATCCATGGACCTGAAGTATCAGGGTCACTTGGGCTTCTGGGGATGTAAATTCTTGCATTCTACCCTAGACTTACTGAATTAGAATTGAGGTCTTTAGGTGGTTCTGCTGAAGACTGAAGGCTTGAGAAACTCCACTTTAGTATTATGCTATCTAAGATGGTAGGTACTAGCTGCATGTGCCTATTAAAAGTAGTTGAAATGAAATAAAACTAAAAATGTCTAGTGCTCAATAGCCACATGCTGCTAGTGGCTGTCCTATTGCACATTGTCAAAATCAAACATTTCCATCATCACAGAAACTTCTATTGAATGGAGTTGCTTTAAATGATATGTCATGAAGGTTTGCTCCTATCCTAACTCCCAACCACATAGGACACAGTTGTATATTTCAGCTACAGCATTTATACACTGTATCAACATCATTTATTTATATGGGTTCTTCTCCATCTGTAAAGTGAATGAATTCCAAGCCCCTGCATTATTCATTTTTACACCCACATAGCCTGGTCTTGAGTCTAGTACATAATGATTGCTAAACAAATGTTTGTATAATAAACAAATAAGTGAAATATACCAAGATAAACTATTCTTATTGAAGGATAGAGACATTTTCCTATGTTTCTTCTGTAATTCTAATTTGTGTCTCTCTTGTTTTATATAAGAATGCTCTTAAATGTATTATGAATGCTCTGATTTGAAGAGCACTAAATCTACTTTTGTTTGAGGAAGGCCACTGGCCTCAAGTTTGGACTTTTACTCCAAAGGGTAAATAGGAACACTCTATTTGTTGAGTCTAATTTGGAGACATAATCTTCAGTGAAACAATCCCCTCCCCCCAGCAATTCCAGAGTGTTCTTGAAATAAATAACACAGGAGGGAAGAAACATTGATGATACTGTCATTCAGTCAATAACACTAAGATAAAAGCCAGATTATTCCACCTACTTAAATCATTTTTATCTAGCTCACGAAAAGAAGATAATTTAATTCAGGAGATTGGAAGCATTGATTGAGCTGTGAGTCCCTAAGGCATTTATTAGACAAATGAGACCAGTGAAAAAGAAATGTGTTTTTCATCTTTAATTTCCATAAGAGATTTATAGTCAAACTTGAGAGAGTTGATTTTTAAACCATAACATTTCCCCCCAAAGTTGACATCCACAGGACATTGTAGATGAAGACGTAGCAGAGTTGCTGACAGAGGTGGCTCTTGGGTTTTATGCTGTATCATCTCCCCTCAAACCTGCAGTCTTTGTTTCAAAGCCAAAGGCTACAAAACCAAGGAGCAACCATCACTCCCATCTATTGCATTTTGAATAGTACAGACCTTCAACAGATTAATTGCAGCTATTATTATAGGGCACACAAGCTACACACAATTATTTCTCTCTAGGATGAAAGAGACTTAAAAATTTTTTAAATTCAGTTCTAATAAATGTCTCAATTTGGGCTTAGTGGAGATGAGAAGGGAGGAGAATTTGTCTCAGTGAACTCAGCCTTTTCAGACTTTAACTATAAGAAATAAAACAAATGATCCTAAGGAATCAGGCCTCTCTTTCCTCCTCGCCAGGTTGTATTTATGCCAGTTTATTTCCTCATGGCAACCCCACCCCATCCAGCTTTTTTCCAATTTCAGACACATTTATTTATCTGTATTTGCTTGCACCAAAGGTGAGGAGTCCTTACTAAGGAAGGCTGGCAGGCGGACAGTGAAGAGAATCCCATGCTGCTCCAGAACTGGTCCCATCATGTGCTTGAAAGAGAAGAGGATACAATGGGCAGAGAGGAAGGACTGCGGGTCAATAATGCTCAGGTGGGTTGCTTCAGCCCTGCTGTTTTAAAGAAAGTTTATGGTTTCCTTATGCTGGTTTTACCCCAAATGCTTCACTGCTGCCAAGTCTGAATAAGGGACAGAATAATGAAAGTAAGAACCAAGGCTCATTTAGCTCTAGAAGTACCTTTTGACTCCAAAGACAGAGGTCTAGACCCATTCGCAGGAGGTGGAAAGGTGCAGTGAAAGAGGTATGCATTCCAGACACAGGCAGACCTGGCTTTAAAGTCCAGCTCTGCCTCTTTAGAAGTGTTAACTGACCTCTCTGAGCCTCAGTTTCCCTATTTATAAATGGTAAAGTAGTATAATAATAGTTTTTGAAGTTTCTAAATGTAAAAATATGATGCCCCTCTTCTCCCATTCAAATAAGTTTTCCTCACTATTCTCCTTATGCACAAATACATCCCAGTAACCCATAGGTCATGCTTTGCTATATGGCTATTGGATCACTTCTAATTCCTTTCTTTACCCAATCAAATTTCTTCTGTGTGTTTGGTTTCTTACACAAACACAATTATAGTGACTCTTCTGACCAACAGGCCTTCAATCTGGTCTCTGGGCATCTCTGCTTAGCCCTTCTTAGGTTTTTAAGGGGATGTCAAAAATCGATCAAATCCCCTTTTCCCTGTGCTCCTCCTCATTGATGTACAGTTATAAGCTCTGGAAATAATGCAAGAGATCGCCAGTGAAAAACTTTGAAAGAGAGAAGATGAATTTGTTAGAGGTCCCAGGATTGGAAAAACAAAACAGAGACAGAGCATCTTATGTCTCTGGGCCAACAGAAGGCCATCCAGATCTGGCATTTCCCATCCCCCATCCTTGCAATGGAAGGCAGACTCAGGAAGCTGATTCCTCACCCACATCAAAGGAGAGTCCTTCTGACTACATTCAATGTGCTCAATACTACTGGCCATTAGGAGTTCCACCTATGATAAGCAGACAGGGGTAACATTCTTCCTTGATGGAGAATAGAATCAATGAACTTGAGGACAGAAAAACGGAATTCACCCAATACAAACAACAAAGAAAAAAACAGACTGACATAAATGAACAGAGCCTCAGGGAATATAGGACTTTATTTTTTTTTTAAGATTTTAAATTTATTTATTCATGAGAAACAAGGGGGGGGGGGAGGTATAGGCAGAGGGAGAAACAGGCTCCATGCAGGGAGTCTGACATGGGACTTGATCCCCAGACTCCAGGATCATGCCCTGGGCTGAAGGCAGGTGCTAAACTGCTGAGCCACCCAGGGATTCCAAGTATAGGACTTTAAAAGAAGATTCAACATTTTTACCTTCGGAGTCTGAGAAGAAGAAGAAGAGAAAGAGAGTGGACTGGAAGAGGATTTGAAGAAGTATTGGCTAAAAATGTCCCGGATTTGGCAAAGGGCACAAAGGAACAGATCCATGAAGATAAGAAAACCCCCAAACAGAATAAGCCAAAAGAAATCCATGTCAAGACATGCCATAATTAAAACCTGTGAAAATGAAAGACAAAGGAAAGATCTTGAAAGCATACCAAACAACAGATTATTTATAAGGGAACACCAATTCAAATGAGAGTGGACTTCTTTTCAGAGACCTTGGAGGCCAGAAAGAAGTAGCATAATGTTTTTCAAGTGCTGAATGGAAAGAACTGTCAATCACAAATTCTTTACCTGATGAAAGTATCCTTCAGGAATAAAGAAGAAATAAAGATATTCTGAGACAAAGGAGAAATAAAGGAATGTGTTGCTACTGGACCCACCTTTAAAGATTGGTTGGAGAAAATTCTCCATGTAGAAATGGTTTAAAAACAACATGGATCATCAGGAAGGAAGAGGAAACAATGGAAAAAGTAGAACTATAAATACTTGCACAGACTATTTTTTTTTCTCAAGGGTTTTGCAAATTATGTAGTAAAGAATATGTAGTAATCTTCTAGTACAGGTTTAGTATATAGTTTTGCAAATTATGTGGTAAAGTATATACCTTACCTAAAGAGAAGTCTGGCCTTTGTATTTGGCCCCTGGAGGTACTCTCTAAGCCTTTGGAATGTCCTAACTAGCAAGAGTGTTTTTGTTTACCTGGGACCTTGGTTCACATCAAATAGCCTATGCTCACAGTGCTTTGTGGCAGAGGCCTTGGGACATTTGGTATTAGTTCAACTTCTGCAAGGGGTGGAGACTGAGGACAGCCATCCAGTTTATATAACTAAGTTCCAAAAAAGTCTCTGGACACTAAGACTCAGGTGAGCCTTCCTTGCTGGCAATACTCTGAATGTTGACACAGATCATTACTAGGAGAATTTAAGAGTTCTCCAAGACTTCACTGGGAGATGACAACTAGACTCTGCACATGGAACTCTCCTGGACTCCACTCATATACCTCTTTTCTTGGCTGATTTTAATTTGTATCCTTTTGCTCTGATAAACACTAACTGTGAGTATAATAGTCTTTCTTCAGTGTGTTCTGTGAGTCTTTCCAGAAAATTTTTAGGTCTGCTACAGTCTTGGAGATGCCCAAACTAGAAGTTAGTGTAATAAGGAAATGTGGTTTCAGGAATCCCCAAACTTGTCAGTGTGAGAAGATGGGGACTCCTGACTCTGCGCAAACCATAGTAGAGGGTTGAAATAAAAATGATAATACCATCTGATACTCAAGACAATAATATTTAAAAATGAGGAAGACAGAGGGACATAAATAGTGATGAGGCTTCTATATTTCACTCCAAGTGTTTCTACTGACAGCAGTAGATTGTTATAAGACATATATGTATGACGCTCAGAGCAACCACTATGAAAACAAGATAAAGAGATGCACTCAAAGACACTAGAAATAAAGATGGAACTGTAAAAAGTGTTCACATAGCCCACAGGAAAACAAGAGAGAGAGAAAGAGAGAGAGAGAGAGAGAGAGAGAGAGAGAGAGAGAGAGAGAGGAGAAACAAAGAAAACAAACAGATAAATAACTAAATGTCAAACTTATACACTAACATACAAATATTTACTATAAATGTAAAAGGTCGAGGAGCCCTGGGTGGCTCAGTGGTTTAACGCTGCCTTTGGCCCAGGGTGTGATCCTGGAGACCTGGGATCGAGTCCCACGTTGGGTTCCCTGCACGGAGCCTGCTTCTCCTCTGCCTGTGTCTCTGTGTGTCTCATGAATAAATAAATAAAATCTTAAAAAAAAAGAAAAAAAGTAAAAGGTCCAAACATATCAGTCAAAAGACAGAGGTTGGTAGAGTAAATAAAGGAAAAAAAATAATGCCCAATCTATATGTTGTTTCTGAGAAGGCCACTTCTTCAAATTCAATACATAAATTGAAAATAAAAGGATAGGAAAAAGATACATCATTAAAACAGTAATATAGAAATCAGGAGTGGCTACGTTATTGTTTGATAAAGTGGACTTCATGACAAAAATTTACTAGACAAGATGACATTAATGATAAAATAATCAATCTACCAAAAAGACATAATGATCCTAAATACGCATG
This sequence comes from Canis lupus familiaris, assembly GCF_011100685.1. Classification (NCBI taxonomy): domain Eukaryota; kingdom Metazoa; phylum Chordata; class Mammalia; order Carnivora; family Canidae; genus Canis; species Canis lupus. The sequence goes on along the minus strand of NC_049256.1, from coordinate 7,897,985 downwards.
CACCAAAAACAAAGCCTTAAAATACATGAATCAAAACTGATAAAAGAGACATAGAAAATACACAATTATAGTTGGAGACCTCAACGTCACCTTCTCAACAGCTGATAGAACTAGTAGAAAATCAGTAGGGATGTAGAACATCTGAACCACGGTATTCGATCGACAGAATCTAGGTGCCATATATAGAAAATTTCACACAACTACAGAATACACATTTTTTTAAAACTCTCTTGGAATATTCACCAAGATGTATCAGCAAATTTAAAAGAAATTATAGAGTTCTCTGACTACAATTGAATAAAACTAGAAATCAATAACAGAATGATACCAGGAAAATACCTAAAATTGGAAGATGGAAATTAAACACAATACTTTTAAATAACCCATAGGTCAAAGAGGACATTCCAAAGGAAAATTTTAGAAACACAGAACTGAGTAGAAATGAAAATACAAGATACAAAAGAAGAAAAATAAAAGTGAGATGTAGCTAAAATGGTGCTGTGAGGGAAATTATAGCACTAAATATTTACATTAGAAATAAGGAGAGGTCTTGAAACAATAATCTATATTTGTACCTTAAGAAACTAGAAGAAGAACAAGACAAACCCAAAAGAAACATAATGAAGGAAATAATAAACGGAAATCAATGAAGTAAAAAATAGGAAAATAATAGAGAAAATCTATGAATTAAAAGAACTAGTATTTTTAAAAAGACTCAATAAAATAAAAAAAAATCTCCAGCAAGATTGGCAAAAATAGAAAGAGTGAATAACCAACATTGGAAATGAAATGGGAGACAACACTATAAATCCTGCAGCCATTGAAAAGATAACAAGGCAATGCTATGAACACATTGTGCTCATAAATGGAAAACCTGGCCTAAGTGGATCGTTTCCTTGAAAATAACAAACTACCCAAATTCAACCAAGGTAAAACAGCTAACTTGTATATACCTAGAATTATTAAATGAATTGAATTTTCTATTAAAAGCATCCTGAAAAAGAAATGCTTAGGCCAAGATGGTTTCACTGCATGTATTTAGGATCCTCAGGACTACCCCCAGGTTCTCTAGCAGGACTCAGGGAGCCCAGCATTTGGTTATACTCATGGTTAAGATTTATTGAAGCAAAGGGATATAGAATAAGATCAGCAAAAGGACAGGCACGTGGGGTGAAGTTTTAAGGAATCCAAATGCAAGTTTCCAAGAGTCACTTCTCAGTGGAGTGAAATAGTTTTTAATTCCTCCAACAAAGAGTTATGACAACACATGTGAAGTTCATCTGAGCCTAGGAGTAAGGTTTTTATTGAGGTTGCTCATCTAGGCACATAGTGCCTGTGTGAGTGAGCATGGTTACTAAAATTCCAGATACCCAGAAGGAAAGCAGTGGTTTAACACAAGCCATATCACACGAAGAGTTTAGGTAGCATCCTTAGCAGTTAGGGAAAGTGGTATTATCACTTTAGGAAGCTATTTACCACTCAAGTTTCTAGACCCAGTCAAGGGTCAACCTTGTAAGCAGGGCTTATTAAGGAACACAATCTCAGGTATGTGACGTTAACTCTTTCCTGCACACTGGAGAATTCTACAAAACAACTGAGAAGAATTAAAGCCAATTTTGCACAATCTCTTCCAAAAAGCACAAGAGAAAGGAACACTTCCTAGTTCATTTTTTTGTAGCGAATATTTTCCTGATACCCAAACCAGGGAGATAGTACAAAAGAAATAAAACTATAGACCAATGTCTCTCATGAATTTACATGCAAAATTCTAACAAAAAATTAAGCAAACTGAATCTAATACTGTAGAAAAAGAATTATGTACCCTGGCCAAGTAGGCTTTATTATGGCTACACAAGGCTGGTACAACATTTGAAAATTGATCATGTAATCTGTCACACCATGATAAAAAATCATATGATTATATCAATTGATGTAGAAAAAAATGACCCCCTTTTATGATAAAACCTCTTAGCAAGGCAGGGATGGAGGTGAATTATTGCAACTTGATTAAGGGCATCTACAAAAAGTCGATGTCTCGCATCAAACTTAATGGTAAATCACAGAATGCTTTTCCTCTGGGATCAGAAATGAGGTAAAGATGTCTGCTCTTACTATGCTTGTTTAACATAGTACTGGGAGTTCTAACCACTGGAATTAGGCAAGAAAAAGAAGGGAAAGGAAAAAGGTTGAAAAAAAAAAGAAACTATTTGCAGATGACATCATTGTTTCTGCAGAAAATTCTGGAGAATTTATGAAAAACAAACTCCTAAGTCAAATAAGTGAATTTAGCAAGGCCACCAGATATAAGATCAACACATGAAAATCAATCACATTTCTATATACTAGCAATGAACATGTGTAAACTGAACTTGGAAACACAGTATCACTTACAATCATTTGGAAGAAAATGAAATGGTTAGTGATAAAAAATAAGTATAGAATCTGTAGGCTGACAATTTAAAAAATGCTATTGGAAAGGCTGACAATTTTAAAAAATGCTAAGGAAAGAAGTTCATGAACTAGAAGACCCAACAAGGTTGAGCGAGGTTGTTAATTCTACTTAAACTGAGAATACTATCAAAATCAGCAATGTAACTTTTTATAGAAACAAAGAGGCTTATTCTAAAATTTATGTGGAAAAGCACAACGGACTTTAGAAAACTATGTAAAACCATCTTTGATGAAGAATAAAGAGGGGGGAATCAATCTTTCTGATAGTAAGCCTCACTGTCTAGCCATGATAATCGAGACCACGTGGAATGGGTGAAAGAGTTCAACATATAGGTCAACGGAACAGAGTGCAGAACCTGGAAGTAGATCCACACAAATATGCCCAAGTGGTTTTGGAAAAGGTACAATAGCAATTCAGTGGAGGAAGGACAGCTTTTCAACAAGGTGCACAACATACGTGGTGTGTGTGCGCGCGCGCGCGCGCACACACACACACACACTGACCTAAATCTGTTATCCTAAAGCTAACCAAAATGGATCATGCGTTTAAAGGTAAGTATAAAATAATAAAACCTTTAGAAAAAACAGGAAAAAATTTTCTGGATCTAGGGCTAGGCAAAGAATTTTTAGTCTTGATATTAAAAGCATAAATCATGAAAGGAAATATTGATAAATTAGTCCTCATTAAACTTAAAAACCTTTTGTTACGGGAAAGTCCGTATAAAGAATATGAAAAGATAAACCACAGATGGGGAGAAAATACTTGTAAAAGACATATCTGACAAATGATTATCAACCGGAATATACAAAGAAGTCTCGAAACCAGACAGTCGAAAAATGAACAATCTACTTACAAAATGGTCTTGAGACATGAAAAGATTTCACTGTAGAGGGGGTCAGTTAAATAGTAAGCATGTAAAAATGTCTAACACCATTAGCTAGCATCTCTGCTAAAAACACCAATGTTCATAGTAGTTTTATAATAGCCAAATCTCTAATCAGCCCAGATGTACTTCAACAAGTGAATGAGTAAGCTTACTGGAATACAGACACACTCACACCGGCTTGGATGAATCTACAGGGAATTATACTGGGAAAAAAAATCCAATCCTGAAGAGTTACAAACTGTATTATTCCATTCATATGATATTTTTGAAACAACAAATTTTTAAAAATGGAGGCAGTTTAGTGGTTGTCATGGGCTCAGGAGAGATGTGGGTGAGCTTTTAAGAAGACAACATAAGGGAACCTTGTGGTGGTGGAAATATTCAGTGTCTTGAACTGGGGTGATGGATGCATGGACCTACGGATGATAAATTGCATAGAACTAAACACCTTCCCCCACCACTGGCACACACATTCACACACACTCACAGGATTACAAGTAAAATTGGGGAATATCTAAGTAAGATCAATGGCTTTTATTAGTGTCGGCATACTGGTTGTCGTGTTTACTATAGTTTTGAAAAACGTTACCATTGGAGTAAAGCAGACGTGAAGTCTCTTAGCATTATTCCTTAAGACTGCATGTGAACCTATGATTATTTCAATAAAAACTTGAATTAGAAAAAAAGAATATGTAGACTTCCCTACTAAAATCTTGTGTTTGGGTAGCTCTGACATGATTCCTGCTTCCTCAAAGACAGAGAAATCCCTGTGCCCTACACTTTGAGAATCAGAGGGCCATTCTGGTGGCTTTCTTGCTACCCCTACCCTGCTTTGATACTGCTGGCCAAAGTTAAATTTTTTTTCTCCAAGAGCAAATGAAAGTAAAACAATGAAAGTTCCTCCACATTTGGCATCTACACATTCTTATTGCTTTCTGAATCTTAATGGAAGGAGAAAATAGCAGTTTGATAAGTTCTAATATACCAGAAAGCTCCAGGGACTCAGCCCTCTGGTTCTGGCAGATGCTAGTGGGGAACCCCCTAGTGGCTATCTGGGTGGTCTGCAGCTGCTTGCAAGGCCCCTAGAATCTCAGCAATCCAAATATCTGGAGGGCCACATACCGAATAATTTAGAGACTTTTTAATGCAGGCCCTACTTGAGTCCAAATTTAATGTAGTAGGGTGGGACACCAGAGCGAACCAAGAGGCAGGCTTGGCTGGCTTTGCTAGCTGGTGTCCTGAGGTGGGAGCGTGCTCTGTTCTGCATCTGGGGCAGTGGGAACTGCTGCTGCACATGTCAGGGCTGGTGAGGCCCCGGTATAATTTTCCTCAGTTGAGTAGCAGCTGTGTTGCTGCATAGATGAGTGGAGGTATCTAATACCCTCGCCAACTTGCATCATGGCAATCCATTCAACTTTGGAGAGGAACATCTGAAGAGACAAATTGAAGTTCTTGACCAATATGTTTGATGGACATTGGACAGACCTTACAGTTACTGAGAAATAATGCAGTGGAGAGGACCTGGTGGGGGCAGTAGGGAAACTTTACGACACTGTCAAACCAAAGATTCTGTTCCAGGAAACCACCTGAGTGGCTCTGAGGAGCCTTCACCATTCTGTCTATCCATCTTGGTGCGTTCTAGGACAGTCATCCCAGGATGCTATTTTGACCATAGGAAGCCAGATGGACCTGGCACAGGATGGAGAGGTGGAGGTGTTGGAAGGGAGTAGATGAGTCACTCAACACTTCCTCAGGAATAGTTAGCAGTGCTCAAATAAAGGACGCCCCCCACCCCGCCCGTCCCGAGATGGTGTTTTGAGCAGCTTTGGTAGTAGCTGGCTGTGTCTAGTGCTGTGTGTGTGGGCCAGCGTCTGGCGTTATTATGCTGAATGAATCATAATTAGTGTACTATAAATTTGAAGTTGAGACCAAAGAGCCCATGAACTAACTTTAGTGCAAAAGTCCTCTGGAATTACATTTTTAAAAGATTTTAAACAAGCTTCCCACTCCTGCCCCCACCCTCTACGCTGCTTAAACAAGTATAAAATTGCTAACCAGAATTTCATAAGGGTAGCACTTGGGCCAAGTTCTGCTAAGTGTAAAGTGAAAAAAGTTTTAAAAATCCAAAAAGCAGAAGTTCAAAAAAAGAAATCCAAAAAGAAACAATAATGGGTGAGACATAAATCTCTGCCATCAGAATGTAGTTGGGAAGGTGCATCATGTACAAAGGAAATGTTAATAGAAATACAGGGAAGTAGAAATGCGACTCATGTGCCACAATCTGTGAACAGGTGCAGAGGGAGATCATTCTGCTACTGAAGGCCAGGGAGGGAGGGGGGTTTGCAGTGGCATATGAAGGAGTCATCAGTTGAGAAGAGGAAATAGAGCAGTACAGTTGGAGTGACTGCCTTAAGAAAGAGGGAAAGGCAGTGATAAGTTAGGGACTGTGTTGGCCATGTGTGACCGAAACCCAGCAGGTGGCTTAATCTGATTGGAGTATTATTTTTCTCTCATAACCTGGCATCTTGAGGTGGGCAACCCATGGTTGATATAGTGGCTCTATAGTGTCACTGGGGTCCTATTCTCCTTCTATCTCTTTATTCAGCCCCCCTAGGCACAAGGCTTTAGTCTTCATGGGTTTTAGCCTTGCATTCACAAGATTATTTCGGGTGAGCTTGGGGACCTACATTCAGAGCAAGAAGGGGTAGGACAAAGGGCAAGGGCACATACCAGTGGAGTCTCCACTTTTATGAAGCTGCTAAGGAAGCATCACTCAGAGACTTCTGCATCCTCCTAGAAATGTGTAATGTAGCCTTTCCCACCCACATGAGCTGGAAGCACTAGCTGTGCACATTACCACCCAGAACAAAACAGAGGCTCTACTGGTAAAGAAGAGGCTGAGACTGGATGGTGGGATAGGCACAGGAAAGAAAGTGCAAGGCATGTTGAGAGGCTAAAATTGAAGTGGGAGTAGAAGTCTGTACAATAGTTTCTGTGTGGTGCAGTTCATTGTTTTCCAATTCTGTGCATATTTCCTTATTTTGGTAAGAGATTGGCAATGACGTATGGGGTACCTTTTACCAATCAGAAGCTTTGGAGGGCTATTAATGCATCCCTCTTCCTTCCTAGGTCAGAGGGGGGCCCTCTGGGCTGGAATGCGCCTTCAAGAGTTTTTAATGTACACCAGCTTTGCTGCCGTCCGTCACAGTCTCATGAACTTCGGCCAAAGGCTCTATGTCCTGACTTTGTCCAATGTGACCTCAGTTTACTGATGCTTGGACCTCAACTCCTTGCAAGATCTCCCACCTCTGCAAGTACTTCTGGGAGGTCGTGGAAGAATTTTCAAATGGATTTATGAATATTCCCATGGTCTCCATATTTCCATGACAAGGCTACTGACGTGTTACTCTTCAAAGTGGCCAGAATGGGGATCCCTGGGTGGCGCAGCGGTTTGGCGCCTGCCTTTGGCCCAGGTCGCGATCCTGGAGACCCGGGATCGAATCCCACATCGGGCTCCCGGTGCATGGAGCCTGCTTCTCCCTCTGCCTGTGTCTCTGCCTCTCTCTCTCTCTCTCTCTCTCTCTCTCTCTCTCTCTGTGACTATCATAAATAAATAAAAATTAAAAAAAAAAAAAACAAAGTGGCCAGAATGTTTTCATTTTGGTTGCTCTTCTGGGTACTGTAGCTTCTCATGCCTCCGTGATGGCCAGTCTAGGACTTGAGCCACTGAAGTTACATGAATATCACAGACTGTATTTATGCTGTATGGGGAAGCAGCCCTTTCAGTCTAAATACATCTGGTGATGGATTTATGATGGTGGTGTAGTGATTTCTCATAAATAGCACGTATTAAAATTATGTAGTAAATGAAACAACACAAGAGCACATTGTATAAAGTTAGGTTGGGTTATGTTTCAGAAACACATATGCCAAAATCTCAAGGGGTTTGAAACAATAAGAGTTCATTTCTCAGTCACTCAAGGTCCAGGATTCAGAGCTGTGTGCAGCTAATTGTAAGAAATAAGTTAACTATCTACCCTGAATCATAACTTCCCTTTGATTACTTGGGTGTCAATATGAGGTCAATCTTGGCAAGCCTGGCTTCTTTCCCAGGGAGAGTTTCTCGTAAGAAATCCTTTGGTAATCCCTGAATAGAGACCTCAACCCACACTGTGTAGTAAGAAGTTAGAGATTATGCTGACATGTTTGGTATATGGGAAAGCTAAATTAGAGCATACATTTTAAACCAATTTATTCTTTCACTCATTAACTAGTCTTTAGTTGGCTTCAGGTACTGGCTCTTGTAATAGATACATGAAGAGGATACTAAGATAAGTAAGCATGATCATTGACCTCAAAAAGCTAACGATATTAGGGTCCATTTCCTCCCCACTTGCTCTTTTCTATCTATCCCTTGGGTCTAATTTATTCTCCTTGGGATTATAGGAGAATACTAGTGTTGAATTTGAAGGATCCTTATTTACACCAAAGCAGACCACTTACCATTTTTCCCAAACTTGAAAACTTGGAATAAGTCATATCGTCTCTCTTTCTTTAACCCTCCCATCTAATCCATCTTCAAATCCTTCAGAGTTCTTCTTTTGAATTCTTCCCTTCCCTTCTAAACCCCAAACTATTATTTCGTAATTTCATAGTTGACTCATTGCATTAAATCCTAATACATCTTCTCTTCCCATCAATAGTGTCTCTCTTTTCCAGATCATTTAATACAAGACACGCAAACAATTCTTTTTAACAGTTTGTGTATCATTGGCTTTCCAAGTCTCTCACTATTTTCTCTTTACCCCTATATCATTTTCTTGTCTCCCTGTGGGAACTCTCCCTCTGTCCACATGGATCTTGTCTTTTTCACATTTCCTGCTCTTCCATGTACCTCCTTATATGCCAATATTTTCATCTGGTATATATCCTTTTCACTTTTCTACTAATTCTTGTCTTTGCCTCCTACAAAGCCCAGCTGGAAACACCACCCTCCATTGATTGACTTCTATCATCTCCTTTATTCTTGGCCCCAGCACAAGCATGCAATTTGAAGTACAGTATTGTGTATTTGTTGAGATGCCGTTTCATATAAATGTTTAACGTTGCTTTCCCATGGCGTTTCTTCTTTCCTGTGTTGGGGGAATAAATATATCTCCCATTCATTTTCAGTCTCATGTTGTACTTGGCTCAACACACTTAACTCAGCAGGCTCTGCACTGATGCATTGACTGATTGAAATGTTTGACTCAGTCTACAGCCCAACCTCTTTCATTCTGGTTTCTTAGTGAGTTGTCAGGTAAAACACGGTGGCCATTCATTTCTGAGTTCCGTTCCCTCAAAGTTGAGTTAAATTCATACGGAGGAGAGGTCTGTTATGTGACCACCTGCTGCATTTCCCTTTTCCAGTGATTGCTGTAAAGAAAGTAATCTTAGGATCCTTGTATAAGGGAGTGTGTGGGACTCAGTATAGCCCATTGTTCCTATCAGAAGTATGGCCTAAATACATCTAGTGATGGATTTATGATGGTAGATCAGTAAGTTATTTCTCTATATAGCACATTTTAAAATTATACAGTAAATGAAATAATACAAGAGAACATTGTGTCAGGGTAGGTTGGGTTAGGTCTCATTAACACAAATGCCAAAAAATCTCAGGCATTTAAAACAATAAGGGTTTGTTTTTCAACCACACAACATCCACTGAATGATGGGTGATTTGTAGGGCAGCCATCCTTCACGTGGTGACTCAGCAACTCAAGATATTGCCAACATCTTGTAATATTCTCCTCAATAATCACCAAAGCTAGGGAGGAGAGGGCTGAAACTTTAAGCACTAGCTCCTAAATGCTTTGACTCAGAAGGGACACAAATCTATTCCATTCATAGCCAATTGGCTATAACGTCACATGGTCCTACCTAATGACAAGAATGTGGGTAATATGGTGAGCAGTCAATATCTCTATCCAGATATAATTTTGCTTCAAAGAATGGACTTAGATTTCAAAGTTATCTAACAATCTTGGCTTTGCCAAAGACTAAAACAATATGCTCCATGTATCCTTACGAAACACTACAGTTGATCCTTGAACAATGTAGGGGTTAGGGGTGCTGGCAGTTGAAGATTTGTGTATAACTTTTGACTCCTCCCAAATGTACCAGTATCCTACTGTTGACCAGAAGCCTTATCAATAACATAGTCAACCAACATATGTTGTATGTTATATGCATTATTATATGCTGTGTTCTTTCAATAAAGTACGCTAGAGAAAAGGAAACATTATTAAGGAAATCATAAGAAAGAGAAAATACATTTACAGTATGGTATTTATTGGAAAAAATCTGCATGTCAGTGGATCCATACAATTCAAACCCATGTTGTTCAAAGGCCAATTGTATTTGCAACCATGATTGCTCATCTAAAGAATAGTAAAACGTATGTGAATTTATGGTACAGAATACTGGCTAAAGATAATAATTAGTTCTTGCTTAGTCAACTTTTCCTTCCATAAATAAATCATGCCACTCAGAGCTGTCAAGCATTGCTTTACTCTGACAGTGATGGCATTTTCTTTTCATCATTACCATACATTTGTGTATACAATGAAAGCTCTATGAGAAGTTGGGGGCTTTTTGGGTGCAGAGGGCTTCCTTATTTATGAAAATAAAAACTTCTTATTAAATTGTATCTCTTTCAAAAGAATATATGTACATTATTAAGGCAAATTATATAAATCTGTAGAGCTGTGCCATTACCCTATACCTCATTCCAGATTCCCACTCTCTGTTTTAACTATTCTGTTTTTTTTAAAAGGATAAACTTTCAAACATACACATAGCCAACTTATATTTCTTGATTTTATCCCCCATGTGTGAATGTATGTATTCAATTACTATCATGGCAGATTAAGATTTAGAATGAATTCACCTACTTCCCTCACATACACTCTCTTGCTTGCCTCAATATCCCAATAAAATTATGCATAATGCTTGCTAAATTAATATTCAGAATTTGTATTATTATGTCTACAGAAACATTGTTTACAACTGAACCAAGTAGTGCACTGTAATTTTATTTCTTTTAATGTACTACTTTCTTTGTTTTCCCGTGGAATTTATAATTGACTTATTTAAAAAAATTTTATTTTGCTCCTCTAGTTTTCTGTTTCACTATTAACAATTCATTCCCACTCAGGCAATGGCTTTCCTTCCAGTTCATTCAACTACATTTAGTGTTTCATTTCCTAGAAGACATCTTAAAGAAGATCTCTGTGCCTCATCCTACTATCCTTTCTTTCTCACCTTTTGGACTAGAAGCTTGCAAACTACATTTTTCCAACTCCTTTGCTAGCTGAATTCTACTTTATGTCTGCCAGCTTGCAGCCATTCACAGAAATTAGAAGGTGTGAAAAGATAGAAGCCATTATGTTTATGGCAGGCCCTCTCTCAGCAATAGTGTCAGGGACTCCAGCTCAGTGACAGCAAAGGGTGACTCCAATACTGCCAACAATTTCAATACTACTTCCAGGAGCTGTAGTAAGTAGGGTCCTGCTATGAGTAGCAATAGTGTCAGGGACTCCAGCTCAGTGACAGCAAAGGGTGACTCCAATACTGCCAACAATTTCAATACTACTTACAGGAGCTGTAGTGAGTAGGGTCCTGCTATGAGTAGCAATAGTGTCAGGGACTCCAGCTCAGTGACAGCAAAGGGTGACTCCAATACTGCCAACAATTTCAATACTACTTCCAGGAGCTGTAGTGAGTAGGGTCCTGCTATGAGTAGCCAGCATACGACTATGAGCTCTTGGAGTTGCCCACGAGTGTAGGGTGAGTGGTGTGGGCTCACATGAGCACAGGCACCTATAGGGAGTGGTAGCAACTTTCTGCAGTTTCTGCAGTTCTGGATTTCTGGAAACACCAATTTCCCCCTTCACTCTTCAGTCCTTGTAACAATTTGGTAGCCTAATTCTTCATATTAGATTGCCTTCATTTTGAAATACCTAGAGTTTCTGCTTTCTTACAGCCATGGCCAGGCCTGCTGCCCTGAAACCCTGCAACAAGAGGGTGAGAAATAAAACACAGTGGAAGGAGTCTCGGTGTCATCGAAAGATGAATGGATAAAGAAGATGTGGTTTATGTATAAAATGGAATATTACTCAGCCATTAGAAATGACAAATACCCACCATTTGCTTCGACGTGGATGGAACTGGAGGGTATTATGCTGAGTGAAATAAGTCAATCGGAGAAGGACAAACATTATATGGTCTCATTCATTTGGGGAATATAAATAATAGTGAAAGGGAATAGAGGAGAAGGGAGAAGAAATAGGTAGGAAATATCAGAAAGGGAGACAGAACATGAGAGACTCCTAAGTCTGGGAAACCAACTAGGGGTGGTGGAAGGGGAGGAGGGCGGGGGGTGGGGGTGACTGGGTGACGGGCACTGAGGGGGGCACTTGACGGGATGAGCACTGGGTGTTATTCTGTACGTTGACAAATTGAACACCAATAAAAAATAAATTTATTATAAAAAAAACCACACAGACGTAACTAGGTTTGTGACTGTGGTTCAATAATGAGCCTGTTTAGATCAGTGCTGTCCAACAGAAAATATAGCATGGGTCACATTAAAAACATTTTTTCTGGCACCCACATTTTTTAAAAAATAAAAAGAATCAGGTGAAGTTCATTTTAATGATATATTTTATTTTACCCAACATATCCAATACATGATCACTTCCACATGTAACCAATATAATGCAATTATTGTTATTATTTTTAAAGATTTTATTTATTTATTCATGAGAGACAGAGAGAGAGAGGCAGAGACACAGGTAGAGGGAGAAGCAGGCTCCATGCAGGGAGCCCGACGTGGGACTCGATCCCGCGTATCCAGGACCAGGCCCTGGGCCGAATGTGGTGCTAAACTGCTGAGCCACCCGGGCTGCCCAATATAATGCAATTATTAATGAGATACTTGACATTCTTTTTTTTTCCCCACATAAATTCTTGAAATCCAGTGGTATTCTGGACTTCGAGCACATGTCCATCAGACTAGCCACACCTGAGTCTCAATATGTGTGGTTAAGGCTCCTGTGCTAGACAGTAGAGCTTTATGTCCATGGGGCTGATATGGTTCCCTCACCTTCCACCAACCCCCAAACAGTCTAAAATGCAGTGATCCTGTGCCTCAAAACTCTGACCAGGAGGATTCCTCATGGTGTAGGTTGCTGAGATCCCTGAACTGTGAGGAATGAGGAAGGACCAGACAACACTGCCCAGTGCACCAACCCTTGGGTTAACACTTTGCTGTAGCCATCTTGAAATGCTTAGTGATTTTTAAATAAGAGACTCTACATTACCCTTCTGTGTTAAACCCCTCAAATTACATTTCTGCTTCTGATTTTGGACTAATTCTGTATTTTCTTTCTTTTTTTTAAAAATTTGAATATTTTTGCCTTTGTGTTTGACTTTCTGGGGGCTTCTCTAAACTTCTAACTCTTTGAATCTTTCATTGTTGCTATTATATATATTTTTTAAATTTCCCAGACATCTTTTCCAACCTCTGAATAATCCTTTCTTCATGGCATCTTTTTCTCAGGGATGCAATACCTTTTCTTTTTCTTTATCCCAAGAATATTATTGATTATTTCTTGAAGCTTCCCTTAGCTTCTTATATTTTCTCTAAGTTCCTCCTTTCTTCTGTTTTGTTTGGGCTCAATAATTTATATTAGGAGTAAAAGTAGATGCATTTGGTTTGGAAAAGACTAAGGACTTCTATCCCCTGAGGTAAGAGAGAACAACAAGATAGAGGATGATACATAAGAGTTTAAGTGCAAAAGAGGCAACATAGGGAAGCTCTCTGTGAGGCAAATTTCCTCTCTGGAAAGCAGGAGAATTTGTCTCTCAAACTGTGAGGCATGTAAGGGCAAGAGCTGCAGATCAGAAGAAAACATTTGGAATATCTGCAATGCAGGAATCAACAAATGTTGAAAGCCCCAAGTTGCAATGAGGGTTCATCTAAAGTCCAACAGCCTAAATTTGCTGCGGGCCCAGTCCCCAGCATGGTGACCTCCTGTTCATCTTGGCCGGACGAAGTGCCAGATATGAACATGCAGCTCAGGATGTCAGCCAAGGTTAGGGGGTGAGCGTGGGGGTGGGGGGGCGGGTGGTGAATAGGAGAGGAACTACGGAGAGGTCAGAGTGTGCAACAGGGAGCTAGCCCAGGTAAGATGAGGCACTGAAGGAGAGCCTTGCTCCAATCACATCCCCCAGTTTTTTTCAGGAAGTCAGGAGCCCGTTCTTCAGGCCTGAGGGAATGGAAGAGCTGGTGGTGGTCAAGAGAATGTAGCAAAGTGAAACAATTCCTCAGTCTGGAACCCAAAGGCATGGCTTCATCTCCTGACTTGGCTGGACATGGGAAAGGTCACCGGCATCCCACTTCACGGCTGTGAATCCAGGAAGTTGGATTGTGACCCCCACGTCCCCTTCACTTTCAAATCTGGTAGCTCTGGACTAGATTGCAGTCAAAGAGGGAAATTTCAGTTCTGACACATAACAGTGGCCCACGGAGAAGCCCCTTGGCTCATTTACAAGAGAAACAAGCACAAACCGCCTGGCAGTGCAGGGCCTGCTGCAGAGCCCTCTCTAAGGGACAAACGTGGACCATTACATCACCTGCCTGGGCTCCCCGCGCAAGCCCGCACCTGTGGACCACAAGCACCAGATGGCGCCGTTGCCCTAGAATCTAGCACATTCCCTGGCCTGGAGGTCCTGGGAAAACCTGACCTGAATCTTAAAACTTCCCTAATCACTGCATTTGATTCAAAAGCAAAACAGCAGGAAAAAAAAAAAAAAAAATACTGCGCATCCTATCCAGGTCGGAGGAGAGCTCCTCACGGTATTGCGCGGCCCACAGGCAAGTCACCGGTGGTTATTTAAAGTTTGATTTTAGGAAAATGACTTCAAAATGCTGAGACTTTGGGGAGCAGGCGAGCCTGGCCGGCGTTCCCCCCCCCCCCCCCCGCCCTCCCGCAGTCCGCGACGTGGAGCCTTCCCGAGGCTGCAGCGGCGTGGCTGGCGGAGGTGGCGAGCTCCCGGGACCCACGCAGCATCTGTCCGCGCGGGGCCCAGATGGCAGCGGCCGCACAGGCCTCCAGAAACCTGCGGCTCCGTGGCAGTTCTCCGGCTCTGGCCCGACCCCTCCCTCTGCACGCCAGCTCTTGGGCTGCGGCCCCTCGGGCTCCGGCCGCGCTGCACCCCAGGGGGCCCGTGCGCCCAGAGCGCAGGACCTGGTGGCGAGGGAAGAGGTGCCGGGTGGGAGGCCCAGGCACCCCGGGCGGGCCGAATCACACGCACTCCAGGGGTCCTGGCAGCCCAGGGCGTGCCTCTCCTGGGTATTTTGGAGAATTGCCAGTGCTCTCGGCCCCGCAGGCCCAGTCCCCTGCGCGTGCGCTCCTGGGCAGGTGCGCTCCTGGGCAGGTGCGCCCGGCGGGCTCCCGCGAGGCCCGAGTCGGATCCTGCGGCCTGGGGCTCCCTCCCCGCGTGCGCCCCACGCTCCCTGCAAGCGCTGTGCACCCTCCCCCTCCTCTGCGACCCCAGCAGCTCCAAGGGCCCCTTGCCCCTGCCGGGTCAGGTGCTCCGCGCCGGTCTGGGCCGTGCACCTGGAAAGGCTGATGAATGTTTCAACGCGATTCCCTGAAGGCAGCCTCTGGGACTGGAGCTGTTAAGGACCGACTGTACGCAAGGACGGGAGGCGGGGATGCAGGACCTCCCCCGACCGTGCTAATCACTGACCCGTGGGAGGGACCGTGGTGGTCACATCAGTGCTCTTCTTGGTCCCTGTCGGCCTTGGTTAGTTTTCCCAGGAAAGCCGGGGCTGGGGATTCCATGGAAGGGCCCAGGCGTGGTGGTGCCCGCGGAGAAAGGCACAGTAGAAGCACCTGCTGCATTTAATGCACCTGCGTCACTGCAGAGCCGCACAGTAGAAGCACCTGCTGCATTTAACGCACCTGCGTCACTGCGGAGGCGCACCTGAGCTCAGCTTAGAGCAGGAGCTTGGGCGAAGTTGCATCCCTGCCCTCAAGGAGGAGAGTCCTAGCTCCTGGGGAAATAAGACTCCCAAAGTGAGGGTGAAACAGTGGAATGAAGATGTTTGAGGATGTGTATCCCAGGGCCAGTTAAGTGGGCCTGACTGTGAGCAGCACAGGGGTCCGGAGGGGGGAAGGGGGGCGAGTACAGAAAGTAGTGAAGGGGAAGGAAAGGAGCTGAACACTTGGCCAAGAGGCAGACCAAGGACTAGGTCTGACTTGGGTTGGTGTGGGAGAGAGCCCCGCGCCGCTCCTCACACAGGCCTACTGTGTGTCTAGAACTGGTATTTTCTTAAAGTCCCGCCTCCCCTCATTATATAACAGTTTGGAAATACAAATAAATAGAGGTGCTTGGCTGGCTCAGAGGGTGGAGCGTGTGACTGGAGCTCCGGGTTATGAGTTGGAGCTTCACCTCGGGTGTAGAGATTAGTTAATTTAAAAAATAAAAAATAAAAAAAATACAGCTAAATAGAGGAAAATCATTATCTAGAGAAAAGCACTGTTTTTCGGGTTTGTTTTGTTTTTGTTTTGTTTTGTTTTGTTTGGTGGTGGGGTGGGGGTAGGGGTGGGTTCAAGTTTTTTTGCTGTAGTTGTATGTTAAAAATGCGTAGTATGTAACATACACTGTGTATGTTAAAATTTTTACATTTATGTAACAAGAAACAATTCCAGATTACATAAAGCAGTATATAGGTTTGTAAATTTTTGGAAAATAAGGAACAATATGAAGACAAAAATAAAAAGCACCCAGATTCCAAGGACATTATAATTCTTTTGGTGTGTTTCCTTAAAACATTTTTTTTCCTGTGCATGTTTGATTACATTGAGACCATATAATACTTATTATTGGGTATGGTGAGTATACAAGCTTTACTAGAAAGCTATGTGAAAAGGGTCTCCTAATCTCAAAGATGGGAAGCATTTCAAGGTTTCTGAGTGGTTCAATGAGCTTCCCTACCCCCAAACACTTGAAGTAAGAGAACCAGTGAGACTTTGGGACTCACAACACTCCAAAGGCACCCCGGAAGGTCTTCCTCACAAATCATCCCAACTTCTTATACCCCTGGCCTCTGGTTGTGGAGAGGGCTCAAACAGTGAAATCCCTTCTTAAGCACCTACTCAGAAAATCTGTGTAAACATTGCTTTGTAGCTATCGTTCTTTCTGGTGTCTTGGCCAAAAATACTAATGTAATTAATTTTAACACCTGTTATAAAGCAATAAAAAATCCAACTCCCATGGGGAGTTTTTCCTCTGAAATGCTAAATGCAGTAGGAGTATGGACCAACATCTACAGAATTTTGAGGAAACGTGAACCAAGAATTTTGTTCTGCATCAAATTATCTTCCACATTGAGAGCCAACGGAAAGACATTTTTATTAAACAAGAAAATATATGACCTGGTACATTTCTTGGAAAAACAAAACAAAGCCTTGAAGGGGATTTCCATTTCTGTGAAGAAGTAGTTTGTGTCAGAATAACCCTCATGCTGAAGAATGGTGAAAGCTGAATAAAATGAAATGTAAAATAGTCTGAAAGCATCAAAGAACAATCAAGGTTGCCAGGATTCAAAGGATCAAGATGCTAGACAGGAGAGAAATGCATTGAAGTGAGTCTTTTCTTTACAGCTGTTTTGTTCCCCTGGAGCATTTGCCAATTCAGGTCCTGTCACGAGTGCAGAACCCAGACAGAATGTGGTAGCTCATAGCTTGCCACAAAGAAGTTTAGAGTAGAAGGTTGCCAGGACTTGATGGGCCATGAACATAGGGTAAAGGGAACCAGAGAGAATTGAATCTGCAGGCAATTCCTCTTCAAGGCATTTCCAGATTTCCAAGCTGTGCCTGTGAAAAGTGAAAGGCTAAGCAAAGAAACAAAAGCAGCTGTTAAGAGGCTTAAAAGCTGAGCAAAATTGCGGTGTGCTCTTGGGGTTGGGTAGACTTGACTTTCAGCTCAGACCACCAAAGAGGAGTAGTCCTGTAAAACGTTGAACTGTCAGTTGAGACCCTAAAGATTAAGCCATGGGAGTGGGACATCCAGCATGGGTTCAAAAGGGCCCGATTCTTGCCAGGATGTAGACAGACTGCTTTCATATACTTGATTTTTTGCCACAAGCCAAATGAAGTCTTTCTGGAGAAAGCCTATTGCAGTACAACACAATGTGTTGTATTCAGTCCATATTTATCAGGTGAGAAATCAGGAGGGAAAGAGACACTGGCAGGCGAGGTGGAGCAAAGGGGAGTTGTGTCTGCATGGGGGAGATGACTGTGCTTCCCTTGAGGATCATAGGATGCCCTTCTTGGGCCAGATGTGGTCTGCATGGGAGGGAGAGCTGGCGCATAGCTATTTTTTAAGGTCTGCTCAAGAGGCCTGGCTGGAGGAAATAATGGATTCCAACTGTGGGAGTCTGTGCAAGGCAAACTGCCAGAGGACTCAGGGCTGAGGGGAAACAGCCAGTTGAGATGGGAAGAAAGATCCATGGGTCAGGAATTGCTGTTGGAAAAACCCAATGGGAGAATCTTTCAAGTGCCCAAGAAAATGTCTATGAGGGAAAAAAAGCATCCAGCCACACATACAGCACAAAAATGGCTCTGCTCCTGCATGGTTCCTTTTTTCTAATTCCTTTTCCCTTGGTCCTAATCCAGGGAGGATCAAGGACTAAAGCTGGTAAATTCTGATAGGTGGAGGATGCCTGGGTGGGGGTAAAGGAGAAGAGGGACAATACCCAGATCCAGATTTCCCTCTGAGGTAACTAGAGGAGACTAGGTCTGACATTAAATGAAAAGGGCTTTGATAATTGTCAGGGACAGAATATTTTAGTTTCTGAATGGCAACTGTGTTTGCAATGTAAGTGACAGTGGCATCTAAGAGTGGAGATGTCATGGACGCGGACACGTGTTCATCTGAGGGCCTCCAGGCACCCAAAAGAAACACAAATACCTCCTGGGAGGCACCTTCCTCTACAAGCCCCTCTAAATTCCCAGGGTTTAAATATAAGCTCAAAATTAAAAGTACAAGCACTCAAGTCAGCAAGCCATGGATAATAAGAATTAGCAGAAGTAAACAACAGATTTAAACCACCAATTTACTTTAACTTTTCGGATTGCTCAAATACAGAAAATAAAATATGAAAACTTTGAAGGAATAAAAAAAGGAATCATGAAAATGAATTAAGAACAAGAGACTATTGAGATGCCTGGGTAGCTCAGTAGTTGAGCTTCTGTCTTGGGCTCAGGGTATGATCCTGGGATCCCAGGATCGAGTCCTGCTGCTTCTCCCACTGCCTATGTCTCTGCCTCTCTCTGTGTCTCTCATGAATAAATAAATAAAATCTTTTAAAAAAAAGACAAGAGACTATCAACAATGACTAGAAAGATTTGAAAATTAGCCAACAGAACCTAGAAATTAAAAAATATGGTAATTGAAATTAGAGCTCGAAGTGTATTTCTAATGTTATATACAAACTAAAAGAATTCGTTAACTAGAGGAATGTTTCTGATATATCACCCACACAGAGCAAAGAGAGGAAAAAATATAAATAAAAGATATGCAATCATGGAGGATAAAATCTAAAGGTCTAATATATGTCTAATCAGAGTTCAAATGAGGTAATAGAGAGGACGGTGGGTGGGAGGTAATACTTGAAGAGATGATTTCTAAAATTTTCCAGAATGATAAAAGCCATTTTTTCCATGAATATAGGGGAGTCAAACAGGGTAAATAAAATATATTTTATTACAGTATTTCGATTGATAGATTGTAGTATAAAACATAAAAAAAATCTTAGAAAATTTTAAAAGGTAAATCATCTACAAAATACAGAAAATTGTTAACATCTGAATTCTCTGGAACAATGGAAATCAGAGGACAGTAAAAAATTAAAATCAAAATCTCCAAAGTGACATGAGTAAATAACTACCTAAAATTCTAATTCAAATAAAACTACATCTGAACTTGCACAAAATAATGTCATTTTTAAATAAAACAAGAATACAGAGAGTTCAGCTTTAAGAAACTTACACTAAATGAATTTCTAAAGGATGCTTTAGAAAGAAAATGATACCAGAAGAATGCCAATGATTAGCAGTTTAAAGTAATAATGTTAATAATATCTTATTTGTGGGGTTTTGAAAAAACTGGATAAACTAAAATAATGAAAAACAATAGTATATAAATTGTGAGGGAGGGGAACGAAGTTAAGGTTTTTGTATTTCTCAGGAGGAGGGTAGGAATATTTTTCCAACTTTACTGAGATATAAAGGCATATAACGTTGTGTACGTTTAAAGTGTACAATGTAATGATTTGATATATACGTATATTTTTCAAAATGAATATCATAGGGAAGTTAGTTGACATTTCCATCTCCTCACATAATTATAATCTGTGTGTGTGCTGTCAATATTTAGGAATTTACTTTCTTAGCAACTTTCAAGCTTATAATACAGTATTGTTAACTATATAGTTCATGCTGTATATTAGGTCCCCAGAACTTAGTCATCTTATAACTGGAAGTTTGTACCCTTGATCAACATTTTCTCCTTTCTGCTAGTTTCTGACAACCATTGTTCTACTCTCTGTTCTATGAATTTGGCTCTTTTTAGATTCCATATATAAGTGAGATCATACAGTATTTTTCTTTCTCTGACTTGTTTCATCTAGCATAATGCCTTCAAGTTCCATCTGTTCTGTTGCAAATGGCAGAACTTCCTTTTTTAATGATTAAAAATATTCCAATGAATAAGAATGTATATAACTATCTATATGTATATGTGTATGTATATGTATATGCATATGTATATGTATATCTATCTCACATTTTCCTTGTTCATGTATTCATCCATGGACACTGAACTTGTTTGCATGTCTTGGCTATTGTGAATAATACTGCAATGAGGAAGGGTGTACAGGTATTTCTTTTTCATAGTAATTTTAATTCTTTTGAATATATACCTAGAAGTGGGATTACTGGATCAAATGGTAGTTCTATTTTTAATTGTTAAAAGAATCTCTTTACTGTTTTCCATAATGGCTGTGCTAATTTACATTTCTATGAACACTGCACAAGGATTGGGTCACTTCCCTCCACATCTTCACCAATACCTGCTATCTCTTATCTTTTGATGGCACCCATTTCAATAGTTGTGAAGTAATATTACAGTGTAGTTTTAATTTGTGTTTCCTCTATGATTGTTGAGCACCTTTCCATGTACCTGTTGGTCATTTGTATGTTTTCTTTGGAAAATCGTCTACAATGATCTGTTGTTGGTCATTTGTATGTCTTCTTTGGAAAAGTGTCTATTCAGGGAGGAAGGTAGAGATTTGATTAGCTTCTGACATTGCTAAGTTTGCATGATAAAATTTCAGGAGTGAGCACTGAGAGATTAAAGATAAAAGTTTATAATTTTCAAATTAGCAGAAAGGAAGATTGAATAAGAAAAAAACAGCTAAATCAATATAAAAGCATAAAAGGAAAGAAAAACTAGGAAACACAAGGTAGTATGCTTGAAATGGTTGGATAAATCAAAATATTTCCATAATTACAATAAATAAAAAGGACTAACATTATCAATTAAAAGGCAGAGCATAATCAGATTGGGTAAAAAACAAAATCCACTTATATGAATTTTGGAAACAATAAATCTACAAATTAAGGACATATAAAGAGTAAAAGGAAAACAATAAACCAGGCCAAAACAAACAAACAGAAGTCCAAAAACCCCATAAATAACAACAAAACAAAATACTCCAGGGTACTTGTGTTTGTGTTAAGCAAAATATAAATTATTAAGGCTAGGAGACTAACTATGAAATGTCAAAAGAGTCAATTTACAAGTAGTACATAACAATTCTAAACTTACATGCAGTAATAAAGTGGATATAAAATGTAGAAAGCAAAAACTATATAAGTTCTAGGAGAGATAGAAAAATCCTCTGTCATAGTGAAAGATTTCAAGCTACCTCTCTAGTATTTGAAGAATACATAAAAACAGGTGGAGAAGATGAGAAAACATTGTTAGAAATTTGACTTAATGGATATAAATGGAGTCCTCTACCCAAGGAGGGAGAACACATCTTCTCAAGAGTACATGCAGCATTTTCAAAAACATGATATTTAATAGTCCTTAGAGCAAGTAGAAAAACTTCAAAGAACTATCATCTAGAGGTCCTTTAAGTTATTGTCATTTTTTAAAATTATTTTTTTCTTTTTGCTGCTCTGTCTGGTTGAGTTCTCTTGCTTTATCTTTCAGCTCACTGATACATTCTTTTACTTCACCCAGTCTACTGTTGAACCCCTCTAGTGTATTTTCCAATTCTCTCCTCAGTTCTGTGTCTTCCATTTGGTACTTTCTTATATTTTCTCTCATTGTTGAAGTTCCCACTGTGTTTATGCGTTCTTCCCCCAAGTTTGGGGAGCATCTTTATGACCACTCCTTAGAATTATTTATCAGGTAGATTACTTCAAATAATTAAGGTCATATTAAAAATGACAAGCAAGAATCATTGTCTTCTTTCATTTGGGAATGTTTTATAGTTCAACAAAAATTTCACAGTTCTCTGCTTTTTCCTTTTGTTTGATTCTCTGTGTTTGAATGTATTAGGCAAAAACAGCTCTCTCAGCCTTGAAGGAGTGGCCTTATAGGTGATGACTCTTCTCATTTAACTTAGCCCTAGCTCTTGATTGTCTCTCAGTCTTTGTAATTATCTAAACTGCTTGGTTTATTCTTAGTATGCTGCCATTGTTGGGGTATGCAAGGACCTATCAGTGCAGGGCCCTGGCAGGGGGGAGGCATGGCCTATCAAGAACTTCCTTTCTGATTGTTACAGTCCTGTGGAGCTTTGAAATGTCAGCCCTTTTGGCCATCAGGGCCAGGTGATCAAGCATTGTGCCCTGCGTGGACTGCCCATGCCAGCTGACATTAGCGAGGCAGGGGGAGGTGTAGAGGGCAGAACATGCTAGCTGGCTTCAGAAAGACAGTGGGAAAGTGTCTTGATTTGTGTGTGCCC
Source organism: Canis lupus familiaris (assembly GCF_011100685.1). Lineage (NCBI taxonomy): Eukaryota > Metazoa > Chordata > Mammalia > Carnivora > Canidae > Canis > Canis lupus. Next base: position 7,875,557 of record NC_049256.1, on the reverse strand, counting down.
AATGGCTTCAGTAATGCCATGAGAGAGTGCCATGTCTGTGTGCCTCTGCTGGCTTCAGGCTGCAAGTGGGACAATACCACTACCATTGTTTTCCAGCCCAGCCAGATGATAGGGAAGCACTACAACTGCCTGCATTCTCTGACCTCAGCAAGTGCTGAGACCACTGGCACCTACCTGGAAAGGGTGCTGGGTCTGAGTCACCCTCCTGTGCTGCCTGCTCTATGTAGAGTACAACAATGGTGTCCTCCAGTATCTCCATCTCCACCGATCATTTCATGATCCCCCACCCCTCCAGCCATCACTCTCTCATCAGCAAATAAATGTCCCTCAAGTATAGTCTAGGTACTGTTTCAAACTAGGTACTTTTCAAACTGGTGAGTCTCATGGTGAGGGACCACATGTGGACCCTCCAAGAGGAATTTCTATGGCACTTTGGGAACCTTGGTATTAACCCCTAAACTGCTGATTTTTCCCAGCCAATAATTTTAGGGGCTCATCTCTCTGATGCAGATTCTAGGGGCTGGCATGCCCAAACCCTCATTCCTCCTGGAGAAGCCCTTGTCTGGTGGGATCCCTCCGTATTGTATGTTGCCACACCAGGAGTGGGTTTTTGTTTTGTGCGTGTGTGTGTGTGTGTGTGTGTCTGAGAGAGAGAGAGAGAGATCATTTCTCTGATTCTCCTATTGATCTCAATGTGACCTTTAATCCTTTTTTTGTGGAGAAAAGTTCATCTAGTTTTTAGATCTTTTTCAGAGGGAAATGACCTATATGTATCTATAGATTTGGTGCATTTATGGGAGAAGGTACATTTAGGATCTTTCTATACTGGCAGCTTGGAGCCCTCCCCTCCCTCCACCAGGATTTCTTTCTTTCTTTTTTTCCACTAGGATTTCTTAAACAAGATATAAAATAAAGCTCATAAAGGAAAAGGAGGATATATTTAACCACAAAGAGAGAGGCAGAGCCAGATCAAGAAGGGCACTGTAGGCTCTAGAAAAGAACTTGATTATTATACTGAGTATCATGGAAAGACATTGGAGGGTTTTGAGTAGAAGATTATTATAATAGGATAAAAAATATATTTTTAAAAAAATTGTATGTATGTATGTATTTATTTATTTGAGAGAGAGAGAGCAATCAGGAAGAGGGGCAGAGGTAGATAATCTCAAGCAGATTCTGTGCTGAGCATGGAGCCTGATGTGGGGCTCAGTCTCATGACCCTGAGATCATGACCTAAGCCAAAATCAGGAGTCTGAGGCTTAACCAACTGACCCACTCAGGCACCCCTAATATGATTTATATTTAAGAAAAATCTCTTTGTATGTCTTGTTAGATAACAGATAAGGGGTAGGAATGGAGGAAGAAAACTAGTAAGGAGATTATTATAGCAGTCTAGTCACAAGATCCTGGAGCTTGGATGGAGTGGTTATGATCGTGACAGAAGGGAGTAGATTCAGAACGTATTTTGGAAGAGGAGCTGATAGAGTAGGCACAGGTTACAATTGAATGGACCAAATCAAAGATAATTCAAAGGACTTTTACCCTGAGCAACTGGGCAGCTGTGATGCTACTTACTGACATAAAGAATTCAAAGAAGGAACTATTTAAGGAGAGGCTGAGAAAATATTTAAGAATTTCGTTTTGCCTACCAGTCAACCAGTTGGCTTTGTAAAGAAAGCATTTAGGGGCACAAGTATGGAGTTTGCTGCTGAGGTCAGGAGTGGAGATATCCGAATTTGAATAGTCACCAACATATAGATGGTATTTATAGCCGTAAATTAGGAAAGGAAGTTTGGGGTCATGATACAGAGGATCTATATGCCAAAGACATTTTACACAACCTGAGTACTTCATATCAACATTGAAATGTAGTGCACCTATGTGCTCCAAAGTATTTGATGATTCAAAGCTCCTGGGATGGGTTGAACATGAAATAAGTGTCCTACTATTTTTACAATGAGATAGATAGATAGATAGATAGATAGATAGATAGAAGAACTTAACACTTTCTTCCACTGGTGAATATTAGTAAATATTAAGATGTTTTAGTGTTTGTATTTAGCACACCAGAGAGAATCAGAATATGTTTTTTGTTTTTTTGTCTGTGTCTTCCTACTAGATCTGCCACTACTAAGGTATAAGACCTTGGGGTAAGTCAGTTGGTCTTTTGTTTAGGGATTTCTCATCTACGAGATAAGGGTCTTGGCCTACATGACTTCTAAGATTCTATGATTACAACTGAAGTGGCATAAATTATTAATAGCAACATTATCATTCTTGTAGAGGGAAATGCCTTTGTTAAAAAAAAACACAATAAATCATATGAGGTTAGCAAGAGAAAAGGAAATGAAAGAGCTAAATGTTCTATGATAGAAATAACCCATTCTTAGTAAAACACTGATGCTGCTGTGAGAGAGGGTTTGGGTAAGGAGACTGAGAGAGTTTTAGCAGGATGCCAAGGAGCAGAAACTTTATTTGTGTTAGTGTAACCAGTGAACAATTCATGACCAGGCCACCAAAAGCAGTTTGGAAAAAGGATTATACTCTGCTCAGTTTCTGTTGTTTGCTTTGGTGTAATATAAATTTCTTTGACATTCCCAAACTTCTAATAAAATCTGTCACATGAAGTATTGGTGTGAGTATGGTTTAACTTATTTGCTTGTTTGGTGAGTTTTATTTGTGAAAAAGAAAGCACTATTTCCATATCTGGATTAATTTGGTACAGAATAGAAGGGCGTGTAGGGAATTATGATAAGATTCACATTTACAACTAGTTCTGTAGAAATAAAGTGCTTTCAGCCAGGAGTAACCATGAGAATGAAAGGCTCTCCTGGGAAGTCACATAAGTCTTTGGCAGAACATCAGACTGTCCACAAATCTTGACATTGTTCAAGCCAAAGGAACTAAACAATCAGGGTAAGTCCTGGCTCTTGCCAGTTCTCACAGGCTATTCATCAAACTTGCAGATTTTGGAAGAACACTGAGTAAGCAGAACCGTTTTTGATATAATACTTATTTTGCTATAACAAACTTCTTTGCATTATTCAAAGCAATTCCACCTATGTATTTTTTTCTACTTCTGAATGGTATTAATAAAGAGATTTATGAAACCCTCCATCTGCTCATTTATGTTTTTATCTAGCCCTTAATGGGAATTGGAGAAAAATAGCATGACTTTAAAACATGTGCTTACATCTACAAGTGAGCCAAAAATTAAACCAAGATATTTTCCAATACAGAAGAAATAGTAATTGCATTTGTGTCTTTTGTCATCCAAGGTGTTTCTTGTTTGTCTCTACAGCATAGCAAGGAACAATTCAGCTTGACCAGGGAAAAGAGTGTAAATCGTGGCCTCATTTGAAAGGTGCTTGAGATTGACCTAGGTCATTTTAAAATTTCTTTTTGGTAATTATATCCACCGTCCAATTTCTTTTTTCCTAATTATTTTTAAATGAAAAGAAAAAAAACAACAATCCATGATTAATTTATTTTTGAACTTGCCTGAAAACCTTTTTGTTTTAAACAAACAACGACTTGTGTCCATTGATCCTGTAGAACATTAGCCCTTGAAAGAAGAAAGTAAAAATTAGCCAGACATTGAGCAAGTTCCTACTTCAATGGGCTGACCCTCTGTTCTGGAGGAATTTTATCTCAAGAATCTGGAAGGGGATTTGGGTGAAGTCTTTGAAATATTAGAGACAGAGGTGAGGAACGCGTGGGTCGCTCAGTGGTTGAGTGCCTTTGGCTCAGGTCATGGTCCCAGGGTTTGGGGTTTGAGTCCCACATCAAACTCCCCATGTAGAGCCTGCTTCTCCCCCTGCCTATGTCTCTGCCCCTCTCTCTCTCTCTTTATGTCTCTCATGAATAAAAAAATAAAATCTTAAAAAAAAAAGAGAGAGAGAGAGACAGGGACCAGAAGACTGAAGAAGGTAAATGTGGTCTTGGTTTTCTAAAAAGGGAATTAAGGTGGATATTAATGGCTAATACCAGCATAGTATATTTCTTTTTAAAAATTTTCACTTTTAAAGATGATAGTCCATATTTTTATATGCCATGACTTTTTTTTAAGACTTTATTCATTAGAGAGAGAATGAGAGAGCGAGAGTATGCACAGCAAAGGAAGCAGCAGGCAGAGGGAGAGGGACAAGCAGACTCTCCATGAGCAGGGAGCCTGACTCTGGGCTCGATCCCAGGACCCTGAGTTCATGACCTGAGCCAAAGGCAGACTGAGCCAGCAGGGTCTCCCAACATGCCATGACTTTTTAACCAAGTTGTTAATCAAGCTAGTATAGTGTTGGTGGAGTAGAGAGTATGGGACATGATGCCTATTTTGAAATTCTGACTTTACCACATGTTGTCTGTGAGACCCTGAATAAAATTTCCTCTTCTATAAAAAGAGGTTACTAATATCCTCTTCAGAGGACTTTTGTGGGGATTACAGAGTTATGAGAAAAATATTTAGCAGTAAATTGTAAATTATAAACACTATACAATTATGAATGTAGAAAATCCTGAGATTTTTACTGAGTGTTTAGGAACTTCTCCTGTTTTTCTGTAAGCATGATTCATGTTCTGATGAACATTCATTTACAAAAGTCTTTGAAAACATTTGATTGTTTTCTTTATTTTTTAAAGATTTCATTTATCTATTCATGAGAGACAGAGAGAGAGAGAGAGAGAGAGAGAGGCAGAGACACAGGCAGAGGGAGAAGCAGGCTCCATGCAGGGAGCCCGACGTGGGGCTCAATCCCAGGTCTCCAGGATCAGGCCCTGGGCTGAAGGTGGAGCTAAACTGTTGAGCCACCTGGGCTGCCCCATTTCTGGTTATTTTCTTAAGATTACTTCTTAGATGTGAAGACTTTTGGTGACAAGGTACATACAATTTTAATTCTTTTGATTCTTTTTTCCAAACTGACTACCAGAAAAGCTTTTCCTACCTTTCCTACCAGTGAAACACTAGACATTTCCACTAAAAAATAAGTATATGTACTTGTATACCCCAATTTCCTGAGGTGCAGGAATGTGGAAATAGTATTTTACTATCATTTTAATTTGCATTTTTTTATTAGGTTTCTTTCCTTGGTTAATGGTCTAATCCATTCTTTATAACTCTAATCCCACTTGCTAGCCACTCCTATTATTTCAGACAGTTATCTTATTTCCCTCACTGGTGGATATAGATCAGTAATTCTTTCAGCCATTTATCACATGAAATAGTTTCTAGAAAAGGCTGCACTATTCTGAATGTATTCCAGTTTATCATTGTCCCTCTTAAAACATGGCGCCAGAATCGAACATAATACTCCACGTGGGGTCAGACCAGCTGTTATGTGTGCCAAGGAATAGGATGGTTCAATTATAATGTGTTTTTCTTTTGAGAATCCATTAGTGTTTAGTTCCCTTTGAGTTTCTATTGAATCTTGCAGTGACTTAGAGTGGATTTAGGGCAGAGTAGTTTTTTGACTAAAGGACTATTTTTAAAAATTGTGTTTTAAATGGCTTTTTTTCCTCCTATCTGTTATATGATGTTCTAAGACCACATGGTGTAACTATTATCTTTTGGATTCTGAATTCTATACCTCCATTAGTGTGGCTCTGGGCTGTGTTAGCTATTTTAGTAGACATCTTACGCTTTGCATCCTATAGAGCTGATAGTTAATGGATTCTTTCTATGTAGAGTGATTGAGGCACATATAAGAGGAATGGAAGTGGCTAGATATGATTCTGAGAGATTTAGCTCAGCAGTGGACAGCCTTGCAAAGGAAGAGAGAAGACTCGTTAGAGTTATTTTTGATTACTCTTCTGATTCACCAAAAAGGTATGATTATCACCATTGTTGTTTCAAATTACATACACCCCTTAGAAATTAATGTCCTATACTCATTCATTTTATTACCTGTAAACCTTAAGGAAGCAGGTGGTGGACAGGTGAAATATTTTGAGAGAGAGTAACATTGTATGTTAATGTGTGAAGTTGACTTATATATATACTTTATTCCATTCACTTAAGGTCTGAGTGCCATTATGACCTTTGAGGAAGCTGTAGGGAATAAGCTAGTCTGACAGAACCAAGAACTGTTACATTTGAATACTATTATTGGAACTGTTACACTTGGAATATTGTTGTTACTGCTATTGATGAGACATAGAAAATATCAGACCTAGAGGGCAGTGGTGGGAAGGTAGGAATGCTGAGAGGAGGAAACGTTTATTTACCAAACTGGGTATCTAACTTGATTCTGAGCACTAAGATTTTAGGAGCTGTCTAGACTGTTGAAACAGAGATGGAACACAAATGCAGGACTCAGATAGCTTGCTGAGTCCAGTAGGCTCTGGTATAAAGTGAAGAGAGAGGCATATAAAGATATTGAAAAGCAAATTCACTTGGATAAGGTTTTCTACTGGTAGTCAACCAGTGCCAGCCTCCTATGACCATACCCTCTTCTCTCTTAAAGCTTGAACCACCTGGTGATTTTGTGACTTTATGAGATGATATCTAACAGGTATGAATCTGACGTGAGCTAAGTCAAAAAGTCTGGGATGGGAGAAAGAGGAGGGATGGGCATTGTAACAGAGACTTGTGATCTTATTTAACCATAGGGTCAAATTTACCAAGTGACTAGTTGTATTATTCATGTATTATGCCCAGAGGAATTCTTTTATAAATATGACATAATTATAATTTTATGAATGAAAAACTCTAATCAATTCTTCAGTGAAAAATTCTGATCCAAATGGTTACTTGTAAATGTGAGTGAAAATAACCCCTTGCCTTTAACTAAAATAAATTATAGTTTTAGCTTTAAGGGAACAAACAACTTTAATTCTCATTAAATGCTACACTAGCCATGTTTTGGGCTAGAACTTTCATGGCACTGATAAACTCTTAGATCCACTTGTTCCATTGCCTATTTTTCTAGTTGACACTGATATTTTGTACTCTTTGGTATGGACAAAAGTCTTATCCGTAAAACTGAGTTTTTTTGTTTTCTTTTTTTAGCAATTGCAAATGTCATTTTGTTTGTAGAATTTGGACTTTGAGACCTCAGCTTTCCTTCACTGGCCATGGAGTCCAAGAAAGTATAATGGTTCCTACATCATTACAGTGACTTACCTTAAATTTTGCAAGTTTGTAGATCCAAAATGTGCTATCAAGAACTACATAAGGGGTGTTTGAGAAAACATAAAGGAAATCTAGTATAATTGCCACAGCCCTTGAGATTCACACTCTCTAGGGAGAAGCTTCTATCACACATTGTACCTTTCTAAGGCAGATCTGCTGGGAGATGCATGTCCTGGTGTTGAGGTTTGCCAGAACATTCTTTTAAAAAGAGCTAGCTTCCCTGCTGAACAGCAGTGTTAATTTTTCATGGACTTACACTGCGATGAAGAGCATGAAAAGGAGAGAGAGGTTTCGGAAAAAAAGTGTTGAAGCAAAATAAAAGAAGCTTTGCTCTGGTTTGAGAAAGAACATGGAGACTGTTCTTGAAAGTTTGTTCATTAGCTAAGACAGAAGTTAAACATGGAACATTTTAATGCAATTAACTCTTTGGTGAAAATTTCCTGGGAAAAAGGAAGGAAGGCTGTGCCAAGTCTAGTCCAGTTAGTATCAGACTGAAAACTGCTTGGAAATGATAACAATCACATTTCCACTCTGTCAGGAGAGTCTGTCTAATAAAGAGCTGCTTTGACCAAAGAAGAGGGAGCTTGCCACAATCGGAATGAAATCACTGGCTGTCTGGACCTCTGATTCTCCACCTGTTAAATGAAGGAACAATAAGTTTTCTCCTATTACAAAATTACCCAACTTTCCATCAAAATATTTTGGCACATAGAATATTTTTTACTTTAGATATGGATTTGAGCTGCTGTTTTTAATAGAAACGATACTAATATTCAGCTTTTCCTCTTTCTGTCTCTTTATATTGATCTTAAATGATAAAGCTGTGAGGGTTTTTTTTTGTTTTTTTTTTTTTTTCCTGTGCTTCTATATTTACATACCTAAAGTCAGCATTTTGGCCCTAATGGCTAGTCAGTCTGCTAGGCATTATTGAATGTCAACTAGCTACCACTTGATCTACAAATATATAAAAGTCAAAACCACAGTTGATTCTTTTTGTCACTTGGTTTACTTTCATATTTTTGGACCTCCATTATACAAAGTCGAATTAATCATACTCTTCAGTTCATAAGTGAGCATCACTGGTCATGGTATTGAGGCTCTGGTAGGGAACTTCTAAGATGGTTCTATGAGCTCTTCCTCCTGGTGTTCACTCATTGTGTAGTACCTTCCCCTTGAGTGTGTGCGGACCTAGTGACTTATTTCTGTTAAACAGAATACAGCAAAATTGAGACCATGGCTTGCATCTTGGATACCCACCCTCCCACTCACTTATTTGCTCTGAGAGAATCAAGCTGCCATGCTGTGACCTGCTTTATATAAAGACCCAGATGGCAAGGAGCTGAAGGAGCCTTCTGTCAACAACCAGTGAAGAACTAAAGCCTTCAGTCCGCCAGCCCACAAGGAACTGAATCCTGCTAATAATCACACAAGTGAGCTTGAAAGTGGATCCTACCCCACTTAAACATGCACTAGAATATTTTAAACATTTTCCTTAAATATATGTGAATTATTGGCAAACTTATAATGCTGTTTTATGTGTTTGCATTCTTTACTTACATAAATGGCATTGTGATATATATATCTCATTCCAGTTTTTACTTTTATTACTTTGTCTTTCAGATCAATTCAAATTTCTTTTCTTTTCTTTTTAAGATTTTATTTATTCATGAGAGACGTAGAGAGAGAGAGGCAGAGGGATAAGCAGGTTCCCTGCTGTGACCTTGATATGGGACTTGATCCTAGGACCTGGGGAGCAGGACTTGAGACAAAGTCAGATGCTTAACCACTGAGCTACCCAGGTGCCCCACCTTTAAAGATCTATTTAAATTTCTTATGTATGTATAGTCCACTACTACTACATTATGATTATTACATAATGTTTAATTGTGAATATTCTAATGGTCCATTTCCAAATGATGGATACTTAGGAGGTCCCCGAGTACTTGCAACCACAAAATAATATTGCAATGAGCATCATCATACCTATCTTCTTGTGCATGTGCCTATTCATATCTAAGAGTTGAGATTAATAGGCTATTTATAGATAAATTTTTTTTAAAAATTTTTATTTATTTATGATAGTCACACAGAGAGTAAGAGAGAGAGGCAGAGACACAGGCAGAGGGAGAAGCAGGCTCCATGCACCGGGAGCCCGACGTGGGATTCGATCCCGGGTCTCCAGGATCGCGCCCCGGGCCAAAGGCAGGCGCCAAACCACTGCGCCACCAGGGATCCCTATTTATAGATAATTAAGGGTACTTTTCGCATTCCTACTTAAAAGTGCCTTAAATAAGTAATAATCTAAGTTGTCTCAGATAATAAGAGTACTAGAGGAAACATTAGCAGCTTGGTCACCTAATCAAGGATCCAGATGTGCTCCATCTTTCTTCTCCACCATTTCTTCTTATTTTCTCCAGTGGTCACAGGTGGTTGTTAGCAGCCCTGAGCATCACATGATGACATAATCACAGCCATAGAGACAATGAAGGCTATAGCTTCCCATATATTTCTTTTATTATAGAAGAAAACTTTTATCACATATCCTTTAGTAGATGTTCCCTTGGGTTCCATCGATTAGCACTTATATATGTTGCAAAGGAGGCTGGGAAAGCAAGTGTCTGGAATTTTTGGCTGCCAGTGTAGAAAGTGGGATGGTTAATTTTAAATGTCAAGTTGACTGGGCCACAGGGTGCCTGGATATTTAGTTAAACATGATTCTGGGTGTGTCTGTAAGGGTGTTTCTGGACGAGATTAACATTTGAATCATTAGACTAGTAAAGTAGAGTGCCTCTCTCATGTGGGTGGGCCTAATCCAATGCATTAGAGGCCTGTATGGAACAAAAGGTGGAATATTGGGAATTTGCTCTTTACCTGTCTTTAAGTTGAAATATCAGTCTTCTCTTGCACTGATTCTTTTTTTTTTTTTTAAATTGGAGTTCAATTTGCCAACATATAGCATAATACCCAGTGCTCATCCCATCAAGTGCCCCCCTCACTGCCCGTCACTCAGTCACCCCCACCCCCCACCCACCTCCCCTTCCACTATGCCTTGTTCGTTTCCCAGAGTTACCTGTGTCTCATATTCTGTCTCCCTCTCTGATATTTCCCACTCATTTTCTCTCCTTTCCCCTTTCCCCTTTCACTATTTTTTATATTTCCCAAAAGAATGAGACCATATAATGTTTGTCCTTCTCTGATTGACTTATTTCATTCAGCATAATACCCTGCAGTTCCATCCACATTGAAGCAAATGGTGGGTATTTGTCGTTTCTAATGGCTGAGGAATATTCCATTGTATACATAAACCACACTTCTTTATCCATTCATCTTTTGATGGACACTGAGGCTCCTTCCACAGTTTGGCTATTGTGGACATTGCTGCTATAAACATCGGGGTGAAGTGACCCGGTGTTTCACTGCATCTGTATCTTTGGGATAAATCCCCAGCAGTGCAATTGCTGGGTCGTAGGGCAGATCTATTTTTAACTCTTTGAGGAACCTCCACACAGTTTTCCAGAGTGGCTGCACCAGTTCACATTCCCACCAACAGTCTTGCACTGATTCTGAAACACAGTCAGCTGGTCTGGGTCTCAGGGCTTTGGATTCAGAATGGAACAATACCCTGCATCTCCTGTGTCTCCAGTTTATAGACAGAAGATTGTGAGACTTCTCAGCCTCCTTAATGGCATGGGTCAATTCCTTATAACAAAACTCTTTCTCTCTCTCTCTGCATATCCTATTGATTCTGTTTCTCAGTACCCTGAGTAATACAAGAGGTTTCCTCTGACAACAAAGAGAGTCGAGGAGGCTGTGTGGCCGTTTCTACTACATACTGTACATGCTATTTACAGTCACTAAAAACTGACCAAATACTACACCAATGTACCAGTCAGCCATTGTCAAAATGATACTGTGAAACAAACTGTCCCAAAATTAAAGGGCCTAAAATAACAATAATTTATTGTCACTCATATATCTGTGGGTCAGCTGGGAGTTCAATTAGAGTGGTTCTAGGCTTCAGGTTGGGTTCAAGTCTGTTTCATCTATCTCTCATCCTCCTTCAACTGTTGGACTCAGGGCATGTTCTTTTCATGGCAATGACAGAAGAAGGGATCAAGCCCACCACCAAGCACATTTCGAGCTTGTGCTCAAGTCATTTTTTTAGCATACTATTGGCCAAAACAAGTCATATGACCAAGATTAAAGCCCAGGAGCAGAGAAGTGCTTAGGGAAGCCACTACAAAGCCACTTTGAGTCACATGGCCAAGTCCAATGGGGCAAAGAGATATATCCCTTCTATGGAAGTGGTGGAGAGGTAGTGAAGGCACTTAAACAATAGTCTAATATACCATAACCAATATCTTCTCACATGCATGAATTTCTCATATGGCAACATCATCACTAACACTTGGTATTTACTAACACTCATATTTTGCCAACAGAATGAATATAAAGTTATTTTAATATATAGGTCTCTGATTATTTATGAATGAAGCTGAATATTTATTCATATATGCATTATTTGGATTTATTCCTTCTGTGAATTATCTATTCATATTCATATTCATTGTGCACCTTAAAATGATTTCCTATATTGTTCTTATTAATTTGTAGGAGTTCCTTCCATCTTACTGATATTAACCCCAGTACATTTTAGGTGCTGCATATCTCTTCATTCACCATATTAATTTTGTGGCATTCTACAGTGAGTAGAAATCATCATTTTTGTTGTAGTCAGCATCCTTTTCACTTTATGTTTTTGGAGTATAAAAACTTCTTCCACACATCTTAATGTCACAATAATTTTAAAAACTTTTTATATTTGCTTTAATTTTTATGTCTAGGTTTTTAATACATTTAGATTTATATTTTTTATAGGTAGACATGTTTATTTATATCATGAGTTACTAAAAAATTCCATCCTTTCCCCACAGATTTATAATGCAATGTCTACTATAGAATAAATTCCCACATTTACTTGCATTTGTTTCTGGGCTTCTTATTCCATTCCTTTGATCTCTTTGTTTTTTTCTGATGCCAATACCACCCCTTCCCCGCCCCCTTTTTTCTTTTTAATTACTTCATCTTTGAGATATCTTATTTTCTGGTTGGACAATTTTGTTTGCTTTGTTCTTCCAGACATCTTTTTGAATAAATTTGTCAAGGTCTTACAAAATCCTCCTGGAATTTTGATTGGAATTGCATTTCGTTTATAAATCAATTTGGAGAGAATTATTTTGGTAAAACAAACTCTTTGAGAAAAGAGACTAAGAGCTCTTTGTTGAAAGTGTATATAGATTGAGTAGTTTCTGAAATCAACATATTGGAGTAAACTTCCTTGGGTTAAATTAGATACTCTTTCATAATTGTCTGGAATAAGCTTGAGATCGCTCAATGTGTTTGATTTGTATTATCATGATAGGAGTAAAAATACGTAAAGAGGACACTTGTGTGTTTTGGAGGCAATCATTGCTTAACCATAGCACTTGGCTTCTTTTCTTTATACTATCTGACTCTAAGCGCTAGTGCTTATCCTCTTCAGTGATTTGCTTAGTTCTTTAAGGAATACTATCACTTCTAGCTTTATATTTAAGATTCCTGGAGCTATTTATATCTCTTCAAACTTGCCCAATGTTGCATTTGTTCAGCTAAGTTATCTAATTATCCCACTATGTTAATGAGACCAAGCTCATTAGAACCATCTCTTTCTGAGTCCTTCAGTATCCTCCTAACCCTGGCCAACCATCTTGGAAATGTATGCTATTGAAAACAAGGGAAACCTAGAGTGTGCTTGAGAAAGTTCAAACCCTTTACCACTCCTGGAAAACACCTCGAGAGTCACAAGCTTACTAATAGCCTAATTTTCATATAGAAAGGACAGACCTGATCATTATTTGTAGCTCATTTAAGGTAGTTAATGAGGAATAACCTAATGAAGAGGCTAGAAAAATGTAGCACAAGGATAGCTTTGAATTGGCTTAATCTTCTTTGTCCAGTGAAAGTCTATTCATCTTTTTAACCCTCCAAAAGGGAGTCCAAAGGGGTGACTCATTTGAATATTTAGCAACATATTAAATACAGTTTAGATTCACTATTGTACTTAAAAAAAATAACGTTGTTTAATGAGTGCATTTCTAACATATAACTCACTGAGAGGATAAACATGCCTTTTCAGTGTGCTATTTAAGAAAGAAATGTATTAAATGAGCCCAGAATTGTTAAACTTAGCTCTATAAATGTTCAGCAATTTTCTACTTTTCCCTTGCTTTGTCTGCATATCTCCTTTTTCTTTCCAACCTTGGCTGGATTCTTTTTAAAGTTACTGTCTTCTGAACCATGTAATTTTCAGTAACAAGACAGCTAGGTGACATATTGCAATATCAGAATTGTTGAGTCAGGGCTCCATCATAATTTCACAACTGTTAAAATCCCCACATTGGAAAACATGACTAATTCCTTCTAATTCTCAAAAGTCTTCTCCAGAGGAAAAAATGTATTTTGTGCTACTCGGATGTCATAAAAACAGCTCCCTCATGGCTCCTAACTTAGTTTGTTGGGGGCTTACCTAATAGAAAGTTGATTTTCATAACCAATTGCATTAAAAGCTTTCCTCATAATTCTGTTTAAGAAATAAATAGGGCAGAAACCACCTACAGACCCGACATTGAATTTTATTTAAAAAAGAAATGTTTTGTGTCCAGTTCAAACCAATAGGTTCATGCTTCTGAAGGTGCTTTTAAAATTCTTCATAGATATTGCCCAAATTCTTCTTGCCTTGCAGAGACCTATAATTTCTAGGTAACACAGAAAGCATTCTCCAAATTACAGAGAGAGAGAGATTTCTGAGAATTTTGGGTACATGGGTGGTCACCACATTTCTTTTGGCAAAATAACCAGAGCCACAGGCCCAAGTGAAATTACTGTTATACTTCCTTATAAATAATTGTAACAGCTGATATTTCTCAGTGTTTAATAGGTGCTCCTCCTGAATTGGCCCATCCTTACAACAACCCATTGAGGCAGGAGTTACCATATTCATTTTACAGATAAGGCACCAAGGGTGCAGGGTAGTTAGATGACCTCATTTTGTATACGAGGAATTTGTATACTCTGTAATTGCAGTTCTTGCTCCTTGTAGCCAACAGAGTCAATGCTTTGCTCAGATCACCTCAACTTTCCCATACGCCATTTTTTATGTGCCCATTGGTTTTGGAGTGCTTTCCTTTTCCAGAACCTCAGGACACTGGAGCCCTGCTGGCCTGCATAGTCTGGAAGCAGGAAGTGCCAGGGGAATTTGTGCCATTTATCTACTGGATGATGGCTACAGAAGTATGAGAGCCCCAGGCCCTTGTCTTGAAGAACACACCTTCCATTCCTAAGCTCCCTGCAGACTCAGGTTAAGGCTCTTTGTGCAGGAGGACTCTGCCTCCATCTGCCTTCTGGCTTGGCCTCTTTCCTTCACCGTCTTGTTCCTCCACTCTGCTGCTGGCTTCTTCCTAGGAGCCTTTCCTCAGAAAGTCTTTTGCTTATGGATCCTCATCTCAGGATCTGTTTCTGGGGAGCCTGACCTAAGGTGCTCACTCCTCTCACCTATAGTTCCACAGGACAGGTTTCTCTTGGAACATGAAAGGGAGGTGTATGGTAATATGCTCAGACTCACTTGCAGAAGCTGTGAATCTTGGAACTTTTCAAAAAAGGAAGAAAATGAAACTACATCTTTAGATGCCTTTTCTGCACTGTGCACCTTAGCTGGGGATACCTATGAGTTTTGTTTAACCTTCCTCCACTCCATCATTCCAGGGAACGTGCCTTGGGGTTCTCATGAATTGTTCTGGGAAGAAAAGGTGGATCTTTTTTATGCTTAGGGCATCCTTTTACTTTAATCCAGTCAGCTCATTCTTAATAGTCTGTCCTCAAATCATGCTTCATCTTTTAATTTATTTTTTATTTAAACTAATGAGAGAATTTACTGATCATCACAACTGTAAAACCCAGAGCCAGGGGCTAGCTCTGGGCACAGCTGGATTCTAGGACTCCAACAATACCATTAGGACCTGGTCTCCCTCTGCTTCTCCTCTTTGCTCTGCTCTGTTCCTTTTTTCTTTTTAAAAACTTTTTATTTAAATTAATTTTAAAAAATAAATTAATATATAATGTATTATTGGTTTCAGAGGTAGAGGTCAGTGATTCATAGTCTTATATAACACCCACTGCTCATTACATCACATGCCCTCCCTAATGTCCATCACCCAGTTACTCCATCCCCCTATTCTCCTCCCTCCAGTGGTCTTCAGTGTGTTTCCTATGATTAAGAGTCTCTTAGGGTTTGTCTCCCTCTCTGATTTTGTCTTGTTTTATTTTTTCCTCTCTTCACTATGAGCCTCTGGTTTGTTAGTTAAACTCCACATATGCATGAGATCATATGGCAATTGTCTTTCTCTGACTTATTTTGCTTAGCATAGTATCCTCTGGTTCCAGCCACATCATTGCAAATGGCAAGATTTCTTTCTTTCTTTCTTTCTTTCTTTCTTTCTTTCTTTCTTTCTTTCTTTCTTTCTTTCTTTCTTTCTTTCTTCTTTCTTTCTTTCTTCTTTCTTTCTTTCTTTCTTTCTTTCTTTCTTTTTTTTATGGCTGCATACTCCATCTTTTTAGTTGTGATATTTCTCTCTGATATAATAGGCTCATCTACCATTGAGAGCAAGATGAAACCTGTTAATAATATTAAGTTTTCTCAAAGAGGAATACTTAACCCAAGACAAGAAGTGATTAGCACTAAGTATTAGGAGAAATACTCAGCTCCTGAAAATCTGGAGGTTGGTGGATGGGTGGGTGAGTCTTGGGGAAAGTGTGTGTGTTTGTGTCAGTGTGTTGTCAAAGAAGCATGTGACTCAAGAACTGAACCCTTATGAGCTTGTCAGTGTGACATGGAGTAGAGAGAGAGAGAGAGACAGAGAGTCCTTTCTCTTCCTCCTCCCAACACTGGGAAGCAGCGCTGGTGGTGTTGTTTTCTTCATGGTCAGAGACAGGGCCTGCGTGGGTGTATGCACTCCTGTATTCAGTGCAGCACAGATCCTGGCAGTGAGGGAATAGTGCAATGAAAGCAAGTACTCTGCCTCTCAAGAGTGACCCCATGTGGCACCAACAACTGCCCAGAAGAACAGGATTCTTCTCAGCACACTTCTGTGGATGCTCAGGGAGCATAAATTTTATGTTTTGGAGTTAGAACAAGTTGGGGCTTCTCACTCTTTCTGTAGCCTTTATATTATTCTCTACTGTTGTGTATGGTCTCCAATTTCTTTGATATCTTAGAACGTGCTTAGGAAGATAAAACTCCAATCTAATGAAACAGGGTAGTGCTTTCCCTGAGGACTTTGGGGTGTTTTCTCTGACACTAAACCTGGGGATACAGCCTTTCTGGCAGGACTAAGCTTTTAGTGGTTATACATTATCTGGTTGTTGGTCCCATGAAGTCTTTGCTGCCATAGTGAGGCTCCGAGAGGTTCACGTGTCCTGTTCCCTGAATTCCCCTGTTCATGGCCCAGCAATTCTTTCCATGCCTTGGGGAAGCTTAGTTTCTCTTTGCTAGTTCGACTCTAATTCTATGTGCATTATAGGCAACATGTCTTACCTTTCCTGAGTCTTCAGCTCTTGTCTGGTCTGTTCCTTCTCCCAGTGATGAAATGAAAACATTAGAAAAAACTTGAAAGTGGCTATTTCAGAGATGGACCTCTGACCTATACTAGGTGGGTGGCTTGGAACATATCTCAAACACTTTGAGTCTGTTTTTCTTCTCTAATTTGTTTTAAGAATTAAATGTGTTAATGTGTCCAAAAACATTTTATAAAGTTTAAAGTACTTATTATAGAAATAGTAGACATTATTATGTGTCATTGCACACAACTGAGATTCAATAGTTGCTGCTATGTCTAAATTTTAGAATTCTGCAGGTATTAGATCTAGTCCCATCTTACAAAAACAAAAACAAAAACAAAAAACCGCACTCACTTTTATCTGCCTCACACCAAGAATCTTATCTATTGATTTCTTCCTACATCTATAAATTCATTTAAGAGTATATACAAGCACAGTCATTTAAAAATGCTTTGTCATTATAGAAGTGTGTTAATTATTGGCTTAGATTGCTGAAGTTTGGAAAATGAGACAAGAGAAAGAAATGCGATCAAATCATTACATAAAAGCCCATATCCTGTCAGATCCCAACGTACACTGAAGCAAGAAAAGAAGGGAGGGATGGGGTTGTGAAGGAATCAGAGTAGTTCCAATGGGCATTCAACAACTGATCAGGGTGTGAGGCAATGCACTTTTTCATACTTCTTGAACAATTTAGGAACCCGCTGCTTGTTTGGAGTAGGAAAAAGCAAAGGATCTTATGTTTCCAATGCAGAGAGGCTCATGCATAATAGAGGCCCTCTAACTATGTGTTGCATGCATGAATGTTTTGTCAATTTGGGTCTTTCAAAACCCTGGGTCTGACTAGAGAAATAAATTGTTTCCAGAAACTGTAGAGCAGATGTTCCCAAGTGAAGAACCATTATTCTCAGAGTGTCTCGAAGTGCCTTGGAATGAGAATTCATGTAAGGAAAGACAGGAGATGGGAATCTTCCAGAATGCAGCCTGAGGAGACTCTTGAGGACAGAAGTCATTGAACATGACTTGTTTTTACTGTTGGTGCCTATGCTATAAGGAAACTTGGCAGAGGAGTCTGAGGAAACAGCTGAGCAGAAGGAGTGTGCGTGCATGTGTGTGTCTGCGTGTGTCGTGGGGAAAGAAGGAACTGCGCTGTGTTAAATGTTTTATATGATTTTATTCTTCTCCTACCAATCCTATGAGATAAGTATTACTATCCCTTTTATTCATTCATTTAAAAAATGTGATAAAAATATACCATAAAATTTACCATCTTAACTATTTTAAGTGTACAGTTCAGTAACATTAATTGTACTTACAGTGTTATGCAACCATTACCACCATCCATCTCCAGAACCCTTTCCATATGCAAAACTGACTCTCTGAACCCATTAAACAACTCCTTTTCTCTCCTCCTTCCAGTGCCTGGAAATCATCTTTCTTTCTTTCTTTCTTTCTTTCTTTCTTTCTTTCTTTCTTTCTTTCTTTCTTTCTTTCTTTTCTTTCTTCTTTCTTTCTTTCTTTCTTTCTTCTTTTCTTTCTTTCTTCTTTCTTTCTTTCTTCTTTCTTTTCCTTCTTTTTTTTTTAGATTTTATTTATTCATTTGAGAGACAGAGAGAGAGATATAGTGAGAGTGCGAGACAGTGCAAGTGGAAGCATGGAGCAGGCTCCCCAACTGAGTAAGGAGCCTGATGTGGGGCTCCATCTCAGGATCCTGGGATCATGAGCTGAGCCAAAGGCAGATGTTTAACAGACTGAGCCACCTAGGCACCCCCACGCTTCTACTTTCTGTCTCTGTGAAGTTGATGACTCTGGGGACCTCTTACAAGTAGAATCATACATGTTTGTCTTTTTGTGACTGGCTTATTTCCCTTTGAATGACATTGTCAAGGTGCATCATGTGTGGCATGCAAAAGGATTTCTCTCTTTTTTAAGGCTGAAGGATGCTCCACTGTGGGTTACTGTCCCTTTTTGTAGATTAAGAAACAGAACGGTGGTGTTCAAATATTTCCCTGAGGAAAATAAGCAGAGTAACTAGAATTTGAACCCATGATGGCTGGTTCCAAAATCTGTATTCTTTCTACCATGTTAAACTGCCTCCTCAGAGAATTTATTGAGTGTGTAGCTGGGAATCCTTTACATCTCCTAGAATTTCTCCCTATCTCCTGCCACTCCATCATATTTTGTGGCATGCAGGAAATTACTCTGGGGAAGATATATGAAATAAACCCAGGAGTTACCCCGCAGAGACCACTGATCTACTACGATGTGTTCTTGTTCCATTAAGAAAAAAATGTTTACTCAACAGTTCTCTGCTGTGCCTTTTTTAAAGGTACACTTGTAATGTCACATCCAGCTCTCTTCCTGGTGTATATTTGGTGGGGGGGGGCTGAGGATGATAGCAATGTTTGGGTGAAGCATACGTACTGAACAGCGCTGAGCGAAAGCTGGTAGAGATGCCCACAGTATATTGCTAAGTGAAAAAACTGAGTTGTAATGTGTTATGGGTAGTAGGATTTTATCTTAAGACAATGAAGAAATAAAATGCATATACATGGGTCAATAGATGTGTGTGTGGATTGGTGTGTGGGGAGGGCTCATGATAGCAATCTAATATGACTACTACAGAGCAGCTCTCAAATATGTGGCGGATGCAGGAATGCAACCTCACATTAGAAACTCTAGTACGCCAGGAAAAACTGCCAAAGGTCCGTTTTCAAGAAGGCTTCCAGAACCCCAGAACTAACTGTAAATTTCACTACTGGAATAATCTCGAACTCTCTGTGATGGCCTGTATAGTATATCTCCACATGCAGTGTTTATGGCCATCTTTCAAAATATTTCACCAGTCTACTCACCCACCTCCTTTCCTTGATGTTCAACCAGATTGGTCTTTTCTCGGTTCCCTAAACAGGTCAAGATCTTTCCTGTCTCAGGTCCTTGGTTTGTGCGAAATATTTCCTTTGCCTGGGATGCATTTAACCCATTCTACCTGGTTGGCTCCTTTTAATCATTGAGTTTCAACTTTCTTTTTTCTTTCTTTTTTTTTTTAAGATTTTTTATTTATTCATTTGAGAGAAAGAAATGGAGAGAGAGAAAAAGAGAGCACAAGCAGAGGGAGAGGCAGAGAAAGAGGGAGAATCAGACTCTCTGCTGAGCAGGGAGCTCGACATGGGGCTCAATCCAAAGACCCTGAGATCATGACCTGAACCAAAGGCAGATGCTTAACTAACTGAGCCACCCAGGCACCCCTAGTTTTCAGCTTTCACGTCACCTTTTCAAAGAGGTCTTCCTTGGATACTGTGTTAGAATAGGTGCCCCTCCTTCCTGAGAACTCTACCTCAGCCCTCTGGTTTCTTGCACAGCCCTTCTAAAACTTACAATCCTTTTATGGGGCACCTGATGGCTCTGTTGGTTAAGCATTCAACTTTTGATTTCAGTTCAGGTCAGGATCTCAGGGTCATGATATCAAACTCCACGTTGGGCCTGCACACTCAGTGAGGAATCTGCTCAAGATTCTTTCTCTCTCTCTTCCTCTGTTCCTCCCCACTGTGCTCTCTCTCTCTCTCTCTAAAATAAATAAATAAATCTTTTAAAAAAACCTTTAAAACTTGTAATCATTTTATTTGCTTATTCTGTTTCTGTTTTTGCTGTGTCCTTCCCTGGGTAGAAGGTAGCCAAGGAGCAACGGCCATCTTGCCCATCATTAATACCCTTGGTGCCTGACACATAGTAAGTTCTCGGTATATGTTGTTGAATGATTGCACTCAATGCCAGATGTGCAAATGTGTGGTGTAGCAAAGAAATAATCACCCTTCCTGAGCACAGAGGGTATTCCATAAGTATTCGTTAAATTTTTAAAAAGGAGATTTAACACCATTGCAGAAGAGGAGGCAAATGAAGGAATGAGGCTGGTCTTCTGCTTGTGGTGAGAACTCCACAGAACTCAAAATTTGTATTGAGGTCAAAGGGAATGACATGGGACCTATGAGCCATTTGGGACCTGGAAGTGGGCAAGTGGGGGGTGATATATGTAGCCCCTGGAATCTTGGCATGGGGGGAAAAGCTATGAGTCCAAAGTGGTCATTTTTGGAGGCCAAGAGCTAAAGTCTCTTGGCAATTGATTTGCTGAGACACCTTTCCCCCACTGTGTCCCCTATGTGGCAGAAAGAAGTGTTTCTGGCTGGGCACATGGAGAGCTGGCTGCAGTGTAGGGAATAGTGGATGGAGCAGGTGGCCATCAGACACCAGGCCAGTAGGCAGAGCCAGGGACTCTGAAACAGGGGAATCACATACTGCAGACTCAGCAGACTGGGAAGGTACCTTTACCTAGAACCCCAAAACATTTGCATCTAGTACTCAAAGGTTGAATTTGTTGTATCTTCTCTGAGACAGAAGGTAGGAAACTGTAGCCACAAATCCAATCTTATAAACGAAAAAACTAGACTAGGGAGAGTGGTTTGAGCTTTACCAACTTCTGTTTGATAATATGGATGCATGAGATTTCTCAGGGCTCTGGAGGAAGAAAAGCTGCAAGCAGCTCTACCTGAACCCAACATCTATGAAAAAGGGAGCAATTAGAGGCGGGGAGATGGGCTTATGTTCTGAAGCACTGCTATGTAATGCAGTTGTTCTGGATTTCCTATTGCTTGCTCTGGCCCTTGCCATGACTTGGTGAACCCTTCTGACCTTCTAAATCCTCTCTGTGAAGTGAGTGGGATCACTAGTTCTCCTTTAGAGATGAGGAGACAGACTCGGAGGGGATGGAGAGCTGAGACTAAATCTTGCAACTTGCTGCCCAAATTATTCACTCTATGTGTCCCAAGGTTTTTAAAAGAAGAGGGCTGGGAGCTAGAAAAGAAATCTGTTTAGGTGTGCACTTGATGTTGGCTCTCAGCTTTATGGGGTTTGATATTTGTTTTTTGTTTTTTGTTTTTTTTTTTTTTTTTTTTGCTGGAGGTAAGAGAAAAGAATTGCTTCCTGAATTGATCTCTTTGTGATGTAGATGCTTTTCTATTATTTATTCCCTGGGAAATGTACAGCCTGGCTCCCCAGGGTTTGGAGAGGGTGTGAAGGAAAAGGAGGCCCCCTTCTGTGGCAGGCAGCATTGGAGAATCTAAGATTCTGACCTGCATGTTGGACATTCTCCTTTTTAATGTGGGGACCCCAGTGTCCCTCCAAGGAGAGCTTATGGCACTAGAGCTTGCACTTATCTAGAGCTTAAACACTAAAGGACTGGTTTCAGAGAGGTGGCACTCTGGTAAAACAGATAAGATCAATTTTGCATAACTAAAGTGTAGCATCATCTCAGGCTGTGAAGTTTCTCAGTCATTTTTGATCCAAAATTCTTCTGCTAAAGACACCCATTTTATGTGAAGTTTTTTTTTTTTTTGTGATGTGATATTACAAATAAATATCACAGTGAAAACAAATGACAATTTTAGAACTTTTTTTTTTCCAATCAGCAAGCCCTCACTCCCATTCTTTACAGGCCTTGCCAGGAAAATTCCGGCAACTGTTGAAAATCACTTGGTATTTCTTACAGAGCAAGGATGGAATGCCCTGAGGCCGTGATTCCTGAAGAGGGGTCCTGAGTAAACTCCACCAGACAGCTGGAGAGATTGTTGAAAATCAGATTCCGGAGCTCCATTTCCTGAGGTGCTAATGGAGTTGGTCTGGTTGGCCTATGTCATCTGTACAACTAAAGAGCATCCGTCCCCCACCCCAAGGTCATTTACCCAGATTTGGGAGCCAGTGGTCTAAGTAAGGCAGAGGGCTCTGGTAGAAGAATTAACCGCAAACACAGCCTCCTTGGGTCCCTTCCTCCCTTCGCCTCCTGCAAGACCAACTCCATCCCTCTAGGTCCACTGCAGAAAATCCCTTCAAGTCAGCAATCTTCCTCCACCCAACTGAGTCCCTATTAGTGAAATAAAACGTAGCATTTAAAACAAAAGTTCATTTGTAAAGGTCCAACCGAAGGGAATTCAATTAACATGAAAGTATGTTCCCGTAACCCCCCACCCATCCTGCTAAGCGCCTTTCAGACCCGTCATCTGGAGCGAGAAGAGCTTCGTCAGACAGATAGAAACTGGGTCACAAGTTGCGTGAAATTGGAGGCTTTTCCTGGGCACCTCTTCGTTCAGATGTCCAGGGGGAGTGGAAATAGCTACAGCCCACCCATTGCCTGTTGGGATTCAGCGGAGCGCATCAGCCTTCAGGAGACCACACAGCATCTTGGGTGACCTACCTTCATCCTCACAGGCCTGCAATGGCCAGATTCACAAATGCACTGGTTAGAAACGGGGTGTTATGGTTGAATTTCATCCTCACCTCCCTACTGTTTTCTCCAGGCTCATCTTCTCAAGGGGGGATCATGGAGATGGAATCTCTGGCCCTTGTGCCTTTCAAGAGCCCTACATCTGAATTTCTTATTGGCTCCTGGACATTCTTCCTTGAATTAGAACACATTATCTGTCACCCCAAACAGCTCATTCCTCTAGACTCTCTCTGCCCCCTGTGCTTTCTTCCCAGGCCCCCTTCCTCCCCAGCCCAGCTCCTCTCCTACCACTTCCAGTTTCATCACTGGCTGCCAGGCCCTCTGCAAATCCTCCCACCACTGGTGACATTCCCTCTTCTGCTCTCTCGTTATCATCTTCACGGGAAGAATCCTAGCTCTCTCTTTCATTTCATTTTTTCCTCTCAACTACTAATATGATTGATCACTGGTTATTGCTGCCCCAAGCCTGCCCCTGTCCCTTCACACACTATTGCTGTGTCATTCCTAGTAAAGCTTCACTTTGCCTGTCACTCAGTCCCCTGTTCACAAACTTGGCCCTTACAGATTTCCAAATGTCCTCCCTATTTCTCAAGCCTTATTTCTTCCTCTTCACCTACCCGTAGTCTATGTGTGCACCAGCTAACTCTACACACTCCCTGTAATTCCCCACCTCTAGGCTGTGAGAAGTGCTGTCTTTCTTTTTAAAGATTTTATCTGTTTATTCATGAGAGATGGAGAGAGAGACAGAGAGGCAGAGACACAGGCAGAGGGAGAAGCAGGCTCCATGCAGGGGGCCCGACGTGGGACTCCATCTGGAACTCAGTGAGCCAAAGGCAGAAGCTCAATCATGAACCACCCAGGTGTCTGTCCCTAAGAGCTGTCCTTCTTTTAGGCTGTCTTTCCTCCAACCCTTGCCTTCAGAAATCCACCAAGTGCCACAGAAGTTTTCTGGATGTCCTTTCTTCATCTGGACAAAGGATTGCTGCCTCTTTGGTTAAATGGACAAACAGAATTTCGGGGGAAATGTGACGAACTATTTCCAGAATTACACAAAAACCCACAGACATGCTAATGTAACATACACGCGAACGCACACAGCAGTGCCATTTTTCAAATCCACACTTCTCTTTGATTGCTGGGATGAGATGGCAGAGATGCAGCGATGATCTGTTAGCTGGCACTGACAACAAGAACATGTGAAATAGATAATAGAGTAGAGGGAGGGGGTGGCAGAGCAAACATTTCCAGATTTAATCTTGGGTTTGTTGCCTTAACAACTTGATGTAGATTTCAAAGAGGTGGCCTTTTCTCTTAATAATCCTCTTGGAACCCAGAGTTGTCATAACAATGGCATTGAAAATGAAAATAGCCAGCCCTCCGACAAATGGCCTTTACCGCTGACTTTTCTTTTCAAGAAAGGCCTGTAGAAAACTGGGATCAAGACCTGATGTGGGGAAAGAGAACAGGTAAATTGTGCCAAATGCAAAGGGCTTGCTTGTGGCCCTGTGTCTGTGATGGCTAATTCCAAGCTCCAGACACTGAGACTGATGAACATTGTTCCCACTTCCTCAATCTGTTCCATTAGCAGCTTTTCATGATGAGGCAATGTCTTAGATGCGTTTTTAAATTTATATAACATGCTTGAACAAAAGGTTAAACTATATGGAAACTTTTTTTTTTTTCTCTTAAAAGAAAATTTGGAGTCCTGTAGTCCTCAACCACTGGCCCATGGCCTAGATTCATATGATTAACTTGGCATCCTGCTTGCCTGTGTCTCTCTCCCCAGCTATAGCATTCCCTTCTTGGCTTTTCTCTCTCTTTGCTCCCATGGTCTCCAGCAAGGAATTTACATTGTCACAAGAGTACAAGCATCATTGGATTGCAATCTGCTGCTCTAGATTATGAATGCTCAATGATCCGTGTGTTTCTCTGTCTTCTGGCCTCTTACACACTCTTAGTCTGTTTGGGCTGTTATAACAAAATATCACAGACTGGGTAGTTTATAAACACAGAAATTTACTGCTCACGGCTCTGGAGGCTGAAAGTCTGAGATAACAGAGCCAGCAGGGTTGGGTGAGAGCCCTCTTCTGGGCTGCAGACTCCTCATTATGTCCTTGGATGGCAGAAGGGCAAGGGAGCCTTTTTGACAAGAGTATTAATCTTGTTCATGAGGGCTTTACCCTCAGGACCTAATCACCTACCCAAGACCCCACCTCCTAATACCATCACACCGGGGGTTAGAACATCAACATATATACCCAAGAGACACACAGTCAGACCACAGCATGCTCGATCAAGGCGTACGTGTTAGTATTTATTGACTGGGGTGTCCACAAGTGCATTCAATTGCATGACATGTCCAAGCTGATCACTTTCCCTGCAAGGACAAGCCCCTTAGGTAGGATATCACCCAGGGAAAGAGTGATGGAATATTTTCTGCCCTGTCCCTGGCACTCAGCCTATGTTGACTTGGATCACATTTCCCTGATGTTAAGTCAAATGGATAGTGTGTGGAAAACCTTTTGTATATCGTGGTCACCTTCATGTAGTTCAAGTGCTTCCAAACAGAAGTGGAAGGTGTTGAAGTAGGAAGAAAGGGATACTGTATTCTGCTGGGCTGTGGGCAGGCCCCATGAGAGAAGGCCAGTGTCTAAACCATTAGCTATATCCTTAAAAGTGTGAGCAAAGTTGGGGCATCTGTGTGGCTCACTTGGTTAAGCATCCAAATCTTGATTTCGGATCAGGTCATGATCTCAGGGTTGTGAGATTGAGGCCCACATTAGAGCCTGCTTAAGGTGCTCTCTCTCTCTCTCTCCTTCTCTCTCTCTCTATCTCTCTCCTCTCTCTCTCTTCCTCTGTTCCTTCCTTGCCTCTAAGAAAAAAAAAAAAGCATGAGCAAAGCTCAGGCTCCTGCATCCTCCCACCTGTGGGTTCTGACATTCATGTGGGTTGTGAATATATAGAAAGAAACGTGTGTGTTAAGAAGCCCTCATGAATCTTCTTTGTTTCTCAGATTCCTCTTGGGAGCCATTGTTGGTTATTTCATCTTTTTAATGTGAGTTTTAAGATTCTTGGGGAAGAAAAAAAGAAATGGTTTTCTGGTTCCTTCCCACTGGGATACCTTACAAAGAAATAGTAGGGCTGAAAAATGCAGAGTGGGACATAAATTCTAAAACATCCCAGAATGCGTAGAGTTCAGAGTCAGTGCTGGAAAAATTTATCTAAATCATAATTCCTCCAAAAGGGGAAAACACCCCAATCATATAAAGACACAAATAAAATACAAATTTTTGCACACATTCAAATTTATAGTTCTTAAATGATTTTCTTGGAAGCTGCTACATGATGTATATCATCAATATTTCTGGTTTCCAGATGGGAAGAGGGAAATGGAATGCTAATGAATTATAGGTTTGATTCAAAGTAAAAAAAAAAAAGTTTCTTTTCAGTCGGTTTTCTTTTATTTATTTTAAATCCAATTATTGTCCTGCTTTGTCACAAAATGTAACATTTGTCATTGTTTTATAGGTTTGGTTTTACAAGGCCAGTGCTCAGGAGGCTTTTTATTTCCTCTTACCTACCTTGCCTGCAATTTGGGTATGTGGGCAACAAGTGGATGATAGTGCCTTACCACTTGGCAATATAAAATGTTGTTAACAAAGAGGAAACTGGAGTGTTTTCATTTAGATTTTGCTTTTAAATTATCACTCATCCCCCCCCCAGTAGCTTATCACAAAAATTGCAATACAATGACCTTTTATTTTATTTATTTATTTATATTTATTTTTTATTTTTTTTTACAATGACCTTTTCTAATACTACTAGTCACCAGGCTGTAAACTGGTGAATTTTCTAGAAAGACATAATACAAAATACAAAGCTCCTAATTGGAATTCATTCTTATTGTCCTTGCCTTCATTTCCCTCTTTGTGCTACTACTTTATTGAGGAGTAAACAATCTTATGAGCAAAAGTGAGGTAGCAGGAACAAGGAGCAAGAAAGAAGGGTGGGTTAGTAGAAGATCCCTCAGTGAGCTGACCATAGCTCTGTGTGGCCAGTTGCTCCATCTCACGTGGGCTGTCCTCTAAGAAGCCATGTAATTATGTCGCAGGACAGCCCATCTAGGAGGAAAAGAGGGAACTGTCTATCTGTTCCTGTATTCCACTTGTCCAAGGTGAGCCTTCTGGGGGTTCATCTCCTGCACTTCTGGATTATACACATTGTTCTCGTATCTCTGGCCAGTGTGTTCGCTGACGAACCTTGGCTATCTTACTGACTTTTGGGCTATTGCCAATGACCTAGGCATCTAGCCTGCTACTTGGAAAATGACAGACTGTCAGATTAAAGACACCGCTCATGAACTTTGGAAAGCAATCACAGCTGTTGATCAAGAGGTCTAAGTCACTTGTGCAGGAGTCCTCTTGATACACATCTTATAATGCAGCTGCTTCAGAAAGGAATTATTTCTTGGTGCTTCCTAAGTAATGATCAGGGTAAAAGGGGAAGGTTAATTAGGTCAACAGGAATATTTGGGATTCTGACTGTTCCTAAGCATGGTCCTTTCTTCCCATAACAGCAACTCCAAGTTGGATTGGTTGGTGCATCAAGCCAAAAGGGGCCTGGAATTCAATTTATTTCTGGTTTGGCCACCTGGATTCTCTAGTGGGATTGCCATGATCCTAAATGATAAGGATAATGACCATTTGACTGAGTATACTGTTCACTGAGTCCCTGTGCAAAGAGGAAACTGGAGTGTTTTCATTTAGATTTTGCTTTTAAATTATCATTTTAAATTATCATTCATCCCCCCCCCCCCCCCCCGCGCAAGTAGCTTATCACAAAAATTGCATGACCTTCTCTAATACTACTAGTCACCAGGCTGTAAACTGGTGAATTTTCTAGAATGACATAATACAAAATACAAAGCTCCTAACTGGAATTCATTCTTATTGTCCTTGCCTTCATTTCCCTCTTTGTGCCACTACTTTATTGAGGAGTAAACAATTCCATGTGGGGGATGTACTAGATCTTTGTAAGTTTTATGAAACATCCTTGTGCTTTTTGCACTTGACGTTTCTGGGTGAAAGGTCTGGGTGCAATAGGGAACATTTGTATAAAAGATGAAATTATACCTACTGGAATGGGAAATTTCAAGTTCATTATGGTAGAGGGAGAAGAACTCTGATACCAGGGGAGGGAATATCTCGGATTCCAAGGTATAGTGAATGAAGGACATCAATGACCTTTGTCTTTCAGAATCACCCTTAGGGACTTTCCCACTCTTGTGGCTCTTCTGAATAATTGGAAGCACCTTGAATTTAACTGATGACTGGGTCTGCCATCACCCACCAGAGAGCTCTAACTCTGACTTCTATTCCATTTAATGTTATCAAGAAGTCTTTTGAAAACAGCAGGGGGATGAATCTAGCTCCTAAGCTTCTCACCAAAAACACTTCTGAACCCCAATTCACAAAGATTAGCCATTCCACGCAGTGGATGGATACCACTTCATTAGTGGTATGTACAAATGGAGCAGATTATCCCCTTACGCTTTGCCTCTAAAACCAAAGACTAGACTCAATTATTCAAACTGAGCTGGGCACTTTAAAGGCCAACGGCCAACCAGAAGGCCATTTTAAAGACACTGTCAACTTGTTCCCTGACTGATACAGGTCCCACTTTGGGGCCTCGACAATTGTAAGCAATAGGTTCTTTCTGGGGCACCATGTGCCCTTCTGGGACTGTATTTCTTGTATGGAAAACAGGGATAATTCTCTCCTCAAAACACAACGACCTTCACTTTAGAGATGTTCTTTTGTTATTAAAATAATGGGGATTAAAAACTTTTGCACAGTAAAGGAAAAACTTGACAAAACTAAAAGGCAACCTACAGAATGGGGGAAGATATTTGCAAATGTCTTATCAGATAAAGGACTAGTATCCAAAATCTATAAAGAACTTATGAAACTCAACACCCCAAAACCAAAAAAATCTAGTCAAGAAATGGGCACAAGACATGAACAGATATTTCTCCAAAGAAAACATAAAAATGGCCAACAGACATATGAAAAAATGTTCAACATCATTTGGCATCAGGGAGATACAAATCAAACCACAATGAGATACAACCTCACACTAGTCAGAATGGCTAAAATTAACTCAGGAACAACAGATGTTGGCAAGGATGCAGAGAAAGGGAAACCCTCTTAGTTGATGGGAATGCAAACTAGTACAGCCACTCTAGTAAACAGTGTGGAGATTCCTCAAAAAAGTAAAAAATAGAGCTACCTTACAACCCATTGCACTATTAGGTATTTATCCAAAGGATGCAGACATAATTACTTAAAGGGGCACATGTACCCCAAAGTTTACAGCAGCAATGTCCACAACTGCCAAAATATAGAAAGAGCCCAGAAGTCCATTGATAGATAAGATGAATGGATAAAGATCATGTGATATATATGTGAGATATATATATGTGATATATATATATCACGTGATATATATATAGATATGTGTGTGTGTATATATCAGCCATCAAAAAGAATGAAATCTTGCCATTTGCCATGACGTGGATGGGACTAGAGGGTATTATGCTAAGTGAAATAAGTTAGGGAAAGACAAATAGCATATGATTTCACTCTTATGTGGAATTTAAGCAACAAAACAGATGAACATAGGGAAGGGAGGGAAAAAATAAAATAAGAGGAAAGCAGAGAAGGAGGAAAATCATAAGAGACTCTTAACTCTAAGAAACTGAGTGTTACTAGAGGAAAGGTGGATAAGGAATGGGATACTTGGGTGATGGGCATTAAGAAGGGTCCTTAAGCAAAGAGCATCTGTATGCAGTGGATGAATCACTGAATTCTACCTCTGAAACTAATAATATGGTTTGTTATTTAAATTAAATTTAAATTAAAAAATTATATAAATATTAGGTATATACTTTGGAGTGGAATTCTCTATCATATGATAATTCCATATTTAACTGTTTGAGGTACTGCCAAGCTGTTTGGGGTATCATATTTTTCAAAGTGGTTGTGGTATCTTACATTCCCACCAGCAGTGTGTGAGGGTTCCTCCCCTATCCTGGGTGTGGCCATTTATCTATCTTTTTATTCAGCTTCCATAGCAAGTTTCAAGTGGTATTTCATTGTGCTTTTGATTTTCATTTCCCCCATGGCTAATGATGCTGAGCATCTTTTTGTGTGCTTACAGGTCATTTGTATTTCTTTGGAGAAACATCTATTTAGATCCTTGGTCTACATTTAAATTGGGTAATTATCTTTAATTGGGTAATTTATTATTGGATTTTTTTTTAAGATTTTATTTATTTATTTAAGAGAGTGAGAGAGAGAGTGAGAGACAGGTCATGCGCAGGGAAGGGGCAGAGGGAGAGGGCGAAGCAGGCGCTCCATGGAGCAAGGAGCCTAGATGGGGGACTCGATCCCAAGACCCTGGGATCATGACCTGAGCCAAAGGCTGACTGCAAGAAGAGGCAGACCCAGGTGCCCCTTACTGGATTGTTTTTAATACACATAATATATATGTTTATATATATATATATATATATATATATATATATATATATATATAATTTGTTTTGTTTTACACACACACATATATATATATATATACACATATATATATATGAACACTCAGTGCTCATATCTAATACATATATAGCTTATATTAGTTCATATATAGCATGTTTTGGATATAACCCCTTAACAGATACATAATTTGAAGAAAGTTTTCTCTCATTATGTGGACTGTCTTTACTCCCCACCCCACACTTTTTTGATGGTTTCCTTTGAGGCCCCAAATTTCTCATTTTGATAATGCCCAGTGTATTTTTTTTCTTTTGTTGCTTGTGATTCATATTTACTTTTGGTTTTAATCTGCATTTCCCTAATTAACAATACTGAGCATCTTTTCATGTGCTTATTTGCCATTTATATTTCTTTGGTGAAATGTCTGTTCAGATCTTTGCTTTTTTGTTTGTTTTGACTGGTGTTTTGCTTTCTTATATTTGAGTTGTGAGAATTCTTTCAATATTTTGTATACAAGTCCTTTATCAGTGTGTTTTGCAAAGGTTTATTCCACGTTGGTGGCTTGTCTTAATATTCTTCATAATGCATTTTTTTGTTTTGTTTTGTTTTGTTTTTAAACTTTTTTTTTAATTTGAGAGAGAGAGTGAGAGAGTGCAGGAGCAGGGGGAGGGGCAGAAGGAGAGGGAGAAGCAGATTTCCCACTGAGCAAGGAGCTTGGTGTAAGACTCAATCCCAGGACCCTGAGATCCCGACCTGAGCTGAAGGCAGACACTTAACCAGTTGAGCCATCCGGGTGCCCCCGTAGTGCATTTTGAAAAGCAAAAGGTTTTCCATTGATGTAGTTCAAATTATAGCTTTTTAAAAATATGATTCTTACTTTTGGTGTCTTATCTAAGAAATTTTTGAGCATCTAAGCTCATAAATGTTATCTTCCAGAGTTTTTATGTTGTTAAGTTTGGCATTTAGGCCTGTGACCCACTCTACAATTTTTTTAGGGTGCACCATGTAGATCAAAGTTCTTTTTTTTTTGCACGTGGATATCCTAATGTTCTAGCGCCATGTATTGAAGAATATCCTTTCTTCATTGAAATGGCTTTTTGCACCTTTATCCCTGGGAACCGGTTTGACTATGATGTTTCTTAGTGTGTTTCCTTTTTTTTTTAATTTATTATTTTTTTATTTATTTATGATAGTCACAGAGAGAGAGGCAGAGACATAGGCAGAGGGAGAAGCAGGCTCCATGCACCGGGAGCTCGATGTGGGATTCGATCCCGGGTCTCCAGGATCGCGCCCTGGGCCAAAGGCAGGCGCCAAACCGCTTCGCCACCCAGGGATCCCTCTTAGTGTGTTTCCTTCACGTTTCTTCTGCTTAGGGTTTGTGGAACTTTCAGACAGCTTTTCAGGGCATTAGTTCTTACCAAGTTTGGTAAATTTTAGGCCATTACTTGTCTCCTCCACCACCCCACAATCTCCTACTGGTATTTCAATTACATATAGGTCAGACTGGTTGATATAGTCCCATATCTCACTGAAGCTTATTCATTTATTATTATTTTTGTATCTTTTCTTCCTGTGTTCATTATTGATAATTCCTGTTGCTATGGCTTAAAGTTCATTAATAATTTCTTCTGCTGTGTCTAATCTGCTCTTATTTCCATCTAGTGTGTTTTTTATCTCTAGAAGTTCATTTTGAGTATCTTTTGTATCTTTAATTTTTCTTCTTATCATGCTCATGCTCTTTGCCTCCTTGAACATATGGAATACATTTATAGTAAGTATTTTATAGTAAGTATTTTAATGTCCTTGTCTACCAATTCTATAACCTTTATCATTTCAGGGTCTGTTTCTATTGAATGACTTTTCTTCTGACCATGGCCCATATTTTCCTGCTTCTTTGAAGTTCTAATGCTTGTACTAGATCCTAGATATTTTGAATTTTATGTTTTTTTGGTGCTTGTTTTTTTTTTTTTTTAGGGGGGCTGGAGAATGGCTTATTCTTTTAAGTACTTTTGTTGTTGTTCTGGAATAGAGTTCATTTACTTGGAAACTGCCTGATTCTTGAGAGGTTTACTTTTAAGTTTTGCTAAGCAGGTGTTATGGACTGAAAGCTTGTGTCTCCTCCAGATCCATGCAGTAAAGCTTTATCCCCTGATGAAATAATAGTTAAAGGTGAAGGCTTTGGGTGTGGTAAGTAGGTTTAGATAGGTCATGTGGGTGGAGCTCCCATGATGGGATTAGTGTCCTTATAAGAAGAGGAAGAAACACCAGAGTGCTTTTTTTCCACATGTGGGGATAGTAGGAAGGCAGACATCAGCAAGTCAGGAAGAGAACTCTCACTAGCCACTGACAGTTGGCACCTTGGTCGTGGATTTTTCAGCCTCCAGAACTGTGAGAAATCAATGTTTGTTGGTTAAGCCACTGATTCAATGGTATTTTGCTGTAGCAGCCCAAGGTGACTAAGAGAAGCCCAGAATGGCCTTTACACTTTGCTGCACTACTGAGGCAATTCCCTGCTGAGGACTTTACTCAATACTCTGTGTATCCAGAGGTCTTTCTACTTCAACAAATAATTTCTATCTCTGAGGATTGTTCCCCCTCCTTCTTTCAGTGTTTTCACCCCTAGTGTGGTAGTTGCTTCCCATGCATGCATGCACACATCAATGCTTAGTTAAGCACTTAAGATGAATGTTTTGAAGATTTCCTAAGTTCTCTGTTCAGTTCTCTTTCCTCTAGTGCTCTACCCTGGGAAGTTTAGCAACTCTGGCCTAAACAAATATTAAACTTGAGTTCTCAACTCAAGGAGACCACTGGGCTCTGAGTTCCCTTTCCCTGTTGCACAGTGGCTTGCAAACTCCAAGTGTCAAGGTGAACAGTCACCTTGTTTGCCTCCCTTCTCTCAGAGATTGCTGTCCTGGAATGCCTGTTATCCAACGACTAGAGACTATTGTTTCATATATTTTGTCCAATTTTTTAGTTACTTAAGGTAGAAAGGTAAAGCAGGTTTCTGTTAACCCACTATGTCTAGAAGTAGAAGTATTTCACCTTGAAGGGAGTGGTAGGGGAAGCTGCTGGTTTCTGTGTACTGCAGAAGCTAGACACTGGAAAAGCTATAATCATTGCAAGAATCTGGTGCTGGCCAACCTGCCCACACTGCAAGATCTGGGCACTGGGGAAGCCATGTATAATATATGAACTGTGTCCTGGGGAAGCCATGCACATTGCAGGAGCCTGGCAAGCAAGCACACAAAAACCAGGAAGCAAAATCCTTTCTTCTTATAATGTCTCTCCAATGCCCTCTACTGACAAAATTTAATATCATGCCATTTAGCAGAAAAATACTTTTGAAGGGGCCCATATCCATTTTCCCAGAGCAGGTAATGAAGTATGAATTTAGATTCAAGAGGCAATAGATTGATAACTGGAATAGACATTGTGGAGGATTGCTGCCTACTGGTATTTCAAAATTATGTGGCCATCTGGTAAGTTCAGATCTATAACGTCAATTAAATACTTTTCATGAAAAATTTTGAGCTTGAGATGACTAAGATTTATTTAGTTCTAAGTAGAGGATAGTGGCTTCATCTATTCCTAGCAAAGAACAAAAACACTTTAAAATAGCATGCTATATTCTTCTCCATTTTTCCTTATTATTTGGTAGAAGAGAAAAAGAGGAGAGGAAGGAAACTAATGTTGTTGAGCTACTTCTATGTGCCAGGTGCTTTGCCTATATAATTATTTGAAACTCCCAAAGACACCCTATGAAGAAGGTTGGTCATGTGCCATTTTACAGATGAACAGATAAGGTTGAGGCAATTTGAATGGACAAGAATTTCCTGGGAAGGTTGTTAACAATGAAGATGATTTGACTAGCCCCATAGTTTTGGTTAAGTACATTAGGGATGAGGTTTAGGAATGTGCATTTTAAACCAACACCTAAGAGATTCTGGTTCAGGTGGTCCATGGGCCACATCACCTGAAACACTCATTTTGATAACTTGTTCAAGTTCATAAGGTTCAGGGACATGTTTCAGATTGAATAGAGGACTATTTGTCCCTAACCACGTCCAGCCTTTCCCCTCTGCTACACCAGACTGCAATAGTAGTGAGAATGGAGCAATTATTGGGCATCAACAGGCCCACCCTAGAACTATGTATGAGGGAAGCAAGCAGTTTAATGGACAAACAGCTGTTTAAAAATAAGCCCAGAGCTAATAGACTATGTTTCAGAAACAACATTTTATTGGATCAACACTGGTTGAGCTGGTTGACTCTTGTGATCATGAAATAGTTCCTTCCTTTAATCTCAGTTCCTTGATGGAACCTCAGTAGAGGTTCTCCTTCTTGGTCTAGGGAATTGATGGCACTTGATTATAAATTATGCTATTAAATCATCAGATAATGTGACAATCGTATAATAAGAATATTCAATAATAAAAATTTCCAAGATTATCAGTTGTCAAAGACATTTGATATCTTTCAAAGCTAATTATCAAATGTTAATTGGTAATACCTATTTTCTTAAGTGATTACAAATGAGATAATTTTAGATGTTTTCTTGCTGGGTGATGCATCACGCAGCATATGAGATGAAGGAATGGAACTAAGTTGGTTTTGGGTTGGGCAAGAACACCTAACTAATTTTAGAGCATTTGGAGGTCAATGCATTATTAAATAGATGCATTCCACATGTGAGTGACTCATTTAGTCTTGGTTCTGCCCTTGTTGTACAAATGTGACATTCAGACAAGCCTTATTTAAGTTATTGAGTATCTTTTTCTGCAAAAATAGAAACAGAGCATCTAAGGCAAAGCCAGATTTTGTGTCAATCAAATAAATGGGCCTGTAGATTCTGAATAAAACTTTGTATTAGGATTCTGACATCCCTGGGACATGATTGATTTTTGTTTACCTCATTCAAAAAGGAACTCTACTAGAAAAGACTATAGTCTTTTCATGAGTAAAAAAATTCAACTGCATAAAGTTTTTCTCAAATTAATTCATAAATATTATGCAAATCCAACAATCATTTAACCAGATAAATTGATGGTAAACATCATGTGAGAAAAAAATAAGACAGAATGGCCAGTCACATTAAAAAAAGGAGATGGAGAACTATCTTTATCAGATATCAAAACATATTCTAAAGCTGCAAAAATTAAAACAATATGATATTGCTGCATGGCTAGAAAAAGATAAATAGAACAAGAAGAAGTCCAGAAACATACCCTAATGCATTGAGAAATTTAATAAATGATATAGGTGGAATTTTAAGAGAGTAGGTGAAAATAGGGACTATGGAACTAATGGTTTTGGATCACTTTGAAAACTATCTGGGGAAAAAAAATGGATTCCCAAAAGATTGATAGGTTCAAATCAGTAAGGAAACCAACAACTCAATGGGAAAATGGATAAAGATATGAAAGAACAATTTCGTAATAAAGGAAATTCAAATGGTTCTCAAACAAACAAAATGATAAACAACCTTATATATAATAAGCAATATAGTAATTAAAACTATAATGACACATCATTTTTTGTCTTACCTATTACATAGTATAATGTATGTTGCATCAGCTGGAAACTAGAAAACAGGCTCTTTCATAACATTGCTGGTAGAGTGAAATTTGTTACAATCTCCATGGAGTGCTATTAACAATACCTTTATTTTTTTAAAAAAAGATTTTATTTATTTATTCATGAGAGACACAGAGAGAGAGAGAGAGAGAGGCAGAGACACAGACAGAGGGAGAAGCAGGCTCCATGCAGGAAGCCCGACGTGGGACTCGATCCTGGGACTCCAGGATCATGCCCTGGGCTGAAGGCGGCGCTAAACCGCTGAGCCACCAAGGGATCCCTAGCAATACCTTTAAAAATGCTGATACCCTTTGACCTTCTATGTATTTATCTCATATGTACTCACACTTGTGAAATGACTTACATATAAAGGTATCCACCAGACCGTTGTGTGTTGGAAATAAATTACAATCCTGCTAATAGACCATAGGTATGGTATACCCATATTCCATATTATGGAATACCATGCAGTCAATAAAAAGAATGGGGAAGCGCTTCATATATTACATATAGGCCTTACATTGTTAGGTTTAAAAATCTGCATAACAATGAATATAGTATGTTGCTATTTGGGTAAACACAATGTATACATATATGTGTATATGCATGCATACGTATGTGCATATGTGTTTATGTATAATATATGTGTATGTGAATATGCAGGCTAACATATAAAATGTCTCTGGAAGATACACAAGGAATTGGTTACATTGGATGCTTCAAGGAAGATGAACTAGGAGATTGGAGAAGACCAGAGAGAAGAATTCTTACTTTTAAAGATAGCATCTTTGATACATTTTGTGTTTTATGCCATGAGAAAGTATTAACCATTCTTCAACATGTTTTTTGTTTTGTTTTTTTTTTTTTTTACTGGCCATTAGTAATAATTTTGTGAGAACTTCTAAGATGATCTGATCTCAAGGTGGCTTCTATAGAACGATTATCTCTTTTGCCAAAGAGTAGAAAGACTACAATTAAAATGAGTATATATTTGTTGTTTTTTTGTGTTGGTTCCTATTTTAAAGGATGGAGGTAAATATTTCAGGAAAAATACTTAGATTTGTGCAAAGTATATCCTCATATACCATCCTGTTTTGGCCTTAGCAGTGTTGAGGTAGCTATGAACCAGACACAGGGCCCAGGGTGCTATCTAGTCTCACCATTAGTCATAACAGAAATTCTTACTAGAACATAGATTTTCTGTTTCTTAACCAATGGTTTTCCTTATTGTTTTTGCCAATATTATTGGTATTATGCTAATAATAACTTCAATTTGATTATCTGCTATGTGCCAGCCACTGACGCATGCTATGTCACTCATTCTACCTGTTTTACCATCTTTATCTGTTTTATCATTTTCACTTTTCAAATGAGAAATATGAGCACCAGAGTTAAATAAATTGTGCAAATTCATGTAATAAATGTAGAGTAAGGATTTGAGCCCCAGTTTTCTTAACTTTGTGACTTTTTCCTTTCCTACTGTATTATACGTCATTCTTTTCAAATGAATACCTCATGGTTTGTATGTGTACCTTTCCCCTAAGTGAAATACTTTGTTCAATATCTACTGATTGATTGCTTCTTCTTGACCCGGGTGGTGTGCACAGAGCTGGGCTATGGCAGCTGTCTTCAACAGAGTACAAATGCAAGTGGGTGCCATCACCTGCAAGTTATGATGGTCTTGTCGCCTCTCTTTTCTGGCCTATATTGTGTTGCACACTGAAGACTCCACATTGTCAGCAGCAGCTCAGGCAGGCAGCACCCTAGAACTTCTTGGTCACCTTGTGATTTTTTTATGTTATAAAAAATTATTTTATTTATTTGTTTGACAAGGAGAGAGAAAGCACAAGCAGCAGAAGTGGCAGGCAGAGGGAGAGAGAGAAGCAGGTTGAGCAGGGATCTGATGTGGAGCCTGATCCCAGGACCCTGAGATCATGACCTGAGTCAAAGGCAGATGCTTAACTGACTAAGCCACCCAAGTACACCTATTTTTGCTTTTTCAAAATGAAAATTGCTTCATTGTTTTTTTTTGTATTTTAAAGATAATATGTTTTCTTACAGTGTAAGAAATTCAGATAACAGAGATTAATAAAATGGATAAAATTAAAATAACCCAAAAGGTCATTGCTATGACCTATGTGCTATTAACATTTTAACAAATATATGATCAGACCTCTCCCTGTGGATAGAGGAACATATACATAGGCTATAGACTGAATATAGACTGCATATAGACTGAATAATTTTAGGGCATTCTATTTTTTCCCACTTAATAAATCAGTCATCTCATGTTCTTGAGTATAGGCTACATCATGATCAACTTTAAAAGTGTATGGCATTTTGCCAAGTAGTTAAACTGTACTTAACTGATTTACTTCCCAGTTCTTGCTATTATAAAAATGCTATAATGTAAACTTTTTTACATAACTATATAGTTTTCCCATTCTTTCTTTTTTTTCTTAAACGAAAGATTTATTTATTTATTTTAGAAAGAGAGAGACACGCAGAGAGAGAGAGAACAAGCAGGAGGGGCAGAGGGAGAGGGAGAGAGAATCTCCAGCAGATTCTGCACTGAGCACAGAGCCGAAAGCTGGGCTCAATCTCACAACTCTGAGGTCACAACCTGAGCCAAAATCAAGAGTCAGATGCTCAACAGACTAAGCCACCCAGGTGTCCCTTCCCAATATTTCTGAAGGAGAGAGTTCTGTGAGTAGAATTGCTGGATTGCTTGTAGCTTTTCTGAATGAGCTTGGAAACAGAAACTTGAGATCGAGGTCTCATTATAGATAACCAGTAATAAAAAGGGTCTTCTGACTTTTCCTAATACTTTTGCTTACTTTTCTTAGTAATAAAAAGGATCTTCTGACTTTTCCTAATACTTCTGC
This sequence comes from Canis lupus familiaris, assembly GCF_011100685.1. Classification (NCBI taxonomy): domain Eukaryota; kingdom Metazoa; phylum Chordata; class Mammalia; order Carnivora; family Canidae; genus Canis; species Canis lupus. Next base: position 7,836,497 of record NC_049256.1, on the reverse strand, counting down.
TTACTTTTCTTAGTAGTGTGTATACCTGCCTTCAAACATCCACACTTTCATTGTAGTTTTTCTCACCTTGCCCCTATCTCTACACTGTCATCTCTACTGTTTTCTTTTATATAACATCTACCTTCTGGGGAAAAAAATAACAATAGTTACTTTAGAATTTGTTTTATCATAATTTTTCTTTTTAAACGGATTTTCATTTGTTGTGTCTGATTTTTCTTAGTAGAGATGGCAGGGGTCTGCTCAGAGCAGCTTAACGAAGCCATCTGTGTGTACGGAAAAGCAGAGACAATTAAAACCTGTTGACAACTTTGGGCAAAGCTGTGGGCCTCATGTTCTGTAATTTATGTGAAAAACTGAAGAACAATCAGTTCAAGCTGGTTCTTCAAAAAGGCACAGCCTGTAACACGCTTTTGGCAGTTCAGTATCTTTGCACCATAGCAAAGGGGTATTTGAGTCCAACGAATTCTGAGATGTGCAATAGGAGCTCATGAACAGGGTCCATGAAAACAAACACACATGTTGCCATGAAAAGAAAATGGAAACTGCTGCTGTTTTTTTTTTTCCAGTTTTTCATGTAACTCTGTTTCTCTAACAGACAAATATGCATAGTGCTTCCTTCCCATTGCCCAGTGCTTTTTTTTTGTCAGAGTACACAGAGTCCATTCTGACACCTGCTGTGGGGCATGTCATCAGGGTTAAGGACACAAAAAGTGGCAAGGGTGCTTGGGGAGGCAGTGGTTTGTAGCAAAGATTTTCTATTTAAATCTCAGCTCTGCTCCCTCCTAGCAACTTGGGCCACTCTATGTTTCCTACTTTTCAAAGAGCCATACCTGGCTATAGGATATATGATGTTTGGAGGTAATATATAGGATATTGCTTATATTTCCATCCTTCCTTTCTCATCTCTCTATTACCTTCCACATTCTTTTACATGGTTCCCACCCCCATCCTGCCACTGAAATTGCACTGGCCAGGTAACCAGCACCACTTCTGTTACTAAATCAGTCTTGTCTTAGGTGTTTCTTAGGAACACTGACCAATTCCACCTTCTTGAAGCATTCCCTTCCCTTGGCTTCCAAAAATCACACTTAGATTGCTTCCTTCTCCCGCTGTGGGCACTTGTCCATCTCCAGTGTATTCATCTCTTCCTCTCCTATATTTTATTCTAAAGTTGATGGTATTCAGTTTCTGTTCTGCATCTCCTTGTTTTTGTTTACACTTTTGCTACAGAGTTCCATTTATATCTATGACATCAGCTGTCATCCTATATTGGAATCTCTACTACATAATTTCGGTTCACACAACATATCCCAGTCCGTCTTCAGATGGCCATGCTTGGAGACCACATGCTGGTGCAGGAAATGCAGAGGTCATTTCATTCCTCATGTCCCACTTCCCTAGCCCATTCTCAACTCCCTTACCCTTTAGGGGTCCAGGAGTCTCAGAGAACTGGAAGCCCCTGGGAGGAAAGGGTCTAGTCTAGTCTAGTTTGGCCCTCTCTTGCTTCTAAGGGCTTGATGAGTGATCCTTGCTGAGCAGAGGCTGGATTCGGTAAGTTGTATAAGTGTGAACAACAGACCAAATCCTCACCACCACAGTAACCACTAGTGATGGAGTAGAGTCTTGCACTGACTAAAGTGACGCTTTGGGAGTGGGTTTCTCACTTCCCAAGGTTCCTAACAAGGAAAGGGGCTCTTGTCCAAATTGAGCAAAGCCTGACTGATTAAAAATCATTCCATTTGCTCCCCAACATACTTCATCAAGGCACCAGGGTCAGAGCAATGGGAAAGGGTTTAGTGTTAGTCACCTAATGTCATAAGATTGCATCTAATCTCCAGAGAAGCTAGATTTTGAAGCATCTTTAATGACACAAGGCCACACAGAGCACAGATACACAGAGGCATTGCATCTTCCCTTGAGAGGAGATGAGGCTATACAGGAATGTGGTGGTAACTGAGCCTCACTAGAAGATGGGGCTACATGGAAAGGAGTGTTACCTGTGCTAGGAAAACTGAATTGGCAGGTTGGTTCCAAAGCTACTATGGGTGCTGGTGGAAGCTCTCTTCCAGAAGATCCTGAAGGACAAGCAATTTCTAGGCTGCTACCATGAGATATGGGTTGGGATAGGCTATAGGTTCACATCCCCTTTGCAGTAGTCATTAATATCATTTACTCAAAATTTCCAGCTTTCTATCTCCTGAGTATACAATACAATTGCACTTTCTGACCCTCTTCTGGTTTAGTGGGGCCACATGACTAGTTATGACCAATGACTTGTAAGCAGATATGATGTGGGCCACTTTGAGGCAAGAGCATATTATGGCTGGTCCTAGACCCTCCAAAGCTCTCCTTTCTCTCTGGTAGACAGTGGCAGGGTTAGAAATATGGTTGCTCTATCATCTTAGGTACTTGAGAGATCACAATGAGCAGAACTCTCTGCTGTCCTACCATGGACACAGAAAAAGTGAGAAATGGAACCTTTGCAGTTACAAGCTAGGGGCATTGTTCATGTTATTTGTTACCACTGCAGAACCTAGCTTATCCTGACTGATAGATACTCTTTCCCACTCAAGCACATACTCTCTTGAATGTCATAAGCAGCTTTTAAAACACAGTTAAAGCACAAAGGACTTATTAAGATGGTGAGATCCACATCCATCTAACTAAAGGGGGATCCAACCAAGATGGTCTTCACTAAACAAGGAATATCTACATTAAGATTTTTTTTTCATTTGTCCCAGGACTATGAAGTTATTTATTTGCAATTTTTTCTCAATAAGGAAAAGAAACATCTCTGGTAGGAAATGCTTTTTTTTTTCTTTTTTAAAGATTTTATTTATTCATGAGACACACACACACACACACAGAGGGAGAGAGAGAGAGAGAGAGGTAGAGACACAGGCAGAGGGAGAAGCAGGCTCCATGTAGGGAACCTGACATGGGACTGGATACCAGGTCTCCAGGATCACACCCTGCTGTTAGGGTCTCTCTCTACCTTGTTTCAGTTCAGATCTCTCTTCGGCTTCAGGCATATCGTTAACTGCCTTGTACTTATTTTCACTTGGATATCTCACTGGCATTTCAAACTCAACATATTCAGTGTAAAACTCATTATGTTCATTTCAAAATATTCTTCTTGTGCTGTGTTCTCTGTTTCAGTGAAAGTTTTCATACCCATACAATTGAAGTATCCTTGACCCCTTCATCTTCCTTTGGCCTCACACTAAATACTTTGACCAAACCCATGGTTTCTACTTTCTTGTGTCCCACCACCTATACCCCCTACTGGCCAGCATTCTTTCTTTCCTAGATCAATATAAGCCTTCTTCTCATGGATTGCCTTATCCCCAGCCTCTCCTCTTTTCTAAGCGTGTTTTATATTGCAGCCAGACAAGCAGACCTGCTCAAAATATGCCTTTGTCAAATGTCCTTTCATGGTTCCTCATTGCTCTTAGAAGAAAGATGAAGTTTTTAAATGTTGTCTTCAAATCCCTGATTTGGTTCCTGCTTCCGTCTCTGGTTGCATTTTGACTCATGCTCTGCAGTCACGCACACTAAACATAACTGAAAGTTGCATACTTTAGAAAACCCTCTTGGACTTGTTCCCTCCAGCTGGACTAACCTTTCCCTCTGGTTTCTTGGCTCACAATCCTACTCATTTATTTGTCCTTAGCTTAGATCTTACTACCTCTGAGATACCTTCTTTATGTAGCCTACCCAAGCAGGAATAGGTGGCCTTTTGTGGACTCCTTTAATCACCTATTCTTATACTTATTGCTCTATAACTCACCATTTAAACCTCACCATAATCCCCTGAGATAAGTATTATCCCTATTTTAGACAAGGGCACCAAGAATAGGGAATTAAGGTAAGTGGTTTAAAGTCAATCAGCCAGTTAATGGCTATGTGTGACTTGAACCTATAGGAGTCGGCCTCCCAATCTCCTAGGCTTTACTGCTGTACTGTCCTATATTACTGCAGTATTTAAAGGGGTCAATCTATATTGTTCATTGCTGTATTCCCACTGCTTGGCACATGACAGGTATTTGGTAAACTGAGCTGAATAAATGAATAAAAGAAACAATAAAAGATGCCTGGCAAGTGATAAGTTCATAGCAAAAACCAGCTATTATTTTTTTTTTTTACAAACTTTTTATACAGCAAAACAGAAAATAGAAAAGAAAAATAAGATAGTATTAGCTGAGTTTCTAGATAGAGTTCGGAAACATCAAGGGCATAAGAAACAGTGTCTACACTACTTTTGAAATGGGGAGGCATTTTCCACAGAGCAACCTTGCTAGGCTCAGTGTCCTGTTCCTAGTAGTTCAGGTTCTCACTCTATCTTGATAAACTGGTATGTCACAAAAGAACCTTCCCAGCGTCAGCAACATTTGCCAGGATGCTGTACATTCACCTATATTTCCTTTGGGACAACAGACTATTACAAAAGCTTCTCTTCTGATAAAAGAAAATCAGTGCTTGCAGGAAAAGAAAATGTTTTCAGTAAGTTCAATATTAACTTGCATTTAGCTAATGTTTAAACATAAGAAAGCTAATTTTTAAGTAGGAATTTGTGTAGGGCAGGTGATACTGGTAGGGTTTCTGGTACTTTTGAGTCCATATAGGGTAAAAATGTTTTAGGATGAGTTTTTAATTTTTTTAAATTAATTAATTTATTTATGATAGTCAGAGAGAGAGAGAGAGAAAGAGAGAGGCAGAAACACAGGCAGAGGGAGAAGCAGGCTCCATGCACCCGGAGCCTGATGTGGGATTCGATCCCAGGTCTCCAGGATCGTCCCCTGGGCCAAAGGCAGGTGCCAAACCGCTGTGCCAACCAGGGATTCCCTAGGATGAGTTTTTAAATTATAAATTAAGGATTTCATTCAAGTGACACATGCATGTACAAAATAAAATTGTATGCAGGATTATAATGAAGAGTCCTAGTCTCCTGATACCTCCAGTATCACTCCAATCCCACTATGCAGAGGCAACCTTTTACCCATTTCTTTTTGTTTTTCTGTTGGACAAATGTCATATTTCTAAATGTTATGCTTATTACTGCCATATTTCTCTGTGCACATATCACTTGATTTCTTGCTTTGTCACCCTGAGTATGATGGGCACTTGCTAGGTTTCTGAACATTTTATGTGTTACAAATACCTTTTTTCCTATTTCTTTTCCTCTGTGGGAGATTTCCAGTGTTATGGGTCCTGCCTCCCCAAGCTAGAAGCCAAAATTATTCTTCAGCCTCCCTTGCTTGAGAGAAGCAAGTTTGTGGCAGTGGCTCCACTAAGGAGATCTACCAGGACTGCGCTGTGACCTAGCAGGGAGCAGAATGAGGAAATTGGTATTAGGAGATCTACTTTCTTTGCTGGGTGTGGCAGCAGGACTTCAAGCTGTTGGAAGAACATCTGTCATCCAAGCCTGAGTGGCATTGGGAGGGGGTATGGAGTCTGTGCCAGCGTTTGGGGTGGAGATGGGGAGATTTCCTAAGAGCAGCCCCATACAAAACCACTCACCGCAGGGTGCCTGGAGCCTCAGTTAGTTAAGCCTCTGACTCTTGATTTTGACTCAGGTCCATATCTCAGGGTCGTGAGATTGAGCCCCACCTTGGGTTCTGCGCTGGGCATGGAGCCTGCTTAAGATACTCTCCCTCTCCCTCTGCCCCTCCCCTGCCCCACTGCTCCTGCATGCTCTCTTTCTCTAAACAAAACAAAACAAAAAACACTCCCTGCAGAGCTGTTTAAGGAGCTAATGTTTGCTTTTTCTTCTCTATGCATTTAATGCTAGGACTCTTGAGCCCCCTCCTGCAATATAGCTGGGCTCTGCATTGGGTGAAACTGTGTAACCAGTTCTATGAGTCTTTAAGGGAAATCTGATTCCAATACCCAATTTATTTTTTTAAAATTATTTAAAATTATTTTTTAAAAACTAGTCATCCTGATTTCTGCTCCTTGCAATAAAGAACTAACTAGTCCTTTTGACCAGGATATTGACCACTGCCATAGGAGATAAAGGTTTATTTTACTGTTTCCACTCTGCCTTCTTTTCTCCCTTCTTTTCCATTTTTTGGTGATTATATTTTACTTGTATGACAATAAATATTAATAATAAATCTCCACTTATTATTCTATAAACTTGATTTATTTTTTCCAGCTTTATTAAAATATAGTTGACATGAGTTTAAGGTAAACATGTTGATTTGACCACTTATATAATACAAAATGATCACCACTATAGAGTTAGCTAGCACGTCTATCATATCACATAATTACCATTTCTGTGGAAAGAACATATAAGATCTACTCTCTTAGCAACTTTCAATATAACATTGTATTATTAACTATAATCACCATGCTGTACATTAAATCCCCCAAACTTATTCATCTTCTAATACAAAGTTTTGTACCCTATGACCAACATCTCCTGACCCCAGTGCCTGGTAACTGCCACCCTGCACTCACAAACTCTATCTCTTGATCTGACACTCCTGGGACCGTAACCCCCTACACTTGCCTCCATCTCCCACTGCCCTCCCACTTCCCATCTTCTGGCAGCTGTAACTGTGCTTTCACTTTGTCAAAATTGAGAACATTTCTATTCTATTCTATGATGATAATTAAATCTTCTATGCTTTATCTCTCTGTGGATTCTAGAACTGGAAAACTAATAAGCAGCATTGACATTGTTAAGACTATATAAATGTTGACTTCAGAGATAAGAATGGAGCTAAGGATTACTTGTCCTGCCTTACAGGTCTGATGTCATGATTCCCGTGCACTGGAAGGAAAATGTTTCTAGCCTTCAGGTCACATGGACTTTTCTGTTCTTACACTTTATCAGTCACTCAAAATCAAGTCATATTTTATTCTCTTCATTTTTGGAAACTGACTTTTTTTCTTTATGTTTACTGGGTACTTCTAATTGGGATTCTTTTTTCTTCACCTAAAAAAGAACCATAGGTCTCCATCACAACCTCACATGTATCCAGCTTTTCAATCATACTAATTACTATTATGTAGAATCCCTTTATCTTCTCATGGTCCCCTGTAATATGGTCCCTCCTAGAATGTTTTAATCTGGACCTGTTGTTTAGATCTGCTGCATAGCCATCATTCTTGGGCTTCTCTTCAGTGATCTCCTGGAGTTAAGGCCTGTCCTACATTCCATGTCATCTTTTTGGTACTCTCCTTGGTTTTATTGGGATATATACTCCGAAGACCTCCTAAGACAGAAAATACAACATACAAATGGGTCTTTGTGTGTCTGAAAATATCTTTATTTTACTCTCAGACAATGCAAATTTGACTGGGTATGGAATTATGGGTTCAAAATATTTTTTTTCCCATAGAACTTGGAAAACATTGATTTGTTATCTTCTGAATTTAATGTGACTAGTGAAAAGTTGAGTGGTTCCTTGCATTTTTCTCTGGAGATTTTTATGATTTTTTTTTTCGATTTTTGGTGTTCTAAAATTTCAAAAGGATGTGCTAGTTGTGTAAACTATTTTCATTCATCCTGCTGAGTACTCAGTAGATTCATCAAATATGAGGATTTGTCTTTCTTCTATTTGAGGAAATGTCCTACTATTTCTTTTAAAAAAATTCTCCCATTCACATTCTCTGTTCTCTTTTTCTGTAATTCCTCTTAGCCAACTGGTGGATTTCTGCAACTCTTATATTAATCCTCTATACATTTTGTCTTTACCCTCAAGTTTACTCTTTGCTATTTGCTTTAAACTCTAGGAGAGATTTTTGGTTTTTTATTTCAGCCCTTCTATTGAATTTCATTTTTGGGTACTATATTTTTAATTTGTAAAACCTCTTTCTTGTCTTCTAATTGTTCCCTTTTCAATCATACTATTCTTGTTTTAGGAATATAATGTCTTTTTTCAAATATCTTTGAAGATATTAATTAAATATTTAAAAAATCTCTTTCTGGTTCCTGAATTATTTCTGTTTCCTTGAGACTGTGCATTTTGGACTTTTCATTTCATTTTGGTAGTTTTCCTCAAATATCTGGTGATCTTGTTTTTACATTCATATTTATAAATGAAGGATTTCTTAATGATCACTATCCATTGTTGGCTTCTTCTGAGTTTGAGTTGATATGCTTCTTGATAGGATTGTCTCCTGAATGAGAAGGAAGAAGGCTGGTTAGCAGGCAGGTTTTGCTTTACTATGTGTACATGGGGAATGAGCCTTTAGTAAGACATTCTGTTTCATCTCCTTCCACCAAATGTCAGAACAAGGAGAGCTTTACTATTAGACCAACACACTCACACTAAAATACAAATCCCTCTTCAGCCAATTCATTCATCACTTTAGAGAAGAGCCTCCAGTTGTTTACTTTTTTTCCTCTCACTTCTGGAAGTAAAAACCTGGTTCCCTTATTTCTATCAATATGCATGGGGTAAAGTGAGAGGGGATCACTAACCCTACACCTAGACATGCACTGACATTTTGCCAGGATAACTGGCAGCTGGCTGGTTCCCCTGAAATTCCCCTCACACTCACATTTGGACTTTGGCTTCTTCTACTTTGTCTCACCCATCGACATGTTGCCATCTGCTTTCATATGCAGGAAATGTGTTGAAGTCTTTCATCTACAATCGACCTTCCTTCCCAGTTTCTTCATTGCTACAGATTTATTTCTTCTTGCACTCTAACTTGTCATTTTAGTGGAATCTCTGGCAAGGAAGGTATTACACTCATGTGCTCAATCAACCATCTTGTACCACCAGACACTTCCCCACTCCATGGTGGTGTTTTTAAAATGAATTTCTTTGTTGAAAGTCTACTCATCTCTTATCTATATTTCTACAGTTTAATATTTTATTTCTGGAGATAACAATAGGATCTTATTAGAAAGAAGAAAGCAAGAAAGAAGAAAATCTTAAAGGAAGCAAACAAATGAAAGAAATTTAGATAATATTAGCAATTCAAACCCTCTCTTAACCATTTTTTGATAAACAGTTAAAAACAGCCTATGTTATTAATCTCACTGAAGGACCTTTGTCTCACCAACCAATTTACCATGTGCCACAGAGATTATTAAATGAGCAACTTCCAAGAGAAACGGGATCCTTCATAAAGGAGGCAAGTGTACTTGCCAGCAGCATTTCCAGAATTCAGAAAACATGCTCCAGAGAGTCTGTAGGAGACCACAGATAAACCAGTCCCACTCAAGCATCTGATACAGCACTCAACATTGATACAGCAACTGTAAGGTTCAGGTTTGAAAAGCATACATTCTACTTTACTTAATTCTTTTCCTTGAACTTAATTCCAGAAAGGAAAGTCAGCACTTTAGGTACTATCTCCTCTAAGGTCTAGTTATCTCTTAGAAGCCTTGCTTTGAAGCAGTACAGGGTCTCCCCTTCTCAAGAGACCTGTAGGCTTTTTACCTCTCTCTAGAACATTCTCTTTATTGAGGTGTGTAGATGTAATCTCTTTAATTCTTTGGAGCTTTAGGAAATACGAAAGCTAAGCCAGTAGACCATTTCTGTCTTTTTCCTCTTCCTCTAGGCGAAGAATCCAGAATATGGGTAGGAGGAGTGAGTGGGAGCAGGAGACAAAGGAAAAGGGGCAAATATCACAAGGAAAAAATCAGCCAATGTTTCAAAAATAATGCCATAGAATGTACATTCAAACATACAAATATGCTCAAAAGGTTATGTGAGGGAATATAGAATGGTGTTCAGCCCAGAATGGATTTGGAGGAATAGGGTGGGGCAGGGAAGGGAGATGAATAGGAAATTATTTTAGAAGACAGTTCTACAGAAATTATAACAGAATGTCTTGAAGAATTTGAGTATGAGATGAAAATAGCCTCCAGTTGTGATGGTTTGGTTGTTAGCCATCCTTCCCCTCACAGGCCTTTGTTAAAGGCCTTTTGCCAAAGTTGTGTCACACTACATTGAGGAAGAATCCTGAGCCCATGACTAATGTTCCTGGAGACTATGTGAACATGCAGAATGGCCATATTGTGTAAAAATCTCTCTAATGATTATAGAGGAAGAACAAACATTCCTGGAAAAGTTTGTGGTTACAAAAACTCAATGTCCACAGCATTGCCATTGCCACAGGACAGCCTTGGGGTGCTGTTAGTCAATTTCATCCAGTATTCCAAGGAACCTCTGAATTTTAAGAGGGGACCAGTGTGATCCCATTTAGATCCTGCAATGATGTCTATTCACCTAAGATTCATTTTGATCAAGGAAAAAACATTGAAGGTGATTATGAATACTTAATAAAACAGATTCTCAATCCAAGCACATGGATCTCTTATCACACTCACTGGATCCTCTGTTTGCTTGTGGCTCAACATGGCAGCAGCCTCAAGTCTACATGACTTTGCCTTGGCTCCTGAGAGTAACTGACTCAATCACTCAGTGTGCCAAATCCAACATTTTATGAGAGAGAATCTGATTGACTAGAGTTAAGTTGTGTCTACCATTTCCTATAGGGCTGCTTTCCAAATTAGTTTATTGTTAAAAACACAGTGGTCAGCTTGTATCCCTTAACCGATGCTGTAGATGGAACAGAACTTTTGTAAGAATATGGAGGCAGCTAGGCAATGATTAGCCTTTCAATATTCATCCACAGCTAGTCCCTATTTGTGTAAATACTAAAGCAATTTTCTTATTTTAGTGCATCCTGCCTTTGATTTAGAAATATTCAATATTTTCTATTTCTGAATCTACAATTTAGAAATATTCAATATTTTCTATTTCTGATTTCATGAATCAAAATATGTGGTCCCATATTCACTGATGGGATGAATAGAAGATTGTCTTAAAGGTTTATTTTAGGTAGTTCTTACAAGATTTTCAATAACTAAGGAACCCCTTGATGGTCTCGTTGCTCCAATAAATTAAAGGATGGGTGGTCACACATACACCTGCTTCAAAATTAAATCAAGGGCTATTATTCTTCAGAGGTTTATTTAATTTCTACTTGAAATTCTTTTCCCAAAGGCAATAAGTACTGAATAACTTTATTGCATAGCGGAGAAAGGCATTCCAGCACCTCAGGGCTCACCAAAATGAATGTGGTTTCTATACAGTCTAGCAGCTCTTGACTCTTACTTTTACATGCCAAGACATGTCAGTAAACACAGGCCACCATTTTCTCTGTGCTATTTTCACTGCTACCATTTTTGCGTTTCAGCACAAGAGCTGTTCTTAGCCAGAAAATGCCAGATGGCACAGAGGAATCATTCGTACTATTCCAGAGCAATGTCATCTGCAAAAAAGCGCCAATAGCTAATTGACAAAGATACCCTTGCTGTTTCTATAGAAGTCAAGATGTCCTACTTCTATCACTAGGACTTTCCTTTTGCAATAGACTTGGGTTGCAAACTCTCTTTGGAACTTTATTCTAGGCATAATCCTTCTCAAATTCTGTCTTCAGATGCTACTGTGGAATGCCTTCTCCTTCAGATGATTTCTCTTTACTTTGCCAGCTTTGGAGATCCACTCTCCTTTCCCTCCAAGTTACCTTAGCATTCCTTACCTGCATTCTTTGATAATTATCATTTGTTATTTGGAATTTTTAATCTTTTAAAAAAATATATCTACTTCTTATCTTCACAACCAGCTCATGAGATCCTTCTAGAAGACAACGAAACATTTTTTCTTTTTCTTTCTTTCTTTCTTTCTTTCTTTCTTTCTTTCTTTCTTTCTTTCTTTCTTTTTCTTTCTTTCTTTCTCCTTCCTTCCTTCCTTCCTTCCTTCCTTCCTTCCTTCCTTCCTTCTCTGTTGGAGCCTCCATAGTGATTTTTGCTTAATATGTATCTAGTTAATATTTGTCGATTGGGAGATTGTTACTCTGAGGTTTGCAATATCCAGATCAGAAAGTTTAGAAGAATAGAGTTCTATAGTGTATGATGAAGTCAGTAACTAAATAGTAAAGTTTATCCAAAATTACAAAGTAGATTCCCCCCCCCAAAATTGTTTTAGTTGCTCAATCATTTGGCTAAGTCACAGAAAACAATGGATAGGAAATTACTCTTTACCATTTCATTCCAATGTTTACTTGTGAGTGTGGCTCAAGTCCAGTGATTTCCAATTGCCTGTGAATGGATTTGCTTCAATAGAATCACACATGAAATTTGCTGCAATAGAATCATGTCCACGTTTCTGAATCAGAATATCATAGTGGCATTTGGAAATTTAGCAAACACCAGAGGTGATACTGAATGATGGTTTTGAAAATTTTGTTCTAGAACAGTAGTTCTCCAAATGTAGACCCCAGACAACAGCATCACCATCACCCAGGAGCTTGTTAGAAATATAAATCCTGGGGTCCCAGACTGCTAATCAGAAACTCTGGTGGCCCAGCAATTACATTATATTCCTTATAATTCTGAAACATACTTAAGTGTGAGAATCATTGTTATAGGGACTTCTTATGATTATAATAATCTAATATTTCTAGGAAACCACCTAGATAGGAATTGGTCTGCTTAAAATATGTGACACTATTAACAATTTGTCATTTGTTTATTTAAAAAAATTTTTGCTAAGTGGCTCTTATGTGTCAGGTACTATGCTGGAAATAAAAAGATAAATAAGACATGGTTTTTGCTCTAAGGAATTTTCTGACTGAAAAGAAATATGCATATATAAACAAATAATTGTAATTCAGTGTTCAGTGCTACTGAAGATTAATTTTGTTAAAGATTACTTTTGTTGTGTAAAAGATTAATTCTGTTATGAGGGATGTGGTTCAGGGAGAGCTTCTGAGTTTTAAATCAGTTCACAAACTGAGGCATATACAGATTTTTTTTTAAAGATTTACTTATTTTAGAGAGAGAGAGAGAGAGTGAGCATGACTGGAGGAGGGGCAGGAGAAGGAGGAGAGAGAGAATCTCAAGCAGACTCCTCACTGAGCATGCAGCCTGATGTGGGACCCAACCTCATGACTCTGAGATCATGATCTGAGCTGAAACCAAGAGTTGAACGGCCAAATGACTGAGCCACCTAGGCGCCCAGTGTATACAGACTTCAATGCATGCAAATCAGACAGCTATTAAAAACCCACTTATGGCTTTATGTGAAGACCTGTGGGTTGAAGCAAGAAGATAACTGAGTTTGAAATGTCAGACATATGACCATATGAAACTTAGTCAGACATATGACCATAGCCAACCTCCTCTAATTTCAAGTACAACTAAAGCAAGGAAGAGTCCAAAAGAAGGAAGTCACAGGAAAGCCTGAGCTTTAGCATTAACTCCATCCACTCAAGAAAGGTGGGTTCACTAATATTATATTTTTACATGATACCTCTTAGAAGCACTGAGCAAGGGAGAAGAGAATAACCTTGAGTTATGCTTCTTATATTATTCCTTTCTGGGAATAAAGTGTAAGGTTTTTCTTTTTCTTTAATGAAAATATATGGGACTGAGTTGTCAAGGACCCTTCACAAAAAGCCAGAATTTGTAGTCAGATGAACAGAAGGAAGGGAGCATTTAAAATGGAGGAAATAGCACATGCAAATCTTTTGGGGTCTACAATAACATGGAAAGTTTGTAGAAACATGGCATGGAATTTGGTTTAGTTTTTTTGGTGTTTCTTTTTACTTAGGGACAGGAGACTAACTTTGTTTTTTCTAGTTTTACTGAGAAATAATTGACATATGTCACTGTACAAGTTTTAGCACACAGTATGATGGTTTGACTTACATATATTGTGAAATGATTACCACAACAGGTTCAACTAACATCCATTTTTCATATTGATACAATAAAAAGAAAAGAAATAAGAAAAAAAATAAAGGAAAAAATTCTCCTTGTAAGAACTTTTAGAAATTACTTTTTTAACATCTTTCTTATAGATCATGTAGCAGTTTTAGATATAATTATCATATTGTACACTCTACTTCTACTACATATTTATATTATAACTGGAAGCTTGTGCCTTTTGAACACTTTTCTCCAATTCCCTCTCTCCCTCCCTACCACCTCTGGTATTCACAAGTCTGATCTCTTTTCCTATGAGGTTTCTTTTTAAGATTTTATTTTTTATTTATTCATGAGACACACAGAGAGAGAGAGAAAGAGAGAGAGAGGCAGAGACACAGGCAGGGGGAGAAGCAGGCTCCACCCAGGGAGCCCGATGTGGGACTCGATCCCGGGACTCCTGGATCACACCCTGAGCTGAAGGATGCTCAACCACTGAGCCACCCAGGTATTCCTCTTTTCCTATGAGTTTGGTTTGTTTTAGAATCCACATGTAAGTGAGATCATGCAATATTTGTCATTCTCTGTCCTACTTATTTCACTTAGCATAATGCCTTCAAGATTCATCCATGTTGTTGCAAATGGCAGGATTTCCTTTTCTAATAGCTGAACAATACTCTGTTTATCTCTATATATCTCACATCTTTATCCATTCATCCACACTTACATTGTTTCATGTCTGGGCTAATGTAAATAATGTTGCTATGAACATGGGAGTGCAGATATTTTTCCAGTTAGTGTTTTCACCCCCTTTGGGTATATTCCCCAAAGTGGAATTGCTGTATAATATTGGTAGTTTCAGGGATCCCTGGGTGGCGCAGCGGTTTAGCGCCTGCCTTTGGCCCAGGGCGCGATCCTGGAGACCCGGGCTCGAATCCCACGTCGGGCTCCCTGTGCATGGAGCCTGCTTCTCCCTCTGCCTATGTCTCTGCCTCTCTCTCTCTCTCTCTCTGACTATCATAAATAAATAAAAATAAAAAAATTTAAAAAAATATTGGTAGTTTCATTCATAATTGTTTTGAGAAACCTTCATATTGCTTTCCATAGTGGCTATACCAAGTTACAAAGCCTAAATTTATTTTAAATGTTAAAAACAGAACTTTGTTAATTTTATAACAGAAAAATTTGAGAAGATCACCCTGAGTAATAATAAGAGACTGATAAACTATGATAGAGATGAAATAAAATGGACTCATATTGTACAACTTCATATTTACTTTCTTTATATTTCACAGTATTTATTTATATTCACATGTATTTAAATCTTATTTTTTGATTTATTTTATTGATATAAGAATTATAAAACTATGGGAAGGCATTCCCCAATGTTAACAATGAGTACCTCTGGAATGTGAAATCGGTGACTATTTTCATTTGTTTTGCTGTGTGATTTTCCCTGCTTTTTTTTTCCAGCTTTTGGCAGTGAACATATGCTGCTTTTATGAGATAGAGCTTTTCTGACGAATTATGGGTATGGGTGATCTGTCATTCTGTGTTAAGTGTCAGTCTGGATGATGGACCCTGGCCATCAGTGTTAGCCATGGACTGGGCACAGCAGTTATGTTTGGAGGAGGTTCCTCTGCTGAACATAGAACCAATCACAATCTTTATTATTCACCACTTTATGTTTTCTGTAAATTCAGGGTTTTTAAAAAAAAAATAAATAGATTCAATTTAAAAATTAAATTCCAAAGTAGTTGTAACAACTCTTTCTAAACTTTTTTGAATTTGGGGCTCTGGGGTTTGTTAAAAGCAAGCTATGTCCTCCTTAAAGATTTTTTGGTGACAGAATAGACTGGAGTCTTTCTTTAACCGCCTTTTATGGGTTTATTTACTTTTATATAGTTCATGAAAGAGATATTAATGTTTCTTTGCCTTTTTGTTTTGCTGGAATGAATCTTAAAAGTGAAGTCTCCAATAGCAAATCTTAAGAATTTTTTCCCTTCTATTCTGTCTTTGCTCATATTTTCTGAATTAATTTCTCTTTTTTTCTTTTTCAGAAATCTTGGGGATGCATGCCACTTTTCCCTTACTTGTGAAATGATAACTTTGCATTCATTCCAGACCAGCCTTAGTTTACCCATATCCTGTCTTGCATTGCTCTGCCCACAGAGGCACAATTCTTAAGGGCTGAGGGACGAACAGGGTCTTATTTAGGACTAGTTTCTGCATGACACGCTCATGGTCATGTCACGCAGGCTTTTCAATCAGGATGGAAACACCCAGCAGCTGGGTGTTCATCTGCCAATTCATCAATTTGAGAAGCGAATCTGTTTCCGTTCAAGTCATCGTGTGCAAGGCATGGGGGCTGGTTCTGTGCCCACAGTCACTTCCTCCACAGTTTCTTTTCTAACCTCTCCCACCCTGCCCCATGGCTGGTGACAAAAGCTGTCATTGTCATTGTCTTCTCAGGCATACCGCACACTCAGCAGAACAAACCAGAAACCTCATGGTGGGTGGGATCTCCTCTAGGAGAATGGAGGCAACAGGGTGAGAACAAAGCTCCAGCATAAGAGATGACAGACTGACATCGGAATTCTGGTGACTGTGGACAGGCCACTTCACCTGTCTGTCTGTCTCAATAGTGTATCCATCCTACTTGATGTGGAGGCACTGAGGCTTGGGTGAATCCTTTTTTAAAAATTTTATCTATCATCTATCTATCTATCTATCTATCTATTTATAAAAGATTTTGTTTATTTATTCATGGGAAACACATAGAGAGAGAGGCAGAGACATAGGCAGAGGAAAAAGCAGGCTCACCCCAGGGAGCCTGTTATGGGACTCGATCCCAGGACCCTGGAATCAGGACCTGAGCCAAAGGCAGATGCTCAACCACTGAGCCACCCAGGTGCTCCTTGGGTGAATCCTTATTTGACATGTGGACAGGACCATGCAAATGCCAGCCTTAAAAAAGAAAGAGACTGGCCAGCAGGGGCCATACCTGATAGCACATGGAAGTAGGTTAGACAGGGTCTGGAATATTTGTAGGAAGCTGAATGAGGAGATGAAAGGCACATAAGAAATGCTCATGTTAGTTCATTTCAGTTTCCTCATAACCCTACAAGGTATATGGTCTTGTTTCACAGATGACTGAACTGGGACTCAAAGAGACTGAATAACTCAGATGAACATAGCAATCCAATAACATGACTGTTTATTTAAGGGATGTGTGATTCTGAAGCCAAATTCTTCCTATGATATAGATAGTGTGTGTGTATGTGTGTGTGTGTGTGTGGTTAACATCTGTAGCTAGGCAGAGTATTAAATGTGCAAATCAGGATTAATATTGAGAACTATATCAGAGGTACAAGTGGAAAGAGTTTATTAGGGTCACTGTTTATAGATGTGGGGACAGAGTTGAGGGAGCCCACTGCAGGGACTGACACCAGCAGAAAGCAGTCTACAGCCCCAGGCCCGAAGGACCAATGGATATCTAGCCTTGCAAGGGGGTCTCCAGCAGGAGCTGTGGCTGCAGAGACAGAGACAGAGGGCTGGCACAGAGGGCACATGGAGGGGAATCAATACCCTGATCTGACCTGTCTTTCCTCCCACCCTCCAGTTTCCTGGCAGTACCTCCTCTATTTAACTAGAAGCTACGGCAAGGGGGCCTGGCTCATGCAAACCATTGAGGCTGATGCCTTGGAGCCCAGGAGAAGGGCAGTCAGTGACAGGGAGAGGCAAATGGAAAATATTAGCACAGTAATCAACCACAAGTGTGGTCAACTTGGCGTCAGATCAGAATTGTGGTGATGAAAGAACTAGTGCAACCTAAGAACAGAAAAGTGGCCTTGGAAGCCACAGCTTCAAGAGCAGGGAAAGAGGTAGGCAGGGAAAAGGAGACAAGAATTATCACCAGGGCTACGTGAAGTACACTGGGATGTTGGAGAGAGTAAAAATATTCCCAGCCAAGGGGTGGAATGCTAGGATTCCACCTGCATAGATGGATGCCCGAGGTCTGGGGCTATACTTACACCCTTACAAAGATTCGGCATAGAATCATCTTCATAGGGCCCTGTTTGAGAGAGATGCCGCTGATATAAACATCCCTGCAGCGCTGGATAAAGCCTCCTAATGGGTGTAATTAGTGATTCTCACTGGAATGAGTGGTTTGGAAATGGAATGCCGGGTTTGATTAGCAGGTACGTCAATCTCAGTCTGATGGTTCCATATTCTGAACCCTGTGTTCTTTCTACATGAAGTGCACTGGTTGCAAAATTTAAAATAGGAAGCATGAAGTGCTGGATCTTCACTGTGAGACAAGAGCACGATGTAAGCATGGTGGTACCTCTGTCGTTTTACAGTACAGCAAATTCATCCAGATGACTTGTTGGAGCATCCATATTTATTGAGCTCCTGCTGTATAAACTATGTAGACAACTTTGATGTGTGCACTAGTGTCCTAGAGTTGCTGTAACATATTACTACAAACTGATGGCTCAAAACAATGGAAATTTGTTACATCACAGTTCTAGAGGTTAGAAATCTGAGATCAAGGTGTTGGCAGGGCCATGCTCCTTTCAGTGGTTCTAGGAGAGACTTGTCTCCTCCAGCTTTTTCCTTCTCCCCATGGTCCTTGTCTTGCGGGGGAGGCCTCTCGCCAATCTTTGCATCCACCTTCATGTGGCCATGTGTCCCTGT
Organism: Canis lupus familiaris; assembly: GCF_011100685.1. Taxonomy (NCBI): domain Eukaryota; kingdom Metazoa; phylum Chordata; class Mammalia; order Carnivora; family Canidae; genus Canis; species Canis lupus. Next base: position 7,818,112 of record NC_049256.1, on the reverse strand, counting down.
GAATCTCTTTATGTCCAAGTCTTCCTCTCCTTTCTCCTACAAGGATACCAGTAATCATATTTAGGGTGAGCTCTAAATCCAGAAAGATTTCACCTTGAGACCCTTCACTAATTACATCCACAAAGACCCTATTTTCAAATAAGGACACATTCTGAGTTTTCAAGAGGACATGGATTTTCAAGAGGACATAGTTTTCCCCACAAAATCCATGTCCTCTTGAAAACTCAGAAGGTGTCCTTATTTGTAACACATTACAACATGAGTTAATGTGGGCCTTGTTGTTATGAACTTTAGTGTTAATTATTTCCCATATATTCCTTCTTTGTTCTCATTTTTCTTAGTTATGTGCAAAGCCTTTTGTGCTCCTATATTGTGTGTGTTTTCATTCACTTTACAATAAGATGAGAGCTCTGTCCACCTTTCTGTCTTTCCTAAATTGTCTTATTTCATCACGGAATTATCATGTTCTTGCTTGTACTTACTTTATTTCTTATAATGAAAAAATACTGTTTTAGCTGTTAATATTCAGCCTCCATGCTTATCCTCCCCCGAGGGACATTCTCAATGGCCTGTTTTTACCTAAGGTCTGCAGACAGCTCACAGCATCTTTATTTTTATTCTTTTTTTTTTTTTTTTTTATTTATTTACTTATGATAGTCACAGAGAGAGAGAGAGGCAGAGACACAGGCAGAGGGAGAAGCAGGCTCCATGCACCGGGAGCCCGACGTGGGATTCGATCCTGGGTCTCCAGGATCGCGCCCTGGGCCAAGGGCAGGCGCCAAACCGCTGCGCCACCCAGGGATCCCGCATCTTTAAATCAGAAATGGAGAACCTTTTTCTTGACTTCAAAATAGTTTCATTTTGTGGCCTGTTGATTTCTTGCTTCTTTCAGCAGCTTGGCCTGGTGGGGAGGTATGGGTTTATCCAACAGGTAGAGGGTTTCCTGCAAACTTACAGTCTCCACCTCTTTACCTTCCCCTAAAACAGACACCAAAATTACCACTAAAGCTCAGAATGTATAGAACATTAAGGGTTTCACTCAAGGCCCTGAAGTAACAATATTAAGAGAATAGCAATTCATGCATGTTTGGATTTTTAAATCTGGAGTATTTCTGCCTATTATTTCATGTCCTTTGGAGAGGTGAAAACCTGGGGCCCTTATCAAACCTGGGGCAAGCTGGCTCCTTCCCTGGTTGTTCTGTTGTGAAGAGCAAAGGTACGACAACCAGTAACAGTGGCTAAAAGATAGTGGGAAGTGCTTTTGATAAGCTAACAAACAGCCTTCAGCAGATTTTCTTAATCACTTCTTTTAACCACCCTGTGGGATGGCCACAGATTCATAGAAGGGGAACCAAGAGGCTGAGAAGTTAAATATCTTTGCGTATTAATGGTTTCTCAGGAGGCTTATTTCTATGGTTCCCATTTTCTCCTCCTGCCAGTCAAGGGTCCATAGGACACAGTGGTTCACTCAACTTTAGGTAATTCTGGAAGATTTATTTGGAAAAGAACTATTTATTAAGGTGTAGAGTAGAGAAGAACCACAAGGGATGGTGTGGATACTTGGGCTTAGTAGCAGCTGAGCTATTGCCATCCAAGGCACCAGAGACATAGTGATTGAGACTGTACAGGAAGACCTGAGAGGAGCCATGACTTTCAGTCAGAGGATAAGCCAGCTTGGGGTGACCTTGAAAGGATGGTAAATACTTTGACCCCATTCTCCTTTCATGTAAGGTATCAAAGACCTTCAGAAGTCTAGGGAGAATGACCAACTTGTTCAAGTTTGCCTAGGACTTTCTCAGCCTTGGCACTAAAAGTCTCTCATCTCTAGAACCCCCACAATCCCAGGCAAACCCAATCTATTTTTCATCCTAGCTCTTGGACTCTGAGCCTCAGGTATGTGCTGTCTGGGGTATCCCCCTAGAGACACAGGGACATGCAGAAGCCTGACCCCATCGATCCATCTATGGGCTTCATTCATTAGGTCAACTAGTATTTATTGAGTACCTATTATGTGCAGCACTGTTCCAGCCTTTGGAAAGTCAGCAATAAATGAGATGCAGGCTGCCCTCTCCTCATTGAGAATGAGGAAGACAGGAACAAGGAATATAAATAAAGAAAAAAAATAAATAAACAAGGAAATAAACATGTGATATGATTTTAGGCAGTGATAAATGCCATGAAGAAGACAATGGAATTCTCAAAGTGCAGAATGGAAGGTTGTGACTGTGGGGGTGCACTCCTTTAGACAGGGTGGTCTCTCCGAGGTGATGCCTGCACGCATATTCCTGAGTGAAGACGTTTTGACCGTTCCAGAATTTGAGCTGATGGAACTGCCTGTGGATGTTCACTCACACTTTTTCATCTCCTGTGGCTTTTCTTCAGCTTTCACCTTTTCCCTCAAGTCTTTTCTTGACTCCCTCTGCTCCCGTCTGCTCTGCTTGAATCCCAAAGATAGAACCCGCTTTACCCAGTAATTACAATGTTGGACATGGAAGGAAGAGAAGAGAAGATTCAGAGGCTTGAGCCCACAGAGGATAAACTCTCTCATCTAAATTTTACTTTCTGGGATTCCAGCTCTTTCTTCCCAAAGAGTTCATTGCAGCCCCTGGGTTCTGAGTCAGCAGACCAGAACCCAGAGTCAGCAGACCAGAAGTATTTTCAGAAGGCTCTCAATGCAGGGATGAAGGCCTCGAGAGGTTAAGGACCAGCACCAGGTTTCCCAGGGAAACCAGCACTACTGGACCTCTTTGGGGAAAGTTCACATTTGCCTTTAATTCTGTAATTTCTACCACTTATATTGTCTAAAGAGATAATAGGGAGCCATGTTGAAGCTCAGAGATTCCCCTGATATTTCGTATTGTCTGTGGAGATATATTTATAACTTTGTTCTAAAAGGAAAGAAAAAACAACAACCCTGTTTTATCTCAAGACTCCTCCTCTTCGTTCAATAACTGTAAAGCCAATACAACATTATCGAACTTCCTTTGCCTCTGGAATTTAAAAGAACGTAACAGGCAGTAATTGCTGTCTTGTTCTTAGACCACAGGAAACCACTTGTCACTACCCATTCACAGCTGCTTTTCAAGAATATTTTCCTTGTCTGCATTAGGAAGAAATAGATGACTAAGCAAAACTAAAAAGCTATTTGTTATATTCCAGTCAGAGGAACTAAAGTAAATTTTCCTGGATGGCCACGTACTTGCTCGTGACGTATGTTCATGTGTTTGCACGTGGCTGGTCCATATACTTATTTATCTCTCTATTTATATTTAATTTGTTGGTTTTGCATTATAGATAGATTAGCCCAGGTATATTACAGGGGTGCCTACATTCTGAGTGGTTTCTCCAGAGAGGAGTAGCTATGGTAAAGCATAACCCACTATCTGCAGATTTGGTAATGTTTTCTCTCTCTCTTTCTTTCTTTCTTTATATATACACATATTTTTGTGTATGTGTATATATATAAAAATGAATATATATATATTTTGTGTATATATATGTATATATACATATGCATACAAAATATATATAATATGTGTACATACAAAGCATATATAATAGACACATACATATAAGTATATATAATATATATGCAACATACATATATATTTATATTTCGGTGCCTAGAGAAGAGAAACTTAACTTTTATACTTAATGGATCTCCCTTGTTTTTATATATTTTCTCCAAAGAACACCATTTACTTGACAAAATAATTCAACATAAGGGAAACGTTGAATCTGACAACCCACTTTCAACTTACTGATGGAAACTGGGGACAAGGTGCCAGTCTTGATTTGGAGTTTTCAGCTGCTTGTCAGTCTGTCATGGCCTTAAGACCTCTATCTTGAAAAAAGAATTGGCAAAAATTTCCCTGAATATCATTTTTTGAAAAAAGAAAAATCTCTCAATGAACCTCACAGAGCTTCCTTCTTTTCCCAATGTGCAGTAACACGTTACCTCAGAAGTGGATGCTCAGCCATAACAGCTGTTTCCTTAGTTGAATTAGAGATGTTGTATCTCCTCCTGGTTTCCAAAGAAAGGTGGAATCTAATGCATCAGGAGAGATCACTTAATCTAGGTGTTTTCCAAAAATTCCTCTCTTGAAAGACTCTCCAGAGACTCTCATATCCTGAGGGGAGAGAATCTAAAACTGTGGAGGTCTCCTTTTAGGTGAGGGGGCGAGTCATGTTATTCAGTTAATATTCCTATAATCTCTACAAAGCCAGAAGTTTTGTGTGTCCAAGCCCGTATTTGTCACAGTGTGCATCATTAGAATTTTCTGGAGTGCTTGTTAGAAGTATAGACAGGAGCTCCATCCCTAACCTGGTAGACCAGACTCTGGGGGCAGAGCCGGTGAGCTGCAGATTTAATATGTCCTGCACTTGAGTGTTATGTTCTTCAATCTTGAGAACCTCTGGTTTAAACAGGGTCACCCCAGGCAGGAAAATTCAACATATTTTCATCACCTGAAGCCTTGACAATTGGAAGGATTACCCAGGTTTGCTCCCGTTTTTACCTTTACAACTAAAGTATAAGGTGGGAGGTGAACAACACACATGATTGAGAGTCTGAATTACATGGGATTAGAGTGTTTTAGGGATAGTTTAATACGTATTTATTGAGGAATTTTTCTATAGCAAGCATTGTACTCAGCAGTGGAGAAATACAAATGAATACATTTCATTCATATGTGTATTATGAATACATATATGGTGTCTATCTTCAAGCAACTTTTAAATAATACAGAATGCAAATGATTCCTCCATAACATGGTAAATGCAGAGTTGGAGTCCTGAAAAGGACCTCGAGAAGAAAAAGAAGCAGTATTGTACTACTTTGCAACTTTCTGAGCAGGGTGCAGCTCACACACAGAGAGAAGCACATATATCCTATGTGTGCAACTCAATAAATTTTCACACATGCACACAATCCATTATAACCACCACCTGGATCAAGATACAGAACATTTTCAGCAATTGAGAAGGCTCCTTTGCTCTTCGTGCAGTAACTCTCCCTAAAATGTGACCATTATATGGTCTCATTCATTTGGGGAATATAAAAAAATAGTGAAAGGGAATAAAGGGGAACGGAGAAAAAATGAGTGGGAAATGTCAGAGAACGAGATAGAACACGAGAGACTCCTAACTCTGGGAAACGAACTAGGGGTAGTGGAAGGGGAGGTGGGTGGGTGTGGGGGTGACTGGGTGACGGGCACTGAGGGGGGCACTTGATGGGAAGAGCACTGGGTGTTATTCTATATGTTGGCAAATTGAACACCAATAAAAAATAAACTTATATAAATAAATAAATAAATAAATAAATAAATAAATAATTCCCTCAAACAGGCCAAAAAAAAAAAAGTGACCATTATTCTGACTTCTGTCATCATAGATTAATTTTGACTGGTTTCTCATATAAATTGAATTACACACGTGTCATACTTCTTTTATCTGGCTTCATCCGTTCAATATTTTGCTGTAACATTTCAGGCATTCTGTTCACTTTTCAGTACTTCTTTCTTTGTCAGTCTGTGGTACTCTACTGAATGGTTATATTATGATTGATTCATTTGACCACTAATGGTCATTCAGATAATTTCCAGTTTGAGGTAATAATGAATAAAGTGGCTATGAACAATCTTGCATGTGTTTTGGTGGCTCACATCTATTGGGTTTATACCTATCAGTGAAATTTTTGGATCACCGAGCTGCATATATTATTCATCTTTAGACAAAACTGCTAACAGTTCTCCAAAATGATTGTACCATTTTCCACACATCCTAGCGGCAGTGTAGAACGCTCTCTGTTGTCCTGCATTCTTGCAGACAAGAATGTTTTGGTGTTTTCAGTCTTTTAAATCTTGGTTATTTGTGTGCACGCACATGTGTGTGCATGTTCATAGAGGCGGTATTTGCTAGTATCTCAATTATGTTATTATGTGCATTTCTGTCATGAGTAATGTCATTGAGTAACTTTTCACATGCTTATTGGTCGTTTGGGTATCTTGTTTTGTGAAATGTTGTTGCAAGTCTTTTGTTCATATTTTAAAATCTGATTGCTCTGACTGCCTTGAAGGACTTTAAACATAGGTTATAAATCCTTTGTTGGGTCTATCTGTTGCAAGTATCCTCTCCCACTGATGTTTGCCTTTTCTCTCTTTAAAGCTCTTTATTTTAACAGAATCTAATTTATTGGCATGCAGTCCTAAACCTTTTTACACACAGTCCCAGCCTCATTGACTTCTTTTCAGTCCCATCCCTGGTATTGGGATCTGCTTTAGTTCTTTTTGTCTGGCTGCTTCCACCTGATAAAAGAGAGGAAGAATAGTTCTTCATTTTGGATCCCATAAATGTAATTTATTTATAAAGGTGAGCAATGTACAATATTTTAGTTTAGATTAGTTTAGTTTAGTTTAGATTTCCATTTCCATTAAGCTGTCATAGAGACCTGGGTGACAACTGTAAAAACACAAGTGAAACCCATCTCTTTCAACACCATACAGTCAGATGCACCCCAGTTGTAATCTACCCCTCATATAAATTGAATCTACCCCTCATATAATTGAATTTATTTCTCTTGGCAGAAACCTCCCCTCCCCACTACCACCACCAACCACCCTCTAGCACTGTTCCACAGCCCTTGAAATTGGAAAATACTTTCCCTTCTCTTGATTTCAGTGAACTATGAGTGACTCAGACTTTCAGTGACCAGCACTCTATTGAGAGGATCCCTAGCAGGCAGCCTACTTCATTCTTTGAGGTTCCAGAATCTGTCTTGCCAAGCAACTTGAAAAGGCTTTCCCTTTGACCAGACTGGGAGACTCTAAGTTCACTCCTCTGGGCCATTCTAAGGAAAATTATTGTATTATATTATATTATATTAATTATATTATATTATATTATATTATATATGTTTTACGAGAGCATGCATATGCAGGGATGGAGGGGCAGAAGGAGAGGGATATAGAGAATCTCAAGAAGGTTCCATGTTGAACCATGTTGAGTGTGGAACCTGACTAAGAGCTCAATCTCATGACCCTGAGATCATGACCTGGGCTTGAAATCAAGAGTCAGACGCCTAATCAACTGAGCCATCCAGGTGGAAAATATTTTAGAATAGAAAGATGGTTGTGGTGGTTTGAATACTTTCCTAAAGTGATTTCCTTCTGAATGCCTCCAACTTTACCCCCATTGCCACGTCAGATGGCTTCCCAGGCTAATGTCATTAATTCTCCAATGTGACTGCAGGTAACAATCAGCCTAGGCAGAAAAAAATGTGTCAAAAACACCAAAAAAACCCCCATGTTTTGACATCCTTATATTCTCATATTCCCAGAGCTGTACCTCTTGACTACGTGTTCTAGAAGGCATCTGTAAATTGGGACACTGACAATATCTATTCTAATTGAATATCTTTCTTTAGCATATTGTGAAGAAATAAGGCTCAGAGTCCTTTCCCTCTTTTCTCTCTCATTTGTAGGAGTGGAATTGTGACAAAGCATTTTTGTTTAAAAGATTAATTTTCTACTGCCAAAAGTGGAGTGTTTACCCAATGCACTCGGGTGCTGGCAGCCTCTGGGAGCCCTGTGCTAAGGGCTCATTGTTTTGCTCATTCTCTCGGCAATCAAACTGGTGTGTCAGATGTGACAAGAGCACCCAACACCAAGAAAAGGACAGTAATTGCTTTGCTGAAGAAAAAATAAAATGGACTTGCCTTCCCTATATAGCTTGTCCTCCTGGAAGCTACGAAAAAACTTCTAGTTTATTTTCCTGGATAATTGATGTGTTCTTCATTTGGCTTTTAGAAAAATACAGAAACCAATGTTTGAAAGATAAAATTATTTTGTTTTCCACTGTGTGAAGATGGGATTTTCCCATGGCACACTTCTTCATCCCAGGAGCTAATGGCATAAGTTAAGTCAAGGAAATACCTCATCCAAGCATCGCATACTATGGAGTGACAGGAGCCCAGGGTCTGGTGATTTTGTTGGCTGCTGGTGGCTCTGACGCTCCCTTAGGAGATGATGTGTAGTGTGTGGGCAGATTTGGACTTCACGGCTTTAAAAAATCCCCCTTAACGTGGAGGTTCCTGAAACCCAGGAGATTTTCCATCTGTCTCCTTTGCAGGATTCGTGTTGGGGAGAGGCACCATCATACAGACATTTTGGATTCCCAGAATCACATTTTGAAAACTCTGTTTAATAAAACATGGATTTAACTCTCCCAGTTAATTTGTGTCTCTTGTTCATTTTTAAGAGAAATAAAATCCCCAGGCTTCTACATTACTGAAATCAAAGTCATAAAGATGTTACTTTCTAAGTATCAAATTTTGTTAAGAGAGTCATTCTTCAAGAAGACTTCTTAAAGAAGAAAATTTTAAGAAGAATATTTTAATGAGTGGCAAATGGAAGTTCAATCCTGTCTGTGACCATGAACTTGGAGTGTACTCTGAAATTAACTATGGGGGGAAAAAAAGGAAAAAATGTTCAGATAGCCTCTTGGTTCTTTTCAGCCCTTTCATGGGACTCTGATTCCTTTCTAGGTGCAAGTCATTCATCTACCAGTGCTCAAAGGCGGGTCACCCTGGTGGTTTCAAGTAGAACCTCTCTTTTCAGAATATGGTCTCTTTATAATTTTTTCAAGCTGATCTGTCATTATTGGCTTTGTAAGAGAGCATATTTGGAAGGACTTAGTCTGGAGAATTCATTTCTTCGCTACTTCCCATAGAATCCTAAATTTATACACTCCTCTAACTCAATCAGGTCTTTGCTTTACCCACCTTTATAATTTGAAAATATATAGTTTAGTTTTTTTTTTCTTCAATGACTTCCAAAATCTTGCCAATTTTGGCCTGTCTCAGTTCAGTGATAAGACATATGCAGCTGGCACAGCTCGTTTAACCAGACAAATGAAGTGCTTTTCTTAGAATTGAGCAGACACTCTGATGCAAGTTCTAAAATCTGAAGATCCTGCCCACTCCATTCAAAACCCAAATGATCAGCCAAGCAAAAGGTTCCTCTTTAGCCAACAAAGAATCCAAATACTTTTCATCCAGTAAGTCGAAAGCACAGACTGAGGCAGCACTGTTTACATGGGTGAGCAATGACTTACTCCAAATCACCAAGTTAAGCCATGGCTTCCGCAATTTATAATTTTTTTTTATATCATTTCCCTAGTAATGAGATACTGTTCCTGCGAATGCTGTCAAGGGCCAGGCATTATAGGCATTCATTCTATCTTTTTGTGGACATGAAAGCAGTGATCTCATTCTGTATCATAAACCCTGTTATCTGCAGCCAGTGTGTCCTGTGTTTCTAGAGGCCCAAAGAGTGCACCGGCTGTACCCTTAGTAGTCCTGGAAAAAAAAAAAAAAGGCTAGTTTCAGATTCTATGCAAATGTAGGCAGTAAACTTTACTTCTTCCCAGATTCCCAAGTCTCTGCTCCATGAGAGCACAGAATTTCATAGCACAGTTTGACCATCTTCTCCTCTGATATGTTTTTTTCCAATCTTCCAAATTGAGCTCAGTGCCTCTTCCAACCCTCCAGTATGTGCATATTGTAATTGTCAGTTTATGCCCCTACCCCTCCCTGTAGACTGTGATCTTAGTGTCTTTAACACCTGTAGTAATGGGCAGCTCGGGTGGCTCAGCAGTTTAGCGCCGCCTTCAGCCCAGGGCCTGATCCTGGAGACCTGAGATCGAGTCCCATGTCGGGCTCCCTGCATGGAGCCTGCTTCTCCCCTTGCCTGTGTCTCTGCCTCTCTATCTCTTTCTCTTTCTGTGTCTCTCATGAATAAATAAATAAAATCTTAAAAAAAAAACCCACCGGTAGTAGTGCCTAGCTCTTAAAGGCCCTCCCAAGATTTTGTTGAATGAATGAATAGAAGTCTGTTGGATAGCCATGCCAGTGAAATGTGGCTCTCATCAGCCTTTTGCCTGATTGTATTAGGCCTTTCTTTCCTTGCAGTGGGACATTCAGGCTGCTTGTCCATGATGGCTGGCCCACATGTGTTCTCCACTGACATCCTGATATAATATCTTGAGCAGAGTCACCTGAGAGTCCACTTGGGAAACAGCCATATCTGGAGTCCTAGGGGCCAGCCAGTCTGTTCCCAGTCATTAGTGTATGACCTTGCACTATCAAATCATGGACAGAGTTGCATCTCCACCTGTCCTGGCTTTGGGGACCAAGCAGACCTCTGTTCTCTGGGTCATTAAAAGAGTGTGAGTAACCATATGACTATGGGACATAAACATTTTCAGTAGCCAGTCCTAGAAGTCAAAACATGGGAATGTTTGTGTCATACTCAGTAATAAACCTCAGAGGACCCATGGCCAAGGCAATCTGACTAACTCAATGGGTCCAGATTTTGAGCTCTGTGCCCTAACTTAGAGCCACAAAACCATCCTGGTTGCTAACAGATGCTATGTGGTAATAAACACAAGTAGAAGTCTTTTTATTTAAGAAATGGGAGTAGGAGGGTATATTGCAAAGGTTTGATATATATTAAAGTGTTCCTGATTTCCTGAACTGAAGGGCAGTTTGTCCTTTAAATCAACTAGGTTGTCATTTCAGCGCTTGTCCAGAAGGAAAAGCTATTTTGGGGGGCGGGGGGGCATCGATCTAGGTCAGTCTAATTTCTGTTGATTTGATCCTCAGCCTAATGATATTTTTTTCTTCTTCTGAGTTTCTATCCCCTATACCTGCAGAGGTAAAGCTTAATCCACAGCCTTACAAAGTGGAGTCAATGACATTAAGTGTTCAGGTTCCCAGTGGGATTCTTTTTTTTTTTTTTCTCCCCAGTGGGATTCCTAAGAAGCAAAGAAGGAGGTGACTTTAAACTGTTCCCTTTAGTAAAGAAAGGCATTTTCTGTTCAAAGTACTTATTTAATTTACCTGTACATGGATTTCTGCATTTGTTTATGTCATGTATTTACTTAGCTCAGATATCTATTTATTTTTCAAGAGACATCTGTGTAGTATGTACCGTCATCAAACCCGTAATTTAGATTTACTGTTTAATCTACTGTTTCAGAATTTAATACCAAATGCCAGAGCCTCTGAGAAAGCAACTAGTGTGTCCTGCTTAGATTTTAGGAGATCTTTGATCTTACCACCCTTTCCTTTCTCCCTCAGCCCTTCCATAAAAATCCTGCTTGCCTTGTCACTAACATTGGTTTGCATTTTTTATTTCCTTATTATCTTTTTTCCCATTAAAAAAGTAACTTATGTATATTGTAGAAGTTGTAAAATCCAAAACGGTGGGGGAAAAAGGAGAAAAGGGAAAATTATCCAGTTTTTCTAAAAGAGCTGCTATGAACATTTTGATGTAACTCTTCTCTTTTCTGCTGCTTAAAAACTTAGTCTTATTATACATATTATATTAACATATTATACAGACCCCTCTATATCTCAGTTTAACTTAAGGTTATAACATAAGCATCTCTTCTCCTTCTTGTAAACTATTCATGTTACTTTAGTGGAGACATACTACTTCATTATATTGGTATAACATTGTTTACTTAAGTAATCTCCTTTTGTTTAAATTTATCTATTTTCCTTGCTATTATAAACAATGCTGTCATAAACATCTTGTGGATGGAGGCTTTATGTAGTTCAGATTTCTTTTTTAAGAAACAATTCCCTGAAACATAATTACTGAGTCAAACACGTATAGCTATTTTCAGACTATTAACATACTGCCAAATCACTTTCCAAAAAGGTTTTGTCAATGTAGACTTTTTTTTCTAGCAATGTATCAGAATGTCTAGTGTAGCCATGTAAGCTCTTTTTTTTAAAATTTAATTTTATTTTGGTAAGAACATAACATGAGGATATGTGATATGTAACATGAGGATATGTGATAACATGAGGATATGTGATATGTCCCTCTTGATGTATTTTTAAGGGTACAATACAGTACCGGTAACTACAGGCACAATGTCGTACAGCACCTATGTTGTGGTCATTTGTGATGGCAATCCTAGGACACCAATACACAGGGTAAATTCAAATAACACCCACTGGGGAGTGTACATTTATATGAAATTAGCATGTCATGGTCAAGCAGAGTTTGTATTATTTAAAGTCACTGAGATCTACTAGGAACCCTAAACAGAATCACGGGTAGTTTCAGAGTGATCTTCCTAGGTGACATGTGATATCAGGGAACTGATAGAGAGACCCAAGCCACCTGCTATGTTCCTGCCTATCCTTCCCACCCACCCCCACCCCATCCCCATGAGCTTCTTGATGGATCTCTGCTCTAATTGGCCATTGGTAACAGGGTCTCATTTCCATGTCCACTCCACTGCTAGACTGTAATGATGATTGATTCACATAGCAAATGGCCTAAAGTGGCCCTCACAGCCTTATTATTGCAGATACAATTACCACTAGGCTGAGCTTGCTGCTACAGTGTCTGATAATGGACTCTAATTTGCCAGTGGGGTTTGTGATTCTTTGTTCCCAGACAGAGATCCATTTCTAAACTGGAGAGTAATTCATAAATATTTTTTCTCTCTAGTCATGAGGGAAGGCCAGATCTAATTGCATGTTGAAAGATAGTTCTATCTAGAGGCCACTGAGGGAGAATGTGGGCTTAGGCCTGGGGCAGGGGTCACTGATCCAGGCTGCTCATTTTACAGAAAAACCTACTGAGGCCCAGAGAGGTGATGTGACTTATTCAAAGTCACACAGCTGGCACTTTATGTTCTCTAACACTGCCTCCCTTGCTCTCTGAGTTGGGGAATAGCCAAGAAAAGGGTGGTTCTAGCAGCATTTTTAGATTTGCCCAGCTTGACTTCTGCTTATTTGAAATAATGGTAGGAATTTTAAAAAATAATATATTTTTGTTTCTATTGTACTATAATGTTGGAAACTCATTGATGAGAATTAAGAAATATAGGAAAATCAAAGAAAAAAGAAAAATTCACTATCATTTTTTCACAAGTTAGGATGTCTTATTCATTTACAATTTTTATCTGTATATGTATAAATTTTTTATTTTGGACAAATTTGAGATCATATTGTATATCTAGTCCCCCCCGCCCCAATCAATAGAGGGCTCTTACTGCATCTTAAAAAATCACAAGTAGGTCTTAAGACTCATCTGGCATCTTGTTCTTTCTGTAGCTGGACAGCTCTTAGATCTTATTCATCAGTCTGCTGAACTGTTCCTTTTTCAGAGGCATAGATGCCATCCAAAAATTTTCTCTTAGCCTTGTTTGTAACTGTTGTGGCTTCCTGAATCAAGACAAGTTTAATGTTATTTTCTTCAAGAATTAACTTACTTTTTCTGGACTTGAGACACTGGACAAGTGATGCCTAGCCTCATCTGAACCCTGTAGATGTATTTTTTGCCTGGGAAATTTCAGATTTCAACAAGAAACACTTTATCCTGAACAATGACCTTGATGGGGAAGTGAGCATGTGCAAACCTCATTCAGTAACAGAAGCCTATATAAAGTTCCACCTTCGTTCTGTTTTTTTTCTGCATATTGCAGGTTGGGTGCTTTTTCATGTGATGAAATATCATGTTATATCTTCAAAAACAGAATTACATAGTATTAAGCAATGAATATTTAGAAGCTATTTAAATATTTTTGCTGTTAGACATTTTTCAGTTTGTGCAATTATAAATAATTGTCGTATTTTAACTTGTGCATATGTATTTAAGATTACTTCTGATCATTTCTTTATAATTAACACTTAGAATTTGATTAAAAGAATATGAGTATTTTTTAAAATCTTAAACTATGCTTATTACTAAATTACATGGCTTCTGATTAGGGTAAAAATTGAAAGTTGGACTTACCATCAGAAAATCCAGGTTCTGGCAGCCCAGGTGGCTCAACAGTTTAGTGCCGCCTTCAGCCCAGGGCCTGATCCTGGAGACCTGGGATCGAGTCCCACGTCGGGTTCCCTGCACGGAGCCTGCTTTTCCCTCTGCCTCTCTCTCTCTGTGTCTCTCATGAATAAATAAAATCTTTAAAAAAGAAAAAAAAGAAAGAAAATCCAGGTTCAAATACCAAGTTTGCCACTTTGTTAGCTGTACGATCACAGGCAAATTCTCCTGTTTCTTAACCTAATGTGTAAAATAACAACAATAGTTAGCTAATTAGGTTATTATGAGAATTAAATAAAATAAATATTAAAATGGTTAGCACAGTGGCTAAAAACTTAGCAGATCCTCAACAAATATTCATTGTTGTTTTTTTGAACTTTCATCACCAGTAATAAGCTAAGAACCAGAATCTTCTAGGGAAAGATAAAAAATTTTAATTTTCCAAATAAGTAGTTATTGATGAAGGGTTCAAGCATATAGATACATTCAGTGCAAAGCCCCTAAGAAAGCTGTTCTCAAGTGCTAATGCAATGAAGATGGAAGGATTGGGCTCAAATGACAGAGTCAGATCCAGCACTTTGAAGATGTCAATCTCTTCCTGTAGAGGATAATTTGGCAGGTTACATTGCTGTCAAAAAAGAAGGATTCACTAAACTTAACAGCCAGCTGCACACAAGTTTAGCTGCAGTCTCCGCCTGAGAGAGGAAGATGAGAGAATGGTTATGTATGGGGGTTAAGGGAATAAAGCTCTGACTCTAGATCCTTCCCTAAATCCTTCGATTCCCAAAGGCTACAAAGGAGGTTGAGCTGAGGCAATGTGGGGAAGTGAGCTAAAATCAAACAAACACAAGCTTTGAATCACCAAACTTGGAGACAAATCCAAACTCTGACACTTGCTAGATATGCAACTTTGGACAAATCACTTCACAGTGACCTCTCTGCCTCTATTTCCTACTCTTTCAAGGGATGCTAATGCAGCCTACTTAGCTAGGTTTTTTCCAGGCCAAAAGAAAATGAATATAAGATGGAAAAACATGTAATATTGGACAATTTATTACCTGACCTTAGTCTTATTTTCTCCATTCATAAAATGGGAAAAATAATAATTGTACTTAAGCTGCAATATTGTCATGGGAATGATTGAAAAAAAATATATGTGAAAAGTCTGAGTAATCTCTGCAGTGCTATGGAAAAATCAAGATTTGGGGGAGGGGAGGAGAATCTTCACCTCCAAGCATGGGAAAATGAGGACAGCAACTTTTCAAGCTCTGTGGATCTGGGGCTGGGAGCTTACTCCTGTGCCTCAGCCAGTGGCCAAGCGTCTTCATTTTGTGTACCACTTGCTTAGGCATTGCCCTGCGGTCACTGTTTCCTCAGTGCCAAGATAATTCAGATGTTTTGTGTTACAAAAATCACTCACATCCAGATTTAGGCATATCCTACAGAGTCGGTTTGGGATAATCACTGTTTGTTTCCCAACCAGGGCTGAAATTCCTGTGGTCTGCTTCCAAGGTGAAGGCCTGATTATAGTAGTCAGTAACCACCTTGCAGAGAGGAGGAGGATGGGCAGTGCTTCAGTGTATAAGTTATGAACCTCAAGCACTAGACCAGCCTCCCTCTGGCATCTTGCTGGTCCTAGATCCATCTGGCAGGATTTGAAGTGTCAGGAAGAAGCAGTGTTTTTACGTCCAGGGTGCTACCCACCCAGCCACCTGCACAATACAATCCCTTCTGTCTGAAGCTTGTCCTGTGCAACCATCATCACGTACCTATAAGACTATGGCCAGGGCAAGGATGAGGGAGCAGGTAACGGGAATGGTACGAGCAGGTAATGGGAAGCCAAATGCCATTAATCACATGATTTTGAGCTGTTTAAGTTAAACATGAAAAACATAGGAAACTAGGACATTGGACATTAGGACTGACAGAAAGATTAGCCCTCTTTCTTACATTTGATTCCTGTGTAATGTTCCTGTCAAGCCCAAATGTATTCAACTCATTGTTATTTATAATAAAAATTAATAAAGCCTGCAGATATTTAGACTTTTCATCATGGGACCCACTATTAAAAAGAGAGCCCAATGGCAACAAAAGATGATCTTATCAAAGTTATTATTGATTGGGGAGGATACAAAGGGAGATATAAAATAATTGTATTTCACAAACTTTTCTTTGATGATCTGATCAGAGAAAGTTGTGAGTTGGTGAATTGCCCATCCTTGAGAGTCACTCAGCAAATCCTTCGTGGGAACCTGGCATGTAGTTATGATTGCTAGTGGTTGGAGCCCTCCTGGGAGTTGAGGTGCAGGAGATGGAGGGAATGGCTTTGAAAGGTGGCATGGAGGTATAATAAATGGAAGGATGTGGTCTCAAAGGGATGAGGGAAAAGGAGCCTTGGGTTATTCCTCAGTTGTAGCATACACGACTGATTAAGTAGTGGGGAGGTGATATTCCCAGGAGGAATAGATGCAGAAAGAAGAGCAGCTTCACAGGGGCCATAGAGGGGGGGTGGTAAGTACTCATCTGGTCTGAGTGTCTGAGTCCTTTCCCTATGAGGAAGGCATTGAGAGTAGTGGATGCACAGTGATGTACATTTTATCCAAAATTATAGAGCAGGAAACCAGTAGTTAGAGTTGTTGTATTCTTCAGTAGTGCCAGGGGTCAAATATGGGAGAGAAAGCCTCATTTATTACAGTGAAACTCAGAGAATTGGAACCAGAGTATGGGCTGTGTATCCATTAGCCACTTTGTATAACAAATCACCCCAAAACTTAGTGGGTTAAAATAATAACCCTTTCTTATTTCTTGTGAATCCATGGGGCAGCTGAACATCTCCACCAATTAGGACCAGACTTGGCTGATCCTGGCTGGACTCATTCCTGTGTCTATAGCTATGTGGGAAGTTTGGATGGGAGGTGGTTGGTCTGGGTAGCTTCAGCTGGAATAATTCAGTCCTGTTCCATGTTGTCTTTCATCTTGCAGAAGCTTATTCTCATAGTAGATGGGGGGTTTCAAGAGTGAGCAAAAGCATGCAAGTCCTCTTGAGATTTAGGCTTGCACACTGTCATTTCTGCTGCAAAGGCAGTCTCAAGACCAGTCCTGATTCAGGGAGTGAGGGACTAAACTTCATTTCTTGATGGGAGAAATTGCAAAGTCCCGCTGCAAAGAATATGAATACAAGGAGAGGTAGAGAATTGGGGGCATTTTCAGAAAAAATCAACTCCATATGAAGTCCTGAGACCAGGAAAGCTAAGGAGGGCAGAGGTAGAGCAAAAAGAATATTCATACTGATAGTGGCTTTCTATAAGGTCCAGTGCAGTTTTGTGAAGTCATTTAAAGAGTTTGAAACAAAGTGAACACTTGGTAAAAGAGGCGTAATGTGGAGGAAAAGTTGGCATGAACTTAGGGGAAAGGCCTGCTCATTTTGTTTTCCAAGCACTTCTGTTGTAGGGGGCACATTTCTTTAGTTGAAAGCTTTGGACCCTGTAAAAATGTGACTCACTCAAAGATAGGCAACACTGTAGTGTTGTGAATTTATGAAGGAGTTTTGAATCTTTTCTTGAGAGTCAGTTTGTCAGTAGAGAATAAGGAGGCAGTTGGCATTTGGAGGTAAAGCCTCACCCCTATCACTGTTCTGCAAGGAAGCTCACTCTCCTTATGTGAAGCCAATAGAAATGTCATTTGCTGTTTGGTGTCTGCACACTGAATAACTGAATGTGAATCAGCAATGTTGTGCAACTTTTAGAAAAACCAAGGAGTGTCCAAGGAAGGAATAAGGAATGAAGAATTTAGCAACCCGAGGCAGACTCCCATGGTTTCCAAATTAGCCAGAAATTACCAAAATGTTCTGTTGGCCCCTGGTCATTGCATAATGGTGTCATAGAGATTGTACAGAATCCAGGAAGTGAAGGTGGGAAGGTGGGAATAATGTAGGAGAAAAAAGGCTCATAGAAGAATCAAGGATTTGAGCAACTAAACTAAAAGAAGGAGGAACTGGAGAGAGACCAGTGTTATGATTTGTGATACTTTAAAAAGAAGTCATGGGTGATAAAATGGGCCCCATATCTTTTGAGGAAAACAGAAAGAAAGGAGAATAAATGTAACACACGATATTAAGGTTGGATTTAAAGGGAGAATGTACTGAGTGACTTTTCTTAAATACCACTGGATTAGCTTTTAGGAAGAAATAGGCTGACTACAGAATAAGAGCAGCATGTCAATATTAACGTTGCTTAGCACAAATGTTACTTATGGAGCTACTGTATAAATAACTGAACTTCTCTCCTCCTCCCCCCCCCCCCCGCCCATGGGAGGGTCTTCAAAATGAGATAGCTGCTCTGGAGTGAAGGGCCCAGAGTAGGATTCACTGGCCTCGAGTTTCTTTCCAAGTCTTCCAAATGGAGGGCCAACATATTTTGTTGCGTCCCTGAGGTTTTTAGACTATTATGCCTTTGCTAAACACTCTTAGCTTTTATCTTGAGGATTTCTTCCTCATTTTGAATGCCAGGCAACAAGCGATCTCAATTGGTATTCACTTGGTCTTTGTGAACTCTTCCTTCTTTTATAGGAGTAGGGGGATGGTGGGCATCTAGATGTGGCCTCCCCCTAAAAATGCACATGCATGGGGCACTTGGGTGGTTCAGTTGGTTAAGCATCTGTCTTCAGCTCAGGTCATGATCCCAGAGTTCTGGGATTGAGTCCCAAGTTGGGCTCCTCACACAGCGGAGAGTCAGCTTCTTTCTCTCCCTCTGCCATTCCCCACCCCTTGTGCTCTCTGTCTCTTCAATCAATCAATCATCAATTAATCTTTTTTAAAAACGCACATGCAGTTCTCTGGAGTTCTCCACTAGAATTGGTTCCAACAACGCTAACTCATCTGTGTGATTTTGCTACTCACATACCACTTTGCCAAGGTGGCCTTCATCAGCTGTATCAGGAGCAGTGTGACTTGGGGACATAGGCTTGAGGTAGATCTGAATAAGATGCCTTGAGTAACAAACCCTGGAAGCAAAATCTGCTGGAAGTAGGGAATGCAGTTTAATTTCCTTATTTATAAGACAAATTGGGGCCCATGTAGAGTTGGGGGGCACACAGACTAGCGAGAATATTAGAAAAGAGCAGTGGTGTGTGCAGTGGATGAAGAGCAACTATGATTGCAGCCGAAAGAGAGGGAATGTGAGTGTGGATGAGTAAGATCAGTAGAAGCAAACGAAATCAAGTGCCATCTATCACCCTCTGTGCTATGTGGGCAAAAAGTCTGAATATGAAGGAGGGTGTAAACAAACAACTTCATGTTGAAAGGTGAGAAGCCCAATGACCTGTAGGCGGGACCTCAATGACGAGATTGCTTGGGTGTCTGAAACAAGTGATTCACCAGGGAGTTACAGCTGTTTACAGCTGACCCGTGTGTTAAATATTCATCACTCAGGGCTCTCTTGGGTGTGCAGTGAGATTTGTTCCAGTCCCCGCCAAGCAAAGCAGGAGTTTTTCTGTTTTATTGGAGAAGTAAAAAATAAGGAAACACATTTTTTCCTTCTCCTAAATTTCCAGTGTGTCTTTTGAGATTATTTACAGAGCTTGAATTAGTCAAAGAAAACTTCTGTTTATTTGACATCATCTTTTTCAGAGTGTATGTGTGGGGAAAGGTGGTGGTAGGGACAAGTAATTTCTGTTGAATGGGCTAAATTTCCCAGAGCTGTATGGTTTCTCTTGACTCTAGATGCCTTCATGAAGCCCCTTCAGAGGTGGGTGAAACCATTTGATATCTGTTTTACTTATTAGGTTCACGGGTGATGTCATGTTTGTTAATGGATACGAGGTGCAATACTACTATAAGTTGACCAAAATAAACAGAACTGATGGTTGCCTTTTTGAGTTTATCTGAAACATATCCACACCCTTGTGGGGATAGGTGAAATAGAAGAGGACACGTAGCATGATGAACATGGAGCAATGCAAAGAATGGTTGAATATATTGTACTCCTAGAAGCTAATATAACACTGTATATTAACATCACTGGAATCTAAAAAAAATAACAAAATAAAATAAATAAAATAAAATGCACGACAAAAGTAATTCAAGTCAGGACGGTTGAAAATAGAATT
This sequence comes from Canis lupus familiaris, assembly GCF_011100685.1. NCBI lineage: Eukaryota > Metazoa > Chordata > Mammalia > Carnivora > Canidae > Canis > Canis lupus. The sequence goes on along the minus strand of NC_049256.1, from coordinate 7,798,160 downwards.
GTAAGTGTTCTAAGTTACCATTTAGGGAGGTTGTAAAAATAATCATTTATGTGAGAATATATTAACAGTATTCTAATTCTAATCTAACCAAAAAGATTACATTCCACACATTAAATATTTGTCACCGATAAACACTTTCACTTGAGCTGGTTCGATAGATCCCTTACAATAATTAATCAGTGATGATAACATATAACAGGCATTATGACTTTGAAGTTTATAATTTGTTTTTTACATTTCTATGAGATATGGGTTAGTGCCTTTAATAGAGTCTAAGAAAGCTCAACTGATTTGCTTAAATTCACATAGCTGCCGAATAGTAGGTGTGGGGTTTTTTTTTTTTTTTTTTTTTTTTTTTTTTTTTTTGGTGCGGGGCTTTTTATGGAGACTTTTTAAATTGTAGGTTCATTGTTCTTTATTTCACATCCTAGCTAAGAAGAAACATTGAAAGAGGCAAAGTAAGGATGCTAAACCAGCAGCTGTTGAGGGACAAAGCTCCCAAGGAGTGGAGGTGGAGTGGACCTAGAAGCAGATTTTGCCTCCTTAACCAATCTTGCCTTCTATCAAGCATTGCACAGGAGGCGAGGTACATACCTCTGTTGTTCTGGAAGAGGAAGCTTTGAAGGCCTCATTGATTTTATGATTTTATTGGGCTTCTACTTCATACTAAGCTTTGATCTCATCGCTGAAGATAGATTGGGGGGCAAGGAAGACAAGCCCTAATGGAACTTTGGTATTGTAGTTATAAGAGGTAAGAGTTACTAATCCTTATGGATTAAATGCTTTGCTCTACAGTGCCCTCTTTGCCAGACAACGTCAAGACTGAATAGAAAACTCATTACAAGTGCAGGTTTACATCTCTACTTTCCCACTTATTTTTCCCCATAGAAAATATGACACAATAATAACCAGCTTATTGGTTTCTTTGAAAAATTAAGATAATGTAGGTGATGCATTTAGCACAATGCCTGACATACAGTCAGTATTCAGTAAATGCCTAGTGCTGTTATTATCACTATTACTTTAATATATGACACCCAGTGCAGTAGCATTAGGTTCCCCCAAGGGAAAATGCAAAGAGATGTGACGAAAAGAATTGTCAATAGAAAGACAACAGAGAATACCTTTCTGGTGAGGACTCTATCTTGCTGCAGTAGAGACAACAGAGTCTCGCATGGTATCAGCTCATCAGCTGTGGCAGAGGAAGCAAAATGCTCCAGAGTGACCCTCGTGCTGGGTCCATGTAATATTCAGGAAAGGTTTGTTAGAATGCATATGGCATGTCCAGCAATGTGCTGGCTGTTGAGGGTTAAAAATGAATATAGCACTTTCCCCACAGCTATAGTGATATAGCTGTGAAATATATTCTATTTCTTTTAAATAAAGATGCCCTGTTTTCTACGGTGGTAAGGCAAGGAGGATTGTCCAGTGAGTACCTGGAGGTCAACTGCCAGGCAATGAGCTCACCAGGATCAAGGTTTCCTGTTCTCCAATGGCAGAGCCTGTGCTCAACTCAGCTTTTCATGGGACCATGTCCCCTCCCTGCTCATGTAGCAGCCTGAATCCAATGTTGCAAAATGTCTCCAGGTGCACAAGCTGATGTTCTCAGCCTCCAGTTGGAACTTACAGGCAGATGGCCCATCTGCTTTTTCCTCAACTAAGGCTATTTTTGACTCTCTTCTCTATAAGAAGGTAGGAGGACAAGGCCCCTCCTCTGGAGCACAGATATGGAGTCCAACAGCATTACCCCACCCAAGCACAGCTCTTCCTGGGATGGTGAGAGATAGGGAACGAGGTACACGTTCATGCTGATCTTGGCATCTTTGTTCTCCCCATCCATAGCCTCTTCATGAGTCTTGAGGCTATTTACCTTTACTCATCACTCCATTACTGCTCACTAGATAGAATTTGTACAAATGAAAGTCAAAGCAAATACTAACAAGTGTCTATGAAAACTTGTAATAAGAAGCCATTGAAACCCCCCCATGTTCTAAGTTTGGCAACTCCCGATACAATAGGGAATTAGTAAATTCAGGTAAAAAAAAAAAAAAAGTGAGACTATTCCAGTCCTACTTTCCAACTTAAATAAATATAAGCTTGGCACTTTAGAAACACCATCCTAGCCTGTGACTATGTCTCATTATCAGGCAAGGTTTCCTGCTTCTTTTACTGACTTCACTGGATTTGTTTTCCAACTTTGGATTATTGCCAGTATTATTTTTCACTTGTAGGTGTTCATTACTCTCAAATTATGTCATGAGTGTATATTTGATTTCCTTAGTGTATAAGAATCCAAAGGCCAAGATCTATGTCTTATTTATGTTGTACCTTTCAATGGTAGATTGTTAACAACTGATTATTTCTTTTTTAACTGAACTTCTATGGTTAGGATAAAAAAAATCTTTGGATATGTCCAAACTAAAAGTCTAGGGCATGGTGAAGAAATAAGTAAAACCACAAACTATATTTCTCTTTACCCATTGGTTTGCAAAGCAAATTTGTTGAAAGTATAAATTAGTTATTCTGTGGTTCTTCATATCTTAGTATGCTTAGACAGGCAACAAAGCCCATTATTTTTGGCTGATGTGTCCGTGCCTTAGCCTCACTGCATTTCATAAATCAGTTCTTTGGGTTGTAATTTGGAGGAGTTGCTAATAATGTGACCTATCACTATTGTGATGTGGTCTTCCAAATATATTCACTCTCCCTTCAACATTTTTATCAGGGACACATTTAAAGTAGGGGAAGATATTAGTGAAAACAGAAAATAGTTGTGACTATTCTAAAGTTCATGTCAGTATACATAGGGGGAAACATCTCTGATCTCTGGCTGGTATCCATTAGACATTCAAAGTATGTTTGAAACTCTCGGGTTGTACTTTGGCTAAAAAGACAGGCTCATCAAATGTTTTCACATGGTAATACCTCCAACTGAAACAGAAAGCCACCACTAAATAAACAAACAGCTCTGGAAATAGAATTGTACCACAAAGTACTTAACCAGTATGTATATATTTTTTTAATGATGTTATAGGTATCGTGAAACAATCACCTTATTAAAACTTAAGGAGTTTAAATGACATTTTGGAATCAAATACTAGTCTGTCAGTTTCCCAGAGATTTTTTTCCCCCTTGAATAATTGATTTAACTGAAAAAAAAACTTGCATGCTGATTTTGATTGTATATTTTTTTATATCAACTCGTTTTTGGTACCTGAACTATTGTGTTTATGTGGAATCAGAAGCAGCCCAAGGTAAGACAATGATGTTACTGTTGGAAAAAGTAGGAGGGGAAGAAAGAGAGGGAAGAGAAATATTGAAAAAGAAGAAGGGAGGACAGGAATTGGTAAGTGCAGGTCACTGGTAGGGCTATAAAAGAATACAGAAGGGGGCAATTCAGTGGCTTAGTCAGTTAAGCCTCTGCCTTTGGCTCAGGTCATGATTCCAGCATCCTGGGATGGAGCCCAACGTAGGGCTCCCCTCTCAGTGGAGAGCTTACTTTTTCCTCTCCTTCTGCTACGTCCTCTGCTTGTTCACTCTCTCTCTCTCTCTCTCTCAAATAAAATTTAAGAAAATCTTAAAAAAAAAAAAAGAATATGGAAGAGTGGGGAGAGAAAGACTAGTCTGGGGAAATTTTATTAGGCCTGTAGGAACAGGGCAATTATATCAAAACTAGTTCTGATGAGTAGCCCAGAGGCCCTTTGTTAGAAAGATAAGCACAGATGGCTTGTGTTTTTGTGAACAAAGGTCACACTTTCTTCGGGAGAAGCCACTAGGCAAATTTTGCAGGCGATGGTCTCTCTTGTAGCAGATGCTGTCACTGCTCCACCCACATCCTTTTGGTTCCTTTGCCATTTTCTTGCACCGTGTCCCCCATATGCTTTCACTCCGGACAACCTGCATGGGTGTCTGAGGACCATTGGTGTTGCTTGGGGTGTGAGGACACCTTCAACTTTGTTTCACCTGCACATTCTGGAAGCTATATGTGCTTGGCAACTTACATCCCTCTCCCATCCCCCAGAGCAGCCCTTGAGTGATGATGGTTGCAGCAGTTTGAATACACCAATTCTCCTGCCCCTGGACTCTGAGATGTGGTTGCGCTATCTCTACAGCTCCCCCTGCAGGACTGAGCCAAATTTACCCTCTGTGGGATAACTTTCTTCCCTTCCTTTTTCCTTTTCTTGTGCCTCTACTGGTTGTTTTAAATATGCTCCCTAATACACCTTATGAAACTTTACTTTGGAATCTGCTTCTGGGATCCAATTACCTGCACCCAATTACCTGCAAGTCCAGATTATTCCAAAGACCACTGAAGCAATATTTCATTGTTTGATCCTCAGAGGAGACCCAGCAAGATGCAAGCTTTACTCTATGTGTGGATCTATTCTTACAATGAGAGAGGACATTCCCCTTCCATACAGTCTCCCTCTGCCCACACTTTTCTCTTCAAGAACTTGGCTTCTGCTGGAACACGCTAGCATCTGTCCTGACACAGATGAACCCCATCCTTGGAGACTCAGTTCTCACCATCTCCCTCCTCCTCCCAGTCTCTGCTGTGGTTGCTGAAGCTCAGCTCCATCTGGAAGTCTGACAGGCATTTTTCTCCAGAGCTGGGAGTTATTGCTGGGTGTGTTTGGGAGTTGGCTCAATTCTAACAACCATCCCATCAACCACTGTCTGCCGATGTCACCTTTGCTTGGGTGGGTTGGAAATCACAAGGCAGGCATATTCACTCACAGCCTTGTGGTTTTAATAGACATTTATCACCCAACTCCAGATGAGTGTTAGAAGTAGAGTCAGGGGGTGTGTACTAAAATAGCACCTGGGTTTTTATAATTTTGAAGGAGGCAGCTAAGGCAGTGTTTTCTGGTTCCTTGTGATCCCATAATTGCTCTATGAAGTCATTGTGGCTCACCATATTCAGTGAATCAGTTCTTAGGATTCTAATTTAGAGGGGGCATGTTTTTCTTATTTTGAAATACTATGAAAAATGTGTCTGAATCTAATCATTTCTTCTCCCACACATATAAAAAGAGGACAGGAAATAACTCCTTTTCTCAAAGTTAGAAAATTGGAAGTGGTAATGACTATTTGTCCTTAGGAGGACTGTTCCAAGTGAATCGAGGCTGGAAAAAGCTCCCTGGCTGTTGAAACCACAGAATAGACAAATCAGAAATCCAGATGATTTTGTGATGGCTCTCATCAGGAGGCCAATTTGGGGGCATGTGGCAGAGATGGTACCAGGCTTCTCTTTGAAAAACCCTATAATGAGTGTTTGTTGAACTTGTACTATATGCCCATTAATATGGGGACCAATGCTAGTGGTGGTGGGGGTAAGTTAAACTGACTTTTATTGCCCTTCAGGAATACATTGTTTAAATATTATACTACATTATAAAACTCTGTTAATTTTGATCTCTTTGACCCAGAGATATTTTTAAAAGATTTTATTTATTCATTCATGAGAGACACACAGAGAAAGAGGCAGAGACACAGACAGAAGGAGGATGCAGGACTCAATCCCAGGACCCCGGGATCATGCCCTGAGCTGAAGGCAGATGCTCAGCCACTGAGTCACCCAGGTGCTACATGATCCAGAGATTTTATAGTGACATGAGAGATCTTCCTCAGATGGAAAACATGAGAGTTTTTAAATTTAAAATGCCGCCTTCTTGAAATCAGCTGATTGTACCAGAGATCCCCAAGTCAGCAGTCAACTGCTTCCTTCTAATTCTAGTAACAGAAAAATTGCAGTAAATCATGATTTTATGGGAGCTGTCACTCATATCTTTTCTGTACCTCTTATTTCTTGAAAGTTTCTTGTAGTTAAGCCAATTTTCAAAATACTTTGTTTTGACAATAAATTAATGGAAGTAAACATTTCTGACAGGCATTATAAACTGAAATTCATAACAGTTACATTTTTATCCCTAAGGGTAATTTTCATTAAATAATTATTGTAACAGAAATCACAAAGCTTGTTAAAAAATTAAACAGTACAAAAGTAAAAAGTAACCGGCCCTCTCAAACTCCACTTCTTAGATTTGATCTCAGCAATAGCATGTATATTTAACTAAATATTAAAGTGGAAATGGTATCTGAAGCATTGAGATAGGAGATTCCACAAGGAATTCCACAAGGATTCCATAAGGATTCCAAAGGAGATGGCCAAATAATAGTTATAAACTCATATACTTCCTATGTTGTATAAAGGGTTACCTTTTTTGGAGTTAAGTAAGATTTACCGAAAAGAGTTTTGGAGAGCACCATTGAGTTTTGTAAGTCTGCCCTTCAAAGTAGAGGCGCTTTCCCCTTTATTTTACATCCAAATGGAAGTTAATGAGACCGTGAGAGTTTTTAGGTACCCCTGAAATTTGTGAGCTTGCTGGGCCAATATCTGAGTTCAGTAAAAAAAAAAAAAAATCTAATAGGTGGGAGATTGGCTGGACATAAGTTCTGAGTAAAGAAGAGATTGTTGCTGGTTGGGAATGGTCTATCTCTCCAGAGTTGCAAGAACTAAGGATGGATGAGTGTTTCCCATGGACTGGATACAGTTCATGTGAGAGGGAAAACCAATGTGGGGTCAGCTAAAGTCCAGTTAAAAGTTCCAGCTCAGCAGAAAGAATCAGAAGTGAATGGCCGAACTCCAGAGGCTAAAGGAGCTTCCAATGATAAGTGAGAACAGAGATGTGTCTGCTGGTCTAGCGGAAATAGAGGAGGAATTTCTTCAGGTATAGGTGAAGGAATCTCTGAAGAACCCTTACAAGTGTTCATAAGAGATAAAAATCAGCTTAATCTTTTGTCAAAAGAGTACACTGCATCCATTCATGACAGTGTCAATCAAGTGAGAACATTCTTTGTCTCCCTTTCCTTTGTTCCCCTCCTGGGCTCCAACCCTGAAGGATCAGGGAGCTAAGGGAATGGAATAAGGAACCAGACAACCACCCCTTCTCAGTGATGATTTCCCATCCACAGCAGACCTGAGTTGGGGAAAAGGGAGAAACCTCAAATTTAAATCAAGTTTAGAGTGTTGTGTTTTTGTGAACAGAGGTCACAAAAACCAGTTGAATGATACATTATTACTAAATTGAGACTTTACTGTGACTTAAAATGACTGTAGGAATTTTTATTTTGTAAAAGTAACCAGAAGGTCATGCCCTGCCTAAGTTTGTATCCAGGATCAAAGGGAAAATGACTAACCTCACTAAATAAACATCTAGTGATAGAATACAGCTCAAAAGTCACGCTCTTTAACATGAGAATTATATAAATGCATATATGAGAGTCTATATACATAGACTTAAGACTTAAGACTAAGGTCATATTTATCAATACATGTGCTCAAGGACTAAAGATTCATTGGCATCTACTCAAGAACAGCAGTAATTTTTTACAAAGATTTTATTTATCTATTCATGAGAGACAGACAGAGAGAGTCAGAGACATGGGCAGAGGGAGAAGCAGGCTCTCTGTGGGAAGGGAATCAGCCTCCCTACAAGGAGCCTGCTGCAGGACTTGATCCCAGGACCCCGGGATCATGACCCAAGCCAAAGGCAGACAGACACTCAACCACTGAGCCACCCGGGTGCCCCAACAGGAGCCATTTTAACCGAACTTTCTAAAAGCAGCAATAAGATGTCAAGGAATAAGTAAATGGACCCCTAAATCAATGCAAGAGATTCTTTTGAAATTACATATCATTATATTAATTGTGCTCATTTGCTCAGTCTTATTTTTCAGAGTAACTAACAACAGACAAAACTTTTAAAATCCTATAATTTAACCAATTAAAGTCCAATTCCTGTCACATCACCATCTGATTATGATGAAGAGTGCTCCACTATCTTGTAGCCATCTGAAGCAATGGTCTCCAACTTCTCCTTGGCAGGATCCAGTCTCATGGTCCCAGTCTAACTGCAAGCAGGGCTGAAAAGTACAGACAAATGGATGAATATTTGGTGAGCACTGACTGCCTCTGCCATTTACCATGTGCTCATCAATACTTATTGAGCAAATACTATATAAATTAGATGCCTTTTGGTAGGCAAAATCACAAACTTTAGAATTAGACACACCTGGGCATGAATTCCTACCACTTATTAGGTATTAATAATTAGCTAAGCTCTTAGCCGTGTCTACGTTTCCACAGATAAAGTACCTCCATAGAATTGTCATAAGTAGTAAAGAGGTAAGTCTTTAAAGATCTTGTTACAACAGTACCAAGCTGGTTCTCTTCTACCATTTTGCTGCAAGTCACTATGATAGGATTATATAAGATACAAAAATTTCTAAGAAATGATCTCCATCCTCAAAGAGCATGCAACTCTGGAGATATCAGTAGCATGAATACACAAATAAAAGACATTATGAAAGTGTTAGTATTGATATAAATGAGAGAGTCAGTAAGAATTCAAGGGAAAAGACATCTTGCTATTGAAGACTTTGTGGGAGAGGTTGTAGTTGAACTTGGTTCTGAAGAATGGGAGGATTTCAAGATGACACCATTGGATTTGGAAATTCTGTGTGGACAGAATACTTTGAGTAAAGGTGCAAAGTCAAAAAATTTAAAGGACTATTTGGCAGATGAAAATAGACCAATTTTGGCAGCAAATGGGTGTTTAAAATAGGGTGCTGATGAAAAATAGTCTGAAAAAGTAGGCCAAGTGCATAGATGAAGGAGGGTCTTGAAAGTTAGCTGAGGGGGCTTGAATTTGATCTTGTATTTAATGGAGAATCATACAGGGTTTTAAGGAATAGAGTGATAGTATTGAAGCAGTGCATACAGAAAGAGGCATAATGTGATGACAGGTAATAACAAATGGTCCTCCATGCCACTCCCAAGGAAAGCAGGGAGGAGAGTAAAGAGAAAAAGAACCTTAGAGAATTTTTAATCCAACCTTGATAATTTGTGGATGAGAGAACTGAGATGAAGAAATTAAATGACTAGCTCAAGATTATTTAATGAAGCAGGAATAGGTACAAGATGTTTCTTTTTTTTCTTTAAGATTTTATTAATTAAAAAAATTTATTAATTTATTCATGAGAGACACAGAGAGAGAGGCAGAGACATAGGCAGAAGGAGAAGCAGGCTCCCTGTGGGGAACTGGATATGGGATTCGATTCCAGGACCCCAGGATCACGACCTGAGCCAAAGGCAGACACTCAACCACTGAGCCACACAGGCACCCCAGGTACAAGATGTTTCGATGTAACCACTTTGGTGCTTTCACTTTAGTGACTTCTTTTTAATATCCTGTCAATATTCTGTTAGTTCAGGGCAATTTGGGATTCTCAAGATGCCTTCTTGTCTTTCCTTACAGGAGGAAACTAGTCTGGATGCCCTTGACATGAGTGATAGATTTCTAACATTCCCATGCATGATTATATTTTAGCCCACTCTGTATGTTTTTTTGACCACCTCGTATATGCCAGGCACTGTGCTGGGTATGCTGAGCACTATAAAGATGACAGTGGGATTTCTGCCCTCAAGTATAAGGGATAACTTAGACAAAGCATTTAAAAATGAATAGAGAAGGAATAGAATATTTTAGCTGGGGTTTCTGAAGAGGAAATGTAAGGAAAAAATGGCCTAAAGTTCATGTTTGTAGAGGAATGTATCTCTAGAATTGGATATTCACACACTATTCATACACCAGTAGTGTAGAGCAATCGACACCCCTCCAGTTGCTCTACTAAGCCTTTATCTACTTCACCTGTCTGGGCAAATTTGGTTCCTGGTAGCATACATGGGAGGATTGTAGGGGTATATGAAGAATACTTATTCACACACACACACACACACACACACACAAACACACACACACTTCTCTCTAATCATTATAAATTAATTGCAGTGGAAATTTGTTCTTGTTTTCCTCAATTGTCCATCATCTAATTATCTTCCTTCCTGACCTTTGGACTCAGAGATTATTTAATACAAGATTTCAGGGTTGATTTTTTCCCTTATATCTTAGAAATTTATTAATGACCACATAGATAGTCCTCATTTTAAGGTCAGATGACCATCTAGTTATGCCCCAAAGGTGGGGAGGTAGGAGCAGATTAGACTATGGTAGATAATGGTACCATTTCAATGTTAATTACATTGTGGTTCTATAAGATACTTACTACCATTTTTAAGATGCAAATCCTGATTTAGTGGTAAATGGGCATTATATCTGCAACATTTGAATGGTTTAAAAAATATTAGATACACAGTTATAGATATATATAGATATATGATGTATAGAGAGACAGAGAGAGAGAGAGAGCAAATGCAGCTAAATGTTAACTTTTGGGGGCAGCTGGGTAGCTCAGTCCGTTGGGCATCCAACTCTTGCTTTTGACTCAGATCATAATCTCAGGATTATGAGATCGAGGTCCCCATTGGACTCCATGCTCTACAAGGAGTCTGCTCAGGATTCTCTCTCTCCCTCTGCACCTCCCCCTACTCAAGCACACACTCTCTCTCTAAAATAAATAAACAAAACTAAATGTTAACTTTTGAGGGATCTGGGGAAAGGATAAAGGATATCTGGGAAATCTCTGACTTTTCCCACTAACTGTCTTTAAATCTGAAATTGTCAAAATAAATATGATAAAAATGGATTTTACATCACCACCCAGTGAATGTACACATATGTACATGTCCATTATTTATTCATTAAACTAAGTTTTAATGAATGCCAATCATATTCCATTCTAGGCAATGGATATACCTCAGTGATCAAAATGAACAAAATATCTTCCCAAGAAGCTTACATGTATATATACCACCCCTGTTAATGTATGTATGTGTGTATATGTATATGTCTATCTACATATACATATGTAAGAAGGAAACAAAACTTTTCTTTAAATTATACTTACTATTAGTAGTATATCATGATTTTTAAATTCTATGTCATTTAAAAAAATAAAGCCAATGAGGTAAAAAAAATTTGATTTCATGAACCACTAAGGGATCATAATCTTCAGTTTATAAAGCATAGCCCTGGATCAGAGATATAAAAGCATCAGCCAAAATCCCCTTGAATTTTAAGTGTTCATCCACAGCATCCCACTACACAAATTTGTGAATCCAACCTAAACCTATCTTCTGGTCTCCATTTCTTCCTTTCCAACTGCAAACTTGCCATAGCCTCAGCCATTTCAGACTTGTTCAGTCCAAAATTAAACTCTTGATCTTTCTCTTAAGACTGTTCTTCCTCCAGGTTTCCCATTTCAGGAAATAGCACCTCAACCCACCCATTGCTCATCTTAGAAAGACTGAAGTCATCCTTAACACCTCCTTTTTCTTCACTCCCTACAACGATCAGTAACCAAGTCCTCTTGATTCTCTCTCCTAAATATATCTCAAATTCATTTTTTCTTCTTGTCTGACACTGTTTTAATCTAAATTCACTAGCATCTTTAACCTAAATTATTGTAATAATTTCCCAGTTGATCTCCCTATATCCAGTCTATTCCTATTTCAAGCCTTTACATGATAAAATTATCTTTTAAACTGAAAGGCAATTATGTCATAACTTTTTTTTATTTTCCCAATACTTGTAAGAGAGGCTAACACATCCTTAACAACGTATTAGTTAAGATTATGTTTAACCATGAAGGACAAAAAAAAAAAAAAAAACCAAAAAAACCCTAAAATCACAGCGGATTAATAGGATACAAATTTCTTCTCCCTCACATAAGAGAAATAAGAGATGGGCAGACCAGGGCTGACTTTGTATAACATGATACCTAAGACATGGACATTTTCTACCTTTAGCTGGTATTGCAACATGCGGCTCTTACTCACAGTCAAGAAGGCTGTTTAGTCTCCTGTCATTGTGTCCATCTTCTGGCTAACTGAAAGGAGGAAATTATTTTGACACTTTCTCCCTTAACAGACCATTCTGCTTACCTTGTGTTGTCCACAGTGTATCATACAACCTCTTAGCCATAAAGGAAGTAGGATATAGTCTTTTATTTTTTTAAAGTGGACATCTGGGTTTTATTTCTGGGTAATTTTGATGCTTCTCATTAAATTTCACCATTTGCATGAGAAGGGGAAGGATAGTAGAGAATGTGGTCATTCTATGTCCCACTGCAGAGGCATGAAAAGTGGTAAGGATATCTCGCTGTGATGAACAGGAAATGGCAAGGCAACCAGATGCCTTATGCCTTGCATAGCATTAGGGCCAACAGCCCTTTTCATCTGAGTTCACCTCCTCAAGGGGAGATCTCCATGGAAAGAGCATGACTGACAACATGGCCAGAAAACCCCTCAATCCCATTCATGGGGCAGATGATAAGACAGGCACTCTTCCCTCCCAAGTAACTCAGACTGATGCAGGGCCAGACGTGTCCACAGAAGGTAGCGTGATTGAAATTAAAGGTGTGACACCTCTCTGACACATTGTAGGAGCCCTGGGTTTAGAGTCTTTTATCCAAGCAGATGATACTCAGCTAAAAAAATGGATATTAATAATTGGGTATTCATAATTAAAAGTTTGAAAATGAATATATAGGAACTATTATTAGTTTCTGGCCTTTGAAGTTCTACAAGACTTGGCCCTGACATACACTCCAGCCATGATGGGCATCTCCCTTCAGTGAGCAAACATTCTCCTATCTCTAGATCTTTGCACGTGTTGCTACCCTCCCGAAATACTTTTTTGTTTGTTTCCTTGGAAAGAACTTCTTTGACCTAAAAGACAAGGCAATAATTGCTCTCTAAACTCCTTAGACATTCTCTTCATAGTATTAATTCTGTTACATGTTTATTTATGTAAGCATTTGATTAATATTATTATACTGTATTTGAAATTCTCCAGCATGAGTACTGAGGTATGTGTGTATAAACAGGTTAAACCTAACCTGTATCAACAATTTCGAGCTGACCAATAATCTTATAAATAAGCAAATTTAAACGACTCTATATCCACCGTGGAGGGTTGCCTTATTACATAAGGAATAATAGAAATAATAGAATAATAGAAATTTGACATATTTAAGATATTTGAGGGGTGGCTTGGTTAAACGTCTGACTCTTGATTTCAGGTCAGGTCATGATCTAGGGTTGTGGAATCAAGCCCCGCATTAGGATCTACACTCAGTAAGTAGTCTGCTTGAGATTCTCTCTCTCCATCTTCCTCTGCCTCTCTCCTCTGCACCATCTCTCTTTCTAAAGTAAATAAATCTTAAAAAAAAAAAGATATATGATTGGTTGGGTGGAAGTTGGCAGACCCACTGCATTTGGAGGACCAAGAATTTTTAAAAAGGTAATCCCTTTAAGTCTATTCCAGTGGTACTTATGGTCCAGAGCCCAGCTAGGGTATGGCACGTAGTAGGCATTCATTTTTTGAGTGAGTAGGTAATTTAACTTAGTGTTCACTGTAGAGGTGGCTAATATTAGAATAAAACTAAAAACCCAGTTGAGAGATAAAAAAATCAATATATATATATATATATTTTTTTTTTTTTTTTTTTTGCTGTGTTACCTTGCTGTCAAGTAGAATCAGGTGAGCATTAGTAAATGTCATAGATTATCAATACCTTTATTATTATATAACTGACATAACAAAATTCATCACTTTAAAAGCCTATAATTTAATGGATTTTAGTATATTCACAGAGTTGCACAACTACAATATAATTTGGAACAATTTAATCATTCTCAAATGAAATCCCATACATGTTAGTAATCACTCCCTATCTCCTACTAATTTATTCTGTTCCTGTAGATTTGACCATTCTGTACATTTCATATAAATAACCAACTTCTTTCACTTAGCGTGACATTTTAAAAGTTTATTCATGATGTAGCATGCATTGCTACTTCATTTTTTTTCTATTTCGAATACCATTCCATTCTTTGGAAATACCACATTTTGTTCACCTATTCATCAATTGATGAACATTTGGGTTATTTTTACTTTTTGGTAATTAAGAAAAATGCTATAAGAACATTTGTATGTAAGTCCTTATGTGGACGTATGCTTTCATTTCTCTTGGATATTGTATTAGTTTGCTGTCATTGACTACACAGTAGCTTACTATCTTATTTAGTTCTAGAGGTCTGAAGTTCAAGAACAGTCTCACTGAGCTAAAATCAGGTGTTGGCCGGGTTGTTATCCTACTAGAGGCACCAGGAGAGCAGTTTCCAACTTCCAACCCACATTCTCTGGCTCCTTTTAACAATAGCATCACTCCCACTTCTGTTTCCAATGTCTTGTCTCCTTGTCTCTCCCTTCTGTTGTTACTTCTTTAACTGTCCTTGCTTGCATCATCACACAGGCTTCTCTAACTCTGGCCATCCTATCTCCCTTTTGTAAGGACCCTTATGATTACATTGGGCACTCACAGATAGTACAGGACAATCTCCCCATCTCAAGACACCTGACTTAATCAAGGCACAAAGTTCCTTAGGTGTTGGAAATTAAGATGTGGCTATCTTTGGGGGGCCAAAGTCTGTTTGTTTTTCATTTTATTGTAGCAAAATGATTTAAATTTTGATGAGGTTTAATTTACCTATTTTTTGTTGTTTTGGTGTTGTATATCTCAGAAACTATTGCTTAATCTGAGGTCATAAGGATTTCCTTCTATGTTTTCTTCTAAGAGTTTTATGGTTTTAGCTCTTACATTTAGGTCTACGATCTACTTTGAGGGTGTGTGTGTGTGTGTGTGTGTGTGTGTGTGATATAGGGCTATTTCACTCTTTGACATATGGTTATCCAGTCATCCCAGCATTGTTTGTTGAAAAATTATTTTCTCCATTAAATTGTGTTGTCGCTCTTGTCAAAAATCCATTAATCATAAAAGTAAAGATTTATTTCTGTACTATTAATTCTATTCTATTCATTTATATGTGTATCCTTATGTCAGTTCTACACTCACTTGATCACTGGCTTTGTGCTTAGTTTTGAAATTGGGAAAAATGAGTCCTCCAGGTATGGTTTTCTTTGGTTTTGACTATTCTGGGTTCTTTGTACGTTTATAAATTTTAGGACCATTTGTCAATTTCTCCCAAAAGCCAACTAGGGTTTTGATAAACATTAGAATCTGTAGATTGATTTACAGAATATTTCTATTTTTAATAGTATCAAGTCTTCTGATCCACGAACCTAAGATGTATTTCCATGCATTTAGACCTTTAATTTCTTTCACCAGTTTTGTAATTTTCAGTGTATAAGTTTCATGTTTCTTTTGTTAAATTTACTCCTAAGTATTTATCTTTTTGAGGCTATTAAATTATTTTCTTAATTTTATTTTTGAATTGTTCTTTGTAAATGTGTAGAGATGCAACCGATTTTTTAAAAAGATTTTATTTATTTATTTGACAAAGAGCAAGAGAGAGAGAGAGCACAAATAAGGGCAGAAGCAGAGGGAGAGTAAGAAGCAGGCTCTTCATTGAGCAAGAAGCCTGATATGGGGCTCAGTCCCAGGACTCTGAGGTCATGACCTGAGCCAAAGGCAGACGCTTAACCAACTGAGCTACCCAGGCCCCCCTGATTTTTTTTTAAAGATCTTCTTACTTTTTTAAAAAAATTATTTATTTATTCATGAGACACACACACACACACACAGAGACAGAGACAGAGACAGAGACAAAGACAGAGACACAGGCAGGAGAAGCGGGCTCCATGCAGGGAGCCTGACATGGGACTCCATCCCGGGACTCTAGGATCACATCCTGGGCCAAAGGCGGGCACGCAACTGCTGAGCCACCCAGGGATCCCCTTAAAGATTTTATTTCTTTATTTGAGAGAGAGATAGTGAGAGAAAGCACAAGAAGGTGGGTGGTGGTGGTGAGAGAGAGAAGCAGACTCCCTGCTGAACAGAGAACCTGATGAAGGGCTCAGTCCCAGGACCCTGGGATCATGACCTGAGCTGAAGACAGACGCTTAACTGACTGAGCCACCCAAGTGCACTTACCCAAATGATTTTTTTTTTAAATATCAATCATTTAACCTATAATTCTTCTGAACTCATTTAGTAGTTCTACATTCTTTTTATTCCTTAGGATGTTCTTTATACAATATCATGTCAGCTGCAGAGATTATTTTACCTCTTCTTTTCCAATATGGAGGTCTTTTATTTCTTTTTTCTTGCCTGATTTTTCCAGCTAAAATGTTTAGTGCAATACTGAATAGATATGGCAAGAGTGGACATTGTTTCTGATCTTAGGGGGAAAACCTTCTCTCTTTCACCATTAAGTATGATGCCATTTGCCAGGACTTAAAGGAATAGAAGGAAACTTTGTTTTATTCCTAGTTTGTTGATGATTTTTGTCATAAAAGAGTGTTATCTTCTGTTAGATGCCTTTTTGTATCTATAGAGATATCATGTGGTTTTTGTTCTTTATTAATGTCATGCATTACATTGATCGATTTTCAGATGTGAAACCAATTCTAACATTTTAGATATAGGAAACTTCAGTTCTTATAACATTTATAATACCTGATTTAAGATATTTGTTTAGCAAGTTCAATATCTGAAGTTCCTTTGGAAGGTTTTCTTTTGATTCCTTTTTTTCCTTTTATAAATCTTTACTTTTTTTAAATTCTAAATTGGCCATTTTATTTAAAATTTTTAACTTCAATTTACTTAAATTTGAGTTTAGTTGACACAATTACATTAGTCAGGTGTACAACTAAGTGATTTGACAAGTCTATACATTATGTTATGCTCACCACAAATATAGGTATTTGTGTCCTCTGTCCCATTACATCACTATTATAATATTATTGACTTATTGACTATTCCTTATGTTCTGCTTTTTATTCCTGTAAGTTACTCATTCCATATTGGAGATCTGTATTTTCTTCTTCCCCTCACCCATTTTGCCCCCTCCCATCTGGAAACTATCAGTTTGTTCTATGTATTTATAGTTCTACTTCCTCTTTTTGTTATTTTTAAGATTCCATTTATGAATGGAATCATATGGTATTTGTCTTTCTCAGTCTGACCTATTTCACTTAGCACAATGCCTTCTTGGTCCATCCATTTTTCTCAAACGGTACAATCTTATCCTTTTTATGGCTGTGTGATATTCCATCATTACACAAAACTAGAACAAAGCTAAAATTCTGCATGGAACCACAGAAGACTCCAAACAGGCAAGGCAATCCTGAGAAAGAAGAACAAAGCTGAAGGTATCACAAGTCCAGATTTCAAGATATACTACAAAACTTTAGTGATCAAAACAGTATGGTACTGGCACAAAAATAGATTCATAGAAAAGAATAGAGAACCCAGAAGTAAACCCAATTAATCTATGACCAAGGAGACAAAAATATATAATGAGGACTATAAATTAGGCAGAATATGATGTGGTAACTCTGAACATCAGAGTCCACTATCCTCCCCAGACTTTGTTTTTGTTGCTATTTTGTTGTTATTGCTATTTGTTTTTTCTGTTTGTGTAGTAACATTCCTTAACTAAGTCTTCAAAGTCTGTATTCCCTGTATAGTTACATCACTGAGGTCTTTGCTCAGTTAGCTTAGTGGTCATCTACTGAGAGGTCAACTACTAAGTGCACAAAGCCCGTGTTCTTATTGAGGTTCAATAATTATTTTTCTTTTTTAAGAATAAATGCTCCTCAAATCATTGCAAGCCTTTCATTACTGTTTAGAGTTCTGAAAAAGTTGTTTTCGATGATTCTTACCATCATTTTATTCTTTTTATGGAGAAACAGATTTACATTAGTCCTCATGCTGCCACTCCAGAACTCCTACCCCTTCACAAAAATCTCACTAATTTATTCATATTTGCATCTCATCACTAATTAGAAATAAAAATTATGAAGCAAAACAAACAAACTTGATTCAGCCTTGGACAAAATTAAAATAGATTATAAATCACAGCCATTTGTAATAAGCCTCAAGAAAGAATCAGGTTGACTATTGAGTATTCTGAGTTTTAAAGTATTCTTCCTGTAAAATTAGAATATATACAATACAGAGTTCAGATAGGACCTCAGAGAAAAAAGGGTACATAGACAAAAGGTGAAAAAAATTAGTTATATTTATACCAGTTCTGATAATTATCCAAGATCTTCAATAGGACTAGAAAATTCTTCCCATTTGTTAGCTCAATATCCAGCACAAAATTCATATTTAATTTTTCTGATGTGTAACCTCCAGTTGTGAAGCAAGTAAAAGTAATGCATCCTATTGCTTATTTTGTCAACATATTATATTTGTTATAGGATATGGAATTTGTTCATTTACATTTGTAATTGAATTTACTAGCATTGTATTAATCACTATATAGCTTGTGTAAGCACCTCTAGTAATCTGGAAAACCACAGACCCTGGGATCAAATTTTCTTCTCCCATAGTGCATAAAATCAAATGTAAATTAATAGATCCAAATTCAAATGCAAGAGGAATCCTGGATTTTTTGACAGTAGCTTGCTATTGAACATTATATACATTGGGTGTATGTGATAAGCACAGTTAAGTTTATTGACAGAGACATGCTTAAATTCATAGAGATTACTACCAGCAATAGGAGTAAAAGGTGACTCTCAATGTTTTAGACAATGCAACCGGGTACAGAAGAACAATTTATAGAAAACTATAAACTTTTTAAGAAATTTGAGGATACATTTATATTTTCACTGCTTATAGTATATGTTTTGGATTGACACTGAAGCCACCTTTTAAAAACAGTTGTGTTGATTCATCATGAAAAACAAAGTACCTGGTGATTTGACATTTTTATATTGTGCCTTTTACCCCCAACACTTGTTCTGTTTCAAAACCTCTGAGATGATACGAAGAAGTGCATGAAGAAGATAAGTTCAGTTGCCATGCGCTGAGTAGTTCAAGATATACTGATTCTGTGGGAACTGGGTGGTGTTCCATTTTGACCACAAACACTCCCCTTCTTGAGTTGGATCAAGTGGAATCAAAGGTGACTCTGTGACTATTTTTGGGCAAGGGGCAGTTTATTGATGAATCAACTATTAGCAACATGTCTTTCTTGCAGATAGCTGAGTCAGAGCAAACTTAAGGCAAATATTCTGACAGCTTTTGAAGAAGAATTTGCAAGTTGTTTCCTCCAGTCTGGCACAAACCCAGATAATTGAACAAAATTTGTCTTTTTTTTTTTTTAATCAGTTGTATCTGTTTTTTCTTTCTTTTAAAATAAAATTGACTCAAAAGTTTCCACTGAGTTCCAATCAATATGTCATGGATGGGCCAAGTCATCCTGGCAGAGGGAAGAACTGAGATTGTATTCCTGAGGAATGTGCCAGGTGTTAGATTTCTCTAAGGGAGGGCGGGAGTAAATTCAGAAGCTCCAGAGACCTGGTGGCAGTAAAGGTAGAAGGCTGCGCATGGCCATACTTAAGGCTGAGCAGTGCTCATGGTGAATATTGGCAGACTTCTATGGCTTGTTTCCTTGTTTCCCTACCATGTTACTTGAATAAGCCATTTGGCTACATTTACACCTCCTTTCTCCAGCTCCTGAAAGTAAGAGATATTGTGGTGAAGGATGGTGTAACTTTAACTTTTCTGCAAAAATATATTCTTGGATAGCTGAATATACATTTAGTGAATTAAAACATATAATTTCACTGAAATAGTATTTTTGAGATTTGTTCTTCTTTTCCATGATTAATCTTCAATTGGCAATATTACTGACATACTAGCTTCATGTGTCTCTGTCCTCAGCTTGTTTGACAAGGAGTTAATAATTTTTAATGGAGAACTTAAGATAAAGCTTTTTTTAGAATATTTATATTTTCCATATAGATGTAAGATTTGGAGACACCCGTAGGTTAGTGGAGCTCAGAATGAGAAGGGCTATGAATTCTAAAATGCGTCATTTTATAACAACAAAAATAAAAATTGAAGTATTTGTTTTTAATGTGGCTGATATTAATATTTTGATTAATGACAAATTATCAGCTGTAACAGCTACAACTAGTTTTGACAGGAGCAGAAAATTTCTTTGGGATCCTCAGAGCAGCCTACATCAAAAGTGTAGCCATGTGTCTGGTTGCGTGCACATGTTTGCATGAGCACACACAGTACGAGGACTGGTTTCATTTGCCCTAGGAAAAGAAATCTGAGTCTACTTTGGAGAGGGAGTGGTCATGCGGCAGAAAATGGGGCCACTGGCTATGGATCCATGGGATGATAAAGTAAGAGCTTAACCCAGTCTTTCAAGGACCAGTTTATACCCTGGGAAGTAATTGTATATTCAAACAAAAAGAGCTGACTCTGAAAACTGTGACAATGAGGTGTCAAGCATGCTTGATTCAATTTTGCACTGAAGGTATTGACTTAAACACTTCTCTTTTTTTATTGTAAACACCTCTCTTACATAACTACTGTGTCTGTATGGAAATATGGACTTATATTGCTACAAAATACAAACAAAAAAAGACATTATGCAGCACTAAGCTTCAAGAGCAACACTGAGTAATAATAATAAAAAGTAGCAATGGTGAATTGATGGGATTCTACATCCTTTTATGCCTGATAGTAGGAGAGGATCAATTCCTCCCCTTGGAATGAGTAAATCTGTAGGATTAGTGGGCAGCATATACCAGGAAGAGGGGATGATCCTCAAAGGGAAACTACTAGACTTTCTAAATAGAAGATGGCTGGGGGGGGGGGAGGTGTCTAGTGATTATTTGGAAACATGAAATACATGTAACCATAGTATTACTTAGATTTTATATCAGTAGGTAAAAGACAGTCATAGAAAAAAGAACACATCACATATGGGAAAACAGCAATAAGAATTATCACTGACTTTTCCTCAGCAGCAAGACAATGGATGACAATGGAATGACATCTTTTAAAAGTTTAAATAAAAATAAAATTGTTAATTTAGAATTCTATATCCAATAACAATATTGTTCAAAAATGAAACAAATTTTAATGATGTTTTTAGATATGTAAAAATTGAGAAAATTTGTCACTAGCTGAACTACACTACAAGAAATGTTAGTAAAGATTTTTCATACTGAAGTCAAATAATGTCTAACAGAATCTTAATCTTAAAAAAAGGAATGAAATACACCAGATACAATAAATATGTAAACAAATGTAAAAAGTTTTTATTGCTTCTTAATTTCCTTTAAAAAATTCTTATTAAAGCAAAAGTAACCAATAATGAAGATGAGACAGATTAATTAAGGAAAAAAAACCTCAATAAAAAGAAAGCAGAAAAGGAAAAAGAAACAAAAACAGTTGAAATAACTAGAAAACATACTAAGATAATAGACTTAAAACCAGTCATCAGTCATCAATTAAACCCAGACTAGTTTACAAAGCAAGACTTAACTGTACACGATTTTTGAAGGATATACTGTAAATATGAAGACACAAGCTAGATATAAAGGATGAAAAATATTTACCATAAAAATACTAATCATAAGAAAATAAAGTGGTTATTTTAGTATCAGAATAAATAGGCTTCAGTACAAGAAGAATTATCAGAAATAAAAAGGAACATTTCATAATAATAAAAAGACCAATTCTTCAAGAGGATATAACAATCTTAAGTGCACATATGTATAATAAAATGATTTCAAAATACATGAAGAATTGATGGAACTGAAGAGTGAAATAGACAATTCTGCCATTATAACTTGGAAACTTTAACATTCCTTTCTTGATACTTGATAGAAAAGATAATGCTTGGCCAAGTTTATCTAGACACTTACTGCTTTTATAGATCACCAGGTGCAACAAGTTCAGAATACATTCTTCAAAATAGGTATATACAATAACATAGGCTATAAAATAAGTCTTTTTTTTTTAATTTTATTTATTTATTTATGATAGTCACAGAGAGAGAGAGAGAGGCAGAGACACAGGCAGAGGGAGAAGCAGGCTCCATGCACCGGGAGCCCGACGTGGGATTCGATCCCGGGTCTCCAGGATCGCGCCCTGGGCCAAAGGCAGGCGCCAAACCGCTGCGCCACCCAGGGATCCCCTATAAAATAAGTCTTGATAGATTTCTTGATAGGCTTGAAAACAGAGTATATTCTCTGGCCACAATAAGATTATACTATAAATCAACAACAAAAAATTCTAGAAAAATCTTCAAATAATTGGAAATTAATCACTCATTTTTAACAATCCTTGAGTAAAAGAAAATGTCACAATTGAGCCAAGTAATAACAAAAAAGTAACTTATTAAAACAAGTAATATGTAGGAAAGAAGTATTTAGAAATAAATTTATAGATTTTTTTAAAGATTTAAAAAATATTTTATTTACTTATTCATGAGAGACAGAGGCAGACATAGGCAGAGAGAGAAGCAGGCTTCCTGTGGGGAGCCTGATGAGGGATTTAGTCCCAGGACCCCAGGATTACCATCTGAGCCTAAGGCAGATGCTCAACCACTGAGCCACCCAGGTGCTCCAAATTTATAGATTTAAATGTTTATATTAGAGACACCTGGATAGGATAGCTCAGTTAGTTAAGCATCTGACACTTGATTTTGGCTCAGGTCATGATCTCAGGATCATGAGATTGAGCCCCGTTTAGGATTCTCTCTCTTTCTTCCCATGCCCCTCTCCACCACTTGCACTCTCACTTGTGCTCTTTCCCTCAAAAAAAGAAAAATACAGGAAAAACATTTGACAAAATACAAAACTAATTAATGATGAAAATTCTCAATGAGAATGAAACTTACTCAACTTGATAAAGGATGTCTACGAAAACATGCAATAACATCATACTTATTAGTGAAAGATTAAATATGCAATCCTGCCTCCAAGATTAAGAATATTGCAAGATAATACTGTCATTACCCAAAGTTGTACTAGGGATCTTAGCCAGTGTAATAAGGGGAGAAAAAGATATAAAAGACAAAGATTGGAAAGGAGGAAGTGAACTGCCTTTATTTATAGACATATAAATATTCTCTCTATAAAAAGTCCTAAGGAGTCTGTATAAAGAAATGTCAAGGGCAGCCCCGGTGGCTCAGCAGTTTAGCACTGCCTTCAGTCTGTGGTGTGATCCTGGAGACCTGGGATCAAGTCCCATGTTGGGCTCCCTGCATGGAGCCTGCTTCTTCCTCTGTGTCTGTCTCTGCCTCTCTCTCTGTCTCTGTGTCCCTCATGAATAAATACATAAAAATCTTAAAAAAAAGAAATGTCAAGTAAAAAAAAAATAATAGAACAAAGTTACAAATGCAAGGTCAATACATAAAACTTAATGTTTCCATATGCTATCCATGAATAATTGGGAAATACCATCTACTATAATATAAAAAACAGAGCATCATCAAAGGTAAATTCAATGAAAATATGTGCAAGACATATACACTGAAAATGTAAGACATTGATGAGATAAATTATAGAAAACCTAAGTAAAAGGAAATATCCATGGAATGGAAGACTTAACATTGTCAAGAGGTCAAGTCTTCCCAATATGACGCAAAATTTCAATGCAATCCTAATAAATTTTTGTAGATATTAGAAAACTGATTTTAAAATTTACAAAGAAATTCAAGATTTAGAGTAGTGAAAACAAACTTGAATGACAATGAAATTAGAGGACTTATGCTATGTGAATTCACTACTTACACTGTATTTACAGTAACTATGAATCATTATATAGAAGCTATATATGATATATATATGTAAATACATAAAAAATATCAATCAAAAGACACGATAAAGAGCCCATACATAGACCCTCATATATGTGTTTAGTTGATCTTTGACATATTCACCAAAGCAATTCAAAGAGAAAAAGAAGTCTTTTCAACAAATGGTGTTAGAGCAACAGAAAAAGTGTGGAAATTTCAATTTACAGTAGACACAAAAATTTATTCTATTTCATAGATCTAAATGTAAAAGCCAAGCTTATAAAGTTTAGAGAAGAAAACCTAAGAGAATATCTTTGTGACCTTGGGCATTCAAAAATTTCTTGAACAGGATCCAGGAATAGTTATCTATAATATAAACTGTTGAAATTGAATTCATTGAACTAAAAAAAGTTCTGCTCTTTGAAAAACATTTTGCACTGTAAAAAAAAAATAGTAGAGCTACATACTGGAAAAAATTCTCAATACACATATCTGACAGTAAGCACATATATTCATATATATTATGTACACATACATATATATATATAAACTCTTAAAATGCAAAATAAGAAAACAATTCAATAAAAATGGGCAAAGACTTGAAGAGACATTTAACAAACAAGATATATCAGTAACCAATAAGCACATTTTAAAATTATCTGCATTGTTAGTTATCTAAAATGAAAATTAGAACTACAATATATAGCACTAAGCAATTATATAATGGTTAACATTAAAAAGACTAAGAATACTTAATATTCATGACCATATGGAGCAACTAGAATAACCATATATGACAAAGGGAGTGTAAACTTATATAACTAGTGGGGAAACTAGTTTAAAAGTTTCTTGTAAAGTCGAAAACAAAACAAAAGTACCCTATCACCCAGATATTATACTTTTAGATATTTACTCAAAAGAAATGTAAATATGTCTCAAAAAGATCTGTACAAGAACATTCATGCAACTTTACATATAATGGTCAGAAACGAGAAAAGCCTAAATATCAATAAAAGAATAAACTGCCATGTATGTATACAATGGAGTACTAATCACAAATGAAAAGAATGAATTTCTAACTCATGCACAGCATTCATGAACCTCAAAAACATTGAGCCAAAAAGCTAAAATCAAAGAGTATTTTTGTGTGACTCCATTTATAAGAAACTTAAGTACAGGTAAAACTAAGATAAAAAGAATATTATTGCTTGGAATTCAGGACTTGGTGCTGTTTTTGGAGGGCACAGGACAATTTTCTGGAGTGAATGGAAAATTTCTGCCTTGACAGTGGTGTCGGCTACACATATGAATGTGTTTATTAAAACTAGATGAAAAACTTAGCATTTCTACATTTCACTATGTATAAGTTACATATTATTCAAATGTATTTAAATATAGTATTTTCTACGTTTCACTATGTATTACATATTATTCAAATGTATTTAAATATAATATTTTAATATGTAAAAATACTAGAAAGAAACAGAATTTAAAAATAAATCAAAGAGTAGGAAAGCCTAGAAATTGGAAAGGAAAAATAGATAAATTTGCAAATTTGAGTATATAAAAATTGTAATTTATGTATGGCAAATAAAGGAGCATAGGTAATGTTAAAATGTGGATAACAAACTAGAAAAATGTATTTAATAGAGCAAAGGACTAATTAAAATCTAAAGAGCTCTTACAAATCATTATTATAAATAATTATCCACTGGAAAATAAAACATGAACAGGGAGTTAAAAGAAACATATATAACATGTATATACATATATATTATATACATATTTATAAAAAACTAAACACAAATATGTATATATATAATATACATACAACATCACACATGAAATGATGTTGTACCCCACCCATAATAAAAGAAATGCAAATTAGCTAATAATTCAAATTTTTAACCAATCAGATTTGTAGAATACATAGCATTTGATAAAACAGAGTACTGGTTATGAAAATGTGTTTCTACATTTTTGGTGAAGTATAAATAAGTGCAAACTCTCTGAGAGGCAATGTACCAATTCTCATGTGTTGGGGTACATATCTTTGAATGTACATATCTTTGAACTCAGAAATTGGACTCCTAGAACACATGTACAAAATACAGTGTTGTTTGTGATGACAAATGACTGGAAACAATATGGAATTGGTTTAACAAATTGTGATTACATTCAGACATTGTTTACATAAAGTCATGAAAAAGAACAAGGAACTTTACATGGTGATACAGATCTATCTAAAAGATAATTTGTTAATGAGGAGCATAAAGGCATATCTATATATCTGTGTGAATAAAAATGGATAAATGTAAATATAAATGTAATATATGTTCAGAATATGTAGGAGGATTAGTAAGAAACTCAACAGAAATTATCTAATGGGAAGGGGACAGTGGTACTGAGACAAGGTTGGGAAATGTGCTTATTTTTCATATGTGACAACAAAAAGTATTTTTTGCAATATTTATATATTTATAGTATTTGTGTAGATCTGGCATAGAGAAGATGGTAAGAAATGTTGAATAGATAGATGAACAAAGTTTAAGTTAGCAGGAGTTTTTTCTACACAGGCATTCACTGTCTATTGTTTATCTATTCTCTAATTTATCTCCACTCTAGTCTATTATTTCATTCCTTCTAATATCTTTGGGTTTGCTTTGCTCTGATTTTTCTAGATCCTTATGGTGTATAGTTAGATTATTATTTTTATATCTATCTTCTTTTTAATATAGTTGTTTGCAGCTATAAATGTCTTGTGTAGCAATGCTTTTTGCTGTATCCGCTAGGTTTTGGTGTGTTATGTTTCTGTTTTCATTCATTTCAAGGTACTTCTAGTTTTCCTCGTGATTTCTTCTTTGACTCATTGGTTAAAAGTGTGGTGTTGACTTCCAATATTTGTAAGTTTTTCAATTTTCCTTCTGTTTCTGATTTGCAGTTTCATTCCATTGTGGTCATAACAGATACCTTGTATAATTTTAATCTTTTTAAACTTATTAAGACCCATTTTGTGGTTTAACACGTGGCCTGCTGGGGAGAATTCTCCATGGACCCTTGAGAAGACTGTGTATTTGGAAGTTGTTGGGTGCAGTGTTCTGGACAAGTCCTTTATTTTCTTTTGATCTTTCTGTTCAATCCACTTTCAAGAATGGGCATCAAATCATCATGTCCATCTTAAACTTACACAACGTTATATGTCAATTATGTCTAAGTAAAAAAAGAAATAAAAGAACTTAAAGTCTCCAATTATTATTGTAGAACCACTTATTTCCCTATTCAATTCTGTCAATTTTTGTTTCATATTTTAAGATTCTATTGCTAGGTGAATGTATGTTTATAAATGTTATATTTTCATGGTGGTTTGAATCTGTTGTCAATATATGACTTTGTCTCTTGTAAACTTTTTTGACCTAAAGTCTAATTTGTCTGACGACAAGATAGCCATCCTAGCTCTCTTTTGGTTGCTGTTTGCATGGAATAGCTGAGTAGCTATTGAAAGTAAAAAGCTTTTACTTTCAATACATTTTTTTTTTTAACAGGCTCGAATTAATTTTATTTATTTTTTTTTTTGGTGCTTTTTTTTTTAATTTATTTTTTTATTGGTGTTCAATTTACTAACATACAGAATAACACCCAGTGCCCGTCACCCATTCACTCCCACCCCCCGCCCTCCTCCCCTTCTACCACCCCTAGTTCGTTTCCCAGAGTTAGCAGTCTTTATGTTCTGTCTCCCTTTCTGATATTTCCCACACATTTCTTCTCCCTTCCCTTATTTTCCCTTTCACTATTATTTATATTCCCCAAATGAATGAGAACATATAATGTTTGTCCTTCTCTGACTGACTTACTTCACTCAGCATAATACCCTCCAGTTCCATCCACGTTGAAGCAAATGGTGGGTATTTGTCATTTCTAATAGCTGAGTAATATTCCATTGTATACATAAACCACATCTTCTTTATCCATTCATCTTTCGTTGGACACCGAGGCTCCTTCCACAGTTTGGCTATCGTGGCCATTGCTGCTAGAAACATCGGGGTGCATGTGTCCCGGCGTTTCACTTTCAATACATTTTTTACTTTCAATCTCTTTGTGTCTTTATATATAAATTGAGTGTTTTGTAGACACAATATAGATGAATCATGTTTTTTTTTTATCCAATCTACTCAACCTTTTAAAGTTTTTAATTAAATTCCAGTTAGTTAATATACAGTGAAATGTTAGTTTCAGGTGTACAATATAGTGATTCAACACAACAGCATTGCTCATCACAACCAGTGCACTCCTGCCCCATTCTTCGTTTTTAATAGGAGAGTTTAATGCATTTCCATTTAAAGTTATTACTGATAAGAAAGGATTTACACCTGCCATTTAGTTATTTGTTCTGTAAGCCTTACATGTCTTATTCCTTTCTTTCATTACTGCCTTCTTATGTATTTATTTCTTTTCTTTTTTTCTTTTGTATTTAGTTGATTTTTATAATGTGCCATTTTGATTCCCTTCTTTACTGTCCTATGCATTTAAAAAATTATTTTCCTAGTGATAACCTTGGAAATTAAAATTCATATCTTAAACAACTAAATAATAATATCATTTCAGAATATCAACTCAGTTTTAGTAGTATAGAAGCACTCTACTCCAATGTATCTCCATTGCTCCCCCTTTGTTTTGTTATTGCTACAGATATATTTTTACCCATTGTTTGCCCTTAACATAGATTCACAATGACTGTATTATACATTTGAATTTCAAATCACATAGGGAAAAAAAGAAAAATTATAAGCCAAAAGTATAATAATACTGAATTTATATTTACCGATGTGGTTTCCTTTACCAATGTTCTTTATTTCTTCCTATAACTTTGAGTTATTGTCCAGTGTCCATTTTTTAAAATTATTTATTTATTTATTTATTTATTTATTTATTTATTTATTTATTTATTTATTCCTGAGAGACACAGAGAGAGTCAGAGACACAGGCAGGGGAAGAAGCAGGCTCTCCACAGAGACCCTAATGTGGGGTTCAATCCCAGGATCCAGGATCATGCCCCAAGCCAAAGGCAGAAGCTCAACCACTGAGCCACCCAGGGGTCCCATCCAATGTCCATTTCTATCAGCCTGAAGAACTCCTTTAGCATGTCTTATAGTGAGGATTACTGGTAATATATTATCTCAGCTTTTATTTTTCAGGAAATGTCTGAGATTTTCTTTTATTCTTAAAGGATGGTTTTGTCAGATATAGCACTCTTGTTTGATGGTGAATCTTTTTTTCCTTTAAATATGTCAATCATCCTACTGCCTCTTGCCTCCATGGTTTTTAATGAGAAATTAGTTGTTAAGCTTATTGAGGATATAAGACAAATTGCTTCTCTATTGCTACTTTAAAATTTTTCTCTTTTCCTTTAGATTTCAGCAATGTGACTGCATCTCAGCTTGGAGATCTTTGAGTTTCTTATTTGTAGTTCATTGAGCTTCTTAGATATATATTTTCATTACTTTCATCACATTTAAGAAGTTCTTCAAATTATTTCTTCAAGTGTTTTTTTCTGCCTTCCTTTCTGTTCTCCTCCTGGCATTCCTACAATGCAGATGTTGATCTGATTGATGGTGTCCAACAGGTCCCCAAGGTTCTGTTTATTTTTCCTTCTTTCTGTTCCTCATTCTCAATTAGTTCACTGCCTATATTCAAGTTTTCTAAGACTTTCTTCTACATGCTCAAATTTGGTTTTGAGCTCCTGCAGTGAATTTTTCTTTTTTTTAAATTATTTATTTCTTTATTTGATAGAGAGAGAGAGAGAGAGAGAAAACACAAGCAGGGAGAGGAGCAGGCAGAGAGAGGGAGAGGAAGAAGCAGGGAGCAATTCTGTGGGGCTCGATTCTGGACCCTGGGATCCTGACCTGTGCCAAAGGCAGATGCTTAACTGACTGAACTACCCAGGTTCCCCTCCAGTGCATTTTTCATTTCAGATAACTTTCAACCCCAGAGTTTACATTTGGTTCCTTTTTATAATTTCAATCTTTTTGTCGATATTCTTATTTTGTTCATACATATCATAAAAATTTTCTGTAGTTCTTAATCCTGAGTGTATGTACGTATGTATGTATGTATGTATGTATGTATGTATTTATTTATTTATTTATTTATTTATTTATTTTTAAAAGCTCCTAGGCAATGTTGTTAATGTTTTTTTTAAAAAAAATTTAAATATTTTATTTATTTATTCATGAGAGACACACACAAACAGAGAGGCAGAGACACAGGCAGAGGGAGAAGCAGGCTCCATGCAGGGAGCCCAACGTGGGACTCGATCCCGGGTCTCCAGGATCATGCCCTGGGCTGAAGGCGGCCTAAACTGCTGAGCCACCCGGGTTGCCCCGTCCTGACTGTATTTTAGACAGATGATTTATCATTTCTGATAAGTAATTTTAATACCTGGGCTTTCTCGGTGACGATTTTTGTCATTTTCTTTCCTGTGAATAAACTATACTTGTCTTTGCATCACTTGTAATATTCGTTGTTTTGTTGAGAACTGGACTTTCTGAGTTTTATAATATGGCAACTGGAAATGTGATTCTCTGACATGCTAAGGAGTATTGATTTCTCTCTTTTGAGAGCTGGAGCAATCTGTTTGTGATTTTTCTAATCCATCTTCTGCAAAATGTATATTCTTTATTGTGTGTGTCCCTGATATTTCTGTTCCATTATATCGGCTGTCATCTAGTGACCCAATGAAAATTTCCTTAAATATTTGGTTCCAAAAAGACAAAAGAATATAAAAGGGCCGTGGATCTTCAAATCTTCTGACAGAGGTCACTGAGCATTGCCACTACAGTTGAGAAAGCTGAAACTAAGTCCCTCAGGACACTTCCCCAGAAACATGGGCAACCATCCTCACAGCCACGATGGGGCTGAAGAATAGGGAATGGTGGCTGGTTCACGTATCCCACATTTTTACCTAAGAATTTTGCATGAAGTTACTGTATGAGTGCATTTTTAAATTAGTGTATATGGTGTTTGTCTATCTATCTAAAATTTCATTTCTTTTTCCACCAACTATCATGTTTTTAAAAACTGTGGTAAAATATACATAACAAAAAATATATATATGTTCTTAATAATTTTTAAGTGTACAGCTCAGTGGCATCAAGTATATTCATATTGTTGTACTACTATCACCACCATCCCTTTACAGAATGATTTTTACTTCCCAAACTGAAACTCTGTAGCCATTTAACCCTAATTTCCCATTCCACCGACCCCCAGACCCTGGCAATAACCATTCTACTTTCTGTCTCTGTAAATTTGACTACTATAGGTTCCTCAGCTAAGTAGAGTCATAACAGTATTTGTCCTTTTGCAACTGACCTATTTCATTTAGTAGAATATCCTTCACATTCATCCATGTGTCAGAACTTCCTTTTTAAAGGCTGACTAATATTCCATTATATGAATGTATCACATTTTGTTTATCTATGCATTAGTTGACCAACATTTGGATTGCTTCCACCTTTTGGCTGTTGTGAATAATGCTGCTCTGAACATGGGTGCACAAATATCCATTTGAGCCCCAGATTTTAATTCTTTGGGATATATACCTGGAATTGCTGGATCATCTGGTAATTCTATGTTTATTTTTTTCAGGAACTACTATATGATTTTCACAGTAGCTGCATAAGTTTACATTCCCATCAAAGGTGCAGAAGGATTCTAATTTCTCCACATCCTTACCAACACTTGCTATGTTTTAAATAGTAGCCACCTTAATAGGCGTGGCATCATTTTCTCAAAGCCAGACATGTTTCTTCAAACTGCCACATTATACTCCAGAAATGTGATTGCACATTATTTTATGCGTATTTTCTCCCAGGGTGGACACCCAGATTACATCCACCACCCCACCATCACACATAAAGCTGTAGTAACATCTTCACTCATGTTCTCTTTTGAATCTGTGTGAAACTTGTTTGGGCATATATCCTCAGGAATGGAATCTCAGTGTATGAAAATATGTGTGCTCTTAAGCTGACTAAGTCATCAAAGTAAAATCATATTGCTCTCTGGAATAGCTACACTGGCTTATACCCTGCCAACAACATATGAGGATTCTCCATCTCCACTATCTATTACAAAAACTTAGCAGTATACAGCTTTCTATCTTATGCAGTCTTACATGTAAGAATTTAATTTTTTCTTATATCAAATTATGTTGAGCATTTCTTCCAATGATTATAAGCTTTGTGAATTTTTTTATATTAAAAACACCCTATTCAGATCTTTTGCTCATTTTAATTTTGGATTCCTAAATGTTTTGTTTTGTTTTGGCACTGACAGGATAAGCACTGATGTTCTGGATATACTTTTTTAAGATTTTATTTATTTATTTGAAAGAAAGAAAGAGAGTGTGAGAGAGGTAGAGACCTTGAGCAGGGGAAATGGAAGAGGGAGAAAAAACTCCCTGCTGAGCAGGGAGCCTGATGCAAGATTCGATCTCAGAATCAGATCATGACCTGAGCTGAAGGCAGACACTCCAACTGAGCCACCCAGGCACCCCCATGTTCTGTATATTAATCTTTTTAGACATTACATATTCTTATAATCTGCCATGTGTTTATTGTTTGTCTGTAGTGTTTTCATTAAAGTTTTTAATTTCAATAAAATCATTTAAACAATTTTTATTTTATTTTTTTATTTTTTTTATTTTTTATTTTTTATTTTTTATTTTTATTTTATTTTATTTTATTTTATTTTTTTTTATTGGTGTTCAATTTACTAACATACAGAATAACCCCCAGTGCCCGTCACCCATTCACTCCCACCCCCCGCCCTCCTCCCCTTCCACCACCTCTAGTTCGTTTCCCAGAGTTAGCAGTCTTTACGTTCTGTCTCCCTTTCTGATATTTCCCATTTTAAATCTATGCATTACATTGTTTTGTTTTAATTAACCTTCCTCTGCCCATAGTTCACAGAAAAGTTTCTTCTAAATTTTACTCTATGAACTCAAAAATTTTACCTTTCTTGTTTTTCAATCCACCTTGCATCCACCTTTATATGTAGTATTGTTAGGAAGAGATTTGCTTTATTTTTCTTCACATAATGGGAGAAATATGCTTTCTACATATTTTCTCCACTTAATTTTCTCTCCATTATCTACTAATCAAGTTGTTTTTCTCCATTAATTTGTAATAATCTCTTCATCAGATATTTTGTTAGTATATACACATATGGTATGTAGTACTATATACACATATACATAGCTCTTTTTGTACTCCATTCTATTTCATTGCTCTATTTATCTGTTTGTTTCACCAAGACACAGGTTTTTAAAAAATCATAATGATACTTTATACGTTGAATTATATGAAATTACTAATATTCAGTCGTTTTTGACCTACAAAAATGGTGATTTCATGTGGTTCCACTCAATAGTATATCTTCAATCTTTTTTTTAAAGATTTTATTTATTTATTCATGAGATACACAGAGAGAGAGAGGCAGAGACACAGGCACAGGGAGAAGCAGGCTCCACGCAGGGATCCCGATATGGGGCTTGATCCCAGCACCCCGGGATCACGCCCTGAGCCAAAGACAGATGCCCAACCCCTGAGCCACACAGGTGTCCCATATATCTTAAATCTGATGGAGCAAAAAGTCCCTTCTCTTTGCTCTTTTAAAAAATCTGTTTATATGCATTTATTTTGCTAAATTCTATTTTAAGTTTAATTAATTTAGTTTTAAAATCCAACTAGTATTTTAAGTTTCATTGAGTTTTAGATCAATGTAAGGAAAATCATAATATTGAGATAGATCATTTAAGAACATAGAGTATCTTAATTTATTCAAATAATTTTTAATATTCTTTATGAAAGCTTTAAATTCTTCTATACAGAAATATATATATATATTCTGATTTAATTTGTAAATCCTTTAATTTTGTTATTTTGAAAAATATGATTTTGCATTTTATTTTGAGTCAGTCTTTACTGGATTGGAGAAATACTATTGAGTTTTCTAGATTGTGCTTCTATTAGATATCTTACTGAACTCTCTTATTCTAATTATTTTTCTATTAGAAGTTTGTTGATTCTATTTGTTTTTCTAGATAGATGGTAATATTATCTATAAATAATGATAGTTTTACCTCTTTATTTCCAATCTTAAAACTGTTTCCTTTTCCTTCCCTATAACATTAACCACTACTGTGTTGAAATACATGGTAATAAGGAACCCTTATTTGTTCTTAGTCTTTAGAGGAAAATCTGGTTTCTTCATTCTTGTAACCTTTAACATTTGGCATTCTCTTTGTACGTATTAACATTCAAAATGACCTCAGAACATTCAACCAGCTTCCTGGTCCAAATCCCTCTCTTCATGGCTTAAAAAATCACATTCATTATTAATTCAACTAGAAGTAGGGTGAGGTAAAATTGTTTTTTTACATTATGTATCTCCCTAGTCCTTGTGCTGGTCAAAATGCATCTTTTTTTTTTTTTGTATTTCTGTATAAAATAACCAAATCCTTCTATCTAAACTTTGACACCTCATGAAAAACTGAAAGGAAGACATGTGGCTTACTGAAGGTCCTCTTTATTTCCAAAAAGAGGGAACTCCTTATTTCTCCCTAACCTGTCAAGGGAGGCATCTTAATATTCTCAAAGTCATATTTCAAATTTTTGCACCGATAGCAGCCTCTAAAATGTGTCCAATGTTTGTGAGATAATTAGTAACCTTCTAGGGTCTTTCCCCTAGCAACCTCAATACCTACCTTTCACACATGCCATCTTATTACTGACAATGATGGCATTCCATTTACTGTTTTAAAACTGAACTTTACTTTTCGGTTTATAAATATGTTTTAAATACAAAAGGTTTGGCTAATTTAAAAAGCAGTTTGATTTGAAATATCTGTCTATTCACTATCTAAAAGAAAAATGAAAACTCACTTCCAGTATTATGCTACAGAGTCATTATTACTCACAGTTATATTGATCTTCCCCTTCGTTGTTTGAGAAGACAAAATATTTGTACTCTAAAACTGTCATTAAAAGTCAAGTCTTGAGATTTGTCTTTGGTTCCTAGACCTCCCATCCCATTTTGTTGTCCTACTATTTTGGACTATAAATAGTATATATAATTATTATATTATATTATATTATAGTATAGTATAGTATAGTATAATTATATACTATAAATAGTATATATAATAGTATATATATAATTATATATAATATAGTCCTCAACTATAAATAGTTGTTATAAAACTGCAAGCCCTAATGGAGAAGTTATTCAACGCAAATCAATATATGATAGACAAGTTAATATCTGGTTTGTGATGAAATGGATCCTGATCACTTTTCCCATTTTTTAAGGCAACATAAAGTAGGAATGTATTGGAGAAAAGGGGCCTATTGCTATATCCCATTTAGTACTCAGAGAATTCCATGAGATTATTCTTATTTCTCATTTTCTAGAGGAGTAAAATATAGATTACTGAAATCTTAGGGTAAGTAAGGTCACAAGATATTTATGTGGGAGAGCCAGATTTAAAACCCACATAAGTTTGACTCCAAATTCCTCACTTTTTTTTCATTTCAGCACAGAACCCACAGGCATTTCTTTGCTGAAATTGGCAGGGCAGCTCTCTTTCAGAGAGGTAATTTCTGCCTAATTAGTAAATCATGAAAGCTGGACCTAGAATAAGAGACCTGGCTTTTCCCGACTTCCAGTGTGGAAGATAGGGAAGCTCTGTAGTCTAAATGAACTACAAGGCAACTGCAACAGAGGTAGAGGTCTTAAAAATTGGGTAGGATGAGAATCAAGGGCAACTTAAAAAGTGGTGGATCTGAACAGGAATATACCTAATTTTAAAAATGAATAAATAATTAATAATCTTGCAAAATAGAAAGCATCAAGACCAAATGGATTCACTAGTGAAGTCTACAAAACATCTAGGAAGAAATTATATCAATTGTCTACAATCTGTTCCAGAAAACAGAAACAGAGGAAATACTTACTCATTCTATGAGCACAGCATTGTCCTAATACCAAAACCAGACAAAGAAAAGAAAATGAAAAATGAATGCTTTTTATGAATATGGATGCAAAAATCTGAAACAAAATATTAGCAAATTGAATCCAATAATATATTAAAAAAAGAACTATATACCACAATCAAGGGGGATTTATCCTATAGGTATGCAAGATGGTTCAATATTTGAAAGACATTTTATATAATATCTGCATCAACAAACTAAAGAAGAAAAGTCACATAATCATATACATAGATGCAGAAAAAGCATTTGTCAAAATCCAATACCTATTTAACATAAAAACCAACAACAAACTAGGAATAGTGGGAAACTTCCTCAACTTGATAAAGAATGTCTTTAAAAACCTACCACTAACATCATACTTAATGGTGAGAAACTCAGCTTTTCCACTAAGATCAGGAATAAGATAATATCCCTTCTCTCTGCTCCTTTTCAAGATAGTCTTGGCTAAAGTAATTAGATAAGAAAAGAAAAATGAAAGTTATTAGGATTGGGAAGAAAGACCTAAAACTGTCTTTATGCACTGATGATAAGACTGTCAGTGTAGAAAATCTGTAGTAATTAACCAGAAACTTGAAACTGATACATGATTATGGCAAAGTTGCAGGATACAAAGTTAATATAAGAAAATTAATTGCTTTCCTATATACTAGCAATGAACAAGTGGAATTTGAAATTAAAAATAAATTCCATTTATATTAGCTTCAAAAAGTGAAATACTTAGACATAAATCTAACAAACTATGTACAAGATTTATACAAGGAAATCTATACAACTCTGATGAAAGAAATTAAAGAACTAAATAAATGAAGAGAAATTCTATGTTTTTGGATAGGAAGACTCAATATAGTCAAGATGTCAGCTCTTCCTAATGCGATACATAGATTTGATGCAAACCCAATCAGTATTCATGCAAGTTATTTTGTGAGTATTGACAAACTGGCTTTCAAGTTTACATGGAAAGGCAAAAGACCCAGGATGCCCATTCAATATTGAAAGCCCTTTAAACAAATTGTGATGGAATATTGGACTTCCACATACAAAAAATAAGTCTAGATACAGACTTTATACCTTTGACCAAAAAAAAGATCAGTAAAAGTAGATCATTGACCTAAATGTAAAACACAAAACTATAAAACTCCTAGAAGATAACAGAGCAGAAAATCTTCATGACCTTGGATATGGCAATGACATGTTAGCTATACCTCATGAAAGAAATAATTAATAAACTGGATTTCACGAAAACTAAAAAAAACTTCTGCTCTGAAAAAGATCATGTCAAGTGAGTAAGACAAGCTACTGACTGGGAGAAAATATTTGCAAAGACACGTCTAATAAAGGGCTGTATCCAAAATGTAAAGTACACTTAGAACTCTACAATAAAAAAGTAAACAATCTGATTAGAAAAAAGGGCAAAAAAACCTGAATAGGCATCTCACCAAAAGAGATATAAAGATGACAAATAATCTTATGGAAAGATGTTCAACATCAGAGTATTAGGGAATCATAAATTAAAGCAACAATGAGATACTACTACACACTTATTAGCCAAATTCCAAAACGCTGGCAATACAAAAAGCTGTTGAGAGTATGGAGAAACAGGAAAACTTCTGTTGCTAATGGGAATGAAAAAAGATACAGCCACATTGGAAGACAGTTTGGAGGTTTCTTACAAAACTAAATGTACTCTTATCCTACAATTCGCAATCACACTCCTTGATGTTTTTTTCCCCCCAAGGAATTGAAAATTTAAGCTGCACAAAAACCTACAAACAGATGTGATGTGTATGGCAGTTTAATTTATTACTGCCAAAACTTGGAAGTAACCAAGATGTCCTTCAGTAGGTGCCTGGATAAATAAACAGTGGCACAGGCAGACAATTAAATATTATTTAGTACAAAGGGGGATCCCTGGGTGGCGCAGTGGTTTGGCGCCTGCCTTTGGCCCAGGGCGCGATCCTGGAGACCCGGGATCGAATCCCACGTCGGGCTCCTGGTGCATGGAGCCTGCTTCTCCCTTTGCCTATGTCTCTGCCTCTCTCTCTCTCTCTCTCTCTTTCTCTCTCTGTGTGTGTGACTATCATAAAAAAATAAATTAAAAAAAAAAGAAATGAGCTATAAAACCAATGAAAAGATGTGGAGGAAACTTAAATGATTATTACTAAGTGAAAAAAGCCAATCTGAAAAGGCTATATACATATTGTGTGATTGTATGATTCCAACTATATTCTGGAAAAGACAAAACTATGGAGACAGTAAAAAAGATCAGTGGTTTCCAGGTATTGGGAAGAGAGAGGGATGAATAGGCAAAGCACAGAGGGATTTTGAGGCAGTGAAACTATTTTGTATGATACGACAATGGTGGATACATGTCATTTATACATTTGTTGAAACTCAAAGAATATACAACATCAAGAGTGAATCCTAAGGTAAACTATGTACTTTGGGTGATAATGGTGTATCCATAGGGTATCATCCATTGTAACAAATGTACCACCATGGTGCAGAATGTTGATAGTGGAGGAGGTTATAAGTGAGCAGACTGGAGGTAGGGAGGAAGCATATGGGAAATCTCTGTGCCTTCTGTTCAATTTTTTTAAGGATTTATTTATTTATTTTAGAGAGAGAGAGACAGCATGAGCAAGAGATTCAGAGGGGAAAGAGAATCTCAAGCAGACCCTACACGGAGTACAGACCCTGATGCAGGACTCAGTCTCATGACTCTGAGATCATGACTTAAGCCGAAACCAAGAGTCAGATGCTTAACTAACTGTTCCATCTAGGAACCCTTTTCTGTTCAATTTTTATGTGAACCTAAAATTGTTTTAAAAATCATCTTTTTTTAAAAAAAAACTAAATAAAAATCTTTGAAGAAAATTTCTAAAGTGGTAGAAAAATTTAGTGAAAGTAAATTCTTAACAATGAATCCCTTTTTGTTTTTTGATCACTTAATACTGTTTCTGTTGGATATTCCAGGCTTTACAATGCTCTCTGATACTATCTTAATCAGGTGTCGACCTTCTTTATGCAGAAGCCTCTGTTCCATCTTCATCCAATAGGCTACTGGAATGCTGTTTCTAAGAAATAAATTTTATTTTTAAGCATGAAGTTCCATACTTTAAAATCCTACAGAGGAGACATCAGTAACTCCTACTAAGCTTAATATAGGTACAGACCATAACATAAAGAAATATTTATAGATATGTGTATATACAAGGATTAGTATGCACACATATATATTTCATTGCTTTATCAGCTGAGAGAACTTGAAACAATGACACCTAGGTAACAATGAGCATACACAGTGCCCAGATTTGATTTCTTTTTTTTTTTTAAGCTTTATTTATTTATTTTAGACAGAGAGCGCATGCAAGCTGGGAGAGAAGCAGAGGAAGAGGAAGAAAATCTCAAGTAGATGTCCCAGTGATCATGACCTGAGTTGAAATCAAGAGTTGGCCCCTTAACTGACTGAGCCATCCAGGCAGTCCCTAGATCTTGACTTCTAATACCATTCTCCAGTGAAAGAAACCAGGGTTCCTGAGAGAAATAGTTGATTCTAAGATTGGGGCAGGAAATATTCAAGATGAACTTAAGGCATCCAATAATT
Source organism: Canis lupus familiaris (assembly GCF_011100685.1). Taxonomy (NCBI): domain Eukaryota; kingdom Metazoa; phylum Chordata; class Mammalia; order Carnivora; family Canidae; genus Canis; species Canis lupus. The sequence goes on along the minus strand of NC_049256.1, from coordinate 7,758,955 downwards.
CCAGAAAGTAAGGAAGTTTTGTTTTGTGTTTTGAAGCCATAACGTTGTGGGGGAGTATGTCAAAGGAACACAGGAGCCAATGGAAAGCACTCTCAATGGCCATGGCTGGAACCATTTGAACAATAAAGTGAAGAAATATTTGATTATAACCAAAAGTATAAAACAAATATCCATGAGTCCATGCTGTATAAATAAATGATTGAATAACTAAATAAATGGAGAAGAATAGATAAATCTCCCATGCAGAATAATTCCAAGTAATTTAAGCAGATTTTCTGCCCTCAAGGAGTGAAACAGAACTCCTCACTCTTTAAGTGTGGGCAGCACATAGCAACTTCCTTCCAAATAGAGCAATATAAGTAGGAGAAACAGAGTCACTTTACAGAGGGGAAATCTGACAGACACTACTTCAGTCTGGTTATTAAGGTCAACATCAACAGTGATAAGCCCTATTTATAGTGTCTCCCCTTGATTAGATGTGATTGCGATGGCAACAGGCTCTGTGATCTTCCTCCCCAAACCTATAACTGCTGTCTTATGATGAGATAAATATCAGATGAACCTCAGTTGAGGGACATTATATAAAATAACTGAGCAGTACTCCTCAAAACTGTCAAGGTCATTAAAAGCAAGGACAACCTGAGAAAGAGTCACAGCCATGAGAAGTCAAAAGAGACATAATGACTGAATGTCATGTAATATCCTTGATGGTCCCCTGGAACAGAAAAAAAAATTAGGTATAAACTGAGCAAATATTAATAAAGTATGGACTTTAGTTAATAGTAATCTATCAGCATTGGTTCAATAATTGTGACAGGTATATCATATTAATGTAAGATATTAATAATAGGAGAAAACTGCAGGAGGAGATATGGGAACTCTTCGTACTATTTTTGCAACTCTTTTTTATAACTCTAACACTATTCTAAAAAAATATCCCCGAAGCTTCATGAAAAGTTCCAAATAAAATGTAGTGTCCTGTTGCAAGGTAGAGATGGTGGAGAGGAGCTCCTCTAGGCATTTCTAGGCACTTTATTTTATTTATACTTTTATTTTTTTTTATTTCTAGGCACTTTAAGTGGTTGTGAATGAAAGGGATTGAGAATGAATGTTGTCTTTGCTTTACTCATTTAAGAATGTGCACCTGCAGTGAGAGGCAAGGGCCTCTACACGCCTGTGTATTCACGTGTGCTAGTCTCTGTGTAGCTGGAGATAGCTGCTATGGAGGAAAATGAGCAGTTGCATTAAAGCCAGAATATTTGCCCTGCCTAACAAAGTAAATGAGAATCTTTGTAATGTATGCACATCTATACACACACACACACACACACACACACTGCATTAGAAATGACTTTAGTGCAGCCCCACCACTCAGACTTCCTGCTCTCCTGGAGACAGTTTTTTACAGTTTAGCCCCGAGTTCTGGAAAGAGATGCCCAGAAGGGCCAATACACACCTCTCTGTCCTTAGGGTTGTTCCTTTAAACCAGAGGGCTCCTCATCCCATGCTCAGTCACCATCACACACGAGAGTTGTACTAGTTTTTTGTTTTTGCTTTTTTCTCTACCAGAAAGTGACTCTCTCTTCATCCCCACCCTATTCTGCTTTGTTCTTATTTTCATGGCCTCCTGGCATTACCTCAGAATAAACTAAAATCTCTTCAAATTGGATCCTTGAATAATTCCAGAGGGAAGAGTTTCTTTGTAAACTCTGTTTGCTTATGGATTCCGTACAGTGTTTGCAAATTCTACAGTGCTGGAAAGCCTCCAGACCTATTTAAATCCCTTTTCCAATTACCCAGCACCATCAAAGATGTCACCAGCTTGAAGCAAAAATCCAAAAAGATTCTTTTCTTCAGAGTGTATGTGTGAAAGTCCAGAATTTTTAAAAAGCATGTTGCTTACAGGATACCATCAGCTGGACACTAGAATTTGGAGATCTGACAATTAGTCTTGTCCTTTTGGCTACTGACAATAGAGGCGATCAGGCCCTGCCTCTGACAAATGGTCAAGTTTCCCAGTATGAGGAAGATGTAGAACAACTTAGAAAAGAACATTTTAAAGCTGTGCTACTCACATTCAGTTTGGGTGATCCCAAAAACTACAGGGTGAGCTATCACTGCCAGCAGGTGGTCAAAGCAGGTGCCTCTCACCTCCTGAAAGTCTCCTAAATGTTGGAAATCTACAGATCTGATCATTCTGTGACCAGGTATCTTTCCCCTTTCTGAGAAAAGCAAGGAGACAAATCGCTAAATATTAGGCCTAGGAGGCTTTGTTACCTCATTTCATAGCCCTTAGGCTTTGGGAATTCCAAATTTGGAGTGAAAAGCTTGTATTGTAGCTGTTCATAGCCACGAGGGCCTTTGCTGACTCTTAGAGCTATCTCACTTCGAAGGGGATAAAGTCCAAGAACACCTTCCCCTACGATATCCCACTTCCCTACTTCACTGACAGAAGTGATTATCCTACACACTAAAATGAAGTCTTATAAAGAATAAAATCCATGACTGGGTGGCTCAGTCAGTTAAGGATCTGCCTTCAGTTCAGGTCATGATCTCAGGGTCCCCCGGATAGAGCCCCACTCAGTCTGCTTGTCGCTCCACCCCTCCCCCTGCTCATGCTCTCTCTGAAATAAACAAATAAACAGTCTTTAATAATAAAAGAAGAAGAAGAAAATCCAGCCACAAATGTGATCACTAGGTTTCCCAGAGTGCGTTCATTAATGTCCCTGTCTCCCAGGATGGGGAATGCTCTTTAGGGACCGTCTTAGTCAGCTTGAGCTGCTATAACAAAAATACTTTAGACTGGGTGGCTTATAAACAACAGAATTATTTGTTACAGTTCTGGAGGCTGGGAACTCCAAGATCAGCCACCAGTATGACTGAGTACTGGTGAGAGTTCACTTCCTGGTTCATACACATGGTCTTACACAGAAGAAGGGGCCAGGGAGCCCTAAACATCTAAACTGGAGACATAAAATTCCTGCTGAAACAGAGACACTATTAGCTGGTTGGGAACCCCGGGAGTATAAGTTGCACGGGTCTTTGCTTAGTCACCAGTGCTTATTTCTAAGTATCTCTTATTCAGGGACTTAAAATCTCTTATTAGATATTCGTTCTTTTTCTTTTTTGGAATTGTACGCAGGAAATCTTCCATGGTCATGAACTGATGCTACCAAATCCTTCTGGACCAGCTGGAAGAAGTATCTTGTCCAGGGAACTTACTTTTTTGGAGGACGCTTTTATAACACAAGTGTCTCCCCTCCATCTCACTCCAACCCTGACACTGTATTGATTGGCTTTTGTGTGCCTTCTGTTCACCCACCAAGAATCAATCCTCAATCCTATGGGGTTCTCTTCTGCCCTGGTCTTCTGTGGCTAGTGTGACTGACTTACTTGGTTTGACCAAGACTGTCTCAGTTTTAAAACTGAAAACCCTGTATCCCAGGAACTCCTTCGGTCTTAGGCAAATCACGATGGTTGGTCACTCTATTTGAGGTTCATGGACCTGTACTCAGGTGGGAACCCCACTTCAGCCCTGGTAGCTGAATCCTACCAAGGATTCAAGATGGCCAAATCCTTTTTGGTTGTGGGAAGAGGCAGACAAATTAACTGGGACTCAAATCATATTCACAAAGAGCTCTCAAGTCCCCTGTCTCTTTATCAATGAGGCTACTTTTCCTGAATGTTTTTTTCATGTGCTGAACCAATAGGTCACACTCAGTTCTGCCAAATGTAAGGCTTCAGAGGTGGCTGCTCTGAACACCTGGATCAGATCCTGTGGTGATAGGATCAAGAGATCCCCAAAATGTAGCTAAGCCTATGTAGTTTTATTTACTAGGCTCTAGAAAACAAAATCATATCACCAAATGTCCATTGAACAGTAGCTAGGTCTTGCTGCCACTGCTCTATTTATAGCCTATAAGTCAAACGAGCCCCAAGATTTCTGAGAAAAAAGGGTTCTAGGTTTGAGACACCCAGGAATGCTTCTGGAAATCATGATAGTAAGCTGCATTTTGAAGAATAAAATTGGAGGAAGAATAGAAAACGATTCCTGGGGGTCACATTCTAAAGCACAGACCACACTATCAGTCCGTGAATACAAATATTCTAATGTGCCTGGTTTGCTTTCTCTACAAGTTACAACTATTCTGGTTTTGGAGACATAAGAATACCTCCAATGATCTATGACACTGACCCTTCTTTCAACAATTACATCTGCCTTTAGACCACCTATTAGGTTGACTATTTACTATTACTATACTATTTAAAGCTTCCAAGAAAAGGAACAAGAGCAGGGACTTTAGTAAACAATTTTAGCAATAGAATAGTTTTGCAGTCAGTATATTTTTCCTTTTTTTTCCTGCAGGGTGAGTGGTTTTTCCTTAATTTCTATTATCATACTTGCTATTTTACTTTTATTAAATCATAGAAGGACCCACGCTGGAGACAGATTTTCTCTAGTATCTGAATGATATCCTAGCGGTAGGTTGGGAGAATGCCTTTTCTTTTATCTGTGTATGTGAGTGTGAGAGTGCAAAGTGAGGGAATGTTGGTGGAAGAGGTATGAGAAGTTGGCGAAGCAGATGGGGAATAATGAGTAAAATGACTGTGTATGACTGTGCACTAATTTACAGGAGTAAATACAATAGGCTCTGTCAAAAGTATGCATTACATTTTCTATGAGACCAGCCTCTTTTCTGTGTCTACTTCCTCCTCTTTCTCCCATCCCAACTCATATTACTTTACTTTTCAGCCTGCCTCTCTAATCGAAACCTGTGCTCAAAATACTTATTTATACTAAGATGTAAATGAGAGATAGTTCAAAAGAATTTTGACACCACTTGTAAAGAATTTACAACCACTTGTAAATTCTCTTCTATTTTAATTAGATTGTACTCAGGCTATAAACATGGTGGCTAGGCTAAGTTGTGGAATATCAATTATAAGATGATTGGTTGGGATGGATTTTTAAGGCTTTAGGGATCCTGCAGAATACAAAACTATGGCTCCACCTAAAGATTAGTCCACCTAAAAATGAGTCCAACTTTGACAGAGAGGGATTTATTTTTTTTAAGATTTTATTTATTTATCCATGAGGGACACATAGAGAGAGGCAGAAACATAGGCAGAAAGAGAAGCAGGGTCCCCTTGGGGAGCCCAATGCAAGACTCCATCCTGGACCCTGGATCATGACCTGAGTCAGAGGCAGATGCTCAACCACTGAGCCACCCAAGCATCCCAACAGAGAGTGATGTAATCAAAAGTGAATATAAAGGCCAAAAATTTATAATTGAGTACAACAGCTCAGACAACTAGAAAACTAATGTTCCTGAATTAGGTTAATATTCCCTTCCTTTTCTTTTTGCTGCTCAACTACAGTTCTGTAAAATTCTGAATCACTTCCTAAAAGTTTAATGGATTTGGACTCAGCCAACATATTATGTATTCTCTCTCTCCAGTAAGTCAATCCGCTAATGTTCCTTGAGGATCTATATCAAAAAGCACTTTGCTGCTTCTTCTGAACAATGTAAAATGAACACATGGATACCTTACTTACAGGATTCCTTAATAATTAGAGGTAATCTATGTAAAATTTTTAGTATTTAGTTCAAAATAAGCACTCAATAGGTGGTCGCTGTTGTTGTTGCTTTACCATTATTCTAGCTAGAATGTTCTCTGCCTGCTTGACTTTGAACAAGCTAGTTCACTTCCCTGAGCCTCAGTTTCCTATTTGGATATGATGAAGATGTGAGTAGTTCCTATTTTACAAATAAGTCTGTTGTAAATCTTAGATAACATATAAAGTTGCTTTAAAAACTATGAAACACTAAGCAAACATAAGGAATTATCATTCATCTGTTAGAAGGATCAGAGTCCCAAATGCATGGAGGAATCAAATGCTCTTCTTATATCTCCTACTACCTGGAACAGGCTTGAGAAGAGATCTGGGGACATCTCTGCTGTGCTGTCCATTGCCCAGGTATAAATCCAATTCTTTGTTCAATTGGGCATATAGGATGTTAGAAGATAAGGTTGAAATTGGTCTAAATTCTTACCTCCTGATTGCATCATCCATTTGTTCATTCATTCAACCCTTATTTTCTAGTGGACTCATGAGGAGGAGAGAGAGAGATTGAGAGACAGAGAGAGAGTCAGAGTCTGTTTCTCTGACCTTCTGATTCTTCTGTGAATTGAACCAAGGGAAACTCCTTTTCAATTCCTATTGCAGAGTAGGTAGGAGGATGACACATGTGCCTAGGAAATAACTAGGTCACAGTTAGTTTCTGAAGTGTCTCAGACCTCTAAGACTATAGGTGCTGCCTTTGAGGGATGATGGGGCTGGGCTTCTGGAAATGTCAGAGAAAGTCGCCACAAGGTTGCATGGAAGAATTAACGGTTTGTTAAGTTCCTAAATCTATGATGGTGGCCATGGAACACTGTGTGGAAAGTGTTGCATAATGAGTGTTTGGTTCACTAATATGCATATGTTTTTATAATCTGTCTAAGGGAATTGAACCCTCTTATTAAAACAACATGAAGACTCTCTAAAGTTTTAGTAGTCATAGGAGACTGCCAAAGTAAGACAAGGTATTTGGGCCAAGTGCATCTACTTCTATTCTTAAATTTCATCTATCCCACAGGTTTTCTTTCTTTCTTTTTCTTTTCTTTTTTTTTTTTTTTTTGGTTTTCTTTCTTCAATTACTGTGGGCACCATTGCATTGGCTTTCTTTCTAAAACTCTGTCCCAGGGGTAAATGAAGATCACTTTTCTGAATTTTTGAATTTTAAGAGCTAGAATTTTCTGGAAGACTTTCTTAATGTTATAAAGGTTAAAGAGGGAGTTAGATAAGGACAATCTAAAATACAGAGCACTGATTTCTGATGGACAAAGCCATCGTCATCCCTACCTGTTCTACTCCAATGTGAGCAGAGAGATATATACTCTTAATCTCAAGGATGGATCCACATTATGTTCAAGCTCCAGGCTTCCTGACTTCTCATAAGTTTTCCTGTCTTCTCAGTTTTCTGTCCCTGTAGATTGTCTTAGATACTTTGTACATTATGAGCCCAAGCCAAAGTTGACAAAAAGATGGCCTTAGAAAAACTACTACCCAGTTCTATTTCTAGTCTGAGGTGCAGACCTTTTCTTGGGTGATTGGCAGGTCTAGGATTATATTCATGATGAATGAATGAGCTCATACTTTTCACACTTCTATACACAGGAGCCTCATCTCTATCACAGTTCCTTCTATTAAAAAAAAATAAGCAAATTCATTGACAAGCCATCCATGCAAGGATGGACCAGTGCAATGGCCATAACAATGCACCTTTGAGGCCTGCATGGGAACATAAGTGACTAACAGCACAGCCACTGCCCTCCAAATCCACTGTCATGCTCACTTGAGGCCATGCTCACTGTGGGCTGCTCTCAGGCAGACTGAGTAGAGGAATGGCCCTAAGGCATGCCCATTCTGGTGAAACACAGGACTCTTGTGGGTGGCTCTTATGGACGGAGGCCTCACCATCAGCTGGGCTGAACCTGACCTGGGATTGTGTCATAGTCCAAACCTCTCCTTGCCCAATTCTCCTCCCTTCCCTCTCTCCTCCCACATTTGCCAGACCTGCAGTGTGGATTGACTATGGTGCCCAACTTCTCTGGATCCCTCCCTCAATAAATTTCTGGGACTTCTAATACCATCCTGGCATTTGCCTCTAAGCAAACACAAACTAACATAACCAATAACTGAGGAGATGTTTGGTTACAAATTTGAGATGTGTTTGCCAGTATAACCCATGTGAATTTGGAGTTTCATATATTTCAGTCCTCCAGACATCTGCTAGCCTCTCAGCTGCTCTGGTTGCCCAGAACACTGGGTGAGCTAGTGAAGTAAAGGCAGAGTGAAATCTGATTTATTCTCCCTGGGTTTTTCCCTGTATTTTTAAGGGCAGCTGTAATCACAGGAGGAGACATTAGCACATAGCTGCCTCCAGACTTGGGAGCCTGACTCTAGGAATTCAGCCAAGGTGCCTCATCTAGGCCCATCCAGGTTATATTAGCCAAACCATTTTGTTACTGCTTGGCAACCTAACCAGTTAGGAGCTTCTGACAGTAGCAAAAAACCAAAACCAAAACCAAAAACAAACAAAAACCCACCACCTTGTTTGGGAAACCTTGAAAAATGTAGGCCTGTGGTCATTGGCGCAGTAAAGAATATGCTTCTTGTTTGAGAAAGCAAAATAAAATTCCATCTGCGTTCACAGCTGTGCTGGATACTTAACACAGAGATGAAGCATGAGTTTAGAGAATCATCAACACGGGAATAGCAGATAATGGTGCAGACATCCATTTTCATAAACATATCCAGAATTTTGGATTCTAATAATTAAAAAGCCTATAAATTGGTGTATGTGTTTTTTTAATCATTTAGCATGGTTTTTGTTTTGTAATTATTTATGGAAAGGAACCTTATAATATTTTCTATACTGAGGGTCTCTCAAGGCCTCTACTGAGCACATAGGTGTGGCCCCAAGACAATCAGTCCCCATCTACTCTCATGAATGAGTGCAATCAGTGGTGTGTTGGTAAATGTTTATTTACTAGATATCTGAGAAGAAAGGCCCTAATCTGTAGTGTTTGCTGTTTTCCACGGTGTACCTACTCCCACACAGGCAGCATCAAGTTGCCAATGTGATGTCATGGAACATGCTGCTGAGAAGAGATGCATGACCGCCTCCCCTAGGCTCATGGGAGCAGGGTCCAATACCCCTCTGGTTCCAATTTGCCCTGATTTCTTTGCCTTATAATGGAGAAGGCATCCTGCATAGGGGACCACTTTGGCAAAATTTATCTCAGAGGCTTCTTGTCCAATTAATGTCACTGTCTGTGTTGATTCTAAGGTCCAGGTTTCTTTGTCATTTCTGTAAATAATATGCTCTATTTCCTAGCATAAAACATCTATGGCCATCTTGGGAAAACTGTTATAGTAACAATGAGGAATATAAAGGCAGGGGTGATACTTTTCTCCCTCAAAATTCCAATCTTGCTCCTCTGTCATGAGATAGCTGCTTCGCTGTCAGCACATGGCAACATCTAAGATGATTTGGCCAATCAAGTTTAGGTATTAGCTTAATGGTTAAGTTATCAGCCCAATAATAAGATTCTTTTAAAGCTACAAACTTCCTTAAGGATCTAATAAATGCTATCATTCTTGCTACAGAAAAATGTACTAGCACTTAAAATATGCCTACAGTTTCATGGAGGTCTGGCTCCCCTCTCCCCCAACCCAGTTCATTCATAAATCTAAAATTTAGAACATCTACTTTACAGAAACTTTACTCTCTATACCTAAAAGTCCCCAAATCTAAGTCAATGAAACCCAAGAGAATTTTATATAAGAAACGCCTTACCCTCTACATGGAAACATTACTTTTTTTTTTTTTAAGATTTTATTTATTTATTCTTGAGAGACAGAGACAGAGAGAGAGAGAGAGAGAGAGAAGCAGAGACACAAGCAGAGGGAGAAGCAGGCTTCGTGCAGGGAGCCCGACGTGGGACTCAATCCCTGGTGTCTAGGATTAGGCCCTGGGCCGAAGGCAGGCGCTAAACCGCTGAGCCACTTGGGCTGACCTGGAAACATTCTTTATAGGATTTGTTCAGACCAAGTATGTTAATCTCAAAAAGGGGTATTTTAAAATCCTAATATTAGCCTCTGCTGAAGCACTTTCATGCACAGAGGACTCTGACTTCCCTCAGGAGGCTGTAGAACTGCCCTAGTAATTAACATGAACTGGGGTAACAATATTTTGGAGCTGCTTCTTTCACAAGGGTTGGAGCTGATTAATGAGCAGACGTACCTGACAGGGGCAGGGAGAAAAAGTTGTGAGGAGCCTGGAGTTGAGGTCCTTGGGTGAGAAGAGCTAGAAAGTACAAAGCAGTCTCATTAAAAATGCATGCTGTTGAGAAAGAAACCTTTACATGGCCTCATTTTACTACCTCCTAAAAGATTTCCTAATCTAGCAGGCTTCTGATGACCATATTAGGTCACGTTCCTTTTCTCAACTGGGCACTCCTTCCATTTCTTTTAAGTTCTGCTGAAATCATCATCGCCCTTGGGTCATGTGGGGGTGCCTGTGCCATCTTTTTATAGAAACAAACTTCCTAATCTATAAATTAGGCTTCAGAAAAAAAGAAAATTAGCTTTAGAAGCTGCTTCAATTTTGCCAGTTTTCTTTAGGGCCATGGGACAAATTCCATTACCTCTGGGGATCTGTGTGTATGGTTCTCATTGGTCAAGGCTGGTATATGGCTTTACAAACATTTTATTTTTCTGGGGGAGGGAATCTACAATCTGGCCAGAAGGCTTTGATCTTTCAAATACTTAAGAGATTCCCAAAGTGCCTAACATTAATCTTGCCTACATTTATTCAATCAGAATTGAGTGTTTTCTATGTGCGGGCCACTGAACTTGGTGCCAAGGATAGAGCATTAGGTGAAAATATACATGATTCCTGCTATCAGGATCATAGTGGAGACATCTATTAATAGAAAAGCAAAACAAATAAAAGTGAAGTCACACTTGAGATAGCCACCATAGAGAGAAGGTGCGAGGTACCCTGAGAACCTGCAATGCAGGACCTGACCTAGTAAGAGGAAAAAAGATGCTTCCCAGAGAAAGTGATGCTGTAGTTGAGATCTGAATAAAATACAAGTGGTAACTGGGGTAGGGAGAATCTAAACAGAGAAATGAATTTGTGTTAAAGTAAGTTGTGTTAGTGTTGGGGAGCAGAAAATGTTCAAGAATTAAGAAAAATTCTTAATTTTATAGCTGCTAAAGAATAAGAATAACGAAAGTAATGGAGACAATGCACATAGAATATGGGATCATGGTTGTGGTTGATGTGCCAGGAATGATGGAGGGAGATACAGTCTATGAGGGGCACACTCATGGGCTTCAGCTATATTATCATTCTGCTTTTTGTTTCAAGTTGGGCAGTGAGTGTATGGAGTTCATTATAACACTCCTTATACTTTTATACATCTATTATTAGTTTTTTTTTTAAGATTTATTTATTTATTTGAGATAGAGAGAGGGAGAGAGCATGGGTTGGGAGAGGGGCAGAGAGAGAGGGAAAAACAAAATCTCAAGCAGATTGCCCTCTGAGTGCAGAGCCTCATGTGGGGCTCAATCCCATAACCCCGAGATCATGACCTAGGCCAAAGTCATGAGTCAGACATTCAACTGACTGAGCCACTCACGTGCCCTATTAGTTCTTTTAAAGAAAGACCAATGAGCCCGAGTGAAAAGAGAGAACAAAAGAGAATGGCAGAGAGATGAAGCTGGAGGGCTATAAAAGATATCAGTAAGTGTAGATCGTTCAGCTTAACTAAATAAAAACAGTATGATGGCTGTTTTGTGTTCTAGCTCAGGTGGCACAATCCTTAAATTGTAATTTTTGTTGTCACCTTAGGGTGACTTAAACTATTACTTGTGTAGTGTTACTAACCATGGGCTTTAAAAAAAGATGTATTTGTTTATTTGAGAGAGAGAGAGAGAGAGCTTGTGAGTTGGGGCAGAGAGAAAGGGAGAGAGAGAATCCTCAAGTAGACTCCCTGCTAAGCACAGAACCTGACTCCAGGCTCAGTCTCAGTCCCTGAGATCGTGACCTGAACCAAAATCAAGAGTCAGACACTTAACTGACTGAGTCATTCAGGTACCGCCTAACTATGGGCTTTTAACATGCAACTGACTATTTCATCATAGAAATGATAAAATGTTAACTTATCCGAATATTAAGAACTCTCTTACTATTGCTTATAAATATACAGGAAAATGACAAGAATATAGTAACACTAGTATTTATTTACAACACTGTAATTTAAAACATGAGACACATTGAAATTAAAGACTGATTTTTTTTTTTTTTTTTTTTTGTAAAAAGTTGCTTAAGAGGGATCCGAGCAGTGTCTGTCTTCTTTTTCTTGCCATATAACATGCTCCCTGGGGCCAGCAGCTTTTCTGTGCCTTGGCTAACTGTCATCCTCCTTCCTAAGTTTGGATCAGCCTCCAGCAATCTATCCTTTGAACTTTCAGTGTCATGAAAAATCTCTGAGAATTCCTTTAATACAAATTTCCATTGTTGGTGTTGGTGGTGTCACCTTCCCCAGATCATCTTTATCCTTTCCATTATAGCCACTTTACTGTTTTCTGCGTGTAAGTTCACGAACTGCCTGAAGCTCATCTGGCTGTGTGTCTAGAGTCTCTCCAGTGAGGGCAGCATCTGCATTTCACACAGTCAGCTATTTCTTCTATAACTCCACTTATTTACAATTTGAATTTCACTTCCACTGGTTCCACTTTTTTTTTTTTATTAGCTACAGTTTCATCTTTGTTGGCTTATTCTCTTTTGATTCTTCATTTCTGTAAAATGTCTCCCACCCAAGTACTAACCAGGCCCGACCCTGCTTAGCTTCCGAGATCAGACGAGATCCAGCGCGTTCAGGGTGGTATGGCCATAGACAATTTCTGTAAAATGTCATGTGGGTTTATCCCAGGGAGACAAGAAGCCCACACAACCACACACTTTGCTGTCTGTGCATGATAACAGATGCAATGACCAGTCACTGGCAAGCTCTGAAGGGAGTGACATGATTGGTCCCTGATCAGAATGCACATCTTTTATGTGGTGATCTTTAGACTGAAGAGCAAGTAACAAAGTTTGAACTTGATGCAATTAGTCGCATTTAACACAGTGTTGACTGAAATTCATACATATTGGAACTGTGCAAAGTGAGGATTCCTTGTATTTACATTATGAGTCAGAAAGAGTATTTCAGTTAAGAGAGAGCAGAGCAAAATAGAGCAAGGATCTGAGGAAATGAAATGCAGGACAGTTTAGGTGAAAAGGAGGAAAAATGTGCAATCTGAGCTTCCCTATAGTGAAATGCAACATCAGAAATGATACAAGATACCTGGTGAGGGAATGTAGGAAGTGGGGGCAGCACTGGCTATGGGAAGATTCCCAAGGGAGGATAACCCAAACTACTCCTGCTTTAAACATTTCCCAGGTTGGCTAAATATCTGCCAAAGACCCAGGCATCCCTAATGGGGTGATTTCTGATTGATTTTGTGTTTCTCTCTCTTTCTATATCCTGCACATAATGAGTGTTTTCTCTCAGTTTTCAAAAGAAAAAGTGTTATAAAACGATTAGTATCATTAGGCAAGCCTGCTTGAGTGTTCACTGTTACTTATTGCACATATATTCACATGAAGTTTACATGTGAAAACTTCCCATTGCAATGCAAGCTTGCCAGACACAGTCATTCCTACAATTCTGCCAAAAGTTTGGGATTTGCTGCCGGAGAGAGGTGGAAAATACTTGGATGAGACTCCATGAACAGGTTTGGAAGATGTTAAAGAGAATTGAGAATACACATGAAACACTTGATCCTGTCAATAAAATTATCTTTAACATAAATCTTCACTTTAAAGTGATAGAGAAATTTGGTTTTGTTGTTCTGTTTTCAACAATGTAGGTGAATGAAGATCTTTTAGCAGCTGATCTAGGTTTGGAAAGAAAGTTTTGCCTGGGTGTCTCCTGGTCTCTGACTGTTCACAACAAATGACGACACATTTTATCAACAGATTGAAAATGGTGTCATGAACAACCTGAACAAATCCAAAGCCAGCAACTACATGCATTTAGGGCATATAAAAATAAGAGTTTTGATACCATTGAAAGTTGGTAGGCTTGGGACAATGTTATATATTTCTTAGAAATCACAGTTGCTTAGACACAAAATCACCGTAATATTTTGGTATGGAGAAGGTTGCAGTGGGTCTCAGATTAGCATCCTTTATGGGGTAACTGATAAATTTGGAGAAATTTCATCTGCTTTGGGTTAGGTGTAGAGCATAATTTGTAATTTTGTTATTTTGGCTTCCCTAATCTACAACCTAATGGTGTAATCAACTCAATAAAATGGAGTGTATTTCTAGACTTGAAATGAAACAAATCCAGTTCTCACTTCTTTCCTAGGCAGGTTTTGGGAATAAACTGAATGATTTTCAGGGTGTTTTGAGTTGAGCTTATTTTCATGGGCCCACTAGCTTTTGGAGTAATTTAAAGATTTTTAACTTAGGATATTTCTGCTACTTTGGGATTCCACTGGACTTGTTTTTATTTTTAAGAAAGGTAAAATTAAATCATGAAGTTTGAGCCACTCTCATAAACAGAATGAAAAATTACTCCCTTCATGTGGGAAGTGTATATTTCAGTTATCACTTGGAAATCCTTTCTACTCTGTTCATTTATTTATGGCAGTAAAATTGAGTTCTTTTGTTAAGAAAACATTTCTCACTATTTGAGAAGTCTGAAACTGGCAAATCCTTAAAGTAAACAGAAAAGGAGATCTTGAGCATATTATTTGTGGTTTTTGTTGGAGAATTTATAGTGATTTCAATTTAGAGTCTGTTTTTGAAAAAGAGCTTAAATGCTGCTATTGTGAAAAAATGACAACATATTTTTACGATCTTAATATTTATAAGAAAAGAATGGGTTCATATTATTGTTATCATTATTATTATTATTACCCTTTTACTGATGCAATAAATACTGAAATTTGGGATATAAAACATTTTTTTTCAATTGGTATCTTCTACTTCCAGTAATGGTAAAACAATTTGAACAAACCCTCCTGCTGAGAACAAGTGAATGACAGGCACTGAGGGGGGCATTTGGTGGGATGAGCACTGGGTGTTATGCTATATGTTGGCAAATTAAACTCCAATTAGAAAAAAAAAAACGAGTGAAAAGACAGATGAAATAGGAAAATAAAATCTTTAAAATTTTTGCTGTGAGGGCATTTGTTTATCCAGAGAGGGGAAATGAAAAGCAGAATCCCAGGGCAAAGGGAACACAAGTCAAAGTCTGGAGCCTACCCAAGGAGAGAAGTCTGATACATCCTACTCATATTTAAAGCTGGGAAATAAACAAGGGGTAGTGGAACGGGAGGTAGGTGGGGGATGAGGTGACTAGGTGACGGGCACTGAGGGGGACACTTGATGGGATGAGCACTGGATGTTATACTATGTTGGCAAATCGAACTCCAATAAAAAAAATATACAAAAAAAAAAAAAAAAAAAAGCTAGGATTACCAAAGTTCTTCAGCCTTAAGGTCAAAGCAGACCAGAAGCAAGCCAGCATTCACATTGACTCACAGCCCATGTTCTCTTCCTCTGGCTGGTCTGGGGAGTCTCAAGACTTAAACTTGCATTCAGGTGGTCTCACACTGGGGGCTCCACATGCAGCTAGGGAGCAGAATAAACCTTTAGTCTGAAGGAAGGCACCATCATCCCGGGCCTCAAATTATATGCACAACTTTTTTTTTTTTTTCAAATTCTCTGGTCAAAGATAAGCAGGTACATGAGGAGATAAGACACCATGATCAACTGTCAGCAGAAACAACAAAAAACAGAAAGAGTCCACAATGATTTGAGTTATTACAGTCACCAGACACAGATCATGAAACGATGTCTAATAAGCTTGAAAAAGTAGAAGAGGAGCTTAAAACATATAAGCATCCAAAGGAAACTTTTAAAAGGAGTGTAGCTAATATACAAATAGAAAAAAAAATATAAATGATAGGTGTTTAGGCTACAAATTTAGACTATAAAACGCATACCCAAGAACTGAAGAATTCATACTTTTCTGAAGCACACCTAGAACAGTTACAAAATATATTCATATATTTCTGACCATAAAGCAAGTAATCAACATACTTTACAAACATAGGGAACATATTCTAGCAATCATGTAAAAAGCAACTTTAAAGAAAGGTAGACTAGAAAATCTCTACATATTTTGAAGTAAAGACCTGTATTTCCATATAACTAATGAGTCAATGAAGAAATCGTAAGGGAGGTTTGAAAATATTTTAAACTGAATAATAATGAAAATGCTGCATACATTCATGGGATAAAGTTAAAGACATGATTAGAGGAAAACTTATAACTCAAGATAAATATATAAGATAAAAGAAAGGCACAAAAGCAATGACTTAAGCATCAATCTATGAAGCTAAAAATAGAATGACAAATAAACCCAAGCAAAGGAAAGAAAGAAAGAAAGAAAGAAAGAAAGAAAGAAAGAAAGAAAGAAAGAAAGAAATTTGATGTAGATTTTTTTGTAGATCCCCTTGACAAGTAAAGGGAATTCTATTCTATTTGTAGTCTACTATTGTATTTTATTATGAATTAACATTGAAATCAATCAAACATTTTTCTGCATCTATTGACATTATTTATATGGACATTTGCTTTAATCTCTGAATATGGTTAATCATAACAACAGATTTTCTTATGTTGAAACAATCTTGAATTCCTGGGGTAAATCCAATTTGGCCATGATTTATCCTTCTTTTTAAAAAAACTGCTAGATTACATTTGCTAATGTAATCTTGTTGCATTAAGTTTATAGATCAACCTGTGATTTTTTTCTCTTATTTTACTATCTTTATTGAACTTTGGTATCAAAATTTTACTCAAATCATAAAATGAATTGAGAAATATGCTCTTTCTCTTATCTAAAGAATCTGGGAAAATTGTAAGTTCTTTTTCTTCAATATTTTGTAGAATCATCTAGTGAAACTAAATGGCCTTGAGTTACCTTTCTAGGTACACTTTGGTTTACTCAAGTTTATTAACAGTTATGTACTATTTATTGCTTTTATTTCTTCTTGAATCAGTTTTGATGAGAGATATTTTTTGAGAACTGTGTCTGTTTCAACTAAATTTTTAACTATGTCAGCATAAAGTTGATAATATTCTTCTTTGTTAAATATCTGTAGGATATCTTATGACATTGATTTTTCCATTGTTAATATTGATAATCTCAATCTTCACAATAAACCTATGAGGTATATTCTATTATCTTTACTCCATGAATGAGGGACTCAGGCACAGAGAGTTTATCTGCTTATGGAATGGATTGTAGACTTGAATCCAGGTGGCCAAACTCCACTTCCTTGACTTTTTTTTTTATGGTAACACATAATACATTTATTTTTTAAAGTAAATTAAAATGCAAATTATATATTTCTCTGTTTCAACTTCTAATATGGTGAACATTGGCAGATAAACTTCACATAAACTAAAACTCTTCGGGGCACTCAATAATTGTAAAAAGCTCCCTGAGTGATTTTCAGTAGATAGCCAGGGTTGAGAACTGCTGCTTCAGAGTATGTTATTCCAGGTCATGGGGGCTGTGGCCCAGGCCAGCAGAACCAGGTGAGGCCAAAAAAACAGGGGCCTCAGGAATGTTCAGAGGTGTCTACCTCTCCCAACCATTACATTCTACTCTTGCCATCATAGTAATGATACCAATGACATTTCAAAGACCTAAAAAATACTTTGGATAACATGAGCTTTATATAATTTTATATTTTTATTACTGTACTGTAAAATGCTAAGTCAACTAGCTGGAACACAGCTCTAAAGAGGTCAGTGCTCTAAAATCCATCCCTGGTTGAGCAAGTTGATTTTAACCAATTCCTTTAGCCTAAGCTTGTAGCACTGAGACAACCTTATCAGATTTATTAAAATTTCAGGCTTATGTTCACAAGAGGACTCAATAGAGTCCAGACCCATTTTTTTAAACTGACAAGCAAATGCATTTCTAGTGCTAAAACCCTGGACCAGGCCACCGTCATCTCTTGCCTAGGCTACTACAGTAATTTACGATTGGTCTTCCTTTGATTATTTCCTATGGAGAAATCATTATTTTGCTTTAAAAACAAAAAACTTTAATGTCATTTTCTTAATTATAAGCCTTTTTGGGGAACAACACTTTAAAATCTATAACAATGTTTTCTTTTTTTCTTTCTTTCTTTCTTTCTTTCTTTCTTTCTTTCTTTCTTTCTTTCTTTCTTTCTCTCTCTCTGTCTTTTTTTATGACCAAGGAAACAAGTTTTGTCCTGGTCTTCCCAAGACACCCAACTCTTGAGAAGTTGTTAGGACTTCTGTAACAATGGAGGGAAACATCAGGACTGAAGAAGTGAGACAAGGGAGGGAAGAAAGCCAATAAGGTGACATTAATGAGCAGGCACCTTGGGCTTGACTCCACTGGAGGGCCTCCAGAAAACTATATACATAATCTGCTTCAGTTTTTCCCACGTGAAGGTGGGCTAAATTGGTTATTAATCTAACTAACATACAACTGACATTAACTGAGGTCTCCTTTTGAGGAAATTAACTTTTTAGCACTTCAGGCCAGTCCTGAACATAGACCAGACAAACTTGTGTGATTAGAGAAGAGGAAGAGGTTCATGGGTGCTTCAGCACAAAACCACTTGTGTATAAGGGAACAGTGAATGTCAACAGGAGTCCTTGAATGAAGCATCAACACTTGCACAGCTGTGGTCAGCTTCTGGCCTGTCTTAAGTTTATTCTAGTAACCAAATCTTCAAGGTGGAACTAATACTTCAAGGTGTATCTTCTTTAAAATACAGGAAAACAAACTTTAACAGTAGGATTAATAGAACACACACAGTCTCCTCTGCTATATTTGGTCCTAAGGCATATAAAATATATTTATCTCCGTCTTCTATACTCCACTTTAGAGTTCTTCCACCTTCATTCAAAACTTCTACTAGCCTAGTTTTCTTGTGTAATAAGTAACCCAGACATTTACCCTTAAGAGGTTTGAACCACTGGTTGCTGTGCTTTAGTCGTGCCATGGTTGCTATAACCAGCCATTTATGGTTATCACTAGGCACAGAAGCACAAAAAAAATAATCCCTGAATTCCTCTTTATCATCCTGAATTCCTCTTTATCTAGCAGCAACCAGAGATCTTGATGACAATCTAGGTTGGTTATGTCCACCAATATAATTCCTTTCTTTTCCTGCTTGTACATGGGCAGTAGGAGCCCAAAATGATAACTTTGTATTTAAAGGGTTTAATGGAAGTCTTGCTGTAAACTCTGGGTTCCCTTCCATGCACACCAGAACCTCTAATCAAAATGAATCTGAAAATATAGGGTTAGGAAGCACACATTTCCCCAAGTGGGCTACCAGGAGTGATTATATGAGAATCATTCCTTCCCAGTTGTTGGCTCCGAGGCTCATGTAGTCTAGCTATCATGGATAATGTATCTTACAAGGGCCATATAATGGTTCAAAGTATATACTGTATCCCAAATGGTCATGCTCCATTTCAGGCTCATGCTTCAGCTGTGCCTTCAAGAGGCCATTCATCATTCAATCAATCTGCCTGTTTCTAGGTGATGTGACATAGTGTAGAAATGATAGATCCTATAGTCATGTGCTCACTTCCACACTTTGCTGCCTGTGAGTGACTGAGTGACTGAGCTGCTAATATTGACTCCAAGACTCATTGCACTCATTCTCACAGGTCCTTCTAATATGTTCTTCCCTACAACTGCTTGCCTCTGACCTTTCAAATTTGCACAGCTTGAACTCTGTCCTGGCCAGGCCATTAATCAATGTCCAAGGAGCCATGTGTAGAGCCATTTCCACACAAATGTCATGTCCCAGTGTGTGTATGGTGACCTGTCCACTGAAAGTATTTCTCCTCTCCACCCTACACCAGGGCAACTCCTCAGTAGAGCTGTAGTTTGTAACTAATCCATGTTTTGGCTCACATAGTTGTGAAGTGGGGGAAAGGCATTTGTGCAATGGAGACATGTAGCAGTGGTGTCTAGACATGTTTGTGTAACTTGCCTATGCTTTTCAGAGCTGCTTAGGCTCAATTTCAAATGTACAGTTTTCACTGAATGATAGATTACTGCAGAGCCTGACCGACCAATCCTATAATTTGTTGGCTCTGATGAATCCCCTATTCATGATGGGTAGCTCCAGTCATGTGATAATTTTTTTTAAGATTTTATTTATTTATTTATTCATGAGAGAGACAGAAACACAGGCAGAGGGAGAAGCAGGCTCCATGCAGGGAGCCCCACATGGGACTCCATCCCCGGTCTCCAAGATCATGCCCTGGGCTGAAGGCAGCGCTAAACCGCTGAGCCACCGGGCTGCCCAATAATTTCTTGCTGCTCCATAGCCAGGTACTCAATCTCTGTTTGACTCAACAGTAGGCCAAGAGCTGCTTTTTTGGATAGTGAATAGCTCTTTGATACAGATGGCAATAGTTTGCTCTAGAACCCTTGCGCTCTGTACTGAGCCTTTACCATTGAGGTTTGCATGAGATTCCACACACTGTTCTCCTCTACTATAGGTATTTCTATCTCTGTTAGGTCCATGGATCACATGACCCAAGTAGCAGGGAGGCTCATACTGCAGCCTGAACCTGCTGCAGAGCTATTTCTTGCTCTGGATCCACCCAAAACTTGCAGCTGTCTGAGTCACCCAATAAATAGGATACAAATAGAATACAGCAGAATTTCTAAGCATATGATATGCTGTTTCCAAATTTCAAAGATGCTTACCCAACATTGTTCCTTTTTTTTTTTTTTTTTTTTTTTTTAGTGGTAAGAAGTGCAAAGTGCAATAGCTTGTTCTTTACCTTAAAGGAATGTCCTGGCATGCTCCAGACCTGACAGCTCCTAGAAACTTTACTAAATCTCTGTAGTTCCCTACCCCACCCTCCATCATCTAGTAATGCACACATCTTACAAGAGCATAGGAAACACTTGCAATTTCCTGCTACCCAGGTCTGACTAATGTGATGCTAACAATATAGTGGACCAACACGATTTTCTGTGAAATTTCCAGATCATCAAAAATCAGTTGGACTATATTGTAACAGAGTTCAGAAGAAATAAAAAGGGTAAATGCATGAAATTATCTGTTCCAGGTTATTGGGAACTGCCTTTGATTCCTTTCCTTGACAGGCATACAAAAGAATGCATTTGCCAAAGTGGTATCCACATACAAAGTACCAGAGGCTATATTGATTTAGTGCTAAATCTAGTAGAGATATCACACCTCTAAAACAATTGTAATTGGGGCTATCACTTGGTTAAGTTTATGATATCACCCCATCAGCTCCATGATCCATCTGGTTTTTGCAAGGGCCATATGGTTGAATTAAATGGGGATATGATGAGAATCGCTATTCTGCATGCTTTTACATATTTGAGGGTGGCACTAATATCAGACATTCTCCTTGGAATGCAGTACCACTTCTGACTTATTATCTTGGTTGAGGAAAAGAGGCAATTTAAGGGTCTTCTGCTTGGCCTTGGCCATTATTATGATTCTTACTCCACAGGTCAGAAACAAATATGAAGGTTCTTCAGGATGCTATGTGTATCCATCTCTATTATGCAATTGGGAACCAAAGAAATGACCACAGGTGGGTCCATAGACCCACTGAACTCACTGTGAGATGGACTTTAATCAAAACTCCATTAATCTGGCATCCATGAATCCCAACCATAACAAGGTGTCATGGTGGTGCTTGTGGTTTCATGGCGCACACATCAGCTTAGATCTTAATCTGAAGATGTCAGATGATCTGGACATTCCCCTTTCCCAATTTTATATTTAACCAGCACCAGTCCTTTGGTGAAGACTATTGATTCAACAGCTTTTGGTTCTTACTGTCATGTTGCAGAGTATTTCTTCTAGGAGACAACTCTTCCATCAATGTCCTGGTCAGGCCCCCTCCTTATGTCCTCTCAGACTAGTCTGGGCTTTTTAATATTAGCAGAGGTAAGATCCCAAGAAAGCAAGCAGAATCTCA
Organism: Canis lupus familiaris; assembly: GCF_011100685.1. NCBI lineage: Eukaryota > Metazoa > Chordata > Mammalia > Carnivora > Canidae > Canis > Canis lupus. The sequence goes on along the minus strand of NC_049256.1, from coordinate 7,737,233 downwards.
CAGAGGCCCATTCTCTGTTAAGTATTGTGACATTTTCTTTCTCTACTGAATCATTCCATATGCATACAATTAATCTACAATATATCACTTAATAAAAAAAATAAATAAACCCTCCATTGGTATTACTGTCCCCTCCAGTTCGTACTTCATTCATTGTTCTATCTTTCACTGTGGAAGTCTGCTAAATAGATTCTTACCCTTTTTTCTCCACTTCTTTCTTGATCCCAATTCAAGCAAGCACCTGTTCCTATCGCTCAATTGAAACTACTCTTGTCCAGATCTCCACCAGCCATTAGATGATGAAATCCTATGGTCATTTCTCTGTTCATACTTCCCTATCAGTGTTTGGCCTCTGTCCCCCAGCACTCATCATTTCTTTGTACACAGAGGCCCTTTATTGTAACCACCTGTGATTCTCTCTCAAAGAAGCAAGCTTGGCTAGCTAGAAGAAGGCTAGAAGTTCAAGGTTGTCAATGTCTCCAGGAGCAGCTCTCAGCCAATGAGATCGGAGCTGGTACCTACATGCCCTATCTTCCCTCCCTTCTGGTGGGGTGACTCTGACACAGGTTCTATATAGGTTCCCAGAAGCTTCCAGTGGGATTAAGCTCAGTTTTCTGCAGTGAGAACTGTCTTATGAACAAACCTTGCCTAGACTCTCTGCCCTACACTGTCTTACTTCCCTACTCCTTTCCTGGTGCCCCTGAGAATCACTTCTTAAATCAACTGCTTAAAATCGATTCCTTATCTTAAGATATGCTTCTGGCAGGGAGTCTGATTCTAGTAGATTCGTGGCAAAAATGGCTGCAGTTTTTCCTTCACTGTATCTCCTTCGCAACATGATTTTGCAGCCTCTCTCATCAAGAGATAAACACTATTTCCCTACTCTTTGAATCTGGGCTGATCTGAGTTGTTTTACTTTGTGGAATGCATCATAAATAACTAGTGTTCTTGTGCTGAGCTTAGTCCTAAATGATTGTTACATACTTTAGCTTGTATTGGCTTAGTGTAATATAGGGCCTATAAGACAAGGTTATGTTTATCTTATTTAAATACTTAGTCATATTCCCACTGCTTAGAACTAGGCTGAACACAAGTGCAGAGGGGCCACACTGTATGCTTGAGTGAAGAATTGAATATATACACACACACTGTAGACTCAACCACTTCTAACTGGGAAATCTCACTTTTCAAGTTGGAATCCTGGAGAAAGCACTTTGAGTAGATTGGTGGCAACAGAAGCCTGTTGGAAGTGAAAGAAAGGAAATGACTGGAAGGATTTTGCCAACTAATACAGCAGATCACCCCCTTAACCCCATTCAGTTCTACCTCCACCTCAAATTTCACTTGTTTCCTATTCCAATTCCTAACTCTCCCCACCATGTCCTCAACAAACAGTTCAAGTTCTGTCACAAGTGAAATGAATTCGGTAACCTGATTGATTGATCTATTGATTGTCTCTGGTTCTTTTTCTAGTTACTATGTTTATTAGCTCTCCTTAGCAGCGACTCCCTGCCTGCCTCTCAGGGGGAGTGGTACAAAAGGGAGAACCAATCTTTCCTGCAGCTAGCGTGCCTGTGAACTCTCTGTGGGCGTGTGACATTACAAAAATAGAAGTGGCGGAGCAGTACTCTCAGTTACTTGGGATTGCAACAGAGGGAGACGTGAAATTTGCTTTTGCAGCTGTTCTTTACAAAATGGCTCCCATTGAATAATGAGTGTCTTGCTTTTTGATTAAAATTTTTTTCACCCCGTATTCGCTTCCAAATAACAAGGTCAAGTTTATTCGCTTTGGTGACCTTGGCTGCAGGGTTGGCCAGTACTTACTGGCACGTCAGCAAATGCCCATCCTCCTTCTGTTGACTGCTTTGTCATTTATAGGGACTGTACCTGAGTACAGTGTTGGAATGATTAACATTTAGTTCTGAACACTATTTTGATTTTTTAGTCCGATATTTTCCAATTTAACTCCTGTTGGAAGTGACTCACTTGTGGTTCGGTGGAATTTAGCTTCTGGCTCTGGTGTAGTAATCAGTATTTGCTATTGGTTCAGAATTCAGCAAAGTGTTGCTTTTTAATTTGAGTAGGGTTCATAGTTCAAATCTGAACATCAGAATTGAAATTGGTTTGCTTAATTATGTGATCGCCAAATGCTAGTAACCATGTACAAGAAGCTTGGTGTAATGCTTTTAATTCTTGATTGTGTAGACGTGGATTATAAATGTCATATAACGCTCCCTTACCAGATTTTGGGCAGTAAACTATATGAGAAAAAAGTTCACAGTATTTGAGTTACTGAATATACGCAAAGTCTTCCTGTCCAGTATACAGATTTGGGGACATTTATGACAGTTCACAAGTAGCTTAACATTGTTTGATCTAACTGAAGCATAAAGGAGGTATCTTGGTATAAGTGGGGAATGCAACTTTGAATTCCAGTCTCAGTCCCCGCACTAACTAGCTCTTGGACAAGTGCTCTTGCACAAGTGATCTTTCATTCTGAGCAAGTTTCAGTCTGCTCATTATTACATGGAGCATAATCCAACTTTAGGCCCCTTACATTTTTCAGGGTTGCTGTGAACTAGGGCAAGAACTGTGTCCTATTCAATTTGTAGCCATATTGCTACAAACACTACGTAGTTGTGTGTTTAACACTCAAATACATTGAGTGTTAAATGAACATGAAAATACTTTTAAAAATGTAAAGCAAAACACATCTAAATGGAATTATATAAACTGTTTTATTATCTAAGTCCTTCTTTCTCTTTCTCCTCTTCCTCCTTCTCCATACTATGAAACATGGAGATGTTATAGAATGATATAGAATGAAAAGTGTTTTCTTTTTTCAGAGAAGCTTAAAGGTTTTTTCCCTGACGTCCAGAACTAGTGAGACTCGTGGTTAGTACAACTCACATTGCTGGCTTTCTTAATTGTCTATTCATTCACTCATTCATTAACTCACCATACATTTCCAAGCACCTGTAGGGTATATAGTTGGTTTTATGACTGATATTGAGAGATCAAGATATGGTCCACATCTGTGAACAGGTTAGTTTTGGAGATAGATACAAGAGAGCCACTTAACTGTGGTAATGCACCATAGCCTGGCTATCTAATCACATCAAGAAAAAGTGAAATAGGAATTCCTTCCCCTGACCCATATGTCCTGCAATAGTAGGAAATCAGGAAAAGAGAGTAAAATTTTCTGTTTCCATGGAAACAGACCTGATCAGAAAAGCAAGAGATATGCATAGCAGCTACCTAGAGTAGAATATGGTTGTCCTGCAGAGTACATGTTGCTATGGAAGGCAAGAGGCACCAGCTAAGTGGCTGGACACTGAAGAGAGAAAAGAATAAATGTTAGGAATTATTTTGTCCATAAGACACTGAGATATGATTGAATGCTTTTTTAAAATTTTCTTTATTTATTCATTCAGACAGAGAGAGAGAGGCAGAGACACATGCTGAGGGAGAAGCAGGCTCCATGCAGGGAGCCCCAACGTGGGATTCGATCCTGGGTCTCCAGGATCACACCCCAGGCTGCAGGCAGCGCTAAACTGCTGTGCCACTGGGGCTGCCCTGATTGAATGCTTTTAGAAGCATTATTGGTTTGATGATGCGTAAAGAATTTGGATTTTTTTTTTTTTTGGAGAATAACTCTATTCACCAAGAGACACAAATTTGCAAATGTTATCAGAGACACTAAAAATCTCATGGAGTTTTGCTACCCTTGCTACCCTTGACATCCATTAAACTAGAGAGATATTCATGGATAGCTGACAAGAGGATGAAAGGGGTGACTTCCTAATGATGAAAATAATGACACCAAAGCAAGAACTGGCAAATACTGGGCACTTTCTAGGTGCCAGAGACTGTGCTAATTGCTGACATGCATTATCTATTTTAACCCTCAGCACAAATGTGTGAGGAATACAAAGCCTATAAAGATGAGGAAGATGAGGCCCAGAAAGTTTAAGAAAGTTGCCTAAGATCATGTAGTTGATGAGAAACAGCTAAAGTTTGAGTTCATGTCTGTTGGACTCCAAAGTCCAGATATTCAAATATTACATTATATACATATCCTGTGAGGTCTCTACACTCCAACCATTCCAACGTGAATCTCTTAAAGTACTATAGTACTTTTTTTTTTTTTAATGAGTTTTGGTTATACCATTTGTCTGCATCTCCACAGAATCCAAGCATGCAATAGAGGAATATTGTAATAAAGGATTGTGTGAGGGAGATCACCCATGCCTGGGCTTCCTTCCCTGCATCTTATTGCATACAAGCCATCACCAGGCCAGCATCTACCATGAAGATGAGCAGCAGTTCTACTTTGGAGAATGGAATGTCTGTGGTCATTTTATGTCGACAATCTCTTCAAAGAAAGCAGAAAATTTACATGTTAGAAATGAGTCTGGAATTCCATTCATTCATTTGCTCCAGAAATATTTATTAGGGATTTACTGTTTACTGAAGATTCATAGAGGGGAACAGCTCAGAAAATCAGTGCCACATGTGTGCTTTAATAGAGGCATGCTCTGGCTGCCATCAGCATGCCCAGGAGGAGCATGGGATTCAGTCTTAAATTAGACAAAGGGAGGGGGAAATGCCAGGAAGCACTTGCAAGAGAAGTACTTAAGTCTTGGGCAGGAAGTAGGAGTAAGCCAGCGTGATTCAAGGGGTAGCTGTGGGACATTCCTATGGAAATAGCCAATAGGCAATCAGAGTTTGCCAGTTTCAAAACCTTTCAGCCATTTGATGATGAACAGAACTGAAATAAGACCAATGCACAGGTGTGGAGCTTCAGGCCACATAATCTTCCTAAGGGCTGAGGTGAGACCCTTACATTCTGTAAGATTTTTAATGCTTACAAACTATTTTATACCATGACATCATTTAATCCCTTTCAAGATAGACATTATTATCCTCATTTTTCAAAGATGTTATATGATCTTCCCAAATTCACACAGCTCTGACAGATGGGGCAACAATTTAAATTCTCGCCCCCACCCCCCATTCCAGGGACCTTTCTCTGTACCTCCCTCCAACTGGAGTAGAAGTCTGCCAAGAAGCTCCAGGCTTCTGAAATATGCTCTGAGGACAAAACATGCTACACCAGATATGAATGGCTATGTGTGGCTGTTGGGGAGGAAGTGCTGCGACGGATCAGTGGTGGGTTTGGGTAGGGGGTGGGGGACAGGTTTAAAGACCCTGGAGAGGAGGCCAGCAGTGGCAGGAACAAGAAGGACAGAGATGTGCCCAGCAGGTAAGATATCAGAGGGTCAGTCAAAAGGTGCAAGTGGTAGGGTTGCATAGCTTTAAATCAAATGCTGGAAGACTCCTCTAGATCTTATCAGCTGTCCCTCCCTACTAGCCAGGTTGCCTTCTCCTCTTCTGACCAATCAGAATAAACCCTTCACTATAAACAATCAGACTAGCTTTGACCTTGCTGAGATGATAGGAGTTATCCTTGCCCACACCTCCCCTAACACAGTTCTCCTCACACAGTGTCATGATTACCTGTTACTTGCCTTCACTCCTTAAATACTCCAAGTCCAGTACCTGGCATGTGGCAGCCAAGTAAATATTAAATGAATTACTGAAAGGAACACAGGCCATGTTGAATTGTACCCCTGGCTAAGATAGGAACAGAGAAATTCGGGTTCATATATTGATTCTGCTTAATTTAATAAAAATGTATTAGCAAATTCTTAGTGTGGAAGACTCAGGAGAGTAGATACATGGTCCTTAATTTCTACAGAGCATCCGATATGGGTCCTATCTATACCAATTGAACAGTTGGCAAACAACTGGCCTTAGGGTGTTCTAATTGTCCTTAAGTAATTGGAAAATCAGGAAATACTGTCTTTCATGGAAACAACACACACCAACAGGAGATAACTATCTTCTGTATGTGCAGCCCAACACAAATGTAGTACCACCAACCTGAATACCAGCTAACCCCTAGGATAGACACTCACTGATAATTAAGGAGTGCAATGACAATGGTTTACAGTCTGATCCCTTTAAGAAATGAATATCTTTCAAAAGATCCCTCAGAAAACTAAAAAAATTAAAAAAACCTTTAAGAGCCAAACAATGAAATGTAATTATAAGCTGTATATTTGAGAATTTTAGATAGGAAATATTCTCGATCATCCTCTAAGTCAAAAATCCTCTAAGTCTTTCTGCCAAATGGGGTGTCCAGCTAATAACTGACTAATCCAGAGCATGGTAATGACCAAAATTAAAGCTAATCTCTTACTGGAGTCTTCAGAGACCATGGTTCTAGGAAAAAGAGAACTATTTCACATTCTTATTTAGAAAAAAACTCAGGCAGAAGGGCACAAGCAGTCAAGGGCAAATCTTTAGCAGGACCTCAGTCTGTAGGGAGAGAGTGGTAAGGCTGCCAGAGACTCCTCTCCAAGGAAAATGTTGGTGCTTCTCTGCTTCTTTGTTCTGGGTTCAGCAATATATCCCAGACCTGGTTCTCTGTTTTGTAACAAGATGCTTATTTTCTCCTCTTTGGAGTCACTAGTGTCTTTTTTTTCTGAGGCTGGCTGTGCATTCTATCTGCAGCGAAGTGGGAGCATCCCTGCTGGGGACTCCCTTGCCCTGCCTCTTGGGATGCAAGAAGTAGTACACAGACATCCCAGGGCAGGGTGCTGCCTCTGCCCTCCCCTGGAGCCTGGTGAGCTGCCTCACCCTCAAGTCAGTTCCTGCTAGATATTTTATGATGGTGCTATGAAGGGAATGCTTTATAAAACTCTCAGAGGTGCCAAGGAGCTGTAGAAAAGCTAATAAAGAGACTAAAGGGAGATTTGAATGCTGCCTGTGGGGATTTGGAAATTTGTCATGTGGAAGGGGAGCAGGGCAAGAAGAGAGGATTCCTGGATAGATAGGCAAAGACAGAGCCTTAGTATCATCTAGTGCAACTGCCTCATTGGACCAATGAAACTACTGAGGTGAGGTCATTTCCTTAGGATAAACATGACAGAATAGCTAAATATCTGCTTAAGCAGGCTGCTACTCCACCATGGAGTGGGTACCCCATGGAACAAAGGACTCCTCTTCATTGCCAAAATATGAACAAGGGTTAAATGTCACTCTACAAAGTGTGATAGCCACTTTTATATGTCCACTTGATTGGGTTACTGGGTGCCCAGGTATTTGGTCAAACATTATTCCGGGTATGTCAGTGAGGGTATTTCTGGATGAGATTAACATTTGAATTTGTAGACTAAATAAAACAGATTGCCCTCCACAATGTGTGAGCCTCATCCAAACTGTTGAAGGCCTGAACAGAACAAAAAGACTGCTCTCTCTTGGGTAGGAGATAATTCATCCTGCCTGACTACCTTTAAGTTGCAACATCTCTCTTCTGCCCTAAGACTGGAACTTCTGACATTGGCTCTCCTGGTCTTCAGGCATTTGGATTCAGATTGTAGTTGACCATTAACTCTCCTAGGTCTCCAGTTCATTGATGGAACTAGCTTGCATTCCTTTATTATTAATGAGAAAGTGATAATCATGAATTTATTCATTAAGTTGACATAGAAATTCATATTTGACCAAAATTAGCTTCTCCCTTGCCTGTGATGATGTTAGTTCATAACCTCCTGAGGAGCTTCCTATGTAAAATCTGAAACCAGGTTCAGTGCAGGGAGGGCAAGAGACGAAAAAAAATAAAAAAATAAAAAAATAAAAAAAAGAGGTTGGTAGGTGGCAGATTTAATAAGCAAGGGAACTTACATATGAGGCTTGTCTTGAGTGGCTGCAGGATGAGTAGATTTCCACACCAGGCTGCCAAATTTTAAAAGTTTGCAAAGAGAACTTAACTGGGTTCAATCATGTATATTATCTAGATGGTCTCAACACTACATCACTATCTCAAGGTTATGCCCTTGGGTAGTTTCTGGGAATGCGAAAGGCAAGCAGATTGCACATTCCTGGGACAGGAGAGAGGGTGAGGAGACTCAATTGCTGGCATCCAGCTCACAGGTCAACTGGTGGTCATGTCTTCTATAAAACACCCCCAACAGATGGCTCATAAACTAGGCTTATGCCTTATCTATGCAAGTCTTACAGACTAGCTTTGATTGGGCCCATTTTGGCTGATGACAAGCTACACTGTTTATCTCTTGTTCACAATACCAAATGCTTATGGATCATTATTGAGAAGCTAGGTGATTGAATAAGTGGTTGAATCAGTACTGAAACAGGGAAATCAGAGGGAAGGCTTGCCTGGAGGGTAAGATGGGAGCTTGAATTTAGTAATTTAAGATTGAAGAGATTGAAGAGATAATGAGATTTCCAATTAAATGCCTAGCAGGGAATTAGAAATATGGGTCTGGCAAGAAGTGTCAAACCTTAGGCACCTTCCTCATAGAGAGACGAAAGTTGAGACCAAATGAAGGAATGAATTATCAGAAGGAGGGGCACCTGTGTGGCTTAAGTATCTGACTCTTGAGTTCAGCTCAGGTCATGATCTCAGGGTCATGAGACCGAGCCCCTTGTTGGGCTCTGTGCTCAGTGGGGAGTCTGCTTGAAGTTCTTCCTCTCCCTCTCTCTATGCACCTCTCCCTGCTCACCCATGTGTTCCCTCTCTCTCCCTCCCTCTCAAATAAATCAATATTAAAAAAAATAAATATCAGAGTGAGTGAGATAGCAGTGAAAGATGGGCAGGGCTTAATCATAGGGAACACACATGTTTATGGAGAGAAATAGTCTTCATCTCAACACATCATTCTTTGAGTGGTTACTCTGTGCCAAATGTCATGTTGAATGTGGGATTCAGGAGTATAAAAGACAATTACAACCTCCACTTTTCATGGAACTTGTGGTCTACACTTACTGAAAAGATCAGGACATGCCAGTAATGGAAGACAGCCAGTCCAAAGGCCACTCATTTTAATCCTAATATTACAGCTTGGTGGTAGCAGAGCTGGAGGCTGACCCTTCCAGGATAAACATTAGTCCTTGCCATTCTGGGAAGGCACTACATCAGACTGTCCTTAGACAATCTACACAGATTTGAGGAAAGACATGGTACGTCCATACAGCACATCATATGGACTTCTAACTCCTCCCTCCTCCCTCTGAGAGCTCTTAATGTCAATGCCCATCATAAAGTACACGCACATCCCAGAAAAGTCCACAAAGCACTAGCTGTAGTCTAGCCAGCAAGGAAAAGAAGAAAATTGTCTGACATTGAGCACATAGTCTGTGCCAGACACACACTCCCTAGATATTTCATGACTATTATATCAATCATTTTCTCATTCATCAATAAAAAGAGTTAGACTCCCTTGTTCTATTTCCCAAACTTCTCTTAATATACTCCCAACTTAACTTATATAATTTTCCTTAATAAACTTACAGCCATCTTACATTGCTCTTAACCCACGTCTCTTTTTCTCCGTGCTCAATCTGGCATTGTTTTGGAGGCACCAAAGATGAAGATTTTGCAATTGGTTTATTGTTCCAATCTGTTGATTTCTTATTGTCTTCATTGTGTAATCCATCACATTAAGTAACCTTCTAAACTTCAACAGCATCCAAAAATATGAATAGCATATGAGTAAGGTCCTTATTCGAAATACTATTAAATTTTAATAGGACTACATCCCTATACGCTCCAATGTAGAGATTTCTGAGGAACAGGCTGAGAAACTAAGCTGTAAATATTGAGGATACATTTTCAAGGAGTGAGGTGGTTAGCAGTGCCAAAGGAAGCAGGGAGTTTGACCTGTAAGGTACCTGAGAAGATCTAAAGAGTAATTGCATGAAAATGGGTGGCTCAGATGGCTCATACTGCAGCCAGTAAAGGCAAGAACAGGTAGAGATGAAGTAAAGGTAACTTTGGTACACCAAAGAGTTCCTTTAATGTGAACCCACCCATTAACGTGACTTCCTGCCACATATGTGTACAGGTTTTAGACAGAAGCTAGTTCTTTAAATGTTTTGAATTCTTTGAAGGATTTCTACTACATGCAAAGTACTCCCAATGAATAAAAGTGGTGTTATTTTTCATCACCAATTTTATTCTTGCTATAATGAAACCACTTTAAAAGGGAATGAGGGGGGCCTGAGTGGTGTAGTCGGTTAAGCGGCCAACTCTTGATTTCAGCTCAAGTCATGATCTCAAGGTCTTGAGATCAAGCCCCACATTGGGCTCCTGCTCAGCATGGAGTCTGCTTGCCATTCTTTCTCTCTCTTGCCCTATGCTCCCCCCCCCCCATTTCATGCTCTCTCTTTCTCTCTCTCTCAATAAATAAACATATTTTTTTAAAGTAGGGAATGAGATTGAGGGAGCAAGGCAAACTCAATTATCTTCATCTTGGTTTGTTGTTCTAGAATAGGCTCCATTCTTTTATAAAAGAAGAGCAAGCATTTTCAGAATCTAATTTCTTATTTGCTTGCTTACTATTCAGCTTATTCATAGTTTTTCTTTATGGAGGAAAAGCAGTGAAACAACGAACAGGAAATTTCACCACACTGCAGCAACTGCAAAAAATGATTGTTTTAGCAAGAAACTACACACTCACACTAACCACAATCCCAGGCCTTCCCCTTCATTTCCTTTGCAGGATGATTGTCCAGAAACGACAAGACAGCACAGAGAATAAGGTCAGACAGGAATTCTTTCATATTTTTAAACTTTAAACATCACCCCTTAATAACAATAATGAAAGTAAATAGATTGATGATTAAAATAACATTTTTGACCATTGCTATATGATAGCCTTGTTAAAAACTATACATGTTTTTGACTATTTCATTTTCATAACTCCAGGAGGTTCATATGTTTGTCATCTTTATGGGATAATAACGAATGGCACTAGAAAGTGGATGCCAGAGACCCAGTTAATCGTAATGTTATATTGTCTGTACTTAACACACCATACTCTCTAAGCATGGAGAATATATATACCCTCTGCAAGTATCTGGTGAATGAATGAATAATAAATGACTGAGTATCAAGAACAAGGGAGAAGAATACAGCTTAGAAATAAGTTCTATTAAGTACACAAGCAGATTGTATCTGTGAAATAATAAATAAGGAAATCAGGCACAAACCTGGCAGATATATTACTGTGAATCAACTAATAATAGCAATTCAGATAGGAATATTACTCAGTCATCAAAAAATTAAATCTTGCCATTTATTCTGCTAGGCAAAATAAGTCAATAAGAGAAGGACAATTTTCATATGATTTTACTTATGTGTGGAATTTAAAAAACAAAACAGAGGAGCATAGAGGAAGGGAGGGAAAAATAAAACAAGATGAAATCAGAGAGGGAGATAAGCCAAAAGACCTTTTTTTAAAAAATATTTTATTTATTTATTCATGAGAGACAGAGAGAGACAGAAAGAGAGAGAGAGAGAGGGAGCCAGAGACACAGGCAGAGGGAGAAGCAGACTCTATGCAGGGAGCCTGAAGGGGGGGACTCGATCCCGGGTCTCCAGGATCAGGCTCTGGGCTGAAGGCGGCGTTAAACCACTGAGCCACCCAGGTTGCCCCCAAAAGAGACTTTTAACCATAGGAAACAGAGAGTTGCTGGAGGGAAGTTGGGGGGGAGGATGGGGTAACTGGGTGACGGGCATTATTAAGGAGGGCACATGACGTAATGAGCACTGGGTGTTACATGTAACTGATGAATCACTGAACTCTACCTCTGAAACTAATAATACGCTATATGTTAATTAATTGAATGAAAATAGAATAGAATAAAAATACAGCAATACAAATGAAACACATCCTGTAACCAGTGATCTTTTGTCATTAGACCAAATCCAAGTATGTGGTAAGGGCCATAGGGCAAAGAAATAGTTACATTTCATAACCAATGGTCAGCAATAGAAGAGTTGAGACAGTGGTTATTTAGAAACAATCTAGTAGAACTTTTTTGCAAAGTTGGAAATGTTCTATATGTTCTTGTTCAACAAGGTAGCTGCTAGCTGCATGTGACCATTGAGTACTTGGTATGTGGCTAGTGTAACTGAGGAACTGGATTTTAATTTTTTTTAATTAATTTAAAATTAAATTAAAACATTAGGCTAATCACCACTGTACTAGACAGTGTAGAGACTGAGAATACAATGATCTTTTCCCAGAATCATGTTGTCTATTAAAAAAAAAAGACACCTTGGTATATTAATTTAGCAGCAAATCTGAGCTTGAGAGCCATAGGATTTTTCTCATTCTGGCTAAAAGAAGTAGAGCTGTCTACACTAAAATGCCCAATCCTGAATGAAAAGGGGGAAACAATACAATACTTCCAAATTAAACATCATCTGAAACCAGAAAAAGGGAATTAAGACACTGACCTGCTTGCCAGGGTGAGGATCCTGGGGCTCAGTGGGGAATGACCATGTGGAAATCACTGGGCAGTTGGTATCATCTCACTGCAGATGATCCACAGCTAAAAAGAGGTGAACTTGCAAATGCAGCTCTTGGTCAGCCAGTCAGACTTGGTAATGATAAAAGGAGTGGTCACTCCTACCAGCTTTGAAGTGAAGGCTGTCAGAAACACAACTTGTTAGAGAAAAAGAAAGAGACCCTGGAGAAAAAGAGGGGGACTTTATTGTACCAAGTCTCCTCAACAGCCCTTTGCTGTTGTACCTGGGTTGCCCTGTGCACCTGCTCTTCTGGTTCCCTGCCCTTTCTTCACTTCCTTCCTTCTCTGTTGCAGGAATAAAAGTGTTTCTGGCCCAACTTCAAGCTATGTCCTGGGCAGGGACGACTGACTGCAAGCAAGCTCATTTCTTGGGGAGACCTGTAGGAGGGTAGAGATCATTGTGTCCCCTGTGTGTCAGGAAGCATGATCACCAGGTAGTGTGCTGCCATGAGAGACCTTCAGTAAGCTGAAAGCCTGGCATTACTGCAGCAATGACAGACCCAGAAGTGGAGTGGGCAGCCCAGGAACTAATCCATGTGACACTACTCAAAGGAAATAGAAGCCCAGAGGAAAGAGGGAATTCATCTTTGGATAGAATGCATGCCTTTCTTCACCAAAGTACAGACCTTAACAAACTTGAAATAGGTATCCATTTCTTCGTGGTGCTGTCATGCAACCTAAAATTGGACAAACATTGGCCTGCAGCTAATCTTAATAAGAAGAGCACTCTGGAGAACTCTTCAGCAGCAAACAGAAAGATAATTCATCCATTAAATAATGCCAGTGGAACGGTAGAGTTGATGACCCTTCACCCGAGTGAGGGGCCCATCTGGTTGTCTACTACTTCAGGAAAGTCAAGTTTGCAAGTATGATACAAACCCATTTTTACGTATGCAAATCCCATGCATGTGATTCTTGATTTTCAAATACAAATTTTAGAGTTGAAGGCATTTTGTTAGAAGCAGGCATAAGTAGGCGGTCAAAAGTATGATTTCTAGGTTCAGAATCCTTTGAGAAGGCTGAGGGCATACTATGATTCCAGGAGCCCTGGGAAGGCATCTTTAGTCAAAATGCTTCCCAGACAGAGGCTGAAATCCATCTCCTCACGTTGACGGTGCCTGAAATGCCACCAGCCATGGATCTCTTAGGACAAGCTAGTACTTCTTTGGGACATCATCATTCTGTCCTTCTATAGGACTCAGAATCCACAGGGTCTGATTAAGTGTAAGGACATCTGCATTTGGGAAGAAGAGAGGCAATTTGGGAACATGTGGGCCTGGGACCCAGGGATTAGGGGAGATGACAGGAAGGGAAGTGAAAAGACCTCAGTGATAAATTTTCCTGCTCAAAAGTTTGCCTCAGGACAACCTGCCATTGAAAACATGACTCTTGGTGAGGACCAAGCTATGGACTGATACATCAGTTGCTTTTGCAGCAACTCCACTCTGGTATCATACACACATCTTGAAACCACCATCAGGCCCCAAAACTGAACTCACCCTCCCTCACGTCGCCCCAATCTGCTTCTCCTTTTGTATTCCCATCTCAGGGAGTGTGGCCCCCACCACTCCATCATCTGGCCTCAGAAACCTGGAGATGGCCTTTGACTTTTCCCTTATCCTCAACTCTATATCAAATTAGTCACCAGGTCCTGGTTATTCTCTAGAATTGACCTCTTTGCCCATTTCCTCCTATTTGCATTTCTATTTCTACTGTCCTAAATCAGATCATCACTACCTCTTGCCTACAATGAAGCCATAGTCGCTCTCGGGTTTCCTTTCTGCCAATACATCCTACGCGATGCCAAAAGAAGGCTAGCTCGCTGACAAACAATTACTCAGATAATATTTTACCCTGCGCAAAAACCTCTACTCTCTCCCTATTACAGAGAAAAGAAAATGTAAACTCCCAAACTGAGACTTTAAGATCTTCTTGGTTATGAGCTGAACTGTGTCCCCTCCCTGTTCCCCTCAAATTCATATGTTGAAATCCTAACTCCCAATACCTCAGCCTGTGACTGTCTTTGGAGAGAGCTTTTAAAAAGGAAATTAGGATGGGCTCCTTAGGGGTGAGCCTAATCCAATAGGACTGGTTTCCTCATAACAACAGGAGTCTAGGATATAGACACACACAGAGGGAAGACCGTGTGAAGACACAAGGAGAAAACAGCCATCTACAGATAAGGAAGAAACCAACCCTACTGACACCTTGATCTCAAACTTTCAGTGTCCAGAAATGTGAGGAAATGTATTGATGTTGTTTAAGCCACTCAGTATTTTCTGTGACAGCCCTAGAAAAGTAACGTACTCTCCAGCTAGTCCCCCGACCTCCATGTTCTGACTAATCTCCTAGTACCTTTCCTCGTTGGCTTGTTCGCCCTAAGCCTTCACCTCACTGGCTCTCACCCAATTTATGTTCTCTGATCTTCTGTCTTTGCCGTGATGACCCCTCTATATAGACTCCCCTTTCCTTCATGTTTCCCTCTAGATCTAGCTCACATCTCATATCCTCTAAAAAAATTAATAGAACATTCTAGATGAAAGCATTTCTCTTTGCCTTACACTTGTACTGCCTATCCCAAATCCATTATCCCCTTCTTTTTGCATTCTCAATTTTGTTGGAGAAGGGCCTTGGTAAAAACTTCATTTCTTAAATTGTATTTCAACAGGGGCTTGTATGGTACATTTCTAGCCGCTGAAATATTAGTGTAGGTTGTTAGGTGGGAACCAGGGAGAAAGCCTGGGCATCCAGAACAAAACAACAGAAACACACAGCTCTGGAGGCTGGAAGTCGGAGGCAAGACGTAAGCATAGTTAATTTCTCCTGGGTAGGCCTCTCTCCTTGACTTGCAGATGACACCCACTTGCTTTGTCTTCACATGTTTTTGTCTCTGTGTGCATGAATCTCTGGTGTCTCTTCCCCTTCTTATAAGGACACCAATTGTTTTGGATTAGGTCCCAACCAAACAGCCTCATTTGAACTTAATCACCACTTTAACAATTTTATCCCCAAATATGATTACATTATGAGGTACTGAGGGTGAAGGCTTCTGAGGTACTGACTTTTGGAGGAAAAGGAAGAAAGGAAGAAAAAGAAAGGAAAGAAGGAGGAAAGATGGCATAAAAATAGATACATAGATCAATGGGACAGAATAATCCAAAATTAAACCCATGTGTATACAGTCAATTAATTTTCAACAAAGGAGCGAAGAATATACAATGGGGAAAAGACAGTCTCTTCAATAAATAGTGTTGGGAGAATTGGTATTGATATGTAAAAGAATGAAACAAGACCTCTATCATACAACATACACAAGAGTCAACTCAAAGTGGATTATATACTTGAATATAAGACAAGAGACTGCAAAACTCCTAGAAGAAAATATAAGGGATGAGCTCCTTGGCATCAGTCTTGCCAATTATTTTTTGGATTTGACACTAAAACTAAAGGCAATAAAAGCAAAAACAAATGGGTGGGACTACACCAAGCTAAAAAACGTCTTTATAATGGCTGAGTAATATTCCATTGTGTACATATACCATATCCTCTTTATCCATTCAGCTTTCGATGGACACCGAGGCTCCTTCCACAGTTTGGCTATTGTGGCCATTGCTGCTAGAAACGTCGGGGTGCAGGTGTCCCGGCGTTTCATTGCATCTGAATCTTTGGGGTAAATCCCCAGCGGTGCAATTGCTGGGTCGTAGGGCAGGTCTATTTTTAACTCTTTGAGGAACCTCCACACAGTTTTCCAGAGTGGCTGCACCAGTTCACATGCCCACCAACAGTGCAAGATGGTACCCCTTTCTCTCTTTCTCTACATCCTCTCCAACATTTGTTGTTTCCTGTCTTATTAATTTTCCCCATTCTCAGTGGTGTGAGGTGGTATCTCATTGTGGTTTTGACTTGTATTTCCCCGATGGCCAATGATGCGGAGCATTTTTTCATGTGCTTGTTGGCCATGTCTATGTCTTCCTCTGCGAAATGAAATAAGTCAATCGGAGAAGGACAAACATTATATGGTCTCATTCATTTGGGGAATATAAACATTAGTGAAAGGGAATAAAGGGAAAGGAGAGAAAATGAGTGCAAATATCAGTTAGGGTGACAAAACATTAGAGACACCTAACTCTGGGAAATGAACAAGGGGTAGTAGAAGGGGAAGTGGGTGGGGGGTTGGGGTGACTGGGTGATGGGCACTGAGGGGGGGCACTTGGCGGGATGAGCACTGGGTGTTATGCTATATGTTGGCAAATTGAACTCCAATAAAAAATAAATAAATAAATAAAAATAAAATAAAATAAAAACTGTCTTTACAACAAAGGAAATGATTACCAAAATTAAAAATCAACCTGTGGAATGGAAGAAAATATTTGCAAACAATGTATTCGAGATGGGAGTTATATCCAAAATATGCAAGAAATTCATAAAACTCAATACAAAAAAATTAAAAACAGGATATGAATTTGAATAAACATTTTTCCAAAAAAAAAAAACCACAAGAAAACATTTTTCCAAAGAACACATAGAAATGGACAACAAGTACACGAAAAAGTGCTCAACATCACCCATCATCAGAAATGCAAATTGAAGCCACAATGAGCTATCACTTCACACCTGTCAGGATATTATTATCAAAAGGAGATAACAGGGGCACCTGGGTGGCTCAGTAGTTGAGTGTCTGCCTTTGGTTCAGGTCATGATCCCAGAGTCCTGAGATCGAGTCCTGCATCAGGATCCCAATGGGGAGCTTGCTTCTCCCTCTACCTAAGTCTCTGCCTCTCTTTTTGTGTCTCTCATAAATAAATAAATAAAAATCATTAAAAAAGAAAAGAAAAAAAGGAGATAACAAGTGTTGGTAAAGATATGGAGAAAAGGGAATTCTCGTAAACTGGTGCAGCCACTATGAAAAACAGCATGGGGATTCCTTAAGAAATTAAAAATAGAACTACCATATGATCCAGCACTCCTACTTCTGGATACATACACAAAGGAAGTGAAATCACTATTTTAGGAGATATTCATATCCCCAGGTCCACTGCAGCGTTATTCTCAGTAGCAAGGTAAGGAAACAACCTAAGCATCGGACAACAGGTGGATGGATAAAGTAACTGTGGTATGTATACATACAACGGAATATTGGCCTTTAAAAAAAAAAAGGGAAATCCTTTCATTTGTGGGAACATGGATGGACCCAATGGGCAGTACACTAAGTGAAATAAGCCAGACAAAGAAAGAGCAATACCATATAGTATCACTTATGTATGGAATCCAGAAAAAAAAATCAAACACATAGAAACTGAGAGTAGAATAGATGGTGATTGCTAAGGGCTAGGGAAAGAGAGAAATAGGGAGAAGTTAGTCAATGGGTACAGATAATCAGTTATAAGATGCATAAGGTCTGGAGATCTAATGTATAACATGGTGGTTGTAGTTGATAACACTGTTTGATACAGTTGAAATCTGTTGGGATAGTAAAATGTAACTGTCCTACAAAAAAAAAAAAAAGAGGCAAGTATGTGAAGTGATAGATGGATTACTTAAAACTCGATGGTGTGAACCTTTGCACAGTGTCTACATATGTGTATATCAAGTCATCACATGGTACATTTTAAATATATTACAATATTATTTGTTGATTATAACTCAATAAAGAAATTATGCTCCATAACAGACAACTTAAATATAAAAACTATTTAACAAATGAAAATGGAGGAAAGAAAGAAGAAAAGAAAAAGGAAGAGAAAAAGAAAAAAGAAAGAAGGAAGGAGAAGAAAAGAAAGAAAGAAGAAAGAAAGAAAGAAAGAAAGAAAGAAAGAAAGAAAGAAAGAAAGAAGAAAAGAAGAAAGAAAAAAGAAAGAAAGGAAGGAAGGAGAAAGAAAGAAAGAAAGAAAGAAAGAAAGAAAGAAAGAAAGAAAGAAAGAAGAAAGAAAGAAAGAGAAGAAAGAAAGAAAGAAAAGAAAGAAAGAAAGAAGAAAGAAAGAAAGAAAGAAAGAAAGAAGAAGAAGAAGAAGAAGAAGAAGAAGAAAGAAAGAAAGAAAGAAAGAAAGAAAGAAAGAAAGAAAGAAAAGGGCCAATATATCTGTGGCTCTTTCTTACTTAACTCGGTTTAAACCACAGGAAAGCACATCCTGCGGATAAGATACTCTCTTTTTGGGGGGTGGCCCCTGCAGTGAAATAGCTGTGTAGGTGGCATTTACACCTGCAATTTCTGTTTTATAAGGGAAATAAATTTGCCTGTTATGTGAGAAACAGTGGAAAATGAGCAGTTCTTACTGCATGCTGAGATCTCACCTTGAAGTCACGAAGGATAATGGCTAATAAAGCTTTGCAGTGGGAGAGACAGAGCCCACAGCCAGCCCTCTCCTGATGAGCCGGCCTGGGAACTATCTGTGCACAATGAAATGTCACTGCACCGATGATGATGACGGCTCACGAAGCGTGAGGTCATGAGCAGGGGCTGCCTTCAGTGATGAAACACAAAAGCAGCTTGTTTGGGCTCTGCAGCCCCTCCGAAGGTGATGTTACATATGTAATGTGGTTCTCTTTGGCCATTTAGGGAAAGGAGAGGAGACAACCACATTTCTGCATGCCTCATTGCTTCTGCCTTAAAGAAAGCCATAATCCTGGGTTTATGACTGCCCCAAAGCCATCGGATTGTTTTTTAAGGATCAGACCCCCAAAGCCATCGGATTGTTCTTTAAGGATCAGACTTTCAATATCTATTTTCACCAAAATGCATTTGCTTGCCCCACTTATATCTGAATGAATGAAAGTTACAGTGTATACCATGACGTTTTCCTCGTAGAATCCTGAAATAAACATATTGACAAAGTTTGTATGTGGATTTTAATATTTTAAGGTTCAAACCTAAAACGTCTGATTTTTAAGGGTTATAAGTGGAAATGGCCTTTTATATGAAAGTCACGTTTCCCTGGTTTTACATGAAAATGTCTTAGAGAGAACTGAGTTGGTGGAGTGTGAGAGTGAGTTTTGCAATTTTTTTTAATGAGGTTCTTTCTTCATTCATTCTTACAGAAGTGTATTGAGAATCTGCGAGGCACTACCATGTTAGAGGAGAGATGACCAACTCTTTCAGCTTCCCCAGGACTGAGCAGTTTCCTGGGACAGAGAGCCTCCAGTGCTGAAATTGGAATGAACTGGTCACTCTGGTTAGAGCTGGGGCATCAGCGATCAATAAAATACAATTGAGTAGCAATGTGATAGTTCCTTAGGAGGAGTATTTTCTGTTTGCTTGTAGGAACACAAAACAGCCCATCTACTGAACAATTCTGAGTGTTTTCTGACTTCAATTTAAAGGGCCTTTGAATTTGGGGATGGAAGAGGTTAAGGCTGTGTTCCAGAACTAGTTGGCTGGGACTGAATATGAGAGTAATAATTTTTAAAACACATGTAGTATAACCAGATATGACTGGGGAAAAGTGAAGGAAAGAAAGAAGGATAAACTGTAGTGCCAAGTTTGGTGGACAGAATTTATAGGATATGGCCTAGAATTTTACTCCACCACCTACTCTTAGGAAAACATCAGCATATTCCCGAAAGTCCTGTGAGGAGTAATTTAGTCTTGTTAACCTCCAAAAATCTGGAGTGTGGTGGGAGTTGCCACATCATGAGCTGCTGCAGTTGCTCAAGAAACCAGGTCCCTTTGTTGTGCTCAGCACTATCTCTTGGCAACTCGATTCATTGATGCCTGCACTACAGGGGTTCCGTAAATGGTAGTTAAATATATGAATAAGTAACAATGAATCCTGCGATTGGATAATTGATGCTTATTGTGTGTTAGAAGCTTTACACTTAAATTCTGTATAATTTATAATCTCCTGAAATAGCTACTGTTTCCTTGCCCACAGTTAGCAACCTATTTATATTAATAAACATGTTGCAAAGATTTTGGGGGGATGCATCTGACTATACAGGCTTATTACTTAATCAGAGAGTTTACTTGAAAGCAGATGCAGTCTTTAGAATAACGATACTTATGGTTTTAGTATGCTCTGTATCACATGTGGCCTGCCAAGACCTCGTCCATTTTCTCAGGCAAATCTGTGTCAGGTGCTTGCTTGTCCCCAGAAAGCGTAGCCTGCTGAGGTGGTGTCGTATGTGGCAGTGTCCTCGCATGCAGATTCAGTTTGGGAACTGAAGGGAGACAATAGTACTGGTCTGCAGGTCACAGTTGTGACATTGTGTCTTGCGCCCCTTCTATTGGCTTTGTCCACCCGAGTCTACCTTCACCAACAATTCAGCCACTCAGTGCTTTCCTGCACTCTGGCCCTTTCTCCTGAGACCATGTCCTTAGGATGTGTTGGAGGCCCCTACCAAAGTATTTCCTAAGGTGTTTTTGAAAAACACAGAATCCACCTAGTGGAAGGGAAGGAAAAATAAAATAAGATGAAAACAGAGAGGGAGGCAAACCATAAGAGATGCTTAGCTCCAGGAAACAAACAGGGTTGCTGGAGGGGAAGGGGGTAGGGGAGGGGGTAACTGGGTGATGGGTGTTAAGGAGGGCATGTAATGGAATGAGCACTGAGTGTTGGATGCAACTGACAAATTACTAAATTCTACCCCTGAAGTGAATAGTATATGTTAAGTAAATGGAATTTAAATAAAAAAATAAAAAATAATAAAAAATCAAAAGCATAGAATCCAGAGCACCCAGACCTTTTGTGTTCCTTACTGTGTTTGCCTCGTCCAGACTCATTCTCCACTTTTCTCTGCTTACTCTGCACCCTGCCAGGCTGTCCCTTGTTTACTAGGTCTCTGGATCCTAGTCTGCTGTCTGGCTTTGGGTTGGGTTTGGTGAATAGGAAGCCCAATGGGAGACGAAAAAAGAAGAGGGACAGGGGTCAACATACTTCTTCCAGACCCTGTCCTGCTTTGTCTGCACATTTCTGTAGCACATGCCTCCTCATGGCTGCTCCTGATAGACAATCCCAGCTGGGCCATGCCATGGAGCCAGCTCTCACTGGGCTGGGCTAACACCATCTCTGTCCTCTCAGCCATCGCTTCTTCAGCCCCAGGAGAAGTGATGCCATTCTGTTGTCACAGGTCCCTGGGTGCCTAAACATCCTCATTGGATTTCTTGACCCTGTTCCCACCCTCATCTTAGTCTCTTCTGCTGAGACATCTGGGATGAATTCTGTCTGTGGATGAGACCCTAACAAATATGCCTACTAGGTCAGACTTATTGACAGCAGGACCCAGGAACCTGTTTTTTTCCCCCTTTGTATTATTATTTTTTTTTAGATTGTGGTAAAATATACATAATGTAACATTTACCATGATAACTATTTTTAAGTATACAGGTCAGTGGCATTAAGTGCATTCACATTGTTGTGCAACCATCACCATCATCCTTCTCCAGAACTTTTCATCTTCCCAGACTGAAACTCTGTCCCCATTAAACCTTAACTTCCCATTTTCTCCTCCCCCAGGCACTGGCAACCACCCTTCTACTTTCTATCTCTGGGAATTTGACCACTTTGGGTACCTCATGGAAGTGGAATCATACAGTATTTGTTCTAAGTTCCTCAAGATCACTCATGTTGTAAGATGTGTCAGAAATTCCTTTTCAAGGTTGCATAGTATTCCATTGTATCTGTTTACCACCTTTGCTTCATCTATTTATCTGTCAATGGACACTTGGGCTGCTTCCACATTCTGGCTAGAATTTATTTTAAATATATATAAAGAGAGTGGGGGGGTGGAGGGTGGAGGGACAGAAGAAGAGAAAGTCTCAAGCAGACCCCATATGGGGCTTGAAGCCTGACATGGGCTTGATTCCACAACTCTGAGATCATGACCTGAGATGAAATCAAGAGTCAGACACTCGACCAACTGCATCACTCCTACACTCCTGAATGCTTTTTAAATAGACTGCCCAGGTAATTCTTACTCTCTTTAATGTGTAAGAACCATTGCCCTTAGAATCTTGTTTATGAAAGATCTGACACTGTTATTTGTATTCTTTGGCCAAAAGTTTATAAATATTAAGAAGTTTCCTCTTCTAGGGCATTTTGTTTCTAATTATAGAATGAAACATTAGTTCCAGTTAATTTCAAGTACTACTGAGCAAACAGGGAGATATTTTAGGAGTTCAGAGGACTTTCTCCTTGCCTTGAGATCATATAATCCTGAAGGTTTATCTAAGGGCAAACCTATTTTGACTGTTATTGATATATAGAAAGTGTTGAGGGATGCGTGGGTGCCTCAGCAGTGAGCATCTGTCTGCCTTCAGCTCAGGTTGTGATCCCAGGGTCCTGGGATTGAGTCCCACATTGGGCTCCCCTCGAAGAGCCTGCTTCTCTGCCTGTGTCTCTGCCTCTCTTTTTGTGTCTCTCTTGAATAAATAAATAAAATCTTAAAAAAAGAGAAAGTGTTGAGTCACAGGGGGACTAGTTGCCTTCTCAGTTTCCTTGACATCTTTCCTTATTAGACTGCTATACAGAACACTTTCCCATAGCCTCTCTTTGCTGCATCACTCATGTTATACATGTCATGTTCTCTGGGGGCAGATGTCATGATCCTTGAGCAGAGATCAGTGGCATTTCTATCCACTAACAATGAGACTGAAGAAAGGGAAATTAAGGAATCGATCTCATTTACAATTGCACCCAAAGCCATATGATACCTAGGAATAAACCTAACCAAAGAGGTAAAGGATCTATACCCTAAAAACTATAGAACACTTCTGAAAGAAATTGAGGAAGATGTAAAGAGATGGAAAAACATTCCATGTTCATGGATTGGAAGAATAAATATTGTGAAAATGTCTATGCTACCCAGGGCAATTTACATGTTCAATGAAATCCCTATCAAAATACCATGGACTTTCTTCACAGAGTTGGAACAAATAATCTTAAGATTTGTGTGAAACCATAAAAGATCCCGAATAGCTAGAGGAATGTTGAAAAAGAAAACCAATGCCCAGGGCATCACAATGCTGGATTTCAAACTGTATTACAAAGCTGTAATCATCAAGACAGTATGGTACTGGCACAGAAACAGACACATAGATCAATGGAACAGAACAGAAAACCCAGAAATGGACCCTCAACTCTGGTCAACTAATATTCGACAAAGCAGGAAAGAATATCCAATGGAAAAAGGAGAGTCTCTTCAATAAATGGTGCTTGGAAAATTGGATGACCACATGCAGAAGAATGAAACTGGACCATTCTCTTACAACAGACACAAAGATAAACTCAAAATGGATGAAATATCTAAATGTGAGACAAGAATCCATCAAAATCCTAGAGGAGAACACAGGCAACAGCCTTTTTGAACTTGGCCACAGCAACTTCTTGCAAGATACATCTATGAAGGTAAGGGAAACAAAAACAAAAATGAACTATTGGGTATTATTGGGCATAAGCTTCTGCACAGCAGAAGGTGCAGAAGGTGCACCTTATTGGGTATAAGCTTCTGCACAGCAAAAGAAACAATCAACAAAACTAAAAGACAACCTGAAGAATGGGAGAAGATATTTGCAAATGACATATCAGAAAAAGGGCTAGTATTCAAGATCTATAAAGAACTTATTAACTCAACATCCAAGAAACAAATAATCCAATCATGAAATGGCAGAAGACATGAACAGACATTCCTCCCAAAAAGACATAGACATGGCTAATAAGCACATGAGAAACTGCTCTGCATCACTGGCCATCAGGCAAATACAAATCAAAACCACAATGAGATCCCACCTCACACCAGTGAGAATGGGGAAAATTAACGAAACAGGAAACAATAAATGTTGGAGAGGATGTGGAGAAAGGGGAGCCCTCTTGCATTGTTGGTGAGAATGTGAACTGGGACAGCCACTCTGGAAAACTGTGTGGAGGTTCCTCAAAGAGTTAAAAATAGACCTGCCCTACGACCCATCAATTGCAGTACTAGGTATTTACCCCAAAGATACTGATGTAGTGAAATGCCGGGACACCTGCACCCCGATGTTTATAGCAGCAAAGTCCACAATAGCCAAACTGTGGAAGGAGCCACGATGTCCATCGAAAGATGAATGGATAAAGAAGATGTGGTCTATGTATACAATAGGATATTCCTCAGCCATTAGAAATGACAAATACCCACCGTTTGCTTCAATGTGGATGGAACTGGAGGGTCTTAATGGCGAGTGAAATAACTCAATCGGAGAAGGACAATCATCATATGGTTTCACTTATACATGAAATATAATAAATAATGAAAGGGACTATAAGGGAAAGAAGGGAAAATGAGTGGGAAAAATTAGAGAGGGAGACAAACCATAAGAGACTCCTAACTCTGGGAAACAAACAAAGCGTTGTGGAAGGGGAGGTGGGTGGAGGGATGGGGTGACTGGGTGACGGGCACTGAGGAGGGCACTTGATGGGATGAGAAGTGGTATTACACTATATGTTGGCAAATTGAATTTAAATTTTAAAAAATGTAAAAAATATCTTTGTCACCTAAAAGTATGATTAGTCTGGGGAACTTTTCTGTCTGCAGGCTATTTTAGGACTTTCGTATATTTTACGTCTTGTCCTTACAACAGCCCTGGAGTATAGATGTAACCTGCAATATCAGTAGGGAAACTGAGTCACAGTAATTAAATTTTATACTACCAGTAAGTACCAGAGCTGGAATTCAAACCCACATCTGATTTTAAAACCCATGTTCTTCCCATTCTTCTATGCTGCATTTCAAGTTTATGGCAAAACCTCTCCCCTTTAGAAAATTCTGTAACAATAAACATTGTATAGGGCTCAGCCCAGACATTAAATATATAAGTACCAAAAAACTGTATGTTATAATTTGCACAAAAATACTTTAAAGCTTCATACATTTTTGTTACAAATAAAAATATATGTCTCAGTAAAAAAAATTAAATTAGATGGCATTTTGTTTAGGAAGATTGCTTGGAGCCCGGTCCCCAAGATGGGATTACCAGCCTGCCCTGTAGGTTCTGCTCATATTGCCATATATTATTACTTGCCTACCTGCCTTTGGTCCTAGCTGTACCTTCAGCTCTTTTTGGGTGAGGCTCATGTTTCCCCAGAGTTCAACCCTCCTGCAGCAGCTGCTCGGCCCTCTCAGCAGGGAAGTGTGAGAGCATGGTTGTAGAGAAAGCAGTGGGGTGTGCATAGCAGGGAGGCACAGGTGATCTTGTCCTGAGCAAGGTAGACATGGAAGGGGGCAAGGGGAAGTCTGGATACCTATTTTTTTATTGTGTGTGAGCACCTGTGTGTAATGCAAGCTGTAGTGAGCATTATCAGATAGTATCTGGGAAGTCACCAATACAGACACCGGCTATAGACTTTGCTCAGTCAGAAGGGGAAAAAACATTTGCTATTTATTTATGAGAATTGACCATCTGAAATCTATATAGTATTATAATAATTATATATAATATTAATACATGTGTTACAATGATATATAAAATAGAAATAATTTTATATAGATTTTTAATAAAATTATATAAATAATTTTTATTGTATATACAACTATAAAATATATAACTTAAAACATTATGTAACAATATATATATAACATCATATAACAGCGTATTTTATATATATACATGTTGTTGTTGTAAACTTATAATCAATTATAGCAGGATACCCTATACATGTTTATTGCTCTTATTTGCTTTTGGAGCATATTTGTCTATTTGCATCTCAGAAAATAGACTGTGCTAAGGGCAATAGATTTGTTCTCAGGATGCCACAGAGCCCAAAACTGAGACCATCTAAATACAGCTGGGATATAAAGGGTTAGAGAAGTTTCCTGGAGATATCTAAACTATGTTTTAGAGGATAAGGTGGTATAACTTGATGAATAAAAGTGAGGTGGGGATTTCAAGCCCAAGGGAGAGTGTTAGAAATCCTTAGTTACTATAGAGTAATGAGGCCTGGTTCTGTAAGTCATAAGTGCTAATCTATTGCATCACCTAACAGCAGCACCTTGTATCCTGAACATATCTTCTGAATAAGCATCCTGTGTGTCATTTCCACTTACATCACCACATTTGCAATTGACTTCAAACATCTTTGTTGCCCTCTCCTTCAGAACATTTTCTTTTGACACTCCAATACGGTCAAAACTTTGGTGGACACATTTAATGAAGACATGAATTTTCAATTAAAATATTTAAGATTACTTCAGATTTAGAGAGCATGGATTTCTGGACAGGAAGGTTACTTTAGAGGGATTTGGCCAAAGATGTGTAAGAGCTTGGTGAATGGAAGGGGATGGGCCATTGTATGGCCAGAGAAAGGGAAGTCAGGAGAGCTAAGTAAGGAAACCATGGTGGTAGAAACTGACTTCATTCATCACCCTAAAGCCATGGGTTGGATTGTTGTGTGTGTGCGTGTCTGTGTGTGTGTGCACGCACACATGTTAGAAGATCCAAAGATATCCAACATTATAGTATACTCTATGACTGTATGTCTTGGGAATAGTGCAAACTCTCCAGGCATAGGAGGGAACAAAAGAGGAAGCATGGGAGAGAAATTGATGAAGGGCTGTTTTGCCTAAATCAGCATGGCCTCAGAGGAAACTGGATTAGCCCTATAATAATTTAGGTATAACTGTAGTTCTGGAAAGAATCGCTCCACATTTAATGGACTAATTTCAGAAGAAATTCATTTTCTCTTTCTTAAAGATAATCACATAGATAAGAACAGAACTCCTTTGCCATTCCTAAGAAACTAGATATGGTAACCAGGGAGTTCTCAAACAGGGGTGATTTTACTCCCAGGGGACAGCTGGCAATGTCTGGAGATATTTTTGGTTGTTACAATTTGGGGAAGATTGCTATGGGAATCTAGTGGGTAGAGGCCAGTCATGCTAATCAACAGCCTTCAGTGCACAGGACATCCCCCACAATAAATAATTATCCAACTCAAGGGGCACCTGGTGGCTGAGTTGGCTGAGTGTCCAATTCTTGATCTTATCTCTGGTCTTGATCTCAGGGTTGTGAGTTTAAGCCCTGCATTGAGCTCCACACTGGGCATGGAGCCTACTTGAAAGAAAGAAAGAAAAAAAGAAAAGAAGAAAAGAAAGAAAAGAAAAGAAAAGAAAGAGGAAGGGAGGAAGGGAGGAAGGAAGGAAGGAAGGAAGGAAGGAAGGAAGGAAGGAAGGAAGGAAGGAAGGAAGGAAGGAAGGAAGGAAAATTATCCAACTCCAACTGTCCATAGTGCCAAAGTTGAGAAACTTGTTCAAAAGGAAAAATCTGATGCTCAACAGAGGAAATAGCACTGACTTTTTCTCTATTTAGTCTGGCAGGGGAAAATTACAGCAGATTCCATGCCATGAGCTATGGAGGAGTACCATAGCATGTCAGGAATAGTGTGTTGATATGCTTTTTCCTCCTGGTAGCATATATACTTCTAAAGTAAACTATCATTTCTCAATAGATTTCATTTAAGATGCTGAAATAAACTCTAATTGCGTGCACCATCTGGAAACATTGAACTACATGGAGAAAGCAATGGGATCAGTTCACATCATCCTCCACATCCCCACTGGGTAAGTCTAAGTGTGAAATGCCTATTTACTTCAGAGTTATCATGCCGTGCATTTTGAAACATCTTTAAAGAAGCTCAGGGTGTTACATTCAACAGGGCAATACCACCTCTCTGTTGTACATTCCATTTAAGGGAAACTGAAGTTCCCAGATGGTACTGTTGAGGTCATATATCAAGGATAGTTGAGGATCTGGGTTCATGAATTGGCTCTGTGGGTTCTTGGTCCAGGTTCTAGGTTATTGGTTCTAGGCTTAACTCATTTGCACATTTTGTTCATTACCAATGTTTCCACCACATGCAGGTGTTCCATATAAGCTGTGCCTCTTCAAGAGAGGCTGTGATAAATCCTACTTATGAGATTAACTGAAACGATGTATAAGAAAGTACCTCACGTAAAATAGATGCTCAGGAAATGTTTGTGTTCTCTTGCAGGAATAAGCTAATTCTGAGTGGCAGCAGTGGGGAGATCTTGAAATTAAATGTCACCTCCATGCCACTCCTTCTCCTCAGCCTATATCCTGAATTGAAGCAGATGGTGATTGAAAGTTAAGGAGGTTTGCTCTATCCCAATCTGAATGTGTTTCATGTTTGGATAAAACAAGAGGGTAAGATAAGTGGCACCCAAACTGCCTTGTTTCAATGCTCCAGTGCCCATGAGGACTAATTGCTGTGCTAACAAGAATGAGAATTTGTTCAGACTTGCTGGATCAATGGACACATTCAATTTTCTTCATGCACAGCTCAGTTCTGTTCCTGTCTCTCAATGTGCATTCCAAAGAGACTGTGGTCTGGGGAAACCTCCAGGTGGCTGCAAGTCCTTACTTGCAGCTCTGGAATAGCCTTCCACAAGGGAGAGCCTGCAGGCCGATTTTAGCCACTGCCACCTTTTTCTGTTCACCTCTAGCCTCTTTTCTAGTCCTTCTACCTACAGAGCGTTGTTTTATTTCTCCATATTCAGAATAGGAATACTATAAGTAGAATAATTTCTGAGAGGATATATAAAAATCCACTTTTGTTCTTATTGGATGATTGAAGGAATCAAGACCTTGAAGGGAGGTTGGAAGGTGAGAGAAGAGAAAGTGACTAGTACACAATCTAAAAACAGATATTTTCTTTTCCTGCATAGATATTGGACTTCAGTTTGGTTTGGGATAGATGGTCCAGTTATTCTGCTGGAAGCATTTTCCTAGGCAAGGCTTTTGTTATTGCATTGATTGAAGGAAGAGCCCTCAGTGTTTCATGGAATAAAATTGTCTATAAAGAAGGACCCCTGGCATTGCCTGTCTTTGAAAATGGACACTTATGGGTTGCTCAAACATCAATAAGAACTCACTGTCAATGTATACTTTTAAATATCAAATCCATTATGTAATCCTAATCACCAATTGAGATAGTGATAAAAGTAAAAGTCCTTAAAGGAGATGATCTGAACAAACTTCCTGGAGTGGCAGAGAGACTAGATTGGGTTTAAGCTATGTTTACCCTGACTCAGATATGCCCTGGATGTGTTTGGCAGACATAGATTGTGGTCCACAAGAATTTTCTTAAATAAGAGAGACGTTTACCTAGATTCATTTTGTTGTAAATTCAAGAAGTCTATTTTTTTTAAAAGGAGATGGGAGAAAGTGTAATGACTGTTCCAGCCAATCTGAGCTTTAGGCTTGACTGGATCCAAGTGCTCTAACACTGCTTTTGAGAATTTCCATCCCTTGCAGAAGGCTCTCTGTTGGCTTGATTCTTTGACACCAAGTGAATGGCAAATTGGCTATCAGTCATAATCATAATTCTACGAGCTTCAAGCCTAGTGGAAAGAGATGGAAGAAGAGTTCACTTTTCATCCAGTAATAGAGCAAAAATGCTGATACTAAATTTCACTGGTGTGGTTCTCACCTCTATCACTACACTCTCCCGAAAGCTTTCTACTCAAAATCACCAGACTAGGGCAATCATACATCTCAGGCTGCCTAAGATGGTCCCTGCTCACATCTGTTGTCTGAACATAAATATTTTTTAACTTATTTATTTTTTTGAGAAAGAGAGAGAGAATGAGTGCAGCAGAGGCAGAAGGAGAGAAAGAGAGGCTCAAGCAGACTCCTCACTGAGTGTGGAACCCAACGTGGGGCTTCATCTCAAGACCCTGAGATCATGACCTGAGCTGAAAACCAAGGGTCAGATGCCTAACCAACTGAGCCACCCAGGTTTCCCTCTATCGGCTTAAATATTAACAACATCCTATTGTAGCCGTCCTCTGGGATGGCCCCCAATTATCCTAACCTTCAAATAGTCACAATTTTCTGTGGTTCCCTCCCAGACTGATTAAAGCTGACCCATGTAATTATTTCAGCCTTGCTTTCTTGGATCATTTGCAATGAAGGAAATCAGATTCCATGTTTTTAGGACACTGGCCTCTGGCAACAACCAGCACTATCTTGTCATGTTGGTGAGCCACCTTGGAAGCAGATCTTGCAGCCCCAATCAAGCCTTCAGATGACTGTAGCTCTGGCCAATAGCTGAGTGCCATCTTGTGAGAAGTCCTGAGAAAGAACTGTGCAGCAAAGCCACTCTCAAATTCTAGACCCACATAAACTGTATGACATAATAAATGTTTGCTGTTATGTTAAGTCACAAAGTTTTGGAGATAATTTGTTATACAGCAGTAGATTAGTAATGCACATCATCTTTCATTCTCAAAAGTGTCTCTGTTTGGGAAATAAATGTTCATTCATCCTAAGAATGACCTTTATGCTGACAACTTTAGTCTTCTCAATCAATCCTTAGATTCATTTTGCTCCTTTTGTTAACAGCATTTGATACAGTTGATCACTCTTCACTCTCTGATATGTTTTCTTGACTGAGTCTTTGAGGCACCACTGTCACTAGCTGCTCCTACTCAGGTGTTTTTGCTGCATGCTTATTGTTACTTTAGTTATGGATGTTGCAGGTCTTCAGGATCCTTCAGAAGAAGTTCTCAGACCTTTAGTCTTATCTATTAATACTTAGTATCTATTTGTCTCACTTAGTTCTGCTGATTTATATGATAAAGACCCCCAAATTTTAAATCACGAATATTGATCTCTTCCTATACTCTAATCTTGTATGTTCAGCTGCCTAATCAGAATCTCCCCTGGATGCTTAACAGACATCCTGAAATCAACATGTCCATAACTAGAGTTTTATCCTCACCCCACCACCCTGCTTCTTCCTTAGACTCCCCAACCCAATCAACTAATATCATTCCTCAAGTTACTCAGGCTTAGAAACCTGGAGTCATCCTAATTCTCTTGTCCTCCCACTTCACATCCAATATATGGTAAGTTTTGAGTCCAACCATGTTCTCCAGCCTCACTGTTACTACCCTGATCCAAATTACCATTATCTTTCATCTGTATTACTTCAAATCCCCCAAATGATCTCCCTGTTTCCCCCTTTGGGTCCCTTAAGTCTATTTGCCATACCCCAGCCAGAATTCTCAAAACTTTGGTATTCTCAAACCCAAGTCACATCATGCCACTTTTCTTATCAACTCCTCACAACGGCTTCCTGTGTAACTCAGAAGAAAATCCAAAGTCCTTCCCAAGGCATACAAGACACTATGTGATCTGACTCCTCTACTCCCTGACCTCATTTCTTCTTCATTCTCTCTGTTCCAAACACATTCTTTTCCTTGGGGTTACTTGAAAAGTGCAATATTTCCTCAGGGCCTTTGCACCTACCTGTCCCCTGCCTGTGATGCTCTTCCTCTAGATATGCATGTGACTACTTTCTTCATTCTACTCTGTCTCAGCTCAAACTCACCTCGTCAAAGTGGCCTTTGCTGATCAGTCTCTAAAAAGATATCCCCATCATTTCTCTGTCTGATTACCTTACTTTGTTTTTCCTCTTAGCAATAGCCAAAATAGGTGGATTTTAAAATGCCAGCAACATAGATGCAGGCAACTTCTAACATGGTGGGCAATCACACCAGTGGCTTCAGCACCCTTGGCTCATGGCAGCCTGGGCATGGTCCTCCACATCTTTAACAGGTAGACTAGCAGCAATAGAGCAATTTGATGAGGACCATAAGAGCAGCAGTGACTCTGCTGTGTACTGACAGTACAGTTGGGTAAGTATGGCTACCAGTAGCAGTCATCTTCAAGGCAAATGAAATGGAGAAAGGAAGACAGTAGATGTTGTGGGAATCAACAGAACTGGCGATCACGAAATAAGTCAGACAGATCCTAAGAGACCCCAAGAACCTTTCACAAGGCATCAGCTACTTAGGGTAAGGTTTACGATTATCCTGCTTATACTTGTATCCCCATATCATGGTACATATTTGTGTCTCAATAGACATTTGTTAAATTAATCTCTCCATGAAGAGTCCTAGGGTGGCCAGAATTCCACCAAGAATGCAAGGATGGAGACCCAGCAATATGTATATACAACTGTGTAAGTTCTGTTTTTATTTCCAGATTGCTTTGGTCAGAGACATACATGTACCCTAGGAAAACACTTATAAAATGTCCTTTCTAAGTAAAATTTCTCTTTGTAGATTCATGAACTGTGAAATTCCAGACCTGGTGCTAAACTTCGTGGGACTTCACAACTCTGAAACCAGGGGTTCTAGCTGTATTTCACTGGTTACTCTTAGACTTGAAACTTTATTTTATTCCTTTCTCTATTGTTGCCATCCCTGGGTTTTGCTGGCCATAGAAATAGTACTGGCCCACATCCTTTCTTTAAATACTGTGAAGTTTTCTGATGTTCCCTAGGCTAGTAGTTGACTCATGCTACAGGAAATCTGGAAATTGAAGATATAACTGGATAATTATGTCCCAGTTCTCTCAGAAAAACTCCTCCTCCCCTTTTCTTATTCCTTCCTTAACTATTTATTGCCAACAATTTGTTAAGCACTGTGTGATATATTGGGATGACAGTGATGAAAGATATGTAATTTTTTTTAGATATCTAAACATTTTAGCTTAGACTCTGAAACATTTCCCTACTTTTAGCCTACGTGCCTAAGGCTGGATCTTGTGATTTGAGGAAGATAAGTGAATGTGTAGGGAATTAGATTCTTCAAGAGGATGCTGTCCAGATGTTAGATCAAAGACATCATGACTCATTTACCAAGGAGCTGGACTTCTGAAAGCCTATCCAAGTCTTAGTGCCTTTGAGGTTAATTCGTGACCATTAAAAACTTGGTATGTGTTATTTTCTATAAGTATCATGCCACACTTTGAAAATGAAGACCAGATTGAGAGATGTAATAACAGTGTCTTGTACCACTGAGCCCCACCTTTGTGAGGAGAGGTTACAAAAAATAAATAAGCAAAAACCTACAGTGAATGAGCAACAGCCCACAGACCAGATTGCATGCATGATGAAGTTAAATTCTGCTACTATTTCCAGAATTTGCTGCTATTCAAAGCACTCTTTGGGTCCAATCAGGCTGCCATACTTTCTCGACTTATTTCTTTCAATTCTTTCATTTATTGTTTTTTCTTCTTTACTGGCTGTTGTTTGAGGTGGCCTTTCTGTGTATCTGCATTAGAATATTTTTTGTGCCTATGCTTTCTGCTCTAAATCACAATACTTGAGATGGTGACCAGGTA
Organism: Canis lupus familiaris; assembly: GCF_011100685.1. Classification (NCBI taxonomy): domain Eukaryota; kingdom Metazoa; phylum Chordata; class Mammalia; order Carnivora; family Canidae; genus Canis; species Canis lupus. The sequence continues at coordinate 7,703,716 of NC_049256.1, read as the reverse complement.
TCCTTTTGACAGCTTCCCAGTTCTGTGTAATTGTCTTCACCATTTCATGTTAGAAATGGCTGGAGTGACTATTTTCTGAGCCAAACTTAGGCTGAGTATCAATAAAATATGATATGTATTTAGAGCCCTAGAACTACACAAGTACATCCAGAGGGCATCACTCCACTAACTTTAGTTCAAAAGGTATCAGACATGGCACGTTTATTCAGGTTTTGCCGACATCAAGAGAGTGGCCTTTACCTTTGTCATAAGAAACTTCATTTTCTGCTGAGGGTCTCAGAGGCTCCCAGTGGGTCTGGCCATACATGGCAGGTGTTTTTCCAAATGATGTATTTACCTCTTGGGCTGGGTGCAGTTGTTGCATTCTGCTCACTACCTTCATTGGTGTCACACAAGTAAAATATTTTAGGATATTCAAATATCTAGTATGACTCTGATAACCTCACCTTAAATGGACTCTCACTAATCAGGGGGAAAATGTCAGGAGACATTTCAGACTAATGTGGTTTTTTGTTGTCTTTTTTCAAATGGGTTAATTAGAATTGAATAGCAGTTACATAAAGTTGAAGAATATAGGAACATTTTATGTCATGTTCATGTATATGTTTTCATTTTATAATATTCAGGTGTTAAGGAAATCAGAGAAAATGTTAATCAAATTTGTGACCATTCAATGAATGCAATCTGCATGTTTTAGGGGTCATTTTATATAACTTCCATGCTTTTGCTATTTCCTGGGGTCACCATAGACTCAGCTAATAATATACAATGACTTCAATCTAACATGTTTTCAGTGAATTTATGAGAGTCCTGCTTATAACATCCTCACTCTACTTACAAATGTTTTCTTAAATTGCTGTTCTTTAGGCAGGTGCATACATAGTGCCATCCCAGGGACTAAGAGCATGCTGAGTTTAGGATTCTCTTTTCTGTAAAGGCCCATCACTAGGAAATTCAAAAGAGGTATGAAAATATACAGGTAAAGCCATATATGTTGACATAAATGAGTAAAAATACAAACTCTTCAGCAACCTGATTTTTTTCGCTATCTTATCCTTTTAGTGACAGCATAGATTTCCAATGTATGTACGTGCTATAATTTATTTCAACATACTCCTATTAACTGACATATGAATTGTTTCCTCTTTCTTGTAATTTGCAAACAATGATACAATTAATGCTCTGGGAAATGTTTGTTTGCATCTTTGAACAAATATTTCTATAGGATAAATTTCTAGAATTAGAATTTTGGCTCATAGGAATATTAAAGCTACGATAGGGATTGCTTAAAAAAAAACATTCCTATTAACGTTCTTACCAACTCTTAGGTATTAGCATTTTTAATTTTTGTCAATTTGGTGTGTCAAAGCCATATTGTTTAAATTTGCATTTATTTGATTTAAAAGGTTGAAGATAAAAAAAAGGTTGAAGATCTTTTCATATATATTTACTAGCTATTTTTACTCTTTCATTTGAGGACTGCCTCTTTATGAGCTTTGTTCATGATTCCATTGGCTTGCCCATTTTCTCATTAAGTTATTTTAGTTCCCTATATATCATATAAAGTGTGCTTTGTTACATTGTTGCAACTATTTTTGTATTGATCAATTATTGGTCACAATAAAGTATTTATCTATTCTATTATTAAAGTCACCCTCACTTGACTTTCTGGGAAACTCTAAATTTCATGAGGAGTTAGAATAAATACATGTGTTTTAGCATTATGATCAAAAAGGAACAAGAGCCATTGTCTAAATATAGAATAAATGAAGAGTTATAAAGAATATTTTTTACCAAGCAAGCAAAAGATGTGGAAATATCTATAGGAATAAAAACTTGCATTTTTCTAGAAGTTTCTTGAAGCATGGAAATTCTCCGAGACCTACAGTCTTTTGTCTCTTATGAAGGTATTTCAGCTATGTAAGAGAGGCCACTTACTCTGTCCTCTCTCAACATACACCATCACCAACTCCAGCAGGAGCGTTGTGTATCATAGAAAGAACTTAGGTCATTCAGACATCCTGGCTCATCATTTATCACTTATGTGACATGGTCTCTCAGAACCATTTCTTCACCTGCAAAATGACATGATTATACCTGACTTATAAGGCTACTGTGATATTTAAATTAGGTACAATATGTAAAATACACAGAGTAGATAATTAGTAAATACTCATACTTCCAACCCCATAAGTTTTGTTAAGGGAAAATTATATCAAAAATATTCAGCTGTGATAGGAACACTTAAAATGCAAAGATCGGGACATCTGCCTTTGGCTCAGATCATGATCCTGGGGTCCTGGGTTGGAGCCCCACATCAGGCTCCTTGTCCAGTGGGGAGCCTGCTTCTCCCTCTGCCTGCTGCTCTTCCTGCTTGTGCTCTCTCTCTCTCTCTGAAAAATAAATAAATAAATAAATAAATAAATAAATAAATAAATAAAATCTTTAAAATAAAGAAATAAAATGCAAAAATCACCAAGTCAATAAATGTAAAGGTTCAGCTTTTTCTTGAAACACTCAATTGTCCAAACCTTTCACATATAAATGTTATAAGATTCACTTGATTTTCTAGAATGAAATTAAAACCATATCCTCTATATAAGAGTTAACAGCTTCTGTGGATTTTAAATATTTAATGTTAATGCTGAAGATGATGTTTACTTGGGAAAGAATATGCTGCAATGATAAACAGGGTCTGTAATCCATGGAAAGTGAAATAAGAGACTAACCATGACCCAGGAAGTGGACCAGGGAGCTTGTGGGTATGATAGATTCCTTTTAGGTCCATATTTTAAGAAGGATCTTAAAGATTTTTAGGCAATAGTCTACTAAGGGAGGAAAAAATGGTATGTGCGAGAAGTCATGTTGATAGTATGTACACTTGGTGTCATGTGATGAAGGGGGCACTTTATCTCTGTGGTCTTCCTCCCAAAAACCACAACCTCTATCTAATCATGAGAAAAACGTTAGACAAATACCAATTTAATTCTACAAAATACCTTATCAGTCACCTCAAACTGCCAAGGTCATCAAAAATAAATAAAGTCTGAGTAACTGTCACAGTCCAGAGGATCCTAAGGAGACATGAAAACTAAAACCAGTATCTTGTAGTGAAACGTAGTGTCTTGAGCAGGAGCCTGGAACAGAAATGGGACCTAAGGCAAAAAAGAAAGAAATTCAAATAAAGTATGAACTTTAATAATTTAATGTATCGTTATTGATTCATTAATTGTAACACATGTACTATGCCAATGTAAGATGTTAATAATAGGGGAAACCGGTTGTGAGGTATATAGGAATTCTCTGCATTGCTTTCACAATTTTTCTGTATATTTAAAACTATTCTAAAATAGTAAATTGTTTTTTTTTTAAAGTTTCTTTAGATTGCCATCCATTCCACTCCTGTTTACTACCCTAAAAAGTAATATAACTTCCTTATTATGCCTGGGAAAATAGCATGCTTTCCAGAAGACTAAAGGCCCAAACTTACATCAACATTTAATTTTCCCCAGACATGTGTAAAACACTGATATCTCTCCACTTGGATGCCCATCGCTTTTGAGGCCTATATCAATGGATGCTCAGTCAATACTTATCAACTGATAAGAGTGATTACTAATTGAGTCTTCATTAAGTGAATTCTAAATTCTGGTCAACCTAGAATTCCTGCCATAAAATAACTATTCTGCAAGAAGTCAGCCCATAGACTGAGCCGTGGGGGCAACAGAAGTGGTTAGCTCTGTTCACATTCATGTCGACATGTGTTGAGAAATCAGCCTGAGACATAAAGCACAAGATTCAATTATGAGAGTTTGTCTTTTAACAGCAGATATGGCAGCTTCACTTTCCTTGCCTGCAAATTTTGGTTTGGTATGACATGGTTTTAGATATAACCACTTCGGGCAGAAATCACTGATTCAATGTTTAAAAACACACACACATCATCATCATCATCATCATCATCATCATCATTATCATCATCATCATCATCATCATCATCACCATCATCATCATCTCTCAGCTAGATAGTGTGCTAGGAATTTCCCACCCTTTTATTTAAATTAATGAACCAAGTCATTTATCTGAGTAATTGACTAACATAACTTTGCAAGTTCAAATGAATGTATACTCCAAGCCAATTTGGCACGTTATCCATCTATACACCCCAGAGTACTGTGCTGCTCACAGAACATATGAAATATTGAGGAATATCAAGTTCACGCCTTGTGCATGCATGCATGTGCAGTGTGAGTGTGTACGAGCATGCTAGTAGACGTATATGTGTGTTGGTGTGTTGGTAGGTTCGTTACTAATAACTGAATCAGAGAAAGGGAGGAGAGATATCTTAACATTTATTGGTCTTTCCAAAACAAAATGAAATTGTTGCTTAGTGTTTTCTTTTATGTTGGTAATGAAAATGGTGGAGGTGAGGACTGAGTGCTGACTTTTAGGTCCTGAGGATGGGAACAGAAGGAGCCCAGCAGGCCTGCCCACTCCTGTTGTTAATTAAAGTATTTTCCCGTTCTCCAGGGTGTAATGCACTCTGGGCACTGAGCCCCAGAGAGACTTGTGCAGTCTAATGATCACACATTCAAATAAACACAGTCGGGGGCCACTGGGGAACAGATCGCTTCCCCCACCTCATTAACGGCTGCAACGTTTTGCAAACCTCTGAAATGCACTGGCACCATTTCTTATGAATAATAAATATTAGTCAGGCTCCCAATTGCTCAGTGGTTCGAGGTAAGGTGGACCCCTACTTGCTCAGCCGAGACCTACACGTGGTAGGGAGTGACATTTACAGCTCAGAACTATCTGTACTGCATTCACTATGATTCTTGCCAAAGCAGATTTCTTCTGACTTATTACACCCTTTTGTCTGAATTGCACTATAATTCTCATTTGTTGGCACTGTTAACAAGTTTGTCTGGATATGAAAGGTGGAGAACTCTATAAAGCTGACTTTGAGTCGTCAGAGGGCATATCTGCAGACACCAAAATCATCTTGAGGCTCTCACAGCCTCAGATAAAAAAGCCACGTTTTAAATATTCAACATCCTTCCAAATTGCTGAACAAAATTGTATATAAGCCCCAAATACTTCAAGTTTTAGTTAAAAGAAAGCAAGGACAATTTTATTTTAGAGAGGTATAAAGTCCCCAAAAAATCAATGTAGGAGCTAGATGGCAAAATTAATGCCAGGATTTTGACACTGCAGAGTTTTTAGAAGATTTTACTTCAATTCCAGTTAAGATAACACAAACACAACATAGATAAATAAGAGTTACGACTTGAATTTTATTGTATAATACACTTCTCAAAGTACTATATATGTATGTAAACCTCACTTAATCCCCACAGCTGTCTCTAGGAGATAGGTGTTATCATTCTTATTGTGTAAATGAGAAAATTGAGGCTCAGAGAGGCTAAATAACTGTCCCCAGATCACACAGTATGGAGCAGTTTGTCCTCAAATCCAAATCTTCAGACTCCCCAGAATGTTCATCAGGATAACCTCATTTCACACCAGTTAGCGATTTATGTATCTCAGCCTTTGCTTCAGTGAAAATTGACCCTATATCTTTATTTTGTAAAGAAACCTGTGCTAGATCTTACCTTTTATGGATATGTATTTGCTTAGTTGTTTAATAGCCTGGCTGCTCTCAGCTAAGAAGTCTGAGTTAACAAAATATCAAATTTTGATGAGTCATTCCCTTGGTAACAGCTTGAATTGAATAAATTACTAAGAGTTGGAGTGTTCTTAATGCTACTACATCCCTTAATGTATGAAAGACACATCAAATGCTCTAGATGAAGGAGATAAAGACCAGAGGGGGGGGTGGGAGTTCTGCTCTTTCTTCTTTCTCCCTAAACAGGTAAAGTTGGTGATCGTGATCATGATATCTCATCTCTGCCTAATATTTTGGTGAGCCATTTTTGTGTCCAAAAAAGCACTTTTACGGTTGGTGATGTTATTGAAACCTCCCGAAAACCATAACCAGTTAGTAGATGTCATCCCAGTTTATGGATGCAGATGATCCATAGTTTGAAAAACTCTCACTTCCTTCTCCCTTCCCTGCAGATTACCTGGCTGGCTTGTCCAAGGGCACACACAGAGTGCTGGAGGAAGGGCATGAATTTAGCACTTCTGATTTCCAGTGTTACTCATTTGCTGGTAATATTACTTTCTCATTCATGGCTGGGCAGAGACTCCCCCAAACATACTCATATCCTGATTGCACAAAAACATTAGTTTCTACTACTCATCTGGGCAAAGCAGATACAAAGAATATTCTACTCATCTGTCGTAGAAGTAAGTGACCTCAGTGGATCCATAGATCCCAAATGCTCTCACTGCCCCGCTGGTTGGGTTGCCTAATAAAATATAGGCTGCCCAGTTAAATTTGAATTATTTTATTTATTTATTTATTTATTTATTTATTTAGATTTTATTTATTTATTAATGAGAGACACAGAGAGAGAGGCAAAGAGACAGGTAGAGAGAGAAGCAGGCTCCTAGCAGGGAGCCCGATGTGGGACTCGATCCCTGGACCCTAGGATCACAACCTGAGCCGAAGACAGACGCTCAACCACTGAGCCTCTCAGGCATTCCTGAATTACTTTTTTAGTATAAGTATGTCCCATGCCATATTTGGGATATACTTACCATAAATAATATATTTGTTGTATATGTGAAATTTCAATTTATAGGGACTGACCTTTCCATATTTTTATTTGCTAAATTGGGCAATCCTGCTCTATGGGGGTCTGGACTCTGCCTGCCCCTGGGCTACTTGGGACATTGGTGTCTATTCTCTTGATATCTTTCAGGGAAATAGTAGGCATCGTTAGGACAATGACTCTTCTGGGGTCTGTCACAGGCACTATATGGATAAGGGGATTTATAATCTTTAAAAGCCTTAGCACAGTGTGCCATCTGATTCTCACACTGGCATTTTTCCTCCATGAGGCTTCCTCAGGGATAGAAGGTGATGGGAGCACTGGGTCTAAATTCCTGTCCTCAGTCTCAAAATCTTATTCTTACTCATCTCAGAATGTCCTTAAGACACTCCCCAAGCAACTGTTATTGCCATGAAAAAATGCTTTAATGTTTGAATATCTTTGACTACATTCTACATTCAATGATTACATTTAAAAATGTTAAAAAAACAAACAGTTTCAGTGTAGAACTGAATGTATGAGTAAAAGTCCTAAAAATGAGAATAAAATAAAAGCAACTATAAACAGTGTAAAAGTCCAGTGACAATTAGTAATAGCCAATCAATGAGACTAATAAAATGAAGGTCTAGAATTTTACAATGGGCAGATAACCAGACATTTCCACTTAGAGTAGAATTTTTTTTGGTTCTCTGCACCAGTTAGGAGCATTTTTTTAAAAATTGCATTTAGGCTATTTCTATTTTTTAGATAAATAAATGTATAGTTTAAATGAAATTTTGTGAAAGTAGACTTTGTCGCACTTCACATGCTTTAGTATGAATCATACCACAATTAACAATTGTTTGCAGTGTTTACAAATTCATCATCTAGACTCTCCTTATGCAAAGCTGAATTTGAATGATCAGAAGGTATAGATGCATATCCCACCCCCAAATCTCCCTAGAGAATTTGTAGCCTGGAAAAATAGCCATGTAAAAATGCTAATACCACCAAACTGCTCAAATAACTGTTACTAAACTCTCTCTCATAGGTCCTTGTCCAGTTGAGAGCAATCAGAGCTGTGTAGGGGCAAGTTGGTGGACTACAACAGTAATGTAAAGATTGGGGAGCCGGAGGATCTCTTTGAACACTGGCTTTATCACGTGCTAGTTGTGTGACCTTGAGCATGTAACTTACCCTGCCTGTCCCTCAGTTTCCCAATCTCTATAGTGGGAGTGAGAAAAGCAACTGCAGTGATGGAGTTGTTTTGAAGATTAAATGAATTCTCATTTGTGAAGTTCTTATAAGAGTGTTTTAAACATGGTAACCAGTATGTAGGTATACATAGGAATTGGCCTGTGTTTGTTAATTAAATAAAAGGTATAAACATGTATGTATGCATATATAATATACAGTATGTGTGTGTGTGTATTTTAAATTATTTTAGTGAAATCCAGAACCCAGGGTCACAAGGGAGATTCCTACATTCCTATGCATTTTGGTCTCTTGATTGCTTATAAAAAAAGCCCCTCCAAGCCCATGGTAGACATAGCCAAAGATAAGGAAAAATTGCCAGAAGGACAAAGCACCTACCTAGACACGGAGCCTAAATGCCTCAAGCTATGGTAGGATGTATACGTATGCTACAGGCAGGGCACTGCCAACCTCCTTCACAGGCTGGCACATCCCTGATAGGCCTCGGAGTGTATAGCCCAAAGTGAACACCAGGTTGTGGATTAGTCTTTGTCTTTCATTCCAGGCAAATGAACAGCTTCTGCAGCTTCTACCAAGGACCGTGCTCCCAACCCCAGAGGTCGCAGCAGCCCCCTCCATGCAGGAAAGCTCTGAGACTCTGACACTTAAGGAGTCTACAGATCCTTTCATCATTAAAGGGGAATTGATACCCCACCTATGGCTCAGACATCTTTCCAGAAATGTAATTCATTCTGTCTTGTATGAGTGAGGAAGAAGTATTTGCAAACTGCTGCTTCTGCTTGGGATTTACTGTGTAATTGAGAAGTTCATGTTTGTGTGTACGTCTGTGTTTCCTTTGCAAAGATTTCTGCACTTTTTTCATCTGCCTGCATTTGGTGTTTGCCCAACTGAGGTTCCAGCTTATAGAGGCATCTCCCAGAATCCTCTCAAACATCTGGTCTAGTCAGGAGACTACTGTTACATGTTTGTGGAGACTCCTCTGCATGGATAGCAAGCTTTGAAATATTCCTCAGAGTCTGCTATCATCTTAGTACTGGCTCAGAACAATGGCCAGGAGCTTAGTTAAAAAGCGTTAGGGGTTGGTCTCAAAGCAAACAGCCACAGTTTTGCTGGGAGATATATAAGTGATTACAGTGCCCTAAGTCTCCTGCAAGATCGAGGCCCCAGAACCCAATACCTGCCTCCCCACCTGAAGGAAACAGCAGCCAGAGATTGCCCTAAATGCAGGAAGGCAGCTTCCCCAGCAACCTAGAGAAGACCTCCTCTTACCAATGGTGGCAGAACAGGGCCCAAGAGTTGCCTTCCAAATGCTGGGCTAACTTCCGTAAAGAGAGCTTATGAAGGCAGTTTTGAATCTGTCAACTGATGAGCTTACAGGATTTGAAATGTCAACATGGCCTCAGCTCAGCAGCCAGCTCTAGGCCATAGGCTACAGTTAACTGGCAGCACTGATGAATCCATACCCTTACCAGATGCAAATGATTCTCAGAGGGCCAGCCCTTTACCCACTTTACAGAGTCCCCATGCCACTCCCTCCTACTCCCTCAGCCTCTCTTGAACGTGTGCAGGCTTTCGTGGACTCCTCTTCACTTCCCCCTTCTTCCAGGAGTGGGTGGCTCCCACCCCATTCCTACATTCAAACCTGCATCCGGTCCTGGGTGAGCACAACTTCCGGAGTTTGCTTTGTAGGGTTTTCACTGTCTTGTCAGGGACCTGACTGTGCTCCTCTACCAGCAAAAATGCATGCTGACAGCGCTTGGAAAATCCCCTGGGTTACAGCCACCTCTGCACCCGTTTTCTTAGGACAGATGGTATTTTGTGACAGCTGCCAGATTTGCCAAGACCTTCTGAGCCTAGGAAAAAGATTCAAGTAAAGTCAGAAAGCTCACTGGGGGTGGAGGGGTGCTCTCAGGTTTCAGTTCTCTTTTCATCTGCCTGCAGATTGCCTGGATTTACTGCTTGTTGCCCCTCCCATGCTGGGTCCAATCTATACATATGCTCTTGGGGAAAGGTCTTTGAAAAAGGCCAATAACGGTTTTTATTGAGAGTAATTTTCTCTCATCATGTTTACTGTGCATTTCCATTTGGCTACTTGATTTGCTGTTCTCAAGATGGATCCTAGCAGGTTTTTTTACTTCTGGAAATAAATGGGCCACTTAATCTCCATTTTGGCTTTTTTCCCCCCCAGGTGGGAAGTATTCTGAAGTATATTCCAGTTTGCAACCGATTTAAGTACTATATTAGGAGTCACAATCATGTCTCACCCAGACTATTTACTTTTCTGGGGTAACCTCTCACTTTAACCCTATTTGAGAGTCCGGGAGACCACGTGGCATTGTCTTTTCTCTCTTACACCACCTATGAAAAGACTGGGATGGACATCTGTCCTAAAGCACTTCATGCACACTATGGTTAACTTCCATCCTTTCACAAAAGTATGAGTGGAACCAATCAGATGTGAATGGTGTTATAATGGGCAATGACAGTTGATAGTAAAAGCTGGTCTGCCATGTGATATAGACTTGGGAACTGGGAATGTCATTTGGAGTCACATGTGAGGCAGGTAGGTGGGAGAAAAGGTAAGTGGAGGTGAAGGAGATTATGTGATCCACGGAAGTGCAGGATAGTGAGGAAGCTCAGCCCCTGATCTTTCCATTGCAGATCACGTGAGGCCACGCCAGGGTATATTTTCATTCTCATCCATGAGATCACCAGTAATAATCCTAAAAGAAGTCTTCCTTTTATGTGCCCTTGTCTTTTTTTTATAATCAACTTTCCCAAGAACATGTTCTTCATGACTAAGACCACCAGCTTTATTCTAGTATCTATTCTCTTCCTCTTCTTGGGTAGTGGAACCCTGATCCTTAACCAGCCCATTGATACTTGGATATATGCTGAATCTCCCTTTTTTTTTTTTCCAGATTTTACTTACTTATTCATAAGAGACATAGGGAGAGGCAGAGACATAGGCAGAGGGAGAAGCAGACTCCCTGCAGGGAGCCTGATGTGGGACTCGATCCTGGGAATCGGGGATCACGACTTGAGCACTCAACCACTGAGCCACCCAGCTGTCCCTCCCATTTTTCCTTATAGCTACGAGTGGTCAAGTGATTTTGTGCTGGTAAAACAAAGGCACTCTTTTATATAACTTCACGACAAATATTACAATTAACAAGGTAACACTGATGTATTTTATTATCTAGTCTAATTGACAGACTTTCCCATTTTGCAAATTGTCCTAATGATGTAATTTATAAAAAAAAAGAAAAGAAAATTTCAAATCATGCATTATATTCAGTTGTCTGTCTTTTTAGTCTTCTTTAATCTGGTTCCTTAGTCCTTGCTTGATTTTTCTGACCTTGACATTTTTGAGGAATAGGCCAGGTGTTTTTGTACAATGTCCTTCAATTCAGGTTTGTTTGGTGTTTCTTCACAAGGAAATATCCAGTTGTGCATTTGGGGCAGCAATACCTCCAAAATAATGTGTTCTCGGTGTCTCATATCCAGAGGCACCAGATGTTGATTTGTTCCATTATTGAATTTACTTTGATCTCTTGATTAAAGACGTATCTCCCCTATACAGTTACTATTTTTCCACTTTTATAATTTTATAGATGCTGCTATTGGGGGTTTGTCTGTGCAGCTGTTCCTTTTTTAATGACCAACAAATAATAAAGAAAGGAACATGCAAAGATAGTTTACTCTGTGAGGCTCTGTTAGATCATTTTGTTGAGGTGGTTGAGCAATCATTTAGAAACCTTGGCTACTTTGTTAAATAGTCCTTTCTAATGCTGTGCTACTGGCAGTAATAAAACAAGCAGAGGCCAACAGACCCTCACTAAACAGCACTTTATTTTTATAAAAACTACTCTGGGCTGTGTACTAAGTGAATGTGATATAAATATGTAGAAATAGAAGAGAAGCAATTAGATGAGGATGAGGATGATTCAATAATCCAAAAGATCAAAATTAATAATATGGTCTATACTCCCTTATCTTACTGGGCCTTTTAACCATCCAAAAGGCACTTGATGGGAGTTTGCCTGTAGTACAAGTGGGTATAGAAATACTTGAGGATTAACACTATGTCCAGTAATGACTTAATGCTGTTTAAATTCTGGTTCTGTCTGCTCTGAACCTTTTAAGACCCAAACCCCACTAGGGTGAAAAGAACCCATGAGAATCAAGCTCTTGATTCTTAAAAATGGGTATATTGGCAAAGCTTACGCAGGAAGCAGTGCCCAGAAGGTATTTTTGTTTTTAAATCCTTCATCTAAGTCAGGACAGAGACAGAAGCAATGAGAAATATTACTCCATTTATAATCCAGCAAGTCTGACTCCTGTGGTACAGCATTGGCTACAATGATGAAATATGTCAGGCAAGTCCATTTAGCAGAACTCTGCCAGCATTGTACTGCACAAATCCTCTTATAGTCTAGCAATTTTTAGCCTAGCCAGTTATTTCGAAGATGATGAAAAGTTTTAAAAGTTCAGCAAATATTAAATTCAATTTTCACAAATCTAACAGATGCAAATGCAAAAAAATGCACTGTCAAAAACAATAGAATAATGTAATACAAGTGTAGCAATAATTGGACATGAACAGTGATTATCAAAGTACCTTTTGTATTAGAAAGAGATATATTTTAGGCCATTTGAGACTGTATTTATCTACAACAATCAGAAATGTATTTTGCTGGTATGATCTTCCAAAACTAAGATAGACTTAGTATCAATATATTTTTAAAAATGTGCTAAGCTGCTTCATGTCTTTATAGTCTTTTCGACATCAGACTATTGTTTAGATGATCAGACTCATTTCTTTCAATTCCTGGATGCAATATGTTGCCTAAGGATTAATTAGACATTATTGGTTGAAGTGAGATTTGCCACAAATGTTTTCAGATGACAATTTAGTAATATGAAACAACAGTCTAAGATTTTCATACCTTTTGATGCTATGTTTCTGCTTCTTGAACGTTATTCTAATAAGAAAAGGATTCCCAACATTATTGCTATTATTCAACATTGTTCTGAAGGTTCTAGACAATGCAATAAAACAAGAAAGTAAATGAGTTTTAAAATTTGGAAAAAAGATAAAGATATTTAGGTTTTTTTTTTAAGATGGTAAGCCAATATATTTGAAAATCTAAAATGTATGAAAGCCAGCTGAAAATTAATCTGAACTAATGAAAGAATTAGCAAAGTAATCAATATTTATAAGAACAATAGTAAGAAATCAGTTTATTTTCTATGACCAATAACTGACTATATAAAGAGAAAGAGTAATTTATTGTAAAAATAAAACTATGAAATTCTGAAAAATAAACCTAATAAATATTTATCAAAACCTATAAAGCTTAATGAAGTACAGAAAAAAATCTTAACAAATGGAAGGATAGATTATGTTTGTTTAAGGGAAGACTCAAAATTTAAAGACAGCTATTTTCCCCAAATCAATATTTAAACAGTGCAACATCAGTTGACATAACAGCAGGATATTTTATGGAAAGTGATGAGTTGCTTTAGAAAATCATCTGGGGAAGAGGTTCAAAGTGGCAATGTAGGAAGATCCTGAACTCACCTCTTCCCATGGTCTCACTGAATCAACAGGTACAAATGGAGCAATTCCTTCTGAAAAAGACCTGAAAAGTAGCTGAACAGTTCCTTCACGTCAGCAAAGAAGAAAAGAGTGACATCATGGTGGGTAGGAGAGGCTGAGATGTGATCTTGCCATAAACCCTTCCCCCTGCATGGTAACTCACAATTGGGAGGGAATTCACACATTTGGAGCTTCTCTATAAGAACCATCAGGCATCTCAGCCTTTAAGACCTTCCCCAGAGAGATGAACCTCCAAAGCTTATGGCTTTGAAATCAATGGAGTTCCATCCATAAGATGCAAAGGGCTTTAGTGAACAGAGAAACTGCTCTTAAAGGACTCATGGGCACTTATTCATCCTAGAGCCCAGTGGAGAAGCCATTGTTTGAAGAGTGTCCAGACTCTATGTGAAGGATACATATTTGCTAATCTAAAAGCATTCACCAGAGGGGAAGGAGTTTAATGGGATACTCTCCGGGATCGGAGGCACTGATGGGCAGCCTTTTGGGAACAGAGGCACTGATGGGCAGCATTTAGATTATTTGCTAATCTAAAAGCATTCACCAGAGGGGAAAGAGTTTAGTGGGATACTCTCTGAGAACGGAGGAAAGAGTTTAGTGGGATACTCTCTGAGAACGGAGGCACTGATGGGCAGCAGTTTACTACTGCTAAATCTCGTAGGCACCATTTTTTTTTCTTTCTGATGGATAACATCTTTTACCCTCCATCTTTCTGCCTTTCTTCTGCCTTACTTAAGCTGGCAGGCACCATCTTTTCTTTCCCTTGGTGATGGTGAAGTGTGTTACCTTCACATTGTCTCTTTGTCCTGCTCCGCAATGCCAGTATCCTCTCAGAGAGGCAACTATACACACATCTGGTGCCCCAATTTTTGTGACTGTCACTCAGGGGACACACCCTATGATCTCCTAGTTCTAGAGGCCAGAGGGTTCCATGAGATTGTACCAATTGGAGAGAGAGTTCTTGGCAGCTACAACCCCCAATACACTGCAAAGACAGCAGATCAAAACATATCCTTAGTCTTTCTATGAAAAAAAAAAAGCCTATTTACTTGTTCTGGAGCTTTGGCATGAAAGACAGGCTTCAGGTTTGCCTATGGAACTGCTCTAGGGAACTAGGGTGGGGAATGCCAGCTTTGAGTTCTCTTTGTGGCTTATTCAATGTGCTGGTGTCTCCTAGAAAGGAGATCATACACTCATCTGGAGCCCTTAGTTTTTGCAATTACTGCCAAGGGGAAACCTCTAGATGTCATGGTCTGGAGGCCAGCAGGGTTACAATCATAGTCCCACAAGACTATATATATTTGCATACTTTTAAAAGTGGCAGGCTGAGGGTCTGGTTTCCTCTCAGCCTGAAACTAAGTGGTAGCTGAGATTCTTTCTCCCTCACTTTGGGACACTGACAGGTCTTGACAAATACTTAAAACTGAAAGTTATTGAAAATAAAATAGGCTGCTTGGACAATAACAAAGGTTCAAGAGACAACCAAGAGCTGAGGTAAAGTTGAATGACTAAGTTCTTCTACACAAAGCCACTCCTTCAAGACTGGGAAAGATGGCTGTTTTATCTAATACATAGGAACAAACATAGAGAGCCAAGCAAAATGAGGAAACAGAAGAATATGTTCCAACAAAAGGAAAAAATACTCTGTGAAGCAGAGATAAGTAATTGCCTAATAAAGAATCCAAGGTAATAATCATTAAATTGCTCACCAAACTTGAGAGAAGAATGGATGAATATGGTAAGAGCTTCAACAAAGAGATAGAAAATAAAATAACAAACAGAAGTCACAGAGCTAAAAACTATAATAAGTGAACTGAAAAATATCCTGGAGGGGTTCAAAAGCACACTAATGATGTAGAAGAAAGGATAAGTGATTTCAAATGCAGGGCAGTGGAACTCATACAATCAGAAGAGCAAGAAGTGAAGATAGCTTAATGAATTTATAGGACACCATGAAGTAGATCAACACATGCATTATAAGGGTCCCAGAGGAAAAGAAAGAAAAGGGAAGAAAACTTATTTGAAAAATAATGGCTAAAAACTTCCCTAACTTAGGGGAGTAAATGGCTAAAAACTTCCGTAACCTGAGGAAGGAAACTGACATTCAGATTCAAGAAGCTTAGAGAATTCCAAATAAGATGAACCTAAACAGATCTACAACAAGACACATTATAAGTGAGGTGTCAAAAGTTGAAGACAAAGAGAAAAATCTTAAAAGGAGGGGCACCTGGGTGGCTTAGTGGTTGAGCATCTACCTTTGGCTCAGGTCATGATCGCGGGGGATCCTGGGATCCAGTCCCACATCAGGCTCCCGCAGGGAGCCTCCTTCTCCCTCTGCCTGTCTTTGCCTCTCTCTGTGTCTGTAATGAATAAATAAATAAAATCTTTAAAAAAAAGAGGGATCCCTGGGTGGCGCAGCGGTTTGGCGCCTGCCTTTGGCCCAGGGCGCAATCCTGGAGACCCGGGATCGAATCCCACGTCGGGCTCCCGGTGCATGGAGCCTGCCTCTCCCTCTGCCTGTGTCTCCGCCTCTCTCTGTCTCTCTGTCTCTGTGTGACTATCATAAAAAAAAAAAAAAAGAATCTTAGAAGGAGCAAGAGAAAAACAACTTGTTATGTACAAGGAAACCCTAAGAAGACTCCGTAGATTTTTCAGCAGAAATTTTGTATACCAGATGACAAAGCCATATATATTCAGAGTGCTGAAAAGAAAAAAAAGAAAGTCTGACCAGGAATACTCTACCAAGCGAAGTTAACACTCAGAACTGAGGAAGAGATAAAAAGTTTTCTAACTAAAAACAAACACCCAAAGTAGAAGTAGGAAAAAAAAAACAAGATCAGAATGGAAATAAATGAAACAGAAGCTAAAAAGACAATAGTAAAATTCAATGAAATTAAGAGCTGGTTCTGTTAAAAGACAAATGAAATTGACAAAAATTTAGTTAGACTCACTAAGAAAAAAAGAGAAGGCTCAAATAAAATCAGGAATGAAAGAAGATATATTACAATGGATACCATGGAAATACAAAATATCACAAGAGACTATTATAAATAATTATACATCAACACATTTGACAACCTACAAGAAATGGGTAAATTCCTAGAAACATACAAACTTCCAAGACTGAATCATGAAAATAAATTAAAAAAAAAAACTGAATGGATTATTGCCAAGGAAATTGAATCATTAATCAAAAACCTTGCAACAAACAAAAGTCCATAACTAAATGGCTTCTCCAGTGAATTCTACCAAACATTTATTTATTTTTATTTATTTATTTTTAAAGATTTTATTTACTTATTCATGAGGGACACACAGAGAGAGGCAGAGACACAGGCAGAGGGAGAAGCAGGCTCCATGCAGGGAGCCGGACTGGGACTCGATCCCGGGTCTCCAGGATCATGCCCCGGGCCGAAGACAGGCGCCAAACTGCTGAGCCACCCAGGGATCCCAGAAATAGTCTTTAAAACAAATTTCAGGAGTTCTGAGCATCAAAGTGAGGAAGATTCCCTCACGCCCATAATAAATATCTTCGAAAAAGTTAATTAGCAAGTAACTTAGTTTAACCCCCTGAGCATCATATTGGCTGATTTCTTGCACCAGGTCATAGAGGGCTATAAATTCGCTGACATTTCCTGGACTAAAAAAATATATATATTCCCAGAGGGGAGGGTAGTAGGGGGAGGATAGTAGGTTTTAGGGTGAAAATAATAGTAGTTCTACCAAACATTTAAAGAATTAATAGCATCTTTCTCAAACTCTTCTACCCTATGTTATTTGCAGCATTATTTATAATAACCAAGATATAGAAGCAGCCCAAGTATCCATTGATAGATGAATGCATAAAGAAAATGTGAGATATATATACCACAATACAATGGTATATTACTCAGCCATAAAGAGAATGAAATCTTTCCACATGCAACAACATGGACAGAGCTGGCGCATATAATGCTAAGTAAAATAGTCAGCCAAAGAAAGACAAATACCATATGACTTCACTCATGTGTGGAATTTAAGAAACAAAACAACAAGTAAAGGAAAGAAAAAGAGGGCGAGAGAGACAAAGCAAAAACAGTTTCTTAACTATAGAGAACAAACTTATGGTTACTGGTGGGGGTGGGGGAGGGCAGTGGCGGGTGAAATAGGTAAAGGGAATTAAGAGTACACTTATCTTGATGAGCACTGAGTAATGTACAGAATTGTTGAATCACTATATTGTCCACTAGAAACTAATATAACACTGTATGTTTATTACACTGGAATTTAAAAAATAATAGTGAACAAATAAATAAGTAGGATGAGATCTTGCCATTTGTGGTAACATAGATGGACCTAGGGAGCATGATGCTAAGTGAAATAAGTTGGACAGAGAAAAACAAATACCATATGATTTCGCTTATATGTCAAACCTAAAAAAATGAATAAATAAACAAAAAGCAGAAAGAGACCCCAAAAGACAAAGAACAAACTGATAGTTTCTGAAAGGGACAGGAGTGAGTAGATGAGCAAAATGGAAGAAGGACAGTGGGAGATATAGGCTTCCAGTATGGAATGAATGAATAAGTCATGAGGGTAAAAGGTGCAAGGAATATAGTCAATAGTGTTGTAGTATTGCTATATGGTGACAGATGGTGGCTACACCTGTGGTTAGCATAGCATTGCATGTAGACTTGTTGAATCACTATATTGTACATCGGAAACTAATGTAATGTAACATTATGTGTCACCTGTACTTCAATTAAAAAATGCATTGCTAAAAAACCTAGAAAAAAGAACTTTTCCAAAAAACAGAAGAGAAAGCTTCCAAACTTATTTTATGAGGCCAGAATTACTCTGAAACCAGACACCACAAGAAAAGAAAATTACAATATTCTTGATGAACATAAATGTAAAGATCTTCCACAAAATATTAACAAACTAAATTCAACAATACATTAAAAGGATCATACACCATAACCAAATGGGATTTACTCCAAGGATGCAAGTATAGTTCAACATCTGCAAGCCAATCAATATAATATACCATATTAACAAAATGAGGGATAAAAATTATATAGTCATCTCAATAGATGCACAAAAAGCACTTGACAAAATTCAACATCCATTTATGACAAAAAAGGAAACTCTCAACAAAGTGGTATAGAGGGAATCATATATCAACATAACAAAGACCATGTATGTCAAGTCCTCGCTAACATCATACTCAACAGTGAAAAGCTGAGAGCTTTTTCCTCTAAGGTCAGGAGTAAGATAAAGATGCCCACTCTCACTACTGTTATTGAACATGGTATTAGAAGTCCCAGGAAGAACAAATAAGAAAAAGAACTGAAAAACCTCCAAATTGGAAAGAAAGAAATAAAACTGTCACTTTTTGTGGATGACATGACATTCTATATAGAAAATGCTAAAGACTCAATTAAAAAAACTGTTAAAACTAATAAACATACTAAGTAAGATAATAGGATATAAAATATACAAAGATATGTTGCATTTTTATATACTAATAGCTATCAGAACGAGAAATTAAGAAAACAATCCCATTCACAATTGCATCAAAAAGACTAGGAATAGGGATCCCTGGGTGGCGCAGCGGTTTGGCGCCTGCCTTTGGCCCAGGGCGCGATCCTGGAGACCTGAGATCGAATCCCACATCAGGCTCCCGGTGCATGGAGCCTGCTTCTCCCTCTGCCTGTGTCTCTGTGCCTCTCTCTCTCTCTGTGACTATCATAAATAAATAAAAATTAAAAAAAAAAGACTAGGAATAAATTTAAGGAGGTGAAAAATCTGTACATTGAAAACTCTAAGACATTCATCTAAGAAATTGAAGAAAGCACAAATAAATGGAAAGATACTTCATGCTCATAGATTGGAAGAATAATAGTTAAAGTGTCCAATCTACAGATTCAATGCAATCCCTATCAAAATTTCAATGACATTTTTTCAGAGAAATAGGGCATATACACTCTTAAAATGTGTATGGAACTACAAAAAAAAAAAAAAAAAAAAAACAGAATAGCCAAAGCAATCTGTAGAAAACTATGCTGGAAATATCACATCCCTTATTTCAAAAAATATCAAAAATCTATAGCAATCAAAGCAATAGTCTGTTGATACAAAAACAAACACATGGACTCATGGAACAAAACAAAGAGCCTAGATATAAACACATACATATATGCCCTATTAATTTATGACAAAACAGACAATAATATACTACAGGGACAGGACAGCCACATGCAAAGGAATGAAACTAGACTAGTATTTGCATTTACACAAACATTTACTCAAAACGGATTAAAGACCCGAAACCATAAAAATCCTAGAAAAAAATATAGGTGGTAAACATCTTGACATTGGTCTTGGCAATGACTTTTTGGATATGACTCCAAATGTAAAGATAGTAAAAGTAAAAATACACAAGTGGGACTACATCCACCTAAAAGTCTTGTACAAGAAAGGAAACCATTAATAAAATGAAAAAGCAGCCTACTGAACAGGAGAAAATATTTGCAAATCATATGTCTAACAAGGGGAAAATAGCCAATATTTATAAAGAACTTATATAACTCAACAGAAACATCATCATCATCCTCATTATCATCATCATTACC
This sequence comes from Canis lupus familiaris, assembly GCF_011100685.1. Taxonomy (NCBI): domain Eukaryota; kingdom Metazoa; phylum Chordata; class Mammalia; order Carnivora; family Canidae; genus Canis; species Canis lupus. The sequence continues at coordinate 7,683,608 of NC_049256.1, read as the reverse complement.
ATCATCATCTGGTTAAGAACAGTCAGGTTTTGCCTGGGTGACTTAGTTGGTTAAGCATCTGACTCCTGATTTCAGCTCAGGTCATAATCTCAGGGTCATGAGATAAAGCCCTAGGTTGGGCTCTATGCTGGGCATGGAGCCTGCTTAAGATTCTCTTTGTCTCCCTTTGTCCCTCCACTCCCCAACTCATGCTCTCTCTCTTTCTCTCAAAAACAAAATGAACCAACAAAAGTGGTCAGAGAATCTAAATAAACATTTGACCAAAGAAGACATACGGATGAACAATAGGCAGACAAAAAAAATGCTTAACATCACTAATTATCAGGGAAATGCAAATCAAAACCACAGTGAGCTATCATCTCCCACTTGTTAGAATGGCTATCCTCAAAGAGACAAGAAATAATAAGTGTTGGTGAAGATGTGGAGAAAAGGAACACATGCACTGTTGATAGAAATGTAAATTGCTACAACTACTATGGAAAATAGTATGGGGGTTCCCCAAAAAATTAAAAATAAAACTACCATATGATCCAGCAACTTCACTTCTGGGTATTTATCCAAAGAAAGTGGAACACTATTGTTGATACTTGAACGATACAGGTTTGAACTGTGTGGGTGCACTTGTACATAGAGTTTTAATAATACAGTACGGTAAATGTGTTTTCTCTTTTTTATGATTTTCTTAACATTTTGTTTCCTCTAGTTTAATTTATTGTAAGAATACAATTCTACTCCTGAAACCAACATTGCACTCTATGTTGACTAACTAGAATTTAAATAAAATTTGAAGAAAAAGAAGAATACAGTGTACAATACTCATCCCTCTGCCTCTCTCTCTGTGTCTCTCATGGAGTACCTATTCAGCCATAAAAAAAGAATAAAATCTTGCCATTTTGAAAAAAACATGAATGGACTTTGAGGGTATTATACTAAATTAAATAAGTCAGACAGAGGAAGACAAATACCATATATTCTCACTTATATTTTAAATCTATAAAGACAAAATAAACAAAGAAAGTAAAAAAACCAAGCTTATAGATACAGAAAACAAATTTGTGGTTGCTGAGAGAGGGAGTAAAATGGGCAAAAGGAGTCAAACAGTACAAACTTCCAGCCATAAAATAATAAGTCATGGGCATGTAATGTACAGCATGGTGACAGTAGTTAAAAATACTGTATTGTATATTCAGAAGTTAAATATACTGTATTGTATATTCAGAAGTTGCTAAGAAAGTAAATCTTAAAAGTTCTTATCACAAGAAAATAATGGTAACTATGTATGGTGGTAGATGTCAACTAGACTTATTGTGGTGATAACTTTGCAATGTACACAAATATCAAATCATTATGCTGTATACCTGAAATTTGTAGGTTATACGTCACCTCTAGTTCGCTAAAAATACATGCATACATCTTAAAACCAAAACCAAACCCAAACAAAACAAAACTCCCCAAAAACATTTGGCTTATTCATTGTCAAATAAGCTCGAGTCTAGGTCTTGTACGTCAAAATTCACGTGTTACTATGCTATGCTTGTCTTGCAGTGTTCCTTAGTATTATCTTTTATGTCAATGGTATAGAAGTTGTCAAAAAAAGAAATCCTCTGAAATTAGCACCAGGGTATGTATGTCAAACTAGGTGATTAAGGAAAGCAAAGCTGTATCCAGAAATGTTTTATTTATTTTGTGTTTAAAATAGCATATCCCAAAAAAATAAAAATAAAAAATAAAATAGTGTATCCCTTATAAAAACAAAAATTCTGAAATATAATTTTTAGGTTATAAAAATTACACACAATAATTTAAAGAAATAGAGAAAATGTAAATAAGAAAATAAAAATCACCTAGATGCTAAAACAAAATCATCTGCAAAGTAAATAAACAGGAATAACTATAAAAATTCTAAAAGAGAAGAACAATGAGAACTGCTCATATGGCATGAGACAGTGTAAATAGATCAATGGAAAAGAAAAACAGAACATTAGATAAAAATACAGCATGTGTCCATCTGGAAATTTGGTGTGTGAGGACAATGTCACTCCAAATGAACAGAGAAAGAAGAAAAAAAATAGAAAAAATTGTGTCGGAACACTTGGCTATACATTTGGTGAAAAAAAACAAAATTTCTATCCCACACTATAATCAAAGTAAATTTCAGATGCAAAGTCCTAAATGTTAAAATCAAAACTATAAATTATTACAGAATTTTTTTGTAACAGAAGTGAGGAAGGCCTTTAAAACAAAACACAAAAAGTTTATAGATATTAACCCATAAAATTAATATCTCCTCTATTAAAAAGGTATTTTAAAAGTTAAATGACAAATTATAATTAGAAGAACATAAATAACAGTAAAGGAATTAATAACTATAATAAATACAGAGTCACACTGGTAACTAAAATACAAACAACCAATAATAGACAAAGAATATTAATATATAATTCACAGAAGAAATATAATAGTTTAATTAAACACATTAAAATTTGCTCAGATTTAAAATCAATTTAAGTTTTATAATATGTTTATCCTGCACTTTCTCTTTTTGTTATCTATTTCAGAAAAATTTGTTTTGTGAGACAATTTTAAGCATACAACAGAACACCTAGCACATAATGGGCACTGAAAAAAGTTGATTGTTTAGGGAAATTCATTTCACTTTTAGACACATAAGTGTGCAAAAAAACTGAAAAATATTTTTCTCTATTACTGAGCTAAGGAGCCCTTAGTTCTTATGAATGGAAAAAACCAAACAGTCAATTCAAATTGATTTGGAGATTTCCAAAATAAATTCAGTTTATTTTTGGTGAGCATTCAGTGGATTTAGTTTTTCCTTCTCTCTTCATCTTTCATTCTCCCCATAGATGGAGCTTATTCACCATCTGGGCATCAATTACCTGATCTGTAGTCATGAGCGTATAACACAAGCTTCTATGAGATGTAGGATTCCTACAGGTGTTTGGTCATTGGCATCATTTTTCCCAGCTACATTCTATAGAACATAATTTCTAGATATTTTCTCCCATATAGTTGATGTGATGCCACCATCTTGTGTGGGTCTTTACCTTAAGAAGTATCATTATACTTGGAAACCAAATTAAAGGGGTACCCAGATAAGGGGGAAATGGGTGTAGGAACTTAGGCCAGCTGGTCTCTAGTTTGAGGAGGAAGGGATCATTTTCCATCACTGGTCTTGTCTTTTTGCATCCTTCTTTCTCCACAGCAAGAAAGAAAAGATCTAGAAGGCAAGTCCAAGGTTCTCTCTTGAGAGAGAACAAGGAATAGACTGTATAGTTGGCTTGCAGTCTATGCCTTAAGATGATGGGGTAAATATAGTTTTTTAGGCTTACCTATTATTTAGCTTAGTTTCCCAGGATAGAAAATCAAATAGGAATTTGAGACTCAAGCCTCAGGTATGCAGAGTATGTGTTTTCATAGATTATTCTTAGTATGATGACTAAGACTCTGGAAATTTCCATCCTGACTATCTCTGCCCATGAACACAGAAAACAACAGGCTCCCTCAGGCTCTATACTATGATTTGAGGACTCCTTGTTTAGTTAGATGTTGAAGCAAATCTCTAATTTGGACTTCTGTTTCAGGTCTGGAGATAATAGGGGCTTGATTACATGATCTGAAAAGTCTTCTTTAGTTTTAAATACTGCACATCTAGATTTTATACAAAATGACATAATGGTTAGATGAGAACACTTTAGATAATCTGTCAAATTCAGTAGTTTAAATTTTATCAACTTCTGGAGTAGTGATTCTTAGAGGTATAAATTCCTTTCCAGGGAGATTCTACATTCTTCCTTTCATTGATGAGTAGAAATTTCTCCAAAAAGGAGCCAAACTACTTGATTTCTAGCAAAATTAAGTGTGGGTTAATTACAATTCTTAAAGGCTGTATGCCAGCTGAAAAAGCTTTTATTAGGGTGACTTGTGAGACTTCTGGGGAAGATAGACTAGTAGGACGACCCTTGTCCAAGCTCACCTTGTCCCATGAATACAACTAGATAATAACCACAACAGTGTAAATAACCTAAAAAATGACCCAAAGACTGGCAGAACTCTCTACAGATAAATGTGTAAAAGAGACCACATTAAAGAACGTAGGAAGTGCAGAGACATGATTAGAAGCTAAATGGACCAGTGGAACAGTCCACAGGAAGGACGGATGGCACAGGCACAGAGAAGGAAGAGAAACAGACTTTCACACCATGAAGCCCAAATGAGGGACCTACACAGGAAAGACAAATCCCCATAATATTTGACTTTGGAAGCCAAAAGGGATAAATTTACTGAGTTCTTACAATCAGCAGAGCTTTAACACCTAGAACTTTAAAAATCAGCAGGCATGGCTCTGGGAGAGTTAGGAGGGCAAGAGAATACTGAATCCCCACTTCCCTTCAAGAGACAACAAACAGCCCCGCAGAGATACAACTTAGAAGCAACAGTTTTATTTATTTATTTATTTATTTATTTATTTTTATTTTTAGAAGCAACAGTTTTAAAAGTGCCTGGGGTATATGAGATGGAGATTTGTTTACTAATCTTAGAGCATGTGCTGGAGGGGATTTTGGGAGATTTCTCCAGGAACAAGGAGTTGGTGGATGCCATTTCCCTCCCCTGCCCCAAACGTAAACACATGGACATCTGCAGGAACCAGCAGAGTGCCAACACTCACTACCTAACTTACTAATGGTTTGCTCTATTCCTACATTCCCTTGTAGACCTGCTTCTCCCCTGGACAGGTCCCCTCCCATAGCAGACCCACCAAAACTTAACACTGCTGCCTCACCCCCATGTACTTTTATAGATCTGCCCCCTTCAACCTGACCTGCCTGGGTCCCAATGGCTACAGGTCCCCCCCCCGCCTGCAGTGGACCAGCAAAAAACCTTGTAAATACTACATGCCCTGCCCCATCCAATATGCTCTGGGCTGGAACCTATCCAAAGCAGTGCCACAAGCCTGGTAGCGAGCAAGCAGCCCTAACAGGGGCCAGCACCACTCTATAGTGACCTGACTTCTGCCCCATGGAGAGGGACAGATAACTACATATGACTATCAGACTGAGTCTCCAGTAGTGGACTGGGAGCAAACACTAGTTTGACTGGAGGCTCCACCTACGGACAAAAGCTTCTCAGGGCACTACACAGGGAAAATGCCCTGCAGTTTGGTGCTACTTCATCTCTGCAAATGCCTGGTCTGACTCAACTTAAGCCCAGTGTGGCCCCAGACTGACCCACTGACAACACAGGGACTAAGCCCTGCCCACAACATGCAAAAAGAGCCATTGCATATGACTGGACTGAAGGCAAGTACAGCTCAGTTACTACAGTAAAGTACACACACCCCACATAGGAGACACTCCAGAAGGGCCAGGTTCTGATGAACAAAGGACATTGCATTGCAGGGCACTATAGGACCTCTTCTTCATAAGGCCATTACTTTCAAAAGCAAAAGGCATAGCTAACATCCCTAACACATAGAAACAGATATAGAGTGTTAGACAAAATAAAAAGACAGAGGAATATGTTACAAATGAAAGAACTGGACAAGTTCAAGCAGGATATCTCAAGGAAATGGAGATAAGTAGTATACCCGATAGAAAATTTAAAGTAATGATCATAAAGATACTCATTGGACTTGAGAAAAAAATAGAGAATCTCAGAGATACCCTTAAAAATAGAGATAGAAAACATAAAAAAGAACCAATCAGAGATGAAAATCTCAGTAACTGAAATTAAAAATACACTAGAGGGGATAAATAATAGGATAGAGGAAGTGGAAGAACAGATCAGTGACCTGGAGGACAGAGTAATAGAAAGCAATCAATATGAACAGGAGAGAGAAAAGTAATTTTTTAATTTTTATTTATTCATAAAAGACGCACAGAGAGAGGCAGAGACATAAGCAGAGGGAGAAGTAGGCTTCCTCCAGGGAGCCCGATGTGGGACTCAATCCCAGGACCCTGGGATCACACCCTGAGCCAAAACAGATGCTCAACCACTGAGCCACCCAGGCATCCCTCAAATTTAAACTTCAAATTTTCAAATTGTCAAAGAACCATAGGGGAATGAAATCAACTGGGAGTTTGATTTGATAGTGAACCTCTATAATATCAAAGTAGACTTGGAATTTGGGAGTTGAAAGGGACTTTTAAAGGTCATTGCAGTCAACAAAATCATGAGAATGCAGGTCTTGGAGCCATAAATCCCGATTGTAATTTTCTGTTATGGTGCCCTGAGAGAGTTAGTGAATTTTTCCCCCCATTCAGAAGACAGATTTTTAAGAACATTGTGTGAGGAATCTTACCTATCAGTATTTGGCACCCTGTCCACAAAGCTAGCACCCATTCCTAGTGATTTTACCAAGGCCACATAATTAGCTGGGTATGGATCCACCCCCAGCTGGTCTTAGACTCTACCATTCAGTGCTCTTCCTCTCCACATTCTCCACTCTTAAAAGCTTCTTTTTTTCTTTTCTTTTCTTTTCTTTTCTTTTCTTTTCTTTTCTTTTCTTTTCTTTTCTTTTCTTTTCTTTTCTTTTCTTTTTTCTTTCTTTTCTTTTCTTTCTTTTTTCTTTTCTTTTCTTTTTTCTTTTCTTTTTTCTTTTTTTTCTTTCTTTTTTCCTTTCTTTCTTTCTTTCTTTCTTTCTTTCTTTCTTTCTTTCTTTCTTTCTTTCTTTCTTCCTTCCTTCCTTCCTTCCTTCCTTCAGGTCTAGGAGCACAGTATACCCAGAAAGCTCAAATGAGACATGACTTCTTTTTCTTTGAAATACAGAAGTAGCTCCTTAAAGAAACTACTATCCAACCTGAGACAACATTATAACTATTATATTGATATAATTATGATATTTATCATAGTATCACCTCTAATTGTCTGGAAAGACAATTGTAAGATCAACAGGAGTAATTAAATTGGAGTTACATCAAGGCATGGTGAAAAGAGCACCAGAGAACTTGTAACATCACTCCTTACTAGTTGTGTGACCCAGATCCCTTCACTTTTTCGACTCTAGGTTTTCTCATCTGAAAAATGTGGATATGATTCCTGTCCCATCTATTCTACAGAATTCTTGTGAAAGACAAATGAAATAAATCATGTAAATGGGTCCTGGAGATGATAAAGTGATGTTTAAATGTAATTTCATGTTATTTGCTTATGAAAATTCTTTGAAAAGTTAACAGCACAAATCAAAGACTGATTATTATTGAAATTAAACTTGTTTACTGTGTGCTTCTTTCATGTGGGCACTCTCAGTATCTTTGGTTTATGTAATGATAAATCATAAATGTGGCACCAGATGTTCCTTAGTCCCTGAGTTCTGGGAAGCATGTCAGAAAATGTCAGGGGTGACCACTGAGAAGCATTCAGAATAACTTAGTTGAGCTCTTGGTATCTAAGACTCGTAGCAAAGAAGGCATATGGTTTTAACTGTTTAGGGCTTACTTTATGAGCTAATTGGTATTTAATCCAATGTGCTTATTTGCAAAAGTCTCTATTAAGATACAAGACTTTCCAAATAAACATAAAAAATCCTTAAATGATAACTACCTAACCTCACATCTACAAAAATAGCATAGTTTTTAGTTCAATTTAGATTTGTTGCATACTTCCCTCTTTCTCTCTTGAAAAGTATAGTTGAATGTAGTACAAGCTAATTTTCTTATTTGTTTGCAAAGTACAAATGAAAGTCTATACTACTGTATTTTCATAAGTGATCTAAGTTCCAGAGGAGAAACAAAGTAAAAGTTGAAAGCTAAGAACAGACATGTGACAACATGTCCATCATTACTGAAAAATTAAGAGATTTCTTTCAGTTTGTAGAAAAAATTCATCTCCTGCAGATATCCAAATTGTCTCAAGACAGAAAAATTTAAATTCCAAATTGGCATTGCCTTCAAGTTTTATTTTGTCTTAAGTTACATGTCCTCTCCATTTAACCATTGCCAAATGAAGTTCAAATCTGTCACCTTCCTTTATTGACTTACATAGAATAAGACGTACATTTACTTTTTTCCTCCATTAGGGGTGAAGGGTATTTTGAGATGGCTGAGAAGACATAAGCATAGCCTGACACCATGGCATGGATTTTCATGGTTGTGCCACAAAAAATGTTTATTAATTTGTCTTATTTTTATAAAAATGTGATTAAATATATATTTTTCCACATACCCAAAAGTGGAAGAAGAAAAATATGCTAACTACATAGTTGACTTCTCTCTCTGCATTGGGCAAACAGATCAGGAATGTGTCATCAACCTACCTGGAGTCAGAAACTACTCTTCCTCCAGAAAATATACACAAACAGAAAATTTTTCATTCAATTGATGGATCCACCAGATAGCAATTGACTTAAGAGTCAGAAGCCCTAAAGAATGAGGAAGGCAATATCTTCTCTTCATTTTTTAAAAAGACCCATTATGTTCTCCTCTTACCCTGTATGTGCTGTGTGCATCAAAGATCAATTTTGCGTTAATGTCTGACAGATGGGTGCTTGATCAAGAATAGTGGGTTCCAAATGCCATTCAAGGAGGTTATAATTTTCCATATTCTTCAACATGTGAAAAAAAATAAATACAACCAGAGGGTGTTTATTTGGTAGAGTATAATTTTTATTCCTTTTCAACCTCTCCTTTTTCCTTTGGGGCAGAACAGGACTTTCTTAATTAAGAGAATAACACCTGAAGCTATTCCATAGGAAGTGGCCAATATTGGCTAAAAGGGATGTGTTTTATTTATTTTTTTTTTCTGCAGAAGCTCTACTCTGAGGAATCTGAAAGACCTCAGGCCTCCTCTCCCAAAGCACAGTAAGGACCTAGCCTTAGAGCCAGGAGCAATGCTCAGAACTTTGGGAACCCAGTGAGGCTTACGTAGGATAGAGCTGGAGCCTGGAAAAGGTGAACAGAGTTGAGGAAGCACTGAGGACTGTTTGGGGTGGTGAGGTGAGGACAGAAGGGGATGCAAGAGAGAGATAGGGAAACCTCAACTAAGTTCCTTATGAGCTGAACAGCAACTTGAAAGGAATAGCAAGAAGAAAGTTGTATACCATTATACACACTCTCTCAATATGTGATCATCATATAGTAAGAGAGTTTCCTTTTACACAATGAACTGAACTAGCACACCCTTCCAAACATTGCATTGTTGGTGAGATGTTGGCAACTTATTTCCTGAGGAAAATCAACCTTTGTTCAGATAGAATGTATGCTTTCTTCACTGGGAAAGCCTTGCTATCAAAAAAAAAAAAAATCAGCTCAGTTAAATGGTGCAGATGGTTTTTAGACTTATAGTTGGACCTTTTTGAGTAGCACTGAACCAGAAAACATCTGAAGTAGCTGAAATCAAAAATAGGAAACTAGGCTGGTCCTACGTACTCAGGAGCTATGGCTTTGGTACAGACATGGCCAAGACCTAGAACCACACCACACACAACCAGTCATGAAAACGGCACAAAAGCAGCATCAAGATACCCCAATCACAAAGATAAGAATCTGTTAAGGGGGTGGACCCTAAGTTCTTGAGGAACATGTGCTTTGCCAAGAAGCACAAGAAGGGCCTAAAGAAGATGCAGGCCAAGAACATCAAGGCCACAAGTGCATGGGCCGAGGCTTTCCAGGTTTTTGTCAAGTCCAATCAGGTCAAGCCCAAGATCCCAAAGGGTGGCAGCCACCAGCTCAATCAACTTGCCTACATCTCTTATCTCAAGCTTGAGACACTTGCGCATGCCTACATTGCCAACAGTCTCAGGCTCTGCCAGCCAAAGGCCAAGGGCAAAGCTCAAACCAAAGCCCAGGCTTCAGCTGCCACTCAGACTCTGGCTCCCAAAGGTGCCCAGGCTCCCACGAAGGCTCCAGCATAGAGGCTTCTGTTAGCCAATGTGAAGATGGAAGCACTGCTGTGACCCCTGGCCTTCCGTCTGCATAGGACTGGTGTCCTTCTGTGCTATTTGTACAAATAAATCTGAATCAGGAAAAAAATGAATAAATAAAACCTAAAATAGAGAGGTCAGGTTCTGAAATTGGGTGAGTTGATTGAAATCCTATGAGTGCTCCTGGGTAAGTTACTTAATTTCTCACTTTATTTGATCAGTGGGAATAATCATGGTAGCATCTGACTGGGTCATGAACATCTAAAAGGAACAATTCCCTTGTGTGTTTTGGCAAGTAGTAACCACTCTATAAATGTTAGCTGCTAATATTACTTTTTCTTATTTGTTCATGACACATGTATTAAATGTAATTTATCTACATAAAAACTTCACAGCTTAGGTTCTTTCCAGTACTGAGATTCTAGATCAAGTGGATACATTGCAGGTGAGTCACTCTTAATACTTCTTCCACAGCATGCTGCTTGAGTGCAGCGGAAAGACTAGCATGAATGAATATTTCAACTACAATGAAATGAAAATTGCCAAAGTCTGTTGGCTGGAACCAGAGAGCACCAACGCCAAATGGTTAAAGCAAATGTGTTGACTCATGTAATTGGAAGTACAGAGTAGGGTCAGCTTCAGTGCTAACTTCATCCTGGCTTCTGGGTCCATTTTTCCTGGCAATCCTTTGACCCAGTCTTTCTCAAAACATTGATGTCACCTCTGGAGTGGTAGAGAGATAATAACATTTCAGATTTGACATTCTGCAGCCCACCAGGTCCAGGGAAAGAAAGCATAAGTTTTATCAGAAAAATATGAATGGACTTTCCCAGAGCTCTTGATTTCAATATTCCCAACTTGAGTCACATGCCCTTTTCGGAACTAATTACCAGCAAAGGAATCTGATTACTCCTAGACTTACGAATCTCATAGGAAGGACCCTGAAGGAGAAAGCAGTGGTGTTTTCAATAGGTATTATAACAAAAGGACAATAAAACCTTCCAGGAAGTCCCCCCCCCCCTTTTTTTTACCTTCTAGGAATTCCTAAAGGAAAAATATCTACATATAGTCATACTACGTACTGTCAGACCTTGAAAAGCATTTAGAGATAATCTGTCTAAATTCTTCAGCCTATAGAAAAGGAACTCAAGACAAAATAAATAAAATGAATTGTCCAAGGCTGCCCAGCCAAAGGTGGCCCAGCTGTGACTCTAACTTGGACATTATTATTTCAAATCTATTGTGCTTTCAACACCAGCCAATTTTTTGCCATCTTAACCAATAAAAACAAAACAAAGCACGTAATTCTGATTGTTTGTCCATTGCTTAGGGATTCCAGCAGCTGATAGGAACCATAACCTGGACTGAGGGGAAAAGTAAGTGCAGTTTATGTGTTATAACTTGTTCATAATACCTTTTAGTTTCTTTAGAGAATATAGATTATCTTTCAATAGTTCTGTCTTGTGTAGTTATTTTGCCCCTTATCAATAAAATCTTTAAAGGACATCCAATGTTCTGAAAAAGAAATATAGTACCTGAGGAGCAAAGCTGTATTAATTTGTGATGACTACTGTTTTGTATCATAACCTCTAGTATCCAGTTGAACCAGTTTTATCCTGGCTGGATTCTTTGAACTTCATGTTTTGTTGTGCAGAATTATAAGAATATTAAAAAGAAGTTTCTTATTTTGAAGCTTTCTGCTTAATGCATTATTTCATTGTATTTGGAATGGATCCCAAAGTAACTCTTATTCTAGTGATCAACCTCACATACTGAAGGCTTTATCCTTAATTATTCTAAAAATAGCCACATACAATTTAGTTGACTTTTTAAAATCCATATCTCTGAAACAATTTGGGGAAGGAAGCAATGCATACGGGAAGCCTCACTGGTATTCTGTTTCAGGCCAGCAACTGAATCTTTAATGTAAATCTTTAACATCAAATTCTTAATGTAAAAAATCAGTCACTGGGCCAGCAGACCAAATGACTGGCCTGTGATCATCAGCCTCTTCCATTCTGCAAAATATTTAAGTGGGATTTTAATGTTACGATATAAAGGCATACAGAAAACTTGCAATATCTTTTAAATATATAGTCCCATGAACTTTGTCCCAAGTTCCACTAAGAAGGCTTCTGTTTTCATAGGGAAAAAAATGGCAATGTTTTTAAAAAGTATTTAGCTTGTGCATACTTAGACTATAGAACTGAAAAATTCCTTTCTTATCCTTTTAGTTATTTCCAATGAGTATTGTACCATTTCTAAATATTTGATGAAGGCAATAAAGTGGATTAGCCCTTCACACTTCAGTGGCTTGTGGATTTACTCCCAGTTGGAATCATTTCTGTCCTAGGAATATCAAAATCAGTGACCTTTTATATGTCAATTTGTTTCTCCATCTGTCCCACAATGTAGATGTGAGGAATTGGACTAATGCTATTGAACCATGCTTTCCTCTTCTTAGATGTCAATGTGTTGATTCCTATATATTGAGCTTCTTTGGCAATTTTTCATGTGTACTATATCCCTTCACTCAAGTAAAAGTACTTCACAAGGAAAGAGTATAAGGATAAAGTCTAAGATTTGTGATTCATTCCTAGCTCTTCTTTTTAGTTTATGTTTCTCTTAGTTTCTTCTAATATTCTGGTTCTTTTACTAACTCAAGTGAAATTGTCTATTTTTTCTAGATATATAATTAATTCAGATACAGTGTTGCACCTGGAAAAAAGAATATCATAGGAAAATGTGTTCTAATTTTCTGAATTGCCAGTTTTTTCATATGGGGAGTTGGACCATGTAGCCTATCTTAACCACAGTCTATGAAATAATGTATATTTGTCAATAATCAAAGTATAGATTGAAGGGATCAGATGTATTCTTAATAATTTCTGAGATCATATCATGTATTTAAATTAAAGGGGATTTCAGCCAAGTAGGTCATTAACTTAAGGCTTTATTAATAAATCTTGATTTTATGTAATTATTTTTGAGCCTTATACTTTTGAGTGGGTAGATGGGAAGAATGACTATCTGCCACTCTTTGCTTTCTGCATATTGTCTTCCTGAACTTACCCCTGATTGTGGCATATAATACGGGTTACTTTTACCATATGCTTCGGAGAGTTATGGCTATGTACACTGTACACCTTGAACTTACACAGTATCATATGTCAATTATCAATAACCTGGAAAGGAAAAAAAAAGAGTGATAGTTTACTGTTTGGGTTTGAAACCCTAGTTTTTAAAATTAGCTATCTCTGGGTCTCAGCCCTGGCTGTGCACGTCTCTTCTTTCTGTCTAGTATTTGGGTTTTGGTTTCTGATCTGGATAACTCCCTTAGCCTCCATATCTCATACTCAATTCAAAGGTAACCTTTCTAGATATAACTCCTGATTCTCGTGAGGCATTTCAGTCTCTAAAAGTCATCATGCAGACAGAAGTTGTGTTTATCCATCCTGCCTTCCTCCCCTTGATGCTTGAGCCTGTCTTGCCCCAATGATAGTCTATTATATCTCAAAGCAAAAATGGATCAAAATTTACCATAGGCACAAACTGGTAGTCCAGACATAAGACCAGCTCACCAGCGTGTTTTTATTTGACTAGAAGTATGTTTTAGGAAAAGCTAAATATGTTCAGGCAGGGCATGGACTCTCAGGTTTTGAGTATGAGCTCCTGCCACTCCAGTAGTCTCAAATCACACTGTGTTCAAATAAATTGTTTGTTCCTGAAGGTATTTGAAATTGAGATTGTAAAACCTGGCTTTTACCATCCAAATATTTTATGCTAACCCTGTTCTGTTTATTTGTTTGTTTGATTGGTTGGTCATGTGTTTTTGTTGTTTTGTTGTTGTTGTTGTTGTTTTTAGAGAAAACTTATTCTTCCATTATTTCTAACCTCAGCTTTTCTGATATTATGATATCATCACTGCTTCCATACTTGACATTATTTTATTCTTGGTGATAACATAAAGGCAAACATTGGTGGCTGGACATAACAACCTTAGTTTCATCTTGTGTACATAAACAGCTCTAATGCACTAAAGAGTGTGAACATGATGAGTGTTGCTGTTTACAACTCCAATGAATGTGCTTCTGGGTCAATTTAGAGTGACAAAAGTGAAAGCAGTACTGTATGGCATAAGTGTTCTTCCCATCCTTTAAAGAACAATGTGAAATTAATTCTTTGCTCTTTATTTTTGTGTATGTATTAGTTAGAATTGGATTTGGTTGCAAGTGATTTAAAAACAACAACAACAAAAATAACTGTACCTTGAACCAGACACTTTGTGTATTTTATTCTTACTTTAGGGTCTGGCAAGGTGGTCCAGAATTAGAATAGGAACCACAGATGCTCAGGCTCTTTCTAATTTGCTGCTTCTTTAACTATTCATGAGGCTGCTTTAGCTCCAGCCATCATGTTCACATTCCAGCCAAAAAGAAGGAAATTGGAACAAGAAAGGGCATACTCCACCTTTAAGGATGCACACCAAAAGTTTTACACACATATCGATTTATTTTCCATTGTTCAGGGTGCTATTACTTGACCATAAGTAGCTACATGAAAAGTTGAGAAAAAAATATACATGCCCAAATATACTCAACAACTCAACTGAAGTCAAAGCCAAAATGTCCTAGTCTCTAGGTTCATTATTTATTTTGATAATATCTATGTTTATTATAAATGTTAAATCTTTGCTATGGATATTTTAAAGGCTAAAATATTTTACATTGAGGGCTTACAATCATTTTAGTTTACTGAATTAATTTCATTTGTGGTGGATTTACCTGTTGAATTTTTCCATGAGTAATGAATTTAAGTGCATCAAATAAGGAACTCAGAGAAAACAATAAAGGAATGCCAAACACACAGGCTTCTCTTAAGGAATAGAATTATGTTGCTCATAGCTCTTTAGACATCCTGGGATCACATCAAGAGAGGTTTCAGAGAGCAAAAGAAAATGGGATAGAGAAACAGGGTTGAGCCATCTTCAGAGCAAGGAGGTGGCTAAAAAGTTATGGACCATCATGAAGGAACTGGTCAAGAAACCTAAAGGAAGGACATTTCTGCTGGAAGACTTAAATTGGTAGCCCAACTCTGAAGCTAAAGCAGTGGTAGGCAGATGGTGAAAGCAGAGGGTATTCCCTTAAAACCTCAGCATGGTGTCTAGGAATGGCTGCTGTGGAGCCTTTTTAAATGTTTGCCAAAAAAAAAAAGGATGCCCTCGCTCAGTTGCTTGGGGCCTGCAGACCTATAGGATGTTAGCTTTGGCAACAAAGGACACCACCTGCAGAGATTCCACTTCCTTACATTGGCAGAGAACCAGGGCCTGTGGCCACATGCATCTAACAAGAATCTGCAAGACTCTACTCTAGCTGGAGACTTGGAAACTTCTGCAGAAAGCGCTCAATTGTCCCTTCACATGAGGTCAAGGTTAGAACTGTGACCTTCAGTCCTTGATGCATCCCCAGCAGCCCCGGCAATGCTTTAGTGATACAAGTTGTAGCTTTCACTCAATGTACAACAATGAAGCATAAGGTTTGGGCTTTACTTAGGGGCCACTTCTCCCCCAGAGACTATCTTCTCCTCCAGAAGTTTACTCATTATCTATCTGAGGGAATACAGAATAATTAGAACACAGAAGGGGCTCCTGAGTACTCAGGGAAAAAAAGGCACTCAAAATTCACTGGTGAAGTGGACTGAAGCTACAAGCCCACATTCTTAAAAGATGAATAGGAAAGAAAAACAAAAAAAAAATGAAGGAATAGATTAAATCAGGACAATCCACAAAATCCTAAAGTATCTTATCTCTCTCCCTAAACCAGAAATGAGAGATTAAATATACAGAAAATGTCCAGATCACATATAAAAATAGAGCTCTGACCCACAACCAGCAGCAACCTACCCAGGAGACCAATGTCTTATGTACAGTTTAGACATACTTCAAAGGTACTGCAGATGTGGTTTCATATCACCACAATAAAGTGAAAATGATAATAAAGTGAGTCAAGTTCATTTCTTGGTTTTCCAGTGCATATATGAGTTATTTTACACTATACTATGGTCTATTAAGTGTGTAATAATATTATGTCTAAAATAACTCATATATATACCTTACTTAAAAATACTTTATTGCCAAAAAAAAAAAAATCATCTGAGCTTTCAGTGAGTCATAATCTTTTTGCTGGCAGAGGGTCTTGCCTTCCTGTTGCTGGCTGCTGACTGATCAGGGTGGTGGTTGCTGAAGGTAGGGCAGCTAAGACAATGATGAAGTTTGCCACGTTGAAAAACTCTTCCTTTCGTGAGCAGTTTTTCCATAGCCTTTGGTGCTGTTTGATAACGATTCACCCACAGTAGAGTTTCTTTTAAAGTTGGAATCCATCCTCTCAAACCTGCCACGACTTTATCAACTAAGTTTGTATAATATTCTAAATCCTCTTTTGTTATCTCAACAGTCTTCATGGCATCTTCACCAGGAATAGGTGCCATCTCAGGAAACCACTTTCTTTGCTCATCCATAAGAAGCAACTCCTCATCTGTTCAAGTTTTATCATGAGATGGCAGCAGTTCAGTCACATCTTCAGGCTTCATTTCTAATTCTAGTTCTCTTGCTGTTTTACCACATCTGCAGTTACTTCCTCTATGGAAGTCTTAAACCCCTCAAAGTCATTCATGAGACTGGGAATCAACTTATTCCAAACTCCTGTTCATGTGGATATTTTGACCTTGTGAGTCACCAAGGTTCTAAACGTCATCTAGAATAGTGAAATCTTTCCAGAACGTTTTCAATTTACTTTGCCCAGATCCATCAGAGAAATCACAATCTATGGCAGCTCTAGCCTTATGAGATGTAATTCTTAAATAATAAGACTCGAAAGTTGAAATTACTCCTTGATCCATTAACCACAGAATGGATGTTGTGTTAGCAGGCATGAAAACAACATTAATCTCATTGTATATCTCCATCAAAAAGTTCTTGGGTGACCAGGTGCATTGTCAATGAGCAGTAATATTTTTTTAAAGATTTTATTTATTTATTTATTTATGTATTTATGTATGTATTTATTTATGTATTTATTTATGTATTTATTTATGTATTTATTTATTTATTTATTTATTTATGAGAGACACACAGAGAGAGAGGCAGAGACACAGAGAGAAAAGAATGCTCCATGCAGGGATCCCAATGTGAGACTTGATCCCGGGACCCCAGGATCACACCCTGGGCCTAAGGCAGACGCTCAACCACTGAGCCATCCAGGCATCCAAAGCAGTAATATTTTGAAAAGAATCTTTTTTTTTTCCTGAATGTTATTAAGTCTCAACAATGGGTTTAAAATATTCAGTAAACCATGATGTAAATAGATGTGCTGTCATCTAGGTTTTGTTGTTCCATTTATAGAGTACAAGCAGAGTAGATTTAGCACAATTCTTAAGGGATTTAGAATTTTTGGAATGGTAAATGAGCAACTTATAAAGTCACTAGCTGCATTAGCCCCTAACTAAAGAGTCAGCCTGTCCTCTGAAGCTTTGAAGGTAGGTGTTGACTTCTCTCTAGCTATGCAAGTCTTAGATGACAACTTCTTTCAAGAGGAGGCTGTTTGAGGTACATTGAAAAGCTGTTGTTCAGTGCAGCCTCCTCCATCAATGAACTTAGCCACCTCCATCAAAATTCTAGATAATTTTCTGCAGCTTCTACATCAACACTTACTGCTTCACCTTGCATTCTGATGTTATAGAGATGGCTTCTTGCCTTAAACCTCATGAACTTCAGACTAGCTTCAATCTTTTCTCTGAAGCTTCCTTACCTCTCTCAACTATCACAGAATTGGAAAGATTAGGGCCTTGCTCTGGAATAGGCTTTGGCATAAAGGGATGTTGTGGCTGCTTTGATCTTCTATCCAGACCCCTAACTTTTTTTCTATATCAATAATAGGATTGTGTTGCTTTCTTATTATTCATGTTTTCCCTGGAGTAGCACTTTTAATTTCCCTCAAGCACTTTACCTTTGCATTTACAACTTGGCTAACTGCTTCATGTGGGAGGTCTAGATTTTGACCTCTCTCAGCTTTTGACGTCTTCCTCAATAAGCTTAATCATTTCTAGCTTTTGATTTAAAGTGAGGGATGTGTGACTCTTCCTTTCACTTGAACACTGAGGGGCAATATAGTGCTATTAGTTGTCCTAAGTTCAATATTGTCATGTCTCAGGAAATAGGGATAAAGACAAGAACAAGTGTCGGTGAGGCAGGCAGATCACATACATTTATAGATTAAATTTTGTCTTATATGGGTGCAGTTTTTGGTGCCCCCAAATAATTACAAAAGTGACTTCAAAGATCACTGATCACAAATCATCATGACAAATATAATAATAATTAAGGAATTTGAAATTTTGTGAAAATTACCAAAATATGATGCAGAGACATAAAGTGAACACATGCTGTTGGAAGAATGGTGTCCAAAAATTTACTCAATGCAGGGTCGTCACATACATTTAATTTGTAAAACATTGAATATCTATTCAATGATTGATATCATTGAGTATCAAGTGTAATAAAATGAAGTCTGCTTGTAACCAGTCCAGGAAGCCAGCCTGCTGTAAGTCAAACTTGCAGGTTGATTGCTATCTTGAGTAACAATCCAGAACACAAAACAATAACTTTAACAATCGATCCCAAATAGTCAGGAACTAATTAATGAGAGCTTCCCTAGTTTTGTCCCGACCTCTAACTTAGGACTGACAAAAGAAAATCAAATATGTACCCCTAACAAATCACATAGGATGCCCTACTTTTAGCCTGTCTACTGCTTTGGTATGCCTGCTAGCTTCCCTTTATTCCACTCTAAAGCTGTCTCCCTCTTGTGCCTGCCTTTGAGTCTCTGTGGTTGACTCTCTCATTATAGATACCTCAGAATAAGTGGGTTCTTCTTTGGCTGGTCTTTGTTTATTTTCACTTCTGTTCACTTGACTATTGTTAAATAATAAAAATTCAACCAACTACATTTTAAAGATCTGACTTTATTAATCAATGCATGACTCAGACAATATCCCATTTAGCAAGTAAAGGGGATTGCCAAAGGGCTACAGGGAAGAAAAGGTTGTTAAAAGGATAGAAGGAGTGAAAAAAAGGAAATAACTAGCAAAGAAACCATTGGTTAGGCAAGGGCACCCTCCTAAGGGAAATGGAAGGAGTCTATCAGTAAATTTCCGTACTGATCAGGAAATTCCTATGTTGACTGGTCAAAAGTTCCATTTATGAAGGGCTGTAATTGCAGTTAAATTAGATATTAAGTCTTGGTTTACTGACTTCAGACCTTAACCTAAGTGACATCATTTTGGTTTTGTGACCTTTCTTTCTTTCTTTCTTTCTTTCTTTCTTTCTTTCTTTCTTTCTTTCTTTCTTTCTTTCTTTTCTTTTTTTTCTTTCTTTTCTTCTTTCTTCTTTCTTTTAGATTTTATGTATTTATTTATTCATGAGAGGCACAGAGAGAGAAACAGAGACAGAGGCAGAGGGGAGCCCAATGTGGGACTCGATCCCAGGACCCCAGGATCATGACCTGAGCTAAAGGTAGATGCTCAACTACTGAGCCACCTGGGTGTCCTTGTGGTTTTCTTTTTAACAACTCCCCTACTTTTGATCAGACTCTAGGCTTAACTGAGATATGTGATCAAAATTTAAGGCATTAGAGTTATGCTCAGTAATTTTGCAGCTCTTGTTGTTCTTTTGTGTGATATTCACAGATCATGAAATTTTTGCTTAATCTCTGTGATAATCACAGGTTACAACTTCAGGTTCACATGGTTTGAGTTGGTGTTTTTTTTCTTTGATGTTCTTCTGTAAGGAAGATCATTTATTTGGTGGTTAGTGACTGCAAGATGCATTTAAAGCTTTTTAGAAGCTATAATGCACCAGGAGGATTATTGTGGTTTCTATAAACAGGATAATTCCCAATGTTTGGAGTATACTTTGAAGCCATGTTCCCCAACATCCAAATCAGTCAAATCAAGTAAGTCAAAGAAAGACCCTGCTGAAGGAGTCACCTTTTATTTAATTTTTTTAAGAGGAGGGGGGGGGGGCAGAGGGAAAGGGAGAGAGAGAATCTCTGTTTTTTAAGATTTTATTTATTTGTTTGTTTGTTTGTTTATATTTTAGAGAGAGTCATGGGGGAGGAGCAGAAGAGGAGGGTGAGGGAGGGCGAAAGAATCTCAAGCACACTCCTCACTCAGCACAGAGCCCAATGCAGAGTTCAATCTTACATCCCTGAGATCATAACATGAGCCAAAACCAAGAGTCAAACACTAATGCAGGCACCCTGGGAGAGAATCTTAAGCAGGCTTCGCACCTAGCATGGAGCCTGATGTGGGGCTTGATTTCATGACCCTGAAATCATGACCTGAGCCAAAATCAAGAGTCAGATGATTAACTGACTGAGCTACCCAGGCACCCCAAGGAGTCACCTTTTTTTTTTTTTTTTGTCACCTTTTTAAACCAAGTGGCTTACTTGATGATCTTATGTAATTGAGTTTTAACTTGCCCAGAAGTGTTAATCCAGGTAGCAGGTGATGTTGACCACAGCAGGCATCTCTGCTCAAATAAAAGATAATCAAGGACTATCCTATTATCAAGAACAATTTTAGCCAGAATGTCTTAAGGATCTTTGCTGGTCAACTATTGCTTTAGCAGCAGGTTCTGCAATAATTTCAAGAATTAGGGAAAAGTTCCTGATCAAAGTATCATTTATTTACATTTATTCCTAACCAGGGAAATACGAATTTACCAAAAGGAGTGAATCACAAATCATGAGAGCTTCCTGATAGGTCCTTTTTAACTCAATGATGTAAATTTAGGGGAATTGACCAATGAATTTTTTTAAGTAGGCTCCACACCCAGCATGGACCTCACTGTGGGGCTTCAACTCATGATCCTTAGATCAAGACTTGAGCTGAAATCAAGAGGAGGTCACTTAACCAACTGAGCCACCCACGTGCCCTGAGATGGCTTGCTTTCTTTCTTTCTTTCTTTCTTTCTTTCTTTCTTTCTTTCTTTTTTTTCTTTCTTTCTTTCTTTCTAAGCAGGACCACCTCTGGGTAGTCAGGCTTTTTCTTTTTTTTTTTTTTTAAGATTTTATTTATTTATGAGAGACAGAGAGGGAGAGAGAGAGGCAGAGACATGGGAAGGGAGCCCAACGTGGGACTCAATCCCGGGTCTCCAGGATCACACCCTGGGCTGAAGGCGGCACTAAACCGCTGAGCCACCCAGGCCGCCTGATGTCTTACTTTCTAATGAAAAGCTAAAAGGTGGAAGAGGAGATGGGTGGGGAGTGGGGGTGACTGGGTGACGGGCACTGAGGTGGGCACTTGATGGGATAAGCATTGGGCGTTATTCTATATGTTGGCAAATTGAACACCAATAAAAAATAAATTTATAAAAATAAAAAGAGCTAAAAGTACAATTAGATTTTCCTGTTGCCTGAAATAAAAGATTGCTTTAAATTCCAGAGGTTATCCTCCTTAGACTGGGAGATACAGATGAGGGTGTTATCTTTCCAGGCCAATGCCAGAGCAAAGGAAAGGAAAAGGAGAAAGGTTTCATGTTCAGTTAATGTATGAAGTTTTGATCTGTCATCTTGGATAGAAGCATAAACTGATTGTCTTTTCATCAATTTGATTCAAAGGTTTCTAGTATCTACACAGGACCAGGTTATCAGGCTGAGACTTCCTTAGCTGTGTGATATGTACCCAAGGCTCAATGTTTTCTAGTTTTACAGCAGTATTAGTTATCAGGAGTACTTGGTAAGGTTCCTTTCAACTGGGATGTCTTCCTTTGATGACATTTCCAGAATATCCAGTCGTCATACTCTACACTGTGTCCAACAGGATCCTTTGAATTGGGATCTGGGGAAACTTCTTTAACCTGTTGATAGGCTTGAGTGTAAGACAGAAGAGCCTTATAGTAGTAGCTGGTTACACTAGCACCAGACAACAAGGGATCAGCAGAAGGATATATACTGATAGAATTCTGAAAAAATCTGCAAGGTTTTTGTTAAGGCTCATGTAATTTGTCCAGTGAAGTGGGTGCCCTATTCACCAGAAATTATAGAAGGTATACCCCAAGTAGGAAACATTTTTAAACATTCTCTCCATTGTGAGGGCATAGGAAAACATACAAAAAAATAACAAAAATATATTGATACATATTGATATCCCTTCTTTCTAGACATGTCTCCTAAGGCAAAGAAAACAAAAGCAAAAATAAACTATTGGGCCTTCATTAAAACAAAAAGTTTCTGTGTAGTAAGGGAAACAATCAACAAAATGAAAAGGCAACATAGGGGATGGGAGAAGATATTTACGGATGACATATCTGATAAAAAGTTAGTATCCAAAATATAAAACTTCTGAAACTCAGTATCCACAAAATGAATAATCCAATTAAAAATGGGAAGAACACGCGAATAGACATTTTTCCAAAGATGACATATAGATGGTTAACAGACACATGAAAAGATGCTCAACATCAGTAATCATCATGGGAGTACAAATCACAAATCACAGTGAGATATCACCTCACACCTGTCAAAATGGCTAAAATCAACAGCACAAAGAACAAGTGTTGGCAAGGATGTGGAGAAAGAGAACCATCTCACACTATTGGCGAGAATGCAAACTGGTGCAGTCATTCTGGAAAACAGTATGGAGGTTCCTCAAAAAGTTAAAAATAGAACTACCCTATGATCCAGCAATTGCATTACTGGGTGTTTACCCAAAGAATATAAAAATACTACTTCAAAAGAGTACATTCACCCTAATGTTTATAGCAACCTTGTCTACAATAGTCAAATAATGGAAACAGCCCACATGTCCATCAACTAATAAATGGATAAGGAACACTGGATATACATATATACAATGGAATATTACTCAGCCATAAAAAGAATGAAATCTTGCCATTTGCAATGACGCGGGACAAAAACAATTTTTCTAGGATTACGGACCTGACAGATTAGATATTGATGGTACACTATTTTTGCAATTTTATGGAAGTCTCCCCACAATGTTATTTATAATCTGAGTCATCTTAAATGTACCATGGTGAGCGAAGGAAGGTAAAAGTTTAAAAACGGGACTTGCCAGGGTGCTAGGAAGAACCAAGTAGCTATGTTAGGCTTCCTGTAGCCAGGACTACTCATTAAATTTACAACCATTATTTACCTATCTTAATTTCTCTGATTCAGGAACAGATTGTTGCCATGTTACAAGTTCATCAGGACGGGAAAATTCTGGCAATGAAGGGCCATTTTTTGTAGAATCAGAGTAGACTTTATCCACATGTGACACAATCTTACAACATAAAGAAAATCTAGTATTACTTCCTATCTGACAATGTTTTCCATAAAATTAACATATCAAATACACCTAAGTAGTCTAACAAATCCTTTTAAATGTTCTAAGTTTAAAAGACTTAATCAAACCAAAAATCGACACCACCCCCCACCCTAATCAAAAAAGGAAAAGATGGAAACTCAGGTGGCTCACTTGTTGAGCATCTATCTGCCTTTGGCCCAGGTCATGATCCCAGGGTCCCAGGAGGGAGTCCCACATTAGGCTCCCCACAAGGAGCCTGCTTCTCCCTCTGCCTATGTCGCTGCTTCTCTGTGTGTGTCTCTCATGAATAAATAAATAAAATCTTAAAAAAAAAAAAGAAGGTAAGAATAGAAAAGAAAAATGTTTGTCTTTTTTCTAATTATGCACTGGCTTACTCTTAATATTAAAACTTATTAAAAAAAAAAAAACTTATTCATTTCGATCTTAGTCCTGACCACACATAAAATTCCTTTCCAAAAATTTCTTTTTCACTAACCATCTACAACTTTTCTTTCTTTCTTCTTCCCTTCCTTCCTTCCTTCCTTCTTTCCTTTCTTTCTTTCTTCCTTCCTTCCTTTCTTTCTTTGTTTCTTTCTTTCCTTTCTTCATCCAGATTTTGTCCTGATTTTTCCCTCTTTAAATAATTGGCTTCACTTTAGGACAAAATTACTTTCTTTTCCCTCAAAAACTTTATTTCCATTTCTCATACTATTTCTTACCAAAACACACATCTTATATCCCTTGCATACAAAGTTGTTTCCCTAATTATTTCCAGTAGTCTTAATTACATTTACTAGAATTTTTAACTACTAGAAATCTTAATTTCTAGTGAAAAAATAGTAAGTAAGCAATTGTTTTGCCAGTATTCTTTATCTTGGCAAATTTATGGACACATTTCATAAGTTGTAAAAATTATGAAGTACCATCTTTAAATAAAACACAAAACATATTTACTAAAAGATGCAAATTTATCTTCAGTTTTCTATAATAAGAAAGGCAAAAGTAGATAAACCCATATTCAGTAATTAAGGTTTCAGTATTTTATTTATTTGGATTTGATCTTAATACTGAATGAATTTAACTTAACTTATCATTTAACCCAACTTAGCAAAATTGTAAGGTTTTAGGTTACCAAATAGATTTGGGAGACTATTTCAAATTTACCTAAAACTTTAAATTTTATTTTCACCTATTTAATTTACTTGTTCTTAACAATTATGCTTATGTTACCCAATAAAATTTTTATATGAGACATCAAAATTAGTCATTCTTCCAAACTATTTTAAAAAGAAAAAAATTTATAACAGAAATCACATCAACTTATTTGACTTTCGTAAACTTAGGTAAGAAAAAGCTTGAACTTTAATGCTGATAACTCTAAAGACATGTCTATTTAAATTAAACCGACAATCAAAAATTTTCCCAGGTCACCTGAACTTGAAAAACATTTGAGTTATTTTTTATCTTCTTGAAAGTTTTAGAATGCTCACTCTTTACAAGTGTTTGTCTTTAAACCAACTGAATAAAGCTCTTTTACAAATTAATTTTAGCAATACCATCCAGAGACAGAACAATATCTCACATTGATAACATACACATAAAACACATAGATGCAAAGACCCTATGGTTACTAATATTTATGCAGAAGATTTTTAAGATTTGTATTTGTCCCTGAAATTAATCTCAAGGAGAAGGTACTAGAGCTTGGGCATAAGAGCTCTTTTAGCAGTTTGATTTTTTAAAGTCTCTATCCTCCTTCCCCACCCCCCCTTCAGTCTCAGGTGATTGTGAGCCATGTTTACATTTTAAAGGCATGATAAGATGTATAACTTTGAGGGACAGAGGAAGAAGTCCTTCCAAGAAGGAGCCAAAAATGTACAAGTCATTCGAGATAAATAGGAAAAGTTTTGGGATTGGTAAAGGAATGGGTGAACTTTGAACTGTCTCTAGACATATCCATATCTAGTTTTGTAAAGATTTGTAAGATAAGGATAGTTGCTTTTAATTCTCCAAAGAATTGAGTTGTAAATAAAAATAAGCCCACACTCACTAATAATCTAGAAAATGTGCGTTACAATGAGAACTTCTTTCCTATTAGACTATTATTGTCTGTTAAATGGACGAGAAAAAAAAAAAGAAAAGAAAAGGAAGGGACAATGTGAACTTTTATTTTTCTCTCTCCACTGGGCTCTACAGAGATTTGGAAGTGCCGATTCTGGTAAGAATTTTCACCCTTTCCTGGCTTCTGCCAGTTTTTCCAAGGATGTTCTCTGGGGGCTGTGGTATTTACCAAAGCTCCCCCTTGGCTGTTTAAGGGAATAACATAGCAATTTCCCAGAAAATCTCTTTTTCTACAACTCTGGGAGTGACCTTATGGGGGCCCTCCTTTGAAGGTAGATATGGGAGTGTCTGTAAGGCCATTAATTTGGCAGACTTTGGTTTTTAGTTGTGTAGTCTTTTCAGAGTGGAAAAAGAATTGAGACAGAAATCAGCAAGATGAGTGCTCAACAAAAGGGGAACAGTGGGAGGTATGTCAGCCTTATAGTTTTCCGTTTTAGGTACCTTTTACATCTTCAATTTTATATTAGCTTTTTGCAATGAAACTGCTTTGAAACTTTGAAATCTTTTGGAAGCTTCAGCTTGCCAATTAAAACAGGCATCCCATTCTGTTTGCTTTCAAGTGCACTTCTTAAATGATCTTATCTAATTGGAACATTCCCATAATGGCCATGGTATTGCTAGGCTATAATTCTCCTGAGGGCTGGCAGTAGTTTGGTAGAACCTTGGCCACAAATAGAGTTAACCCACATTTCTGTCCAGCCATATCTAGCCGCAAATGGGGTGCAACTCACATTTCTGTCTGGCCTCATTTCCGAGCCTGATAAGTACCAAGCCAAGTTCCTCAGGACACAAAATGAGCTTAGTAAGATTTTGCTGTTTTTGCTAGAAATGTGTAACTTCTAGGACTCTATATTCCTTAGACATAAAATAAGCAGGTATGCAATAAGATGGCATGCTTGACTCTAGAGTTTAAGGATCCCATTACCTAAGCCTTTGAGTTTCTAAGAGGTGAACCAATGCCTAAAAGGGACATGTCACATGGTGGGGGTCATGTTTTATAGTGAACTTCATTGCATGAAAGTTTTCTTGAGGTTGGTAGTGACCAAGTGTCAATCTAATCTTGGCATTTGAGGTAGTAAGTACTCTAACAGCACTCTAAATGCTCTACCCATGGCCACCATTTTTTGTGGCTTTTTGGTTTCTGAGATCCCTCCAGCAATAGTCCTCATCTGCACAAAACAAGGCAAACAGACATGTACACTTTCACATATCAGCAGTAACCAAGCGATGTTACTGCACACTGGCCACAGGAAAGGTCTGCACACACCACCACCAATTCCCGTGGAAACTTGCTGAGGTTTTCCACCTGGGAATTGTGGTCTGAAAGGCTAGGAGCTAGGCTCTGGGTAGACCCGTCTATAAGCGCAACTGGGCTTTGGACAAAACTGCCAGTTCAAGTGGACTCTGGGCATACATGCCAGCTCCACTGGGCTCCGGATATAACTGTCTACCAGCTCAACTGACCTGCCCTATCAAGAAAAGCCAATTATAGTGGGAGCTCAAATGCAAAAAGAACAGAGCTCAGAGCCTAGAGGAACTCACCCACAGCCCTCAGAAATGTCAAGAGAGACAGTAAACTGAAAGGGTTCATGGGTACCATGCCTGTGTTTCTCGTTGTCCCTGAATGCTGCTAGAAGTTCACTTTGGATCCCAGTGCCGCCACCAAATCTGTGAAATAACAAAAATTCAACCAAGTAAAATTTAAAGATCTAGTTGGCCTTATTAACCAATTCATGAATCCGGCAGCATCCCAGGGGATCACCATAGGGCTTCAGAAAAGGAAAGTTTTTATAGGTAGAGAGAAGCAGAAAAAAGGAAATTGTTAGCAAATAATTCATTGTTTTAGGCAAGGTCTCCCTCCTAAGGAGAAGGAAAGGGTCTATCAGTAAATTTCCTATGTTGACCAGAAAATTCCCATGTCAGAAGGTTAAAGGTTCCATTTCAGGGGAAGTGGGGAACGGTGAGGGTGAAATTGCAGTCAGGTTAGGTACTAAGTCTTGGTTTACTGACTTGAGCTTTTATCCTACCTGGTGCCTTTTTGGGTTTGTGGTCTTCGTTTTAACACCATGTACTCTGCAAAACTAATCTCATCAGCTCTCAATGCAGACTCCCCATTAAATAATCACCTTATTATCATTAAATCAGCTTTAAAAATTATTTATTTATTTGAGAGAAGGGAGGAGGGACAGAGGGAGAGAATCTTCAAGCAGACTCCTTGCTGAGCCAGGAGCCTGACATGGGGCTCTGTCTTACAACCCATTAGATCATGACCTGAGTCCAAACCAAGAGTCAGATGCTCAACCGACTCGGCCATCCAGGAGCCCCAAATATTCCTCTTATTTTTCTCTCTCAGAGAGCCTTTCCCTCCTCCCCACCCATACACATGATGCCCTTTCTTCAAAACCCTGCCACCTCCAAACTTCTACTGCAGACTAGCGGCAACTAACTAGTCTGATGTGTTTGGTCCATAGTCTTCCCATCACCTCCTGGAAGCATTTGGCATTCCCTCTCTCTGGTGCACATTTGGGAACTTGGATTATTTGGTTCTGCATTTTGTGTTGTCTCGTGATCTAATTTGAATGTTTGGCTGTCTTCCCATAAAGTCCTGAAAATTCATTAAGGGGTCTCTCATAGCAGGGCTCTTCAAAGTAGGGTCCACAGACCACATCAGCATCATTTGGCACATTTCATAAACATGAATGAATTGGAGCCTGCCCTAGACCTATCTAATCCGGAGCTCTCTAGGTGATTCACATGTACACCAGTGCTTGAGAGACAATGCCCTATAGCCTATGGCACTCTTCTTAGGCCATTGGAAGTGTTCAAAGAATACTTGCAGAATTGAATTGATTGCTTCCTTTTGAATGAACCAAGGCTTATAATAGAAGCACTGCCTTCCGCCTTCAAGGACTGAACAAATGCCGCTGAACAATACCTCTTTGCCCAGAGAACACAGGGCAAAACACACATTAAAAGGCAGCTCCTCCCCACGCATTCGGCTTTCACACACTTGAGAGACTTCAAGGAGCAGAGGTTTTTATGGTCTGTGATGAGTGAGTTAAATACTAGCAAATTCAGACTTAACAGTGGTGCCAAAGCTTCCTCTTAGATGGGAAGTTTTGCAGAAGAAAGAAGGCTAATGACCATGGAGAGTGCAGTTTCAAACCAGGGGCCAGATCAAAAGCCAGACACTCAGTGAATGAAGTCTCAGGAGCTTCGAGCTGCTGCACACAAGACAGGAGATCTCTCCCGCACAAATCCAAGGTACCCTCTCCACGTGAAGCAGTCAGAAAATTGGAAATAGTGCCATCAGGGCAAAACTGCCAAAACCAAAATCTTTTTCTTTCTCCCCAAACATAACTCCTAATGCAAAATCTAAACTTCGTAAAAAGTTGAAACCAGTTGGAAAAGTTGAGGATGTGAAATTACATTTCAGGAGAATCTCGCATGCAGTTGGCCAGGGTGTGTAGCTACAATCACTATTGGAAGAAAATTGGCTGCAGGAGGCAGATCCTGTGTACCTCTATTAGCTTCCTTATATGGAAGTAAGTCTAGATGACTGCTTTTTTTTTCCTCATTATTTTTCAAAAAACACATGAAGTTGGTAAGAAAAAGAACATTTGAAATTAGAGAAAGAGATCGTAGTCTTGGCCTTGCATGGAGATTTGACAACCACCAACTCTCCAGGACTCTCTTCTCACTTTTATAGGACAGTGTTTTCTAAATAATCCGTGAGGTCCTTTCACAATGGAGGTCCAAGAGGGCCAAGGAATGGCCTGTGAGAGCTATTAGCTGGCTGCACTAAAGGATCCAGAGACAATCTAATACAAAATCAGAACTGCTGCTCTGAAGGGGAGTGAAGACACCCTTCAGGTCCCACCGGCCTCATATCATACACTCCTAACCACATGAGTATGTTTCCTATGAAGAGCAAGCTTCCTTTGAAACAGTCCTTGCTTCTACTGCACAGATTTCATATTCTTCTTAAAAATTAAACTAAAGGGGCACCTGGGTGGCTCAGTCAGTTAAGCATCTGCTTTTGGCTTAGGTCAGGATCCCGGGCTCCTCAGATGGAGCCCTGCTTTAGGCTTTCTGTGCAGTGGGGAGCCTGCTTCTCCCTCTTCCTCTGCCCCTCCCCCAACTCATGCTCTCTCTCTCTCTCTCTCTCTCAAAGAAATAAATAACATCTTTAAAAAAATCAAACTGAAATTAGAAGATAGAATCTGAGGTTCGCTGTTGGCAATGCTCTGTACATAATGGCACTGGTGGGAAAAAAATGATAATAAAAGGGAAATACATAAATAGCCCAATAATTCCTCCAAATTCCTGCCGCCAAAAGAAAAACGTGATTAACATTCTACACAGTGATGTGAACTTGCCTGCAGATGGAAAGGCTGGTAAATACATAAAGCCACCTTAAAATGTGAGTCTTATCATGAAACCATCTCGGCAATTAGACACGATGCGCAGAATAAAGAACTAAAAGCCAATTAGGGGTCCCCTGGGTCCAAGAGAGATTTCATAAAAAATTAATGCAGAGTAAAATAGAAACCATCTGAACTACAGCTGATGAACACGTGCAATACACTTTGATCGCCAAGTCTCAGCCACAGAAGCATTTTCCACTATCATTTGTTAGACTGGAAAGATCTGTCATTTTCCTGCCTGTGCTAGAAGGCATCATTAGCTTAGAGAAGAAGCAGAGGGGGTCGGAGTGAGGATCATAACGGTTGCTGTACTCAGTGGTTCTAACCTGTTCTGAGGAACCAAGGTGGTCCAGAATACAATGAACACAATTCCATAAGGCTGAGCAACGGGAAAGAGCTCTCGGGGATGGAATATCAGGCTTGAAGTGTCCAGGATGGATGATACATGTTGCTCTTTTCCTTCATCGTTGCGTATAGGAGCTGACCACAGGCCCTTGAGGAAACAGCTCATCTCTCTTGCTCGATGCTGAATCCCCTACAGTAACTGGCAATATCCCTGGCCCAGAGAGGTGTCCAAAAAACCTATAGTTTATTGTAGTCTGTTGACTGACAAGCGTGGGTAAAGGTGTGACCAGCTCAGGTTCCTGAGCATTCTACCTGGTAGAAATTGACTAGAGACCAAATGGGAGTTCCGGTGAGGCTCTATTGGGGCTTATGCTCAAGCACAAGGGAGACCTCACTGAGCAATGGTCCTTCTGGCTGGCTCCCAGAACAAAGGTTGGGAAAGTTTTTAAAGGGACTCAAGTGGAAAAGAAGTGATGTTTAAGCATGTAGAGGTAGAGATTTCTTGGTACCTGTGCACCTAAAAGTCATGTTTCTTTGCGTCACATGGCTCGTTATTACTGTGTTAAATCTCCACCTCTGGGCATGGTTGTGAGCATAACGAGAGAGAAAGTTGGTGAAAGGTCAGTACTGGGGTCCACCTCGGTGCAGACCTGGTTTGGTTTCATTTTTGCCAGTCTTCCTAGTGGAGCACTTCCTTCAGGTAAGCATCCCACTTCTGCATTCTTGCAGGAAGAGTTCCTCAAGAGGCACAGAGTTTCAGTTATCAATGAACTCTGGGCTTTGCATTCAGGGTTGAGGGGACCCAAGCCAGCCCCTGCTGGGTCTCAGAGGCACCCCACCAGAAGGGATGGTGTCCACCAAGTATAGGCTAGCTGCCTCACTCTATTGTCTCCTGTTCATTCTACTTTAAAACTGTTGGAAGGTGCCTTCTTGCCTATGTCACCACTCAGAGGATAGATAGATTTGGATAGCTGCAATCAATTGTCTTCCAGGAGAAGCAGGAGTCTAACTCCACAGGGACCTTGGAACATGTAGATCTAAAGGGAAATTTTGACTAACAGAGAGAGAGTGGCTTGACAAAAGTGTTAAATTTTAGCTTAGACATTGAATTTGACTTAAAACAAAAATAAAAACAAAAACTTTCATTCAAGTCCCAGATGTATAACTTACCAGCTCTGTGATTATGAACACATCCCTTCAACTTGTCAAGCCTCAGTTTCTTTATTTGTGTTCAGAAGTATTGCAGAGGGTTGTTTTGAGACTTAAATAGCAGTCGTGAAAGTGCTTTGTATGGTATAAGTTACTAGCAACTAGAAGGTATTAATATTGCCCAATAAATCCACAACTGCGTTTTTTATAATCAATCCCATTTTAAAGAGTAACAGAAGATACAATTGCCTTTTTAGTTGAAGACATTTTGAGGGCAGGATGCCTGGGTGGTACAGTTGTCTGTCTGACTGTGTCTGACTCTTGGTTTCAGCTCAGGTCTTGTCTGACTCTTGGTTTCAGCTCAGGTCGTGATCTCAGGGTGGTGAGATGGAGCACCGTGTTGGGCCCCTAGCTCAGTGTGGAGTCTGCTTGAGATTCTCTCTCCCACTCTTTCTGCCCCTCTGCCACCCTCTCTCTCTAAAATAAATAAATCTTAAAAAAAAATTTGCAGGCAAATGTTAAAAATCAAAATAATTTCAAATTTCTATATCTTAACTCTAGGCTGTTCAATGCTATGACACCATTATCCCCATACATAAATATATATATATACACATATGTATAATACATGCTTTATGTATGTATAAACATATATGCTTATGTATGCAAATAAATGCACATATATCATAGAATTCCTACATAATAAAAAGATTATATCCATATGGAAATTAAAATATGTGCAGTAATAATAAATTACATATATGCATATATATAGACACACATAGAGAGATCTTAGTACCATGGAAAACTATGTAAATTAATGCTCTCACGGGACAAAAGACTTGAAAGAAATCATGCCACGTTAGTCTCAAGTTGATTTAATTAGCTTGATTATGTTCATTTATGACATACTTTTTCTTTTCCTGTAGCACCATCTCCCTCTCAAAATGGGATGTTGCCTGAAGTTTCCAAGTTTATATGGTTGAAAGCAATGCAGGCGAGGAGGGACGAAGTTGGCAAAAGTGGGTCATGGTATTGAGTAGATTTATCACCATTCGTGGATACCAAGCGTCTGTGCTGGTATTTCCAAACTCGACCTCCAGAAGCTATATGGTGCCCTCAGATTTATATATCCTCAGATTAGGGACTGGCAGTTGTTGCCAAGGTATGCATAATGGGTTCCCAGGTTTGGAGGTATAGGACTCCCCTGTGCTGCCCTCAGTACTCTCTTCATGATTAAAACAAGTTTGAGCTGATGGACATAAAAACCATGGGATAAGTGGTCCAAAGAAAGTGGGAGAGGGGGGATGGGAAGAAACCCTGTGGGTTAGAATGTAAATGGGCAGTTGGTTAGCATTTTGGGGAAGGGATTGGGCACATATTATTTACCTAAGGACTACTATGTATGAGTGAAGCAATTTAGGAAACACAAATCATTATTTACCCTTGCAGCTATTTGGAGCTTCCTTTTATGTGGCCCTCTGATTTGGAAACTCAACTTTAAATGAGTGGCTGACTGTTCAAGGCAAGAAACAAAGTAAAACCAGCTCTTCATATATAATTTACCGAAAGCCCTTACTTCCCATTTTTTTGTCAGCAACCCATATTGCTTTCATCGATCAGATAGTCTACTAACGTTAATTCATTAATTAATCAACACATATTTTGAATATATTGTATAATGCAGATTAGGTCCACATGAAAGACATTTGTCATGGGAGTGAAAAAGAAAGTCTATGAAATTTGGAAGTCTATGAAATTATTGAAACAGTCTTGTTGACTAAATTCCAAAAGACTAGCTTTTAATACACTTCCCCTGTCTGGACTGTGTGCCTTAAAGGTGACATTTCTTATTCATCACACAGTCCACTAATAGAAGATGTTAGATAAATACTTGTTGGACTAATGTGTTGCAGTTATCTATTGCTTTGTAATGAACAACCATCCCAAATCTTAGTGGAAATAACAGCCACTTTGTTTAATTGCTCAGAATTTTATGATTTTGGCAGAGCTCAACAGAGTAGCTTGTCTCTGTTCCATGTGGCATCAACTAGAATGGCTTGCCTGGGTCCAGAGGATGCATTCTCAAGATGGCTCACTCATGCAGGTGGTGAAGTGTCAGGGACAGGTGAAGGCTGACCTGTTAGGACACTGGACAGCTAGGTTCTTCTTTCTTATCCACATCATCTCAGAGCCTCTATCTCTCCATGTGGCCTCTCCAAATGATCCCTCCACATGGTAGTGGAACTGCATAAATGTGTAGATAGATGATAGATAGAGATATATAGATACAAACTGTTTTATTTAAGTTAAAAATAAGTTGTAGACACAAACAAAAAAAATAACTTGTGGAAAATATTTTTGGTGGATCATGATATACATCCATACAGAACAGCTAATATTTCAGATGCTAATTTCACAACTTATCTTACCACTGTGATCGCAGAAATGCACTAACAAGAAACACATTCGAAGGAAGGACTCCACGCCCCGCTGCAAGCCTCCCTGCAGAAGTTGCCGAGTGAGCACCAAAGAAAAGAGAACTTGTCCCCTTCTTTGGCTGTCTCTTGGCACCCACATATATGATTATGCAATAGCCTTTGGCCTGCTTTGGAAATTCATTAATCATTATCCAGAAGTTCTGCTGCGGGGAAGACCCTGCAGAACATCATGTCCTCTCCACTTGCAGCCTGTCTTTACTTGAAGGTCCTCTTCCAATTTCCAAGTTTCAGTGTTTATCCTGTTTTTGCTCCCCTTCAGAAGAGTCTTGCTTGCTTAGTTCTCATGCTTTATCTCATCAGCAAGAAGATGTGTTACCACCACAGGGAACAGTAGAGCTGTGGGCATAGTGACTGCCATTGACTGGGGTGCCCCTGTGGGCTGGCAACCACAGGCCCTATTAGAAGAGTTTGATGAGATGGCCAGGTGGATCTGTCTCTATACCAACTTGGATGCCAGCTTCCAAAGAGAGCTGGGGACCACACCAAAGCTAGTCCATTCACTCGGTGTGCTCGATCCAAAATCCTTCTCTCATTTATCACATGGTCCACCAACACTACGTATTATATAAATACTTGTGGGACTAAAATGTCTCAGTTATCTATTGCTATGTAACAAACATGCCCTCCCCTGACAGCTTCCTTGTGTTGGAAAATTCTTCATTTATTTCAGTTAGAAATAGACTCACTTGTATCCTTGCATGCACAATGGCAACTTGCCAATTATCAGTCTCCTGAAACTCCTGAAGAACATCTGGACTGAAAACTGCTTCGATAAATGCTTATTATGGCCTCTTCTCAAATATCTGAAATTTGGTTAAGTAGTCACTTCCCTGATAATGAGAAAGTATAGATGATATCAATTATGAGGAAAAACTAAAATATTCGGGGCACTCGGGTGGCTCAGTGGTTGAGCGTCTGACTTCAGCTCAGGTAGTGATCCTGGGGTCCTGGGATAGAGTCCCACATCAGGCTCCCTGCAGGGACCCTGCTTCTCTCTGCCTATGTCTCTGCCTCTTCCTCTATGTCTCTCATGAATAAATAAATAAAATATATTTTTTTAAAAAGTTAAAATAGCATGGATGGGATGGGTTTGTTCAGGTCATATCTGCCACCATTGGTAATGTGTTGGTTGCATGCCAGGGGCAGCACAGTGTTTTACATGTACCCTCTCTTTGACCTTCATAACCCATAAGGCAAACACTATTATGATTACAGTCTACAGGTAAGGAAACTGAGGTACAGATATATTAAGGAAGTAATTTGCCCAAGGTCATATGTATAGCAGGCGAGGAAGCCTTGATTCTAGTTCCAGCTGCCATATTACACTTGGGGACACTTGCGAGATTCCTGCTGAACTTCAGCACACAAGCATGCACACGTGCACACACAGCTAGTTGATGCTCTGGCGATTTTAATGCAGCAAGTGTTGTTTGTAGTGCCTCCCCATTATCCCTGGGCTGGTGGTGGTTTTCCATTGCCACTATTCTTTTAATCAATATATTTGCAACAAATTTGTGGAATTACTATTGGGTTTCACTTCTGCTGGTCATTTTGTTCATATGCATTGTTATATTTCCATTTTAATTGCTATTTTTTTTCATAATACTTTGTTGTCACTCAATGCTTTTCCTCCTAAAAGGCGAGGTAAGCAGGATAAGTGGATGTGCCATCTCTTGCTTTGCTTCTGTGGTCAGTAAAGTCTGGGCACCACCAGAGTAAGGAAAGGAATCCCAAAAACCAAGCAGGTCTTGCCATGTGTCCATGCTATATGCTGGTGAGGCTGGTCATAGCTTTGTAAGGGCATCTCTCCCTGACTCTGGATGTCTCTAATTAATCAACATTTTATAAAATCTCCCTTCAAGTTTGAAAGCCTTCATCTGTAAGAGATTTAGTTCTAGGTAACTTTTGTCATATTTTATAAAGTCTTTTAAAGGGTAAAAATGTCTTGGAGTCTTCTTAAATCTAGCCAGAACTCAGGAGACTCTAGGAGGCCAATGGAGAGTGCTTCCTGAAACTAAACCCACCTCTAAGAGTCCACATAGCTGAGCCATCCCTTCAGCTGTTCCTCCCTGTCCTTGCACACACACACACACAGATGGATAAACTCTCACAAATACAGTCAGACACATGCACTCACAAAGTCAATACACTCACATACAGGCACACTCAGACACATTCCTACTCACACAGACACACACTCACAAATATCCTTACACACACACAGACACACACACACAATTATTTAATAGGTATAGAGTTTCAGTTTTGCAAGATGAAGAAATTCTGAAGGTTGGTTGTACAACACTGTCAATATACTGAACACTATTGAACTGCACACTTAAGAATGGTTAAGATAGTAAATTCTATGTTATGTATATTTTACCAAAATTAAAAATAACAATAAAAATAAAGACAGAGATATTCACTGTAAGCTCACAAGTGCATTAGTTAGTTTTTGCATTCCTCCATTTGTCCTTCTGGAGGATCCTGCCATGAGGAGATGGAACCCAGCAATCTGCTGTTCCTGGGAAGGTAGATTAAGGATGATAGCAGAACGCTGGCAAGGGAGGGTCATGCTTAGGGGAACCAAAGCAACGAGAAGCATCTGCCATCTGGAACTGTCACTAGTGTGGATTTACATCTCTCCTAAAAGAAGAGGGAAAAGAGCGGTTGGAGGAACAGTCCTTTCTCAGAACCCAAGCCCTGTTGCAGAGGCAGCTGTGATGGTGTTTTATAAATTCCTTCTTGTGGCTTTAAATGTCATTGTCAGACTTCATAAAGACTCCCCTGAGGCTTCAATAAGACATGAATGGATGAAGAGGGCCACTCTCCTTTACCGACTGCTCACTGCCCCGACTGGAACATGATTATAAACTTTCTGCCCAGCCTCCCTCTCCAGCCCCACCTCTACTGGAGTGGAAAGTTCCCCCCCAATTCCTAAGGCTCAAGGTCACTGGAGGAGAAAGGCTTCTCCATGAGATGGACTTTGATCTTTTATGTTGGAGGGTTTGACATCTCTGTAGGAGGCCAGTTGTTATTTATATCCATTCCCTGTGCAACTACAACTATAACCAACAAAACCCAGGTCCTGTTTCTACTGGAAAAATACCCAGCAGGGTCCAGATGTATTTGTTTGTTTGTTTATTTGTTTGTTTTCAGACATGATGGTTTGCATGTAAATCAAATAGAGTTTGCTGGAAAAGTCATCCCCTGAGCAAATACAGTCTGCTTCTGGGTATTACCAAGTAAGACAGAGATGGTAGTTTATGTAGAGAGAAGAGTGTCTATACCCCAGAAATGAAAACTCAGACTGAACCAATCAAAGTAAGATAATTTGGAATCCTTCCTCCCATGTACCTTCTGTTCATCTATAGTTCCTAAAGGTTTGCTACATATTTCTAATGGCAGTCAGGAACCCTAAGTGACGAGTGTAGACATTCTTGCCCTGGCCCATGAATAGGCAATGAGAGGTTGATTACAGCTCTGTTTCAATCAACAGGACATTGGGATCACGGTCCCTTCAGTTATAGGAAAGTGAGAAAGTATGCCAGGGCTTATGCATGCCTATAGAATGCACGCCTCTTCAGAGATCCCATCCTCAGCCAGTGAGGTCAGGGAAAGTGTGTGTGGGGGCAGGGGGACCTACCCCTTGGAGTTTCTCCTTGCTCCAGGCCATTGCTATGGCCTCAACAGCAATCTCTGGAAGGGCAAGTGAGGGACTGGCCTCACTGGAGCTCTTTGCCCTGAGATCTACTCCTCACTTTGTCCTTGCTTTACTCTGTTTTGAGTGTGGGTGGGGGCTAGAGGAGTGAGAAACTGGGGAGGTATGGAGAAAGGAGTCAACACAGTTCCACAGGAGCTGACACCGCTCTCCTTAGAAAGGCTTCTCTGCATGGATGGACCTTGGCTGGCATCTGGGAACTTGGACTTCAGGAGTTCCACTATTCCCTAACCAACAAGCATGACTTTCTGTGCCTGCACTGTTTGTACAATGAGGTTTATGCTGAGCACCTGCTTTGCTTCTTCAATTCTGGAATTTGGTACATGCTCAGCAGAGTGCCTGTGCAACCAGCCTCCAATAACAACCCTGGGCACCGGGTCTCTAATGAGCTTCTCTGGTAGACAACATTTCACATGTGTTGTCACATTCGTAGCTGGGGATGTAAGCATGTGTCTGACTCCACTGGGAAGGGACTCTTGGAAGTTCGCTCCTGGCTTTCTTTGGACTTCACTCCCTGTACCTTTTCCTTTGTGGATTTTTATTTTTATCTCCTCACTGTAATAAATCACAGCTGTGAGGATGATGGCCTGGTGAATCATCAAACCCAGGGATGATCTTGGGACCCCCTCTCGACACAGGTGTGGTGATGCCAGCTTTGTGGACTATGTTGCCCTGACTCCTCTATCAACTAATTTTCACTAAACAGAGCAAATGAGAGACAATGGAGGGAGAGTGGGAAGTGGAGGAAGAGATGAAGGGTCATTCTTCCCTCCATGCTGACCTCAGATTAACAGTGTTTCTGGTGATGACCAAATCTCAATAAGGTCTAGTCCCTGCCACATGATCCCAACCCTTGTGATACTACCACTCCTCCTTGCTGTTGCTAAATGTTGAGTTGACTTGCTTTCCCCTCTTTGGCTTCTGGTCTCTTCTATTACCTGTGTAACCAATCCCCTGTGTTCAATTCCCCCTTTAAAAAATACCTGAGGTGGTTTTTGTTTTCTCAGCTGGACCCCACATGCAGCATTAAGGTATTCCTTAAATACCTATACCGTGTCACCTCCATGCCAGACAAGAAACATTCAGAAACAAAATACCCCACAGAGTTCAGAGTCTATTCATCCAGCTGTTTCTACAGCAATCACATTTTTCTGGCATAGCTCAAGTTTCCTCATCTGGCCAGAAAACTTCATTCTGATTTCTAAGCATCAGTGAGGAGGAGAGACTCTGTAACATGGCTGGGCTTCAGCCACATGCTAGGGCTTGGTGCCCTCAAACATTCTCTTATTGACACTAATTGTTAGGCACAAGGAAAGCCATTATGTTTGTAATGCTTCTGGGTCAGTGGTTTGGTGAGGTTAGAGAACTAAACAATACATGTGTATAGCCACACAACGATGAGGGAGTCTCAGGCCAAAAGTGACACTGAGATGGTAGGTGTGAGGATGACAAGCCTGTCCTGAATGCACAACATGGCCAGGAATCTTAGGGATCCTGGTAGCTGTGCCACCTAAACTGGAGAGTGCAGAGCTGCCCTGCTTTTCCCCAGACCCACATGGACAAGGGAGTCTCTAAGAATCCTGAGGACTCAGGTTTGATTTTTGCCAGGAGAACCAAGAGAGTAGAATGATCTCCCTCTGGCACTCAGCAAAGAATGTGAAAAGGATGGACTTTGAGTAATTGAATGGTCAGCAGACTCTCCCAGGAGAACTCCAGTTAGAGTCTCTACCCTCATGCAGTCTAGTGGGAGCACAGACAAGGAAACAGTGGCTGCATTGTATGAGGAGCACCAGGACAAGGCCAGCTCCCCCCAGGGCATTTGTGCAGTTTAGGCTGAGATCTGGAGAGTCAAGAAGAAATAGTCTTAAGGTAAGAAGAGTGAAAGGAGAGGAATATGTTTCTGGCAGCAGTACAAGTGGTACAAGCAGTGAAATCACTGGGGCTTGAGCATAGTGCAGGGGTGGGGCAGGACGTGAGTAGAGTGGGGGTCCTGGCCAGCACGCCACAGAGAGCAAAATAAATGGGGTTGGAGGGCAAAGTAGGACTGGCATTGCAGAGACCCAGTCAACTGAGGTTTGGGATTTATCTTAAGAGCAAAGGGAAATGGTGATAAAAGAGCTTGTGTAATGAATTTGATTTCAGATTTGAGCCCCTCAAAGCTCTGTCTCACTGCAGTATGGAGAATGGATTGGAGGAGTAAGATTGGAAGGGGTAGGTGGTTCTGGGGATTTTGACAACAGAGGATGATGTGGTGGTCTGAGCCTCCACAGTGGGAGTGGGAGTGGATGGGTAGATTCAAGAGATTTTTAAGAGGAAGAATAGAAAGTATTTGTTGAGGGATTGGATTTGGGGATGGGGGA
This sequence comes from Canis lupus familiaris, assembly GCF_011100685.1. NCBI lineage: Eukaryota > Metazoa > Chordata > Mammalia > Carnivora > Canidae > Canis > Canis lupus. The sequence continues at coordinate 7,643,745 of NC_049256.1, read as the reverse complement.
GGTGGAAAGAAGGAAGTGTTGAGAACAACACCACATGTCTGGCTTAGCAACAGAATGCAGGGTGGTGGCATTCACTGAGACAGGGAGCTTCTGAGATGGACCAGGTTCTCAGGGGAAATTACACATCTCATTTTAGACATGATGAGTGTGAGTTATCACTGGGACATGCCAAGTGAAGAAGGTTGGGAGGCAGTTAAATTGGGGAATCTGAGGTTCTAGAAAAGATCATGGCTAAAGACCTAGATTTGGGATGTGTCAGGATACAGATGGGAAATGAGAACGATGGGAATGATGAGCTTATCCAAAGGGGCAGCACTAGAGGAAACCCTCAAGGGTGTAATGCCCAGAATCCAGGGGGAAAGACCTGAGTGGGCAAGTCCAATGTCTCCAAAGATTGAGTAAATGAGAACAAAATCCTGTCCTTTGGATTTAGAATAGACCATTGGTGACCTTGAGCTAGTTTTAATAGAACCATGGGGGCAGATGCCAGATCGCAGAAGCTTGCAATGAAGAGGAGAGTGGCAAGGGATAGCTGGGGGCATGTGGGCCAAGGGAAGGTTTAAACAAGCCTTGAAGAGACTTGCCTTGAAGTTGTGTCAACAATGGTAGGAAGCAGCTGCCGGTGTGGGAGCTTGAAGATAGAGGAAAAAGAATGGATATGCAGTAGGGCAAGGCCCTGGAGAAGCAGGTTACATGGATCACAGGCAAAAAGGCAGAGCCCTGTGCTCTTGGCCAAGGACAAGGGGGTGGCTGGAATCCTTTCCCACTTTGGTAAGAGAAAGAAAAAGGGGAAAGATGAGTAAGTTTGCAGGCAAGTTCATAGATTGGTAGCAAAAAATTTTGGAGAATTGCTAACCAATGGCGTCTTTTTTTTTCTCTCTCTCTCTATGAAATTAGATCAAGGGGCAAGGTCAGAAATTTGAAGACAGTAAAGAAGGTTAAAAATAGTCATGTCTGAAAATAGAAGTATTTAGAGATACAGAGACTCAGAAAATATATATTTCTTTTCTATTTCTTCAGTCATTTAAAGATAAATCAAGATGGTTTTCAGAAAAAAACAAAGTGTTATTTTCTAATTTTTGTGACACTCAAAGTTATTTACTCATCTTCCCCAGGGCTGGGCCTCCCCTCCTGTGGGAAGTCTTGCATTTAGGTGGTAGCTGAGGCTCCCATGGATGTTTCAAGAAGGCAGACCATGCCTCTCAGCCTTATTTGCACAAGAAGGACACGTTGCTCTTGCTTGATGTATAGTCACAGCTGTCTGTGACCTGTCTGCCAGAGGGCAAACTCATCCTTCAGCCAGGCAGCCTATCTCAGAATCCCCAGAGCAGGGACCTTGCTGCATGGAGAAGACCCTTCCAGCCCTCGGAGGGAAGGGAGGGGGCAGGTCTGGAGGCACTGGAGAGAGCCCAGAACTGGAGGTGGGGATGGGGAGGGGAAGCAGGGTGGGAGTCAGGGGGGTGCAGTGGGAGGAGGGGCTCAGGCCAGAATAACACAGCAGGATGGAAGAAGAATGTAGAAAGTCCTAGAAGCTGCTCCGTTTGCTCCAGCTGTCAAGAAGGGGGAGGAGAAAACCCTGTGGGGACCGGGGGGAGGAGGTTGGGGCTGTTAGGAAGTTATTTAAGAGCCAACTTTCTTGTTTTTCCTGCGTCCTTTTGAGGAAGTGCCCCTGAGCTACACGGAGCCAGCCTGCACTAGGGCACCTCTGGCGGGGAGCGCAGGTAAGTAGCTGCCCCTCCTGCCTCCTCCCTCCTGCCTCCTGCCTCCTGCTTCCAGCCTGGCCTCACCGCAGACCTGCCCGGGAGCTAGGAGCCCAGGGCCCTCTGCCCCAGTGTCCCTGTGCCAGCCTTGTCCAGAGATCCCTCAGGTGGCTGCTGGGGGTCTAGGGGGCAGGGCGCAGAGGCACCCCCACTTGTCCCCTGCCCTTCCTGGTCCCCATCTTTGTTCCTACCCAGTCCCACTCCAGCCCAGCAGGGGACTTCTCAAGTACTCCTCCAAGCTTCCCTGAAGGCCAGAAGAGGGGAATGAGGGACTTGGGAGTGCTTTCCCAGGGGAGCAGACTGGGGAGGGCTGAGACAAAAAGTTAGAGAGAGAGAGAGAGAGAGAGAGAGCCAGGTAAGAACACTTGCTTGGCTTGGCTCTCCATCCCTATGTGTCCTTCCAGTGCAAGAGCTGAACTTGAGCACTTGCCCCACCCCCACCCCAAAACCTGTGGAGAAGGGGGTGCTTTTGCCCTCTTGCACTCACTCAGCAGGCCTGCATAGGCTCCTCTTACCTGGTAAGCACTGGGGCTCCCCAACTCTCTGCTCTCTGGGTTCTCTCTCCCAGCAGGCTACTGCTTCACTCTGTTCTCCCCCAAACCCGCCCCTCCCTCAGTGATTCTAAGCCCACCCTGGTTATTTTCCTCCAGAGGACTGTTTTTTCATGCTCTCCCTCCATCATTAACCCTTTCTCCCTGTGCCCTCAGCTCACTAGAGACTTTGTGTAAATATGCCTGCAGGTATTTATGGAAACCTATTCAGACTTTATACTTCCAAACATCGCTGTCTCCTTCCCAGACCAAATACCTTAGAAAGTGGTTCATTTGTCTCCAGCTATGTTGCCTTTGCTCAACATGTTTCTAGAACAGCCTACTCTGGTTGCCTCTATAGTGAAGGCTCTTCATGTTTTGAGGGTGTGCTCAATTTTTGAAAAGAGCCAAATAACCAAGAGTCATGGCTGGGTGATCCAGGTGATCAAGATGAAAGCTCCATTTGGGCCAGAAACAAGGGCTCCCTTTATTTGGTCAGTTGGTCAACAAGTACTGATTGGGGCCTGACAGTGGGGTGTGTGGTGTTTGAGCTGGCTCCTTGCCTGTACAAACTCCAGAGGATGGGGAAGCAGGCTAGGAGCAAAGGCAGAGTTAGCACCAGGTACATTTAAAGAAAGGCTATTTATAGCCTTATTTAAAATTGCAATGTACCCTCTTCACCCACCCAGACTCCATCTGCCTTCTTCTGCTCTGTGTGGTCTTGGCTCCAAAGCACTGGCCACCCTCTTACACCCTTTTCTGTTTACTTCTGGAAAGTGTGTGCTCCACCCTAAACCTCACTGGGCTGGGAGCTCTCTAGGTCAACAATCCTCTGTTTTAGTCTCTGATGTAACCCAGATGCCCAGATAGCAGCCTGGCACATAGTAGGCCCTCATTAAATCTTGATTGCATTAACTTGCAAACATGAATGCTTTGGAGGATGCTATTTATCTGGACATGGTTGGATGACTTTATTCTTAAAAGTGACTTAGGGCTTCATAGGTCTGTAAGAAATGGACATAGGTACAGGCATACAACAATAAACCTTCCTTACAAAGATGTTGCCTGTAGGGTTAATGAGGGAATAAAAAACCCAACAACCCTACTTTCTAAAATCTTTTACATTTCCCATTTCTTCCCATAAGCCCCTTTTCTTCTGCTTTCCATATGTTTTGACAAATAAGAAGTCTCCCTGAGATCCTTGGGGAAGGATACTCCATCATTAGACTAATCCTTACAGCCACTTCTCAAGTTTTATTTATGTGAAACTCAAAATGTGTTGCTCCAGTGCTATCCCACACAGATATGTCTGTTTCTCTATTTTTGAATCCTTGTCTCAACTGTAACTTGCCTCCCATTCCTTTTCTGTGTCTCCCTTTTGCCCCCATAAAGGAGCTTGTGAAGCTGAGAATGTCGGAGACCTCTGGGCCTGCATTTGGAGGCAGGAGAGCCCTGCCCCGCAACGCATCCAATGCGGCAGAGGATGACCTCCCCACTGTGGAGCTGCAGGGGGGGCCGGTGCCCCGAGGAGTCAACCTGCAAGGTACAGGCACCACCACCTGCTCCTCGCTGCAGGTGCTGGCTGGGTCAGCACCCTTTGTCTCCACTAGGCTCCCACAAAAGAGGCTCTCCTGCCAGTGTCTGGTATTAAAGAAAAGACTCCCAAGCCTTCTTTTGAGTGGTAAAAGGCCCAAAGATCCAGATTCTTGTCCCAGTTCTGCCACTTAATAGCTTTGTGATCCCAGGGAAGTCACTTTGTCTTTCTACCTCTTAGCTGTTTCCTCTATAAAACAAGGGCATTGGCTCAGTGGATGCCTCTTCCAGTGCTCCTGTTCTGTTTTTAAAAATATTCTCTAGCTAGAAATTTCCACTTCTAAAATATTGTGGCTGTTTTGATTGTCTGGCTTGTGCCTCCTTTCTTCTCCCTCCTCCCTCATCTCTCCATTGCTGTGAATTTCAGAGCTGGCGAAGATGCCAGACTCTGACAGTAATGGAGATGGAAGCCCTCTATTTCTCTCTGGTGCAGCCTGGTGAGCAGGTGAGGTAAGCTGCTTCCCCTGCTCGCGCCTGCGCTGATCCCCAGGGACCTGCTCTGGGAGTAGCAGCCAGCAGCTGACCTCCACTCAGCCCTGTCAGCTGTGATGGGGCCCAGGTGCCAACAATGGCTTTGGTGACACAGACACCATTCCCTTGAGCCACGACAGGGACATTCAGACTCCTGTCCCTGAATGGCATTTCGCATGGAGCACTTTTTGTCATAGCCCTCATGCACCAAGCCCACTTTTGCTCCTGAGAGTGCTGTGTGCTAAGTTTCGCTGGGAAGTAAACACCCACTTGCTGGGGTAGGTGCCCAGGATCACCCCATGGTGTGTGGTTAATCCACTTCGTCAGAAAGAGACCAGCAGTTGAAAGCAAAAGGAAAGAATAATGCTGATTATTAACAAGTCCAGCAAATCAGAGAACTGCTCGCACCTTGTGAACAGGTTTGATTGTGTTATTACCCAATTGTGAAAACAGAGAGATATCCAGTATCTAGTACCATTTATTAAGGTACCACCCAAATTTGGAGGGGGGAGCTCACAGAAGGGTGTCTTCAGTTGGGTAGAAGGGTCTAGACATAATTGTGAACCTGTAGTTCTGAGCTCTCTCTCCTAGGGAGGTGCTGCATTTTCTCCAACTCCCCCATTAGAGCCACAGAACTGAATTAAAAAGACCTTGCTAATCAACTCATCTAAATCTCCATGTTATCAGGTTGGGAAACTGAGACCAAAGCTAATAGTTGATGTTCACTCCTTCACTGCCAGGCTTGGGTTTGTGTTTTTCCTTTTTTTTTTCTTTCTAAGAATGCAAATAAAATTGGAAAGCATGCAGACATCAAATTATCAAGCAATTATAAGCAAGTTATTATACCTTGGTGTATTCAGTTTTTAAAAATTATTTATTTATTTGACACAGTGGGAGACAGGGAGAGATAGAGAGAGTATGTGTGCACAAGCAGAGGGAGCAGCAGAAGGAGAGGGAGAAACCAGCTCCCCACTGAGCAGGGAGCCCGACATGGGGCTCGACCCCAGGACTCTGGGATCACGACCTGAACCGAAGGCAGACGTTCAACCAACTGAGCTACCCAGGTGCCCCTGTATTGTTTTTTAGCAAAATTCCCTTCTGGCAGAGAAGATTCTGAGCCCTGGGGAATGGGGGCCAAGGTGCTGGAAGAAGTGGGCAGGAAGAGAAAGGGGTATAGGATCAGTGAGGAGAAATGTGAACAGAGGCAGTGAGATGTAGCAAAGAGCCCCCTGGTCCAGGACTCAGAAGACCCAGGTTCTTGTTCCACATTTGTCACTCAGGTTGCCACCCATTAGAGCCTCAGTTTCTCCATCAGGAAAGTGGAAACAACATCTACTTCTCAGTTGCCATAATTATCAAATGACTAGTGCCTGTGAGACCCTGATCTATAGGATGTGACTAGCAAATGCTCATTGATTCAGAATGTGCAAGTTGTCATTACCTACAAGGTTAGGAGCCCACTCTAGTGAACACTTGTTTCTAAGGGGAACATGTAACTGCCTGCAGGGCCTGTATATCTGAGATCTGAACAAAATGTGGCTATTACATCAAAACTACCAGAGAACTTAAGTAGGTAGATTGATTTAAAAAAAAAAAAAATCTGGGATTACTGTGTTCTGTCTGTTTATTTTTGGAGGCACGGGTGGGGAATTATTTTGAAAAATCAGTCATCATTTGCTTGGCAATCATCTGTGTCCATGGCCCAAGTGGCAGTCTGGGTTACCTATTATGGCCCTGGTGGAGGAATGGGAGTGTCCAATGACTATTTGTAGAATGATTGAATAGTCAATCACTTGAGAATTGAATGACTCATCAGGCCTAGAGTCATTATAATCTTAATATTAATTATTAATAGCAGATTCCAGGTTTCACAAACATGCATGCCGTTTAATCTGTCTCCCACAAGTGAGCTAAGGGCTATGCACCATGAGGATAGGGTCTCTACCCTGGGAGCATAGTAGGAAATCCTAGATGAGTAGAACAGAGGAAAAATACCGGCATACGAGCCATCTGATCAAGGAAGAACATCTCCTACTTATTCTTTACACTTCACATTTCTCTTTAGTTGTGCCAAAGGCAGGTTTTCTGACACAAAATACATCAATTTCTCCGGAGTCATCCCCTGCTAGGGCTGTCACGTGTGTCTAAGCTGCTGTCTTCTTGCAATTTATGCAATGACCCCTAGAGGGATCCAAGAGGCTTGGAGCTCCCTAAGCCCCCGAGGACAGCTTTGTCTCACAAAGCCCTAAATCAAACTCTCCTCATTTGTTTCAATGGAAGCTTTTTCCAAAAGTGTTCCTTCAGCAAGCTGCTCCTGCCAAACTGAGAAGGCAGAGAGGCCAGAAGAGGAAAGGGGAGAAATGGCAGTTTTTTCACTTAGTCCTGTGGCAGTCATATAGTACACACCAAGCGTATACCCTGAATTCACAAGCTTTTGTGAATATTTGGTTAGGAACAACTTTAGCCTAAATTTAAAATGTATAAACTCACTTAAGGTTCTTCCCATTCAGCAGCATGATATTTAAAAAAATTGAAATATTTGAGGTGACAATGAAACCCCAGGGATGGGACCAACCAGCCAGTGGTGATGTTTGACATCCTCATATGTTTTTAGGACATTAAGGACCCACTTATGAATTTAGGTGTAGCCGACTAAAGTATGTGAAAATCTCCTCAGATGACTGGATTTGCATCTCTTCCTAATAGACTGTTCTGCATGTTTGGGGGTTGTTTCTGGAACTATCTCTACAGCTTTTCTGGTCTCAAAGGTTATTTTAGCAGAATGTGTAATGTTCTGGAAGATAGCCTTATATTCTTGGTCTGGTTTGACTCTGTATTATTAACCATAGGTGGTCATTGCAGTGGTGACTATAATCCTTATTTGGCAGATCTAATGTGATGAATTCAAACTGGAAAGCAAGTCTGGATCTCTAAAATATCAAATGCAAATAATAATAAAATAAAATATCAAATGCATTCAAGTCTTTCAGGCTAATGGAGTCCTCTGCCTTTCTGAGCATCTCCTCCTTCCCACCCTTCCCTGTCAAAACCAAATCAACTAATTAAGTAGTTAACTATCAATTTCTCTTTTGTGCAGAGTAGACCTTTCTGTATTGAGGGTTTTTAAAGGAATTAGAGGGATGCCTGGGTGGCTCAGTGGTTGAGCGTCTGCCTTCAGCCAAGGGCATGATCCCAGGGTTCTGGGATCAAGTCCCTCATTGGGCTCCCCGTGAAGCCTGCTTCTCCCTCTGCTTGTCTCTGTGTGTCTCTCATGAATAAATAAAATCTTAAAAAAATAAATAAAGGAATTAGAAAGGCATCTACTATATGATGAAGAAATTATGTTGTATAAAACCAATTCATTCTTTCATTCTGTTTGTGTAAAAGCATTTAACGATTATACATATGTGTCAGGGACTATGCTAAGTTCTCTCTGGAGATGCAAAGATGAGCAAGCCAATCCCTGGCCTCAAGCGGTTCTCCATCTAATAGATGAAATAGACACAGAGATATCATTGTAATTCAGTGCTACAAATACTGTCACAGAAATTAGGCCAATTACTGTAAAAGAACAGAGAAAAGAATGACATGGCAAGGCAGGTTTCCATCCCTGAAGAAGATGCCAGTCTCGCTTCTCATTCTAGCATGTCACATGTCATCAAAGGGTGAGGAAGGCTTTGTGATGAAAGGCCATTTGAGTTGAGTCCTAGAGGATGAGTAGGAGTATTCCAGTGCATGAGAAGAGCATTTCTAGCAGAGGGAATAGTACATATCAAGTAATGTGGACAAGGAGGGGATGAGCCTGGGAAAAGTAAGCAGGGACCTGTTATAATAAGTACACTGAGACCTTACTTTTCCTCTTTCAGATAAAGGAAGATTTACAAAGGAATCTAAATAGCAAAATGACATAATCAGATTTATGTTTCAAGAAGGTAATTCCAATGGTGAGGAGCAAATGGAGAGAAGGAAATACATTTTAAGGCTGTTGAGATACTTCTGGTGAGAGGAGAAGTAGGCAAGGCAGATTTCCATCCCTGAAGAAGATGCCAGTCTCGCTTCTTATTCTAGCTTCCTGTGAGCAGCCGAGCATTTCTTATACATTTTACAGTACAGGACATTTGAATAGCAACAGTTAAAAAAAAACAACAAACTGCTTAAGAATGTTTTTAATCAATCTAATTAATAATATTTTAAAATTTGGGGTATCCAAAAGAAATATGAGAGAAGAACTTTTATCCTGTTGTTTCAACAATAAACAGACCTACTTCCTTATGGACAGTATTTATTCCTACAGTTTGGTAATAATGTTACCAAAGATTGCATGGAGATTTCAATTCACTCGGGAATTCCTAGCATATAAACCTTAACATTTAACTTATTTCAAGATTCCATCCGTGACAGGTATAATCATTCTCGGAAGAATATTTTTACGAACTAAGGAGAAAATAATCTACTTTTTTTCATATTAGGGAAAGGGTAGGAGGACAGAGAGGCAGCTGGCTCATGAGGAGAGATTTTTTTTTAACAGTCCATTTTCTGATGTGTTTGGAATTAGGCTAAATTGTGTTAGGTAGACTTTTTGAAAGTTGTCACTTTGAAAGAGCAAGTTGCCAACTTCCCAGTTACAATATCTCCCTCAAAAAAAAAAAAAAAAAAGTAGCTTAGCAATGAGTAGCTCCATTTTGCCAGGAACTGGGCTTGGACTGGGAGAAGCAAATTCATTTCCTGTTTGTGTCAGATGGAGCTTGGATGATGAGAAGGCTCTTTCAATCTAAGCTATGTCTTGTTAATCCAATAAAAAAAAGCAGAAATCAATATGCCAGCTTAATAAATATTTACTGAGTGTTTACTGCATGAAGAGGTACAACACTAAGCAAAATGGGCAATAGAAAGAACTGTGATATTTTTATACCCTTGCTCATATTTTATGACCAACATCTGTAGAGCCCTTGCTATTACTAGATATGTAAACACCAAATACAAAGCTGGATCTGTGGGTGACTGTCCATGAGCAATGAAAGAAATATTTAATCAGTGGTTTTGAGACCTCATTTTATTCCTTAGTACTTACCCCCTAGCAAATCTGGAGAGTTATCAGATTATACGAGGAGAGGCCAATGGAGCTATCATTTCTTTCTCCCACTAAAGGATAAAGAAAAAACAAAAAACAAAACAAAAAACAAACAAACAAAAAAAAACAAAAGGATAAAGCACCCTGCCTGTTACCCTTCCATATGTCTTATCCTCTTGACTACAGTCTAGAACATTAGTTCTTCAAGTCTCAGTGTTGCTTTTAATCTTCTGTGTTTTGGTCAAGGTTTTATTTTATTTATTTTTTAAAAGATTTTATTTATTCATGAGAGACACGAAGAGAGAGGCAGAGACATAGGCAGAGGGAGAAGCAGGCTCCCTGCAGGGAGCCCAATGTGGGACTCGATCCCAGGACCCAGGGATCATGACCTGAGCCAAAGACAGATGCTCAACCACTGAGCCACCCAGGTGCCCCTTATTTTATTTTATTTTATTTTATTTTATTATTTTATTTTATTTTATTTTATTTTTTAAGAATTTATTTATTTAGAGAGAGCACAAGCAGGAGGAGGCACAGAGAGAGAGGGAGAACCTCAAGCAGACTTCACACTGACTGTAGAGCCCAATATGGGGTTTGATCTCACAACCCTGAGATCATGACCTAGGCTGAAATCAAGAGTCAGACTGAGCCACCCAGGCATCCTTCAAGTTTATTTTTTCAAATGTTTTCCTTGGTTTAAATTCTTTTAATATGGACTTCTATTTTAAGAGATTACACAAGGAAATTTTACTTATCATTGCCTTAGATTTTCCCCACATTGGGTACCAGTGTAATTTTCCGTGATATATATTTTTTCTTTTTTCCTGAAGGCACTGACCTGTTGGAGAAATATTGCAGTAGAGAGTGAAAAGATCACTTAGGAAAAAAATAACATATAAAAAAACTCCATACTTAGAAGGAAGTGTTATCAAAATTATAGCATTGTAGAATGCCTTTTTTAAAAACAAATTCTTAATGTATATGTTAATTTGTGTTTTTTATATATTATCATTATGCTATATGTAATAATATTATTTAATATATATTTATTTGACAAATATGAATATATTATATATGTGTTTTCACTATGAAACCATAGATTTTTTTTGGCTTAGGTTTTATGTATTCAAAAGAATTTATTAGTACTCTTGCTTACCTTTTGTTATAAGCAATATATGAGTTATGCACTATCAAAGCATGGCATTTTTATTCCAGTCTGAAATAAAAGTGCTGGCCTGGAGGCTTCATGTTATAAAAACCCAGATCATTGTCTTCAACACTGTACAATATACAATATGCTATGTGTAGTCTTGAAATGGATATACATTAAGAATGAAATTGTCTAATAAATGACATTTAAAGACTTGTATGGTTAATCCTATGATAAATAGAATATCCACCTTATGATGCATAACCAACTCCAAGCTCAAATTCAGGCACTACATTTGTTTAAAGTGAAAAGTGGCATACTTGCTGTGGCTTCTTTTCACATTGTCCTGGGTACAGTGATGATGAGGTCTTATCCTCAAAGAGCTTATAGTCCCACAGATAAAATTACCTATATTAACATAATACAAAGTGCCTAATTATAATAAATTTTTATTTAAAAAAGAAAAGTATATTCTGGAAATGAAGAGGAGAAAATTATTTCATCCACCTGTAAAAATGTAAGAAAAGAAAAGCAAGTCTGTCTTCTCCAAATACAAGGGATGCAGCATTTTCTTTCTTTCTTTTTCTTTCTTTTATTTTAAAGAGAAAGAGAGCAAGCATGAACTAGCAGGAGTGGGAGCTTGTCAGAGGGAGAGGGAAGAGAGAATCTCAGGCAGGCTCCATGCTGACTGTGGAGGCCAAGGTGGGACTCAATCTCATGACCTTAGAGCTGACCTGAGCCAAAATCAAAAGTCAAACCCCTAACTGAGTGAGCCAACCAGGTGCCCCAGGAAGGCAGCATTCTCTCATTTAATCCCAACACCACCACCATTTTGCAGAAGATAAAACTGAGACACAAGAAGTTTGTATAACTTGTCTAAAGTCACTGCAATAGTAAGTGCCAGGGCTGGGATGTGAGTCCAAGGAGTCTGGCTCCAAAATCCATACTCTTATCCACTATGCTATTCTCTTCTCTTAATAATAACAATGCTAATATAATAAAAATAATTTGTAAGAATTTACTAGGTGCCAGACACCATGCTAATGCACTTTACATACATTTTTAAAAATCTAATCCTTACACTAACCCTATAAGGCAAGCGTTTCATTGTCTTTTTAAAGATAGGGAAACTGACGAGAGATTAAATAACTTCTCTGAGGTTGCACAATTAGTAAATTGTGAAGCATCTCCTGGAGCATATTCTGCAAAACATTGATCTCCACAAAAATTAGTTCCTGTGGTCATTTAAGTTCAGAAAACATAGTACCTGTAGGAGATTTACAGTCTACATGTATACAAGTCTCCCCAAAATCCTGCAAGAATCCTAACTGACTTCGGTTAATCCAGCCTTTTCCAAACTGGTTTAACCATGGAACTCTTATTCTTTCAGTGCATATCAACATCCCACCAAAGTAGCACAGTGTTACACTACTTTGAGGATAGACTGACTTTAGCCAGACTCACTCAACATTAACCAGGTTCACTGGAAAGGTTCATGGAACTAGAAAGCCAAGAGTTTCCATTTGCAATAAGGAGAAAACAAATGAATCCCAGATACTAAAAAATACTTGAATTTCTCCTTCCAGCTTTATTTTTCCTGTTGGCAAAGCTGCTTGGGAAGCCAAGGCATAAAACTAATATACTCATTTTCAGGGGCACATTACCATGGGAGTGAAGGTGGGATGAGATGAGGCAAATCCTGGCAGTGCTCCAGGACCGGTGCATTCATTACCCACAGGCAGATTAGACACCCCATCCCTCACCTGGAATGCTACAGCAGCCTCTTAGCTGAACTTTGTGCCTCCAACACTGCCACCATCCATTCCTTTTCTTATTCTGGCACCACAAGCAGTTGAAATATATATAGTTTACTATTTCAGATTTTTCATGGGATCCCCAATGCAGTTAAAATCCAGATTTCTTAACACAGTCTCCTGCCTACTCCTCCTTTGTGGTGCCACTACTACACTCCAGCCAACCAACCATCTTTTAATCTCTTAAGTAAACCACACATTCTCTTGCCTAAGTCTTTACTCCTCTCTCCCTGAAGCATCCTTCCCCGGCTCTTTTTTCTACCTGGATAACTTGTTCATCTTTCTAACCATTGCTTGTATAACTCATTTCCTCCAAAAAGCTTCCTTAATTCCACTCCCTCAATCTGAGTTACAGGCTCTTTACATTTCCCAGATACCCTCCTTCACCCAATACCCTATACTGCTTTATCATAATACTTATGGGTCTATGTCATAACTATCTGTTCACTTTTTACTATCACCACTGTACATTTATCTAGCTTGTATTTATTAGGCGGTGACCTAATCAACATTTATATTCATGCCTTGAATGTCAACATTAAACAACACACATAAAATTCCTGAAGGACAGGAAGTTGAAGAGAATATTAAATATATTGAATATATGTTTAGTGTCTAAAATTATATTAAGAGCTTGGAACAATTAACCAAATTCAATAAGATGAAATTTAATATGAATACATGTAAAGCCTTAAAATTGAGCTACAAAGAAGAAAACCTTTGCATACATATGGCTGGCTTCTAGGAGTCTGGATTGAATCATACTGCACTGCTGGTAGAAGTGACATCAGAATGTATTTTTAAGGGTTTGTTTTTTTTTTTACTCTATCAGATGCTTAATGTAAATCAATAATAAGATAAAACCATTCAAAATGCTAATGATACCTTTGACTGAAATAATAGAAATATACTATTTGTTTTGAAAGATGTAGCATCCTCTGCTTTTTCATTGGAAAAACCACAACTAGAATAATACACTTAATTATAGGAAAAATGCAAGAGAGAAATTTATAAAATGGAATACATTCTGGAACATAATAGAGGGTTAAAATTCTGGAAAAGAACAGTTGAGGAAATGGAGGATGTTTTAGTCAAGGGGATAGAGGCCTTTCTATACCTAAGGAGTGCCAGATGAAATGAATAGAATGTAGTCTATATTTATCCAGAAGTCAGAATCAGGATACATGATTAGAAAAATTAAAAGGAAGCAGATGTCAGTTCATCTTAAGAGGGCTTTTCAAATAATTAAAATTGTTTAAAAATGGACTGTTTGCCTTGTGAGATAGTGGGTTTCCTGTTCAGATAAAGACAAAAAGTCTAAGCATTTGGGCTTTCAAGATGTTTCTTGCAGTACATGGCAGGTCTACCAGATGGTCTAGAAAGTGCTTTTGCCCTCAAAGATTCTGTGAGGCTATAATATCAGTGCATTCCTTCCATTGGTGCTGATGAATGGAGACCTGATTAAACCCATTTCTGAGGATTCTGTTTTTAGACATTTAAGCAAAACAAAAACACATTGTTGAAAGGCACAGTGCTAAAAGGACCAGATGAGTTGATTACTAACGTCCCTTTTGACTAAGACATTTATGAATCTCCAATTCTTTCTGAAGCTGGCTTAACAGTGGGGATTGTGACCTTAATAAGGCCAGAGAACTTAGGGGAAAGGCAGCTTGGAAGAGAGAGGTCTAGAGAATTAAACCTCTTCCACCCACAGCATAGTGGAAGGAACGTGCCCTTTAGGGGACCATGTTCAAGGTTCTGCTATGGGGTAAAAATAAAACTGTATCTTGCATTTTCTGAGAGCTATAATGTTGCAGTCAGAATAGCCCACTGAGCACCCCACCATGTGAAATATAAAATGGCTCCATCAGAGTTTTAATTAAGCTAGCCACAAGGAAGCCTATGGCCCCACTATGTGCCAAGCATAGTGCCAGAGCTGTTGTCTTGTTATGTCATTGAATCTTTGTAGAAATTCTCAAAGTAATAGTATCCTCATTTGAAAGGTGAGAAAACTCAGCTTCCATGAGGCAATATGCCTTATCTATGTAATTAAGAGACCTGAGATTCAAACTCAGGATTACCTGGACTTTGAATTAACCAAGAGTGTTTCAGGGACTTCTAGACTTTAGAACTAGAGAGTATCTTAATGAGCCTAACTTTTTGGTTTCGCCTATGAGACAAAAATGAGGCCAGAGGGGACCAAGTGTCCTGCACAGGATTCCTGTATAAACACAAAGAAAGGCCTTGGAATCTTTCAGGGTGATGCCTCAGCACGAGTACAGGTTGAGCGGTTGTGCTCTGTGTGCACTGTAGTCACAGCTGTGATGGCAAATCATGCAGCAGACAGAAATCAGGGTAGGAAGAAGGCTAATGTACCCCCACCTGCCTCTCTCCTTAATTCCTCTTTAGAACTCCAAATTTGCATGCAGAAATCTTATCTAGACTAGATCTTTCAAACTACAGTGTAGGTGGGTAGAGTTACCTCCATATTCAGCGATCATTTGCAGAGGAATGCAAGAAAGGTAGGAGGGGATCTAACCTTTATCCAGTGCTATCATGTCTCAAATAAATGTATAAATGACATTTATCCTCCCAATTTTAAAAGCCGTATAGATTTTTGCACTAGACAAGGGTTTGACTTCCAGATTGGTCATTTAGTAGCTAGGGAAATGTGAAGCTTGTTTCTGCATGTTCAAAGTGGAAACAGTTATATCTCAATAAAATGTCAGTATCCGGTCTTCACACCTCTTCTTTTGGTTCCTGACTTTGAGGAACCAGATCTACTTTTAGAATTAAAGAGGAAGGGTATTTGACCTCCTGAAGTAAGAGGAGAGCTTTGTATTAAAGGTCAACTTTGGACCTTTAGAACATCTCTTTGTCAGATTTAATTCTTTCCTTTTTAAAGATAGGAAAGTTGAAGTGGCTGTTCCCTAGTTAGTGAAATAATGAGTTGCTAGTCATGATGGTAAGCACCTGACATATTGAAAGCCAGCATGAGCTTGGGAATGTGAAGACTTGAACTCTGGCCCTAGTTTCTCTGTACCTAGACCTATATGACTGGCATCATCAGCACTGCTCTGTCTATCCCAAGTGAGTACCCTGTAGTATGCAGTAAGATCAGGGAGGGAAAAGTCTTTAAAATCCTCTTTGAAGACAAGAATGTCATGACAGACTGACTCTTAAATCTATCAACCCCCTGTAAGGAGTTTTATCCAACAGACTTTGTTACCTCAATACTTGAGGAATCAGGAAAAACAATCTTGTTTTTTGTTTTTGCGGTTATATCAAAGTTACTCAGTGATGTTCCCCAATTGTTTTCTTTGTGTGTAGACTATCTTCATGTTACAAATATTCACCTGTTCAAGGAGAGATGGGACACCAATAAAGTGGACCACCACACTGACAAGTATGAAAACAACAAGTTGATTGTACGTAGGGGACAGTCTTTCTTCATCCAGATCGACTTCAATCGTCCATATGACCCCAGAAGGGATCTCTTCAGAGTGGAATATGTCATTGGTGAGTGCCACACGCAAGCCATGTTGTGATAGTCCATCTGTGTCATCATGTCATGATAGTCATGATACCATGGGTTGCATAGTAGAGAGGGATACAGATGTAATTGTGTTACTTCCTAGAATTACACTTTGACAATTGGCTGGACCTGGGACTACATCCAGCTCCAGGACCACTCTATGCTCTATAATGGGTCTATATAATGCAAAACATCAATAATTTGGGCCTAGCCAGGAGGTAAAAATCTTGTATAGTAAAAGTGAGTATAATTGGTACAAAACGTTAGTTAATTATTTTTTCCCAAATGGTTTTGGCATCCTCTAGTGTGGCTTTTAATTTATCAACTCTCCTCTCATGATTTCACTGGTCTTATGTGCTAAAACTATTTTCAATTCTCAGTATACAATCTGTATATAAGCATATCCCAAACTTTGTTCTGCTCTAATCTACTCTCATGCGATGGCTTATGAGAAAGATAGTCAAGTAAAGTTCACTAAACATTTTGTACTCTAATCTCCTTTTGTAGATTGACAATACATATTAGCTTACAGTTCTGGGAAGTAACATTTAACTCTGTTCAGTTGGGTGTTTCTCAAATTAATTTGATCCTGGAACCCTTTAAATTATAGCGATTAACATTTGACACATTTTAGTAAATATTTGCCTAGAAATTTACAAATATAGCAAGTAAACACATGCACACACACACAAAAACAAAGGTGGCTTAATATTAGAAAAGCTATCTGTATATTTGTATGTATAAAAAAAGTAAGAAAAAATCAGGCAATCAAATCAATAGTCACTGAAAGGAACATGACTAAATTCAGCAGCTTGTTTTTTTTTTTTTTTTAAGACTTTAAATAAAACAAAAGTAAAAGAAGTCTCCTCAATTATACTAAAGATTACTTACCCCAGGGCAGCCCAGGTGGCTCAGCAGTTTAGCGCCGCCTTCAGCCCAGGACATGATCCTGGAGACCCAGGATCTCTCTCTCATGAATAAATAAATAAAATCTTTAAAAAAAAGATTATTTGCCCCAAACCAATAACTTTTGATATACTAAGTGGCAAAAAGTTAATTCAATTATAATGAGAAATTAGACAGAGATACTTGCTATCATCATTCTTTTTTTTTTATGATAGTCACACACACACAGAGAGAGAGAGAGAGAGAGAGAGAGAGAGAGAGAGGCAGAGACACAGGCAGAGGGAGAAGCAGGCTCCATGCACCGGGGGCCTGACGTGGGATTCGATCCCGGGTCTCCAGGATCCCGCCCTGGGCCAAAGGCAGGCGCTAAACCACTGCGCCACCCAGGGATCCCTCAGCATTCTTTTTTTTTTTTTTAAAGCATTGATTCAACAATTTTTAGCAAGTGAACAATTTAAGAGAAATATCTCATAAATATTGAGAAAAATAAAATTATATATTTTGCTCATGCTATGATTGTATATATAGAAAACCCAACAGATTCAAGGACCAAAGCATAATATTAATAAAACTTTGTAAAATGGCTAGATAGAATATAAATACACAAAAGTCAATGGCCTTTCTCTTTAGCACTAAGAACTTAGAAATAAGAAAAAATATTCCACATATAAAAGTTACTAACACTGTGAAATATAAAAATAAATTTTAAAAAACAAGATACAGAACACAGATAAAGCAGCTATTAAATTTTAATAAGAGACATGAAAAAACTTTGAAAAGGCAAGTATGTTTTTGGATGTGATATCTCAATCTTAAGTTTCCCCAAATTAGTATGTAAATATAATGCATTACCAATTGGAATCCCAAGGGAGGATATTTTTTTTGTCTTGAATAAAATAACAGAGTCCATTTGTAAGAGTAATAACTTGGCAATAATCAAGAAAATGATACAAAGAAGAATAATAGAGCATGTTTTTTTTTCAGAAACATGTATCAGAACATATTATAAGAAATGTTTTGTAGAACAGAATAGAGAATCCAGGAATCAACGTAGGTATATAAGATTACTTATTATAGTTGTTGGTATTGTGGAGTAAGAAAAGTATGTGGGCTTTTGTTTTTTTTGTTTGTTGTTTTAATAAATTAAATGATGTTGAAGCGACTAGTATTTTACATCTCGGTATTTTAGTATATATATATTATATTTATATTAGATGTATGTATTATATATGCTACATGTAAGTAGATGCATTTAACATATTCTTATATTTAGTATATATTTATCTGTACATATGTAATTATATATATTATTTCACATGTATATATATTTGGTTTATACATGCCAAAATACCACAAATGACCATTTATATGAACAAATGACCAAAATATAAGTATATGATAAAAATATCATGTATGAAGTCAATGGATAAAAGATAGAGCTGGAAAAATATTCAGAACATACATCAGAGATAAAAGATTAACAATTTGTAAGAAGCTCTTACAAATTGACAGTCTGAAGACAACCAAAAGAAAAATATACAAAGTGTATGAGGAGACAGTTCACACTACAGAAAATCCAAATGACCTATAATCCATATGAAAACATGCTCAAACTTACTAGCAGACTGGGAAAGTCGACAAAGTTATTTCTACCCAACAGGCAAAAATTTAGAAAAAAACTGTAATATCTGTTGCTGGCATGTATGTTGAGAAAAACAAAGATTGCTGCTATAAATGTACGATTTCATAACCTTTTTAGAAAGCAGTTTGGCCATATCTGTTAATGTTAAAAAGACACATGCCTTTGACCTATCAGCTCTATTCTTGGAAATCTATGCCAAAGATATTCAGTCTAGTTTATAAAGATGAGTATTATTTACTGCATTATTTATAGTGACTTAAAAATAATCAGTCCTCAGTAGTGGGATGGTGGAATATATTGTGATACAGTCACACAATGGATTGTTACTTTAAAAAAAAAGAATGAATTAGACCTATGCCAGGTTATTTCAAGAGAGATAGTGGTGAGGAAATGAAATATGGAGGAGTACATATGCTCTTCTCCATGTGTGTGTAACTGTGTTTGTGCCTGGGTCTGCAGAGTATTGTGAGTGCAGAAAAGAGTAAGAAGCATATACACGTAGGTGATGACATGCATCCTTGGTGGGAGAGTAGCCAAAATAAAGGAGGGAGAAGCTAAAGCAAAGGAGAAGCTAGTAAGGAAATAGGGGAAAAAGCAAGCACAATGAAATGATTATATGCATGCATCTAGGTAAAATCGTTGAGCTCTGTGGGAATATAAATATATATATTAAAAGTAATAACATCAGAAAAAAAAGTAATAACATCAGAGATAACACTAAACACTTCCTTAGGAAAAAATCTCTGACTCCTGACTATTTGAGGTATATCGATGTATTCATTTTCATTTAGCGGTAAAAATGTGTACATAAATGTGGGAAAATCAGTTGAAGCCAGAGTGGAAATGGAAGAGAAGGAAAGAAATCACTGAGTCAGAATAAACAACATTATTAGTACAACGTGTGGGTTCTGCATAGAACTATTTGCTATCCCAGGTGTGGACTAAGAGGAAGGAAAACTAAATTATTATTCCTGTATGTTAGGTGAAATGTAATAACCACAATTTCATTGCATTTTAGGGAGCAGACTATTATTGTTAATATTTTTCAGTAATGAGTACTCCAGGTGAGAAAGAAATCCACAGCTAATATTTTTCAGAGTATTTTAAAATCTGATGAAAATGTGTTTTTTTTCCCAAGTTTGTTTATCACTTTCAGGTGTGTGTGTGTGTGTGTGTGTGTGTACATGCAAACGTGTTTGGACCCAATTTGATTAAAATGTGAAAGCACATCTTTATAATGCAATGATCACTACCTGAGTGTCAACAAATACTCTGTCTCTGTCTCCAGTTTTGCTCCAACTATACAGGAATTTTTTATATCCTTTAGAGCCAACTATTTAGTTCAGTGAGAAGGAGGGAGGAAGGCTTTGTCCCTGATGGAGGCTTGACTGAGGTCTGAGGCTCTTTCCCACAGACCATTCAGAAAATGGAAGTCTTAGGAAAGATGACAAAAGGAGTGTCAGATCGGGTTCCCAGTGAGAGCTATGAGCCACCAGGGGAGGATGTCCTGTCTTGAGTGGGAAGGTTGGGACCATGACCACAGCATCACCACAGTGAGCATGTGAAGTCTTCCCTTCCTTTTCCCAAAAGGCATTGTATTACTTTTGTTCCTTCACTAAAATGGTGGGAGAGGAGAAGCGTGGCAAACTTACCTTTGAGATAAAAATCTATATATTTTAAAAACCAACACGTATTCTAAATCCTTCTGAGATCCCATAATGTGTACTTTCAGAGTTAAGCTGTATTCCAATATGTGTAGCCTGTAATAGGTGTTATTACATTTGAGGATTTTGTATTTCCAAATTTCCTGCAGAAACAAGGAAAGAAAAATAGCAAAATTCCACATTCTATTCTTTAGCGTATGAGAAATCAAACACATTTCAAAGGGCCTTAAAAAACCAATGATAGAGGATTTATCCAGGTTAGTATCCTTTTTTTTTTTTTTTTGTCCCATGTCATTCAGGGGTTGCCCTGACAGCCTGAGATTTCACTACAGTGGTGGGACCAGGACTGAAAAAAAAAAAAAAAGAAGGTGTGGGATACTCATGGGGCTCAGAGATTTTTGTCTTAAAACGCAATATTTGTGAGGCACCTGGGCGGCTCAGTCAGTTAAGTGTCCAACTCTTGATCTCAGCTCAGGTCTTGATCTCTGGGTCGTGAGTTCAAGCCACGCATTGGGCTCCATGCTGGGTGTGGAGAAGAAGGAGAAGAGACAAGAGTATAAAATATGTGCACTGGAAATGAAATTAAACACAAAGTCCTATCCATGCAGGTGTGCCTCAGTTTCAGGAAACCTAGAAAGTGGAAGGAGCGATTAAAAAAAACAACAACAACAAGAAAGAGAATGCTTTGTAAAATTAAAGAACACATAAGGAATCTCTTTGAATATTTCTTTTCAAGTGTTTACAATACAATTAGATTTACCAACAAAGATCAATTTACCTGCTTATTTAAAGAATATAACTATTGCATTGAGCAATTAAAACACAAAAGAAAAGTAACTTTACACTTAACTATTTCCATTTTGCACTTGTTTCTTTATTATTGTTCCTTTCTCTTTCCCTGTGACTTTATGTAAGATGAGCTGGGATGCCTTAAACCCTGGAGTTTCCTTCCTTACTATCTTCAGAACCATAGGATTTATTTATAAGTGATCCTGCCTTTAAGTGGAACCTTTTTCTTTCTTTTTAAACATGTAAGTAAATAGGTTCAGATGGTCCCGGATTAACCCCTTGTTTGCTGGGTCCTCTGAGCAGAGGAGGTGAACAGGGGAGAATCAGAGCATCTCCTTAACCAGGACTTTCCACACCTGAGCTACAGATGGTCGCTGTGCTTTGATAACTGCATTCGTTAGCTGCTGGCAGAGCACAGCCATCTCTGTGTGTTAGGTGGGACGTGTTAATGAATTTGAGGAGGCGAATGTGGTTGAAAAGCGTGCCTGGTCTTCTACGGGGCCTTTGCTGTCTCTCTACCTCTGAGCCTAAAGCCACGACACATAAATCATGAAAGGAATGGAGCAGTGTTCATTGATAGGTTTTGCTAACCTGGAGCTGCAGCTGTGAAAACTTAGGAACAGTTTGTGATGTTACTTTGCTCTACTTTGACATGGGCTCCCTACTTATCTGGTACTCCGTTGAGGGAGAGTCATTCTGACCAAAGATCTCTGACCTGAATTCCTTACCAGCCATCCCCCTTCAAAGCAGCCCTACTGGGTGGGCCCTCCAAGGGAATGATAGGGTTCATGAGCAAGTTCCTTGCTCCCTGGGCCCAATCACAGGAGCCCAAGGTTTGCAGGATAGCACCTTGCAGATTCTCTTGCCTTTTTTTTTCAGTCCTGCCATGGCTCCCATGGCTCCCATGGCTCCCATGACTCCTGGCTTCATATTTCTGGTTATGGCAGAAAGCAGAGGGAGAAGAATGGCATCAGCAAAGCCTGTTCCTCCCATCAGCACGACAAAAGCCTTCCCGGAAGCTCCCAGCAAGCTATTCATGTCTCATTTGCCCCCCTGATCTGTAAGAGAAGCCGTGAAATTATTTCATTCTTTCAGTCAGAGGCCAAGGACAGGAAGCAGAGCAATTGGTAGACACCCAGTGTGTGTGCTTCCAGCTTGGCCATCCTGTGAGTCTGATGGCACACTGACATCGTTCATCCTGAGCCCAGTCATCTACAGGATGATATCAATTGCACATATTCTGCATTCTCAACCACATAAAACATTAAAATATCCTCAACACTTCAATATTTCTCTTTCACTTGTTTCTTGAATAGCGTTTCTCAAAAGCCAGCTGGGGTGTCAGACTCTGATGTGTTTTAAGGGTGAGAGTGACATTAACAATTCTCAGTCGGGGGGTTCAAGATTGGAGAGAGAGCTAGAGCCTGGATTAGGGCAGCTGTTGTAGCAATGGAGAGGACGAGTGGGATTTGAAGAACATTTGGATGACAAAATCCACAGGACTTGTGATTGGCAGTCTGTGCCGGCAGAGGGGAGAAAAGAATCAGGTACAGCTCCCAAGTTGCTGGGTTGTATGCGTATGATGATAGAGGCTTGCAACTCCAAATGAGATAAAGAATGGAGGGAAATTGGGAAAAAAGATGACTGTGGGAAACGATAATAGTGGTTCCCACTGACAACTCACTCACCAGTCCTGGCTGTTGTACAGAGGTTCTATGTACTTCCCATGTAATTATTTGGGCACCCTTCTAGGCATGGAACTATGGTTATCTCCATTTTTCAGATGATATGAGGTTTGGAGTGGTGTAAGTAACTTACCCAAGTCACATCTGGAGAGTGTGGGGGCTCCGATTTGAACCCTGACATTCTCTCCTAATCACAATGCATACTACCTCCACCAGCGAAATAGTGGAGGCAAAAATGTGATTCGTTTTGTGCCTTCTGAGTTTGAAGTACTTGAGGGACTTCCAGATAACCATGTCCAATAGACAGTCTCTGAAGTTAAGGGCATCATTTTGGGTTCCATGCATCAAGGATGGGCAAAATCATTCAGACAAAGTAATTCAGGCAAGAAGCAGACTAAGGTTCAAAGTCTGAAAGGAAACAACTTTTAAGGAATCAGTCCAGGAGCTGGAGCCCCTGGAGGAGACAAAGAACATGTGATCAGATAAGTAGAAGGGAAGTCAGAGATTCAGTGTCACTAAATCCAAGAGAGCTGGCTGTTTAAAGTAGAAAGAGTGACCAGCTTTATCAAATACAATAAGGAGATGCAGTGACATGAGAACTTCCCACTGGACTCAGCAGTTATGGGCGGGGGTGACACTAGTTGCTCAAGGAAAAACCAAATTTTAATGGGTTGAAGGTAAATGAGATGTGAAAAGTGGACATAACAAATGTGGACTAATCTTTTTGGAAGAGAAGAAAAAACAATTTGGATAGTAACTCGAGAAGAATGTAGGTTAGAGAAAGTCATGTTTTGGTTTGGGTTTTGTTTTAGGATTGAAGGTACTATGATGTTTATGGAGGCATAGGGGACAGAACCAGTAAGCAAAGAATCCTGAAGATTCAGAAGAAATGCCGGGTGGCTGAGGCTGAGTGCTAGAGGAGATGAAGAAGCCTGGATGAGGGATTGTCTAGGAAGAAGAATCCCTGTCCTCTGAGGGTGTTGGGAAAGATTAAGAGCATGAATGTGTTAGGTAGATAGGAACTGATTGTCATGCCTGATTATCCCAAGTTTCTCAAAGACATAGGGGTGAGCAGTTGCAGCAGGAGCTGAGAGGAACAAAGAACAATTTCTTATACCTGAGAGCATCAATCAGTCATTTTAAGCTTTCTGTTCCCCAGTAGATTTTGAGGTCCAAAAGTCCAGATAAGGGACACCTGGGTGACTCAGCGGTGGAGCATCTGCCTTTGGCTCACATTGTGATCCCTGGGTCCTGGGATTGAGTCCCCATCGGGTTCCCCACAGGGAGCCTGCTTCTCCCTCTGCCTGTGTCTCTGTCTCTCTCTGTATCTCTCATGAATAAAATAAATAAAATCATAAAAAAAGATTTAAAAATAAAAACAAAAAACCCCAAAAGTCCAGATAAAATCACTATCTGTGATTTTCACAGACAGAGCACAATTTTTCTGCCAAAGTATTTCTTGCCCCAAATCATGAAGCTGGTAAGATATAGAGAAACATTTCTTAGCCTATGCTCTCTCTTACTATTTCATGCTGTGTATTAATAAAAATAGGCTACCCATTCCGTCATTTTGAGGCAGCATTTATATGGGATGTCATTTCAAATTTTTCCTTCTCTGTGTTTCTGCATCGACGATAAGTGTGTTCATTTTTAAGCCTCTGTGAAGTGACAAATAATGGCATCTAAGAAAGTAGGACGTTTCCCAGAGTGTGTTCTCTATGAACACATGTCATGTGAAAGACTTCTTAAAAAAAAAAAAAAAAAAAGGTCCATGGTCAAGTGCATTTAGGTCATGCTGTGTGTATCGTGCCTTTATTGGAGAATCCCAACACACATTAGTGTATTAAAGGTTCTGAGGATGCACAGGGTCAAAAAGCAAATCTTCTTTTAGCCTAACGTTTCCCAAAATTGCTTACTATAAACATTACTCTACCATGTTTTTATTTTCATTATACTCTTTAGTAAAATACACAGTTCACCCTAGGAGATGCTTAACTACTATTACAAATTACCTAAATTCTTCAGAATACTACAGTCAATGTCTTATGGTGACTAAAATTGTTATCTTTTTCTTTTTTTGAAACTTTGAATTTTGTGCCAACTTTAAAATAACTCTATAAACTTGGCACTTACAATAAGTAACTTTTCTCTTCATAAAGGATTTCTTTACTTTTTGTTTTTGTTTTTTACATTTATTCCTTTATTTGCCAGATTTTTGTTTGGCTTCTGTTATCACAAAGTCAATTTAGTTTCCTTTTGAATGTGTTTATTGGACTCTTACTGAACACCTTCCATGTGCAAAGCACTGTATCAAGACTGGAGTAGTAGCATATGTTCATCCTCTGCTCTCAAAGAGTCTGGAGGGGACAGCCTGTACACTAGAAGTTGAGCTGAATGCCAATCTCTTGGGCACAACGCTTGGAAAGTACACTGGGGAGAGAGATTGAAGAGTAGTTGGAAGAGTCCCCCGGGAAGACCTCAAAGAACAAGTAGGAATTGACCCAATGAAAGGGGAAACATATTCCCTAGAAAAAAAAATGTGGAGTTCGGTTTAGAAAGAAAACTTGGAAATATATTGATAGCCTCATATGCCTTGATTCAAAGTTTAGATATTATTCTATGAACAGCCGGAAGCCTCCAGGGAAGAGTTTTTAAAAGGAGTCTATTACAAAGCACTAAGTGTTTTCTTTTTAGATAACTGTGGCAGAGCATGAAAGATAAATTGGGGGGCTAAGATTGTTGTCAGGGACATCAGTAAGAGACTGGAGGAGAGGGCAACGAATCTTACTAATAGATGACAGGGTAAATGTGCAATACATCATCCTGTATGACTTTTTCCTCTTTTAAAAAAATTTACCTTTATAACAGGAAGTAGTAAAATTGTGGTTGGTTGGTTGGTTTTTTGTGGTTTTTTTACAGGGTCAAATAAGACTCACCTGTAATAAAGTAATGCACTATGGTCTGAGGAGAAGGCACCTGCTACGGCGACTGACCCTTTGCCGTTCATGTAGTCATTTCAGGGATGACAGATCCTCTGATAAAGGACCCGGGAAGCAATATGGTGGTGGATGGAGGAGGTTTGGAGTCAGGCAGACCCAGTGAGAGTCCCAGTTCCACCACTTGGAACAACAACAGAATCACAGATCCCCTGAATTACTGTTTCCTCACCTGAAAATATTTACTTCTAAGAGCTGTTTATGGATTAAAGGAGATAATGTACAGGAAAGCACCTTCTTACCTTCTTATTCTCATAACTATGGGAAGTAGGGATGGTAGGGATAAGCCTCACTGAAAATCTGGAAACCAAAACATACAAGGATTGAATGATTGACCCAGGGTTGTGCAGGGGAGGGGAGGTCCCCTGTTCCCAACATCCCCTTAGATAATCAGAACCTTAGCCCAGTGGTCTGTTCACTTTTTTGGCCTTATAAAAGAAGGCAGACACAGGGTCCCTGGGTGGCTCAGTCAGTTAAGCGTCCAACTCTTGATTTCAGCTCAGGTCATGATCTCAGGGTCATGAGATCCAGCCCCAAGTCAGCCTCCACCCTGCTTCAGATTCTCTCTCCCTCTCCCTCTGCACACCCCCCATGCTCTCTCTCTTAAATAAATAAATAAATAAATAAATAAATAAATAAATAAATAATCTTTAAAAGAAGGCAGACACACTGACAAGACTGTAAGGAAATAGTAAAATTAATCCTCATTATACTGTTTGATAGATTAAACCATTTATTCTCCTCTAAGCTCCTTGATTGTCTACCTGTAAATGGAGACTTTTGCTGAGGCACTGGCTTAGCCTATCTCTAGGTATGGGTGACTCTTCAGCTTTCTATGGGATCAGTTTACCCACTCTTACATATCGCCCTGGTACTGCCCCCCACACACACACACCCTGGGTCTGAAGAGAGGGCAGTGAGAGAGAAGATGGCAGAGTGCACCCTCAAAGACTTTGCAGTCAGGACCAGTGGCACTGAGTGAGATTCTCTGATGAAGGGCTATTACTAAGTAAGAACATGCTGTCAAAAAGGCAAATAGGAGGCCATTGCACTCTCTTTTCTCTCCTGCTAGCAAAGCAAGGATAATGACCATTGAACTTCCAAACAAAAATATCCAGTGTTTACAACATGCATGCTGACAGCTTAATTAATCAAATAGAAACCCTGACAACCCACAGGCCAAGTTCTGCTGGGAATTATTTGCCTACAGTTCTAGCTGAAGTGACAGAAACTGTTTAGTCTCAAAGTAGGAGGAATCAACATCCATATTGTAGTGAGAGACCTGTGGGGAGTCCCCTCGGCCCTGCCTTGTGACCCACATCCCATCCTGCGGAGCTGGAGTTTCTAAGTGAAGCCCAGGATGCTGAGGATAATAGAATTGCCAATGTGTTTTATAACATCAAGTATGCTATGTGGCACACTCATAAGAGACTGTGGAGGTTGGAATGAAAATCTTACATAGATGCCTGACTTCTTCCTCCCCTTTCTCCCCTTTTTTATTCTCCTAATTTGCCATTGCCCTCAATGCCCTCTCTTTCTGTCTTCATGCTGTGTCTTACATTGGCCTCTTTCACTTATGAGAATTCATAACCTTGACTAATTAGCACCCACATAATTGAAACTGTACAAGACCAAAAACTCGTGGTCTGAACTTAAGGATTATTCAGCGTGGGCATTGCCTGACTTTTCCACATAATTTCTAAGACATTCTTATAGTATACGAATATAGGGGTGAAAAAGGAGGGGAAAAACATTTAATGAAAATTAATGTGTCCACTGTTACACCTTGCTCTTAAGTCTCCAGTCTGTGAAAAGAGAGACAGTGCCCAGGTGGAATGAAAACCCACTGAAGAAAGGATAAAAATGGACTAATTATTCATAATCCATGCCCTCTCATTACTCTATGAGTGTGTTGCATGGACTGACAAGGGACTGACTGGAAAGCTCTTGGAACTCCTTAGTGAGAGTTGCTTGCTAATAAGATGACCCAATTACCAGGCTTATTTTGAATATTTCAACTATATAGGAAAGCTAAATCCTTATAGTATTCCTTAAGGCAGTACAACCTTCATAAAGCATTACTATAACAGCAGCCAGAGCCAGAGAGGTGTTAGATGACCATAGGCAAGCTATAAATAGCTGCCCCTCTCTTTAGCTATCCTTTTCACCTTTTGTTTCTTCTCAATATCTCAGCCCTTCTGATGTTTTCTATCCTTTGTCATGTCTCTTACTCTCCATCTTTGTCTCTCTGTTTTTCTCTTTCTCTAACTCTTGTTCTCTCTCTTGCACACACATACACACAGTCCTATGGGTGAATGTTTTGGAATTTACCCATTAGGGAAGAAATGAGGGTTATCCTTAGAAGATAAGTATAACAATTTGGTATGGATTCACAGGGTTTTCTTTAGCCTTCAGAAAGCCTGGTTGGATGCTCTGAGGGCATTGGTCTATCTATGGCTGAAGTGTAGCTTATCTACCTAGAGGTTCCTTTGCTGCACTGTTGGAGGTTCTTCAGGGGGGTTTGATGTGGTTTCTTTCATTTCCCAGTCTATTTCTTCTCCATTTCTGTTTAAGTGTCTTTATAATATCTCATGCCATGACTAGTTCAGTGAATTTCTGATGCAGAAACCTCCACCGTGTCTGGCACTGTATGAAATGCCATGGGGGATTAAGATAGCATTCTTGTCCTTACAGAGCTTACTATAGTTGGGGTGAGAAGAATGCCACAATTAATAAACACAACTAGATAGTATAAAATCAAGTGCTAAACTGACACAATTCTTTACCAGAAATGTGCGACAGAGGCAAGCAGGCATTGTGCTGAGCAGACAGAAAGGACCTAGGTTAGAGGTGAAGGGTGAGGTCTTGGGATAAGGCAAGTAAGTCTTGAAATGGACCTTGAGGAATTGAGAGCATCACAAGACAGACAGGAAGTGTGTACCCTCCAGGCTGGGAGGAAGGCATTCTTGGAAACCCAAGAGTGTATTTTCTACTGATGTACACATATTTCTAATGAAAAAAGAATCCTGAGCTGAATCAGATCTCACAGCTATAATTGGTTTGGGCACCACTGGTTCTAGAGGCTCCTGGAGTTTCATGGAGCTTGCAGTGGTATGGAGATGCATCCTGACAAGCCCATTAGGAAAGTGCTTGCCTTATGGAGTCAGCCTCCAGTTATTATCTGTTTAGTGAATATTTCCACTAACAAGAATTCAGAGCTCTTCCACTGGGTCTTCTGCTGGGTTTGTAGAGGTGAGTGGTGACATCTGGATTCTCCACACAGCAGAATCATTATCACCCCTGAGCAATCCACTTCATCATGTCAGATGAAAACATGAGTCCTGAAAAACTATCTTTTGTCAAAGATCAGAATCTCATTAACATGATCGAATGCAATTAAGTCACCATTAGCTTTCAAGAGCAGTTTTAAGGGGGCTCAATAAACAGTATAGGTCTCTGTGCACATGAGGGCTCAAGAAAGACTTGAATGATATACACAACCCTTTACTAATTCACTCAATATCCCTATAGGGGGAGGAGAGAGAGAGAGAGCAATACCTACAATCCATGCTTTCCTGATAATCTAGAGATGATCAAATTCTCACACTTCAAACGGGAAACCAAATATACTTTAAAAATAAAGACTTGCAGGGTGGAATGTGTAGAATGATAATAAAATGCATCATAATAAAAATAGATTTTCAGTCTCATTCAGTCATTCATACATTATATTCACCAACATATGATTGCCACCTGCCAAGTCTGCAATCCACCAAATCTATAGTCAGATAGAAAGGCAGCTGCCTATATGATGAGACATGAAAGGTTGTTTCAGCGATAGTATGTTGAACTCCTCCATTGCATTTACTCCTTCAAATTAATGCATAATATCTGAAGCTCCCTTGGAAAAATGAAAATGCTCTGTAAGGATGGATAATATTGTCCAACTGAACTGTTTGTAAATTTGCCCAAATTGACTCTGCAGGATAACTAGCTGACACTCTGAAGAGAGCAATGTCCTGAGGAAACAAGATATTCCAACAATAAATATTGAGAAAAAAGATAAAAGCATGGGGAGTCAGGTACGAAGAGATGCAGGAGAATAGGGCAGCATGAGTTGAAAGTGTGTGGAATGAAAGAGTCTGAGGGTTGAGCTTGTACTCAAGGCAGAAACAGAGAGCTGAAAGAGCAGAAGTGCCCAGGAGTACTGCCCGCCAAGCAGTTAGTGTCAGGTGCTCTGAAAAGCGTGCCTCTCTAAATGTTTTACTCTGCTTTACGTGCTCATTGTTAAAGGTGAAGCAGTCCAAAACTTGGTGCTTTTCATAAAATCACAGAATCATTAATATTTGAGCACTGGCAAATATCACAGCTATCACTTTGCCCAACTTACTGTCTTACAGATCTGGAAACTACCCATAGCCAGTAAGGTGTTCAAATACATTCTTGCACAAGGTCAACCTAGAGTCTGATAGAGCTCAGTGGATCACAGTGACTGAGCTGATCCACACACTGATCCACCACTCTGTGGTGACTCTAAAATGCATCCTCCAAGCCAGGACACTTTTGAGACGGAAGGAGTGACTAAATAGATGAGATGCTAAGAAAATAGGCATAAGCTTGGGATGTTCTTGGCAAACCTTGGATATATGATTGCCAAAATCAGAGCTGAAGCAAGAGGAAGCTACTAGAAAACTAGAGGGATGTAGAGAGGAAAAGAGAACAGTCTCATGATGTTAAAAAATTGGAATAAGTATCCAAACAGGGTACAGAAAAACCATTTCAGATAGGGAAGACATGACCAGCCATGAGCATTGGATTGAGTCGGGTGCCATGTTGACCTGGCTTTGGAAGTGCAGACTTGGGATGGTGAGTTCCTCCAGCATAGGTGAGGTCAAGCAGCAACATCCATTCAAGATGAGGAAGAAAAAAGGAAAGGAGACCCAGCAACAGGAAATGGGCAAACCTGCACAGAGTTGGAAGCAGGCCCCAGAGAGCCATCTGAGACATAACATGGGTTCCTTTGCACCTCTGCACTGCAGGAGCGAAGAGACCTGAGCTACCCATGGGGCTTAGGGAGAAGGCAGGCACTTCTGCCCTCCAGCAGACAAGAACTAAACCTCTCTCCAGATCCCTTTTGGGATTTTGCAAGGTATTGCTACAGTTCTCTAGAACCCCTCAGGGTTCTGGGTGGCAGTGGCAGCCTTGGGTTCTCTGGATGTTTAATCAGATCACCTCGGAGAGTACTAGGACAGGAAAGAGAGAGCATTTACAGAGACTTGGAACAAATACAAGAATAAATGGGCCAAAGTCCACGAGTGTGGCTCAACCAGTGTGGAATTTCAGGTCAGGTCTATAGTCATTCTCTGTGTATGTGGTCTAGCTACAGGAGGTAGTTACAATTATAATCTACCTGTTGCCTGTGAGGAAACTGAGACATTGATCTTGCAAATGTATCAAGAATTTTTCACTGCCTATTGGGCAGCTCAGAAATCCTTATCCTGGCATTTCCTTTGCACCTGCCTTCCCTGGCAGCACCTGGTCACCAAACATCTCCACAATACACCCCATGAAATCAACTTTTGGCAACTCTTTCTAAAGGAAACGGTCCCAGCTAACAGCTAATGGCAAGATTCTAATAAATCCATTCTTGCTAAAATTCAAACATCAGTAAGAGTAATTATACTTCCTCACACCTCCATATTTATTCTTCATGGAAATAATTCTCTAACATTTTAAATGAATAAATTGCCATAATTGAATTCCATTTATGGCACACAATTTGGAGATGAGGATGGGTTCCTGTCTTTGCTTTCCATTCAGTGAACCCTATATCCTTCCAAGATCTTTTGAGATCCCAGGTCCAGCAGCAGTTCAGAAATGCCAGGACCAGCCGGTATTCTGAATTTGAGTTCAACCAATTTCTCCTTTAGGGAAGAGACTAGATATGCGGAGTTTGGTTAAGGTATAGTCCTATCAGAACAGCCCAAAGCCTTTAGTAAGAGAGAGGGGATAGAGAAGAGAGGTAAGGCTGAATGTTTGTGTTCCCTCATCCATCCACCAAATTCCTATATCGTAGCACTAACCCTCAATAGGATGGTCTTTATAGCTGGGGCCTTTGGAAGATGATTAGGAATAGATGAGATCAGGAGGGTGAGGCCCCAAGGATTTGTATCCTTTTAAGAAGAATAGAGATCAGAGCTATGTCTCCCCACCATCATCTGAGAACACAGCTGCCATCTGCAAGGTAATAGGAGGGTTCTCACCAGAAACCATATCTGCCTGTGCCTTGATATTGGACTTTCAACCTATAGAATGGTGAGAAATTAATGTCTATTGTTTAAACCAGCTAGACTGTGGCATTTGTAAGGAAAAATACAAAGTTAATAATATATCTTTACCTCTCCATCCCCTAACTGGCTCCCAAAGAGAGAAGCAACATTTGATGTCCAGCATCTCCAAGTTGGTTTGACATATATGCTGCAAATTCACCAGAAAATTAGTGCATGGATAGTCAAGAGCCCTTAGTATTCTGAGACAATTAGTTCCACAGAAAGAGACTAAAACAAAGTTTCTATGACTAAAATGATGGACATGAAGTAGTGGAGACAACTATTTTGGCATTTTCCATCAAACAACTTTTTTATTTGTGCAACATATTTCTAAGTGATAGAAAATGACACACTGTCTCCATTACACTTCATTTCCGTCATTTCATTTTTTTCTAACTTTCATATTTGTGAAACAAATTGCTTTAAACATGTCAAAGACACTTGAGTGGAGTGTTAGCCAAATTTTAAAAATAAAGATGATTCATAAAGACAGCACTTGTGTTTATAACCACCAAGATAAAATTTCAAGAAAAAAAATCACAGTCCTGATTATTTAGGGCACAATTATAAGATAATCATCTTCAGAAGTTACAAGAAATCTCTTTTTGGTCTCTGCTCCATTTCCCTTAGATTTGTATGTCACCATAAACCTGGCCTTCTGGACACTCCATCATCCCTATTTCATTGATTTACTAAGTAACCTCCCCCGTATTGATTTCTTCAAACTTGGACTCTGTTTGCATTATTATGCAACAGGCTGAGCCCTTCAATGACATTTTGCTCTTCGCTCAGTTCTGTATTCTCCTACAGCTGATGCTTCTTGAGGGGAAAAGCTATATTTTGCCTGTTGTTAAAGATAGGCTGTTGCCCTAGCTCAGAGCGATCAGGAGGGTATCCCATCAGCACATACTTTTGGAGAATTGATATTGGTGTTCCAAAGAGAGACAGCTCCACAAATATTGCTTGGCTTAGGAAACTGGAAGACCTACATCATTGATGGTATTTGGGGTGGGGGGCGGGGAAGAGGAAGAACATGGATAATTGTACAAACAGTGGGTACACGTGTTGTTCTGTTGTTCCAAAATATTTTTTCAGATTTTATTTATTTATTTGAAGGGTGGGGGAGAGTGCATGAGTAGGAGGAGAGGCAGAGGGAGAGGGAGAAACAGAATTGCCACTGAGCATTGAGCCTGATGCAGGGCTCAGTGTCATGACCCTGAAATCATAACCTGAGCCAAAATCAAGAGTCAGATGCTTAACCAACTGAGCCATACAGGTGCCCCGCAAAAGTTTTTTTTTTTTAATTTTGAAACAAACTAGGCTGTACAGAAAATTTACAAGAACAGTACAAAGCACTTTTTTTGCTCAGAAACATTAGAAAATTGTTAATCTGATGTCCCATGACCAAAAACATTCTCCTACATAACCATCAAAACCAAGAAATTAACATTGTGAAGTTATGATCATCTAAACTTCAGATCTCATTTGAATTTCACAAATTGTCCCAATAATGTCCTGTATAGTAAGAGTGTCCAGTGCAGATCACATGTTGCATTCTGTTGTCATGTCATGTTTTTCAATTTGAAACACTTTCTTGGGCAGCCCGGGTGGCTCAGCAGTTTAGTGCCGTCTTCAGCCCAGGGGCCTGATCCTGGAGTTCCAGGATCGAGTCCCATGTCAGGCTCCCTGCATGGAGCCTGCTTCTCCTTCTGCCTGTGTCTCTGTCTCTCTCTCTGTGTCTCGCATGAATAAATGAATAAAAAATAAAATCTTTGAAAAAAAAAAAAGAAACACTTTCTTGATCTTTCCTTGAATTTCATTACTTGACATCTATGAAGCATACAAGGCAGTAATTATGTAGAAGGCCTCTCAATTTGGGTTTGTCTTATGTTTCCTCATGATTACATCTGGTTATGTATCTCTGGCAGCAATACATGGAAGTGGTTTGCATTCTTAGTGAAACTTATCCGGTTACACATAATTTTTTACATTTCCCATTACCGATGATATTAACTTTGGTCACTTGATTAGGCAGTGTCATAGGTTGGTATTTTAGTCTTTCAGCCTGCTCTACAGAATGCCATAGATTGGGTGGCTTATAATAAATAGACATTTATTTCTCACAGTTCTGGAGACTGAAAAGTCCAAAATCAAGGTGCCAATAGATTTAGTGTTTGATGAGAACCAACTTCCTGGTTCATAGACAGCTGTCTTCTCATTGTATCCTGACATTGTGGAAAGTGTAAGGGAGCTCTCCTGGATCTCTTTTATAGGGCTACTATTCCCATTCATGAGGTCTCCACTTGTAGACTTAGTAGTAGTAGTCTTATAGACTACTTACCTCCAAAACACCTCCCTCCAAATACCATCACATTGGGGGTTAGATTTCAACAAGAGTTTGGGGGGTAGGGATACCAGCATTCAGTGTATAGCAGTTGGGTTCCACAGGAAGTAAACTTTGAAATTAGTATGAAAGAAGTTGAATACAGAGTTCTCTTGGGCATACTTGGGCAGAGGAAGATGATGAGCTTCGAGCAGTCCTGACAGGCCACAGCTGGTCTCACAGGGAGTAATGGAGCTGGAACAGGTTTTCAGAGGCAGTTTTCTTCAGCATAGGCAATTCCCAAAGAAAGCTGACCCACATCATTTACTGGCATCACTCCTAGCAGCTCTGGGCGGCACATCTCAGAACTCAACACAGTGGTATCTGTCAGATTTCCCTGCTGCAAAGCTCTTTTTTGTTCCTTTTGTAGTTAATATGTACTTCATAAGAAAATATCTTGAGAACTCAATACTATCTATGGAATTTCTTCTACTCATCATCAAAATTTTTATTGATAGAATGATTGATTGATGTCCATATGAATTCATGATTTCCTCTTTTAATTAAATGGGTTACTTTAATCTGTTACTATCATTAATTAATTTGATGTTCAAATTATCCTAGATTTTTGCCAGTTGGAAGCTTCTCCAACTGGCTTCAGAAGACTTCCTTTCTTATTTTCTGGCACGACAAGATGTTTCAGGCTCATATTGTATTTTCCCTTTCCCCAGCCCTGAAATCAACCATTTCTCTGAGGAGCCCTGCTTCCTTTTAGTAGAAAGTAATATTTAGAAATCACGATCTGGTTCCTGTGTGTGCTCACTGCTATTTTACCTCCTGTCAGGATTTCCCAATCGAATCTAGGTTTATCTCACTTACTGTTTCTCCTTCTATGATGAACCCCACCCTGACCCATGACCTTAATAGTATTTCTCATCTTTGAGATTTTTAAAAATTTATACCCAAATAGACTTGAATGAGTATGGTGTAGGACAGATAATAGCATCACTCTTAAACTGACACCTCGTGAATCTTCTCAACATGCCAACTGTGTGTTTTTTGTCTGTGTTAGCTTTCTATTGCTGCTGTAACAAGTGATTATAATCTTAGTGGCTTAAAACAACAGAAATTTATTATTTTGACATTAGGCATAATAATAATGACTGATCAAGGTGTAATGATACTCTGACCAAGCTCCTTATACTTAGTCTCTTCCCTCAGGAGGGAAGAGGAATCATGAAATTCAAACACCAGGCCTGGGATCTGGAAAGGTCTTGGAAGGATACAGGGTTCATTGAATGGGAGGTGAAGATAGGAATCCATCCCTCTCTCCAAATTGTGTGCCATGAATGGAATTCAACTATGGCAATATATTAATTTATTTTTATTTATTTGTTTGTTTTTAAAGATTTTATTTATTTATTTATTTATTTATTTATTTGAGAGAGAGAATACAAGTACGGGGAGGGGCAGAGGAAAAGGGAAAAGCAGACTCCCCACTAAGCAGGGAACCTGACATGGGGCTCGATCCCAGCACCCCAGGATCATGACCTGAACAGAAGGCAGACGCCCAGCCAACTAAGCCATCCAGGGGGCCCCAATTTTTTTTCATTTAAAATGTTAGGGAATTATTTCCATAAAGAGTGAACATGGGTAAAAGGAAGTATAATTAGTCTTATCAGATACTAAAATTTTAGCAAAAGTGGATTTATCATACTCTTGCTGTTTACTGTTAGCTGAGACCAGTTCCCTTGAATGAATGGCCAAATGGCTATTTTTATTGAGTATAATGTGGAGATGTTTGGCCACCAGGAACTGCTGGGGAGGCAGGCCCAGATGAGGTCCCAAAGCAGGATCCTTTGGTGAATTAGCAGCATGAAATTTCAGAGAATATGCCCTGAGTTAGGGGTTAAACTTTGGAGTTCAAGAGTAATGACAGATATTTTCAACAAAATTTCCTCATTGAGCCATTTTCCAAAGGCTGGGACTTTGGTATCATCATGGAAGGCCAACTTGTACAACTTTAGTCCACAAATAAAGAGATACTTGAAAATTACCTTTATTTTAAAAAATTTAAGCAAATCAGTGGGCAACAAGTTGCCAGAGGAAATGAGAGAAGATTGGAATATCTTGCAACATGGGGAGATGTGAAGATGAAGAATCGCCTTATTCCACAGGCATCTCTAGGCAGGGTTCCATTGCCTAGGATATGGTTCCTTTACATCCTTGTGTTTAAATAAGGTCTTCTTCATGGTCGCTGATGTAGTTAATTTATGTCATTGTCATGAAAATCAGGCTTGAGTACAATTCTCTTTATGATGCTTTTAAATGTAAGCAGTGATTAACTCATGATGCAAATATGAACATCTATAGTAAACAGATGCACATCCATAGCTAAATGTACACCTAAACTAACAAAATGCAACATGCATGTCATTCTTTTTGCCCACCCCTCAAGTTCTATCTTTGTTGTTATGTCTTTAGTAAAGTCCTTCTTGACTCCACCATCGAGCCACTGCTCTAAATCTGTTACCCTCATGTGGCATTAGTCTTCTGGCTTGAATTTCAGTCTAAACTTGATGCTTGATTATAAACTCACTGAATGCAAAAAGTATATCATATACATCTTGTATACTGCCTTTGTAAATTGCAGGTGGAGTGATATTACTTTGCTCATAGCAATTTATAAATGTCTGTTTAAATAAATGTCTATTGAGTATGTATTGCTGATATCTACCTGCAGACTAATAACAAATGGACTGTATCTCATTGCCTAAGATACTTCTATGCTGATTTTTGCCCTATCAGCAATTGGTTTAACCTCTGGCAATGCAAGCTCATTTAACACTTGCTGTTATGAATTGCATTCATATATTTGCATTCCAAAGATGGAAAAATATTTTTGTTAGATTACCAATGATTTTTCCTTATTCCCCTCAGCATTGCCACTAAATTATTGATAAGAATTGATTGTTTCAGTGACTATTTCTTCGGAGGTCTATTTTGCTTAGAAGACACTTGGCTAAACTTTTGATCCTATCCTTGTTGGCTAATGACACTGCTTTTTAACCCAGTTGCTATTATTTTAACTAAATGAGTCTTTCTCATAAGACTCACAAGCCTCAGTCTGCTTACATGATGGATACAACTCAAACAAATGGAGCTTTGGCTCCATACTATTACCATTTGCTGGGGAAATTCAATTCTTGTAAAAGAGAATTTCTTATGGCATGCTTCCTGAGGCTGATTGAGGACATGAAGGAGGTAGGCACCAAAGCTGCCAGATGTCATGCATCCAGTCAGTGATCCCCACTTTGGAAAGTGTGTTTCCTTCCCCCTCCAAACCTGTATTGGAATTCTACAGCCCAGCTTGAGGGTGGCAAAACTCTAAGAAAGGTGGAATCATCCTTTGTCCATTGTGAATGTTACTAACAGTTGGAGTGAAAGAAGACAAAAAACTGATACACAATTTGGTTTATAATCGTGAAGTCCATCAAAGTACAATAAATTAGTCATTGTGACATCAACAACCTAGCTCTCTCCTCGGCATCACCAGACCCTGGAGGATTTAAACCTCAATGTATTGGTAGAACAACAGAGCCTCATTTAAACTCTTACCAGGGAAGGACTGGAAATTGCTCTAGAAACAATTGTGACATAGACAAACTTTGTGCTTCAAATAGTCACATTTTTGTACCATCTTTCATGAGCAAGTTTCTCCTGTGTTTAATGTCCAGTTCTTTTCCAGCTATGAAACCAGCTTTTAGGAAAGCATGATAAGCAGGTTTCATCCCCCAGAGAAGTTAATTTAAGCAGACTTCTCAGGGATATAAACATTTTAGCATTATCTCTAATTTGTTCTCTATTGGAAGGATTTTCATGATCCTTCATGCTTCTCATGAAAAGCAAAGTGGGAATATTTGGGGATGTCAAGAGGCCTTCCTACTCATCCTGATTGCTCTGCTACAGTCTTCACACAGCAGCCAGTGTGATTTTTTAAGAATAACTTAAGGCAGACCATGTGTCTTTTCTAGTGATTTCTTTTCTGAGTGAGAATAAATTCCAGAGTCCTGACAGCAGCCTAGAAAGCCCTACTTGATCTCCTGGCTCTCTCTCACCCTGTCTCCTATAGCTCTCTCCAATGGTCCCTCTGCTCCAGACATAGCAGCCTCCTCAAGCACACTAAGTATCATCTTCCTCAGGACCTTTGCACTTATTGCAATGCTTTTCTCCAGATGTTTGCATGGTTCATTTCTTCACTTCTTTTATATCTCTGCCCAAACGTCACCTTACTGGAGAGTCTTATCTACTCAATATCTCCAAATCAGCAACCCCACCTCATTATTCTCTGTCCCTATAAGCTGCTTTATTTACTTTTTCATGGTATTTACCTCCATTTATATAGTATATATTTATTTGTTTATTGTCTTTTTATCACCACTAAATTGTATGCTCCATGAACCTGTCTATGTTGACATCACTGTATTCTCAGTATCTAGAGCAGTGCCTGGCAGTTAAATGGTGCTTGGTTAATACTTGTTGAATCAACCTCTGAATCATGCCATGTCAGCAGCCACCTTCTTAGCTACCCATGTGGTCATGCTCAGAAATAAGAATAAAATAGGTTTAATGAGTTTTACTTGCTCCTGTGACCATCAGACACCATTTAATAATGAGAATTATAATAATTTGTTCAGCTCATGCCATGCCCCTCACACACATTATAATTTAAACTCATCCTTTATAAGGCTAGTTTACAGATAGAAAATAGACTGAGAGGCTGATTAACTCTCCCAGGCATGAATGCTAGGCCACACAGACCTGGGTTCAAATCACTATTCTGCAACTGATAGCCAGTTACTTGTGTTCTCTAAGCCCCAGGATCCCTTGATATTACACAGACATAAGTGTCAGAGCTGATGCAGACTATTCGTACAATACCTTACACATTGCAGAGTCAGAGTCGAGAGTATACCACAGAAACATTTCCAGGTTTTATAAGCAATGGAAGTGTAGTGAAAGGAATCGGTTACATACTGGTGAGAGAACAACTAGGAAGCCACAGTGAGGTCACTCATTAATTGGTAATGGCAGAAAATTGCCACAACAACTGGAGCTCCAGGCACATGATAGAGGAGGAGGTCTTACCAGAACTCAGAAGTAATCCCTGAGAGCTGGATCTATGGCAGGGACTGTCCAGCTCCCAGTGGGAGATGAGAGCCTTGGAGGAAATTTAGTATCTCCAGAAGCAGAGAGAGAGGGGGAGAAAGACCCGGGCTTTTACCCCGTCTGCCTCCAAAGCCTCTCGTTGATCAAACCTACCCAGAAGTCAGAGGGCAAATAACCTGGGAATAGGGTTTTCTTTAAAACCAGGCTAAGGGTTCTTGGAGGTAAGGGCATTGGATCTGAGAACAACCAGGCAGCTGACAGGCACAGTAGATAAGCACAAACAGTAGTTGTTTTTCCCAAGTGGACAACCTGGAGCTCAAATCCAAATTCTCTGATTTCTATTTCTCCTGTTCCTTAGAAATTGGATCAGAATATAGTATAACATCCAGTGCTCATCACATCACGTACCCTTTATACTATGTTTAAAAATTGAATTTAAATATAAAAAAAAAGCCTACCAACTTAAAAAAAAGAAATTGGATCACAATATGAACAAATCTACAGTGTAGTATTATGTTCTATAACCAACTTCATCTAAATCATAGAGATTTTCTGTTCATGATTTTTTTCTTAAAAACTAAAAATATTCTATCTTCTCTCAAATGAGGCAACACATACATGTGACTAAGGGAATTTCCAGAAAACTAGCTTCATTGAGTAAGTCTGCATAGTAGTTAATCACACTAGACCTGATTTTTGGAGCAGACCCCTTAGAGAAGAGCATGCTCATCAAGCCTTGCAGCTTAGTCATGGCTCTTAGGGTTCGAGGGGGTGATGTTTCACTTGTGGCTGTATGCCCAACAACTGAAAGAGCACCCAGCACCTAGTAGGCACTCAAAAGCTCATGGGTAAAGAATGAACTAAGCCTAGGGTTAGCTTTGGCTCTCCCCCTGTCACTCAGAACCAACATCTCACACCTGACTAAGTTTCTGTTGCTTCCTCTTGCTTCTACCCAAAACTGTCCACTTATCTTCCCTTTTAGATCTTTACCCAGAGCCAGTCATTATAACTCTGAGGACACCATCATGTCTCACCTGAGTACCTCAGCAGCCCTCTGCCTGGTTTTCCTCCATGCTTGTCCCTTCCAAACCATTCTCCAGTCCTGCCACCAAAGTTATTTTTCTAAAGTACGGATCTCATGAGCCCACTTAAAAGTTTCTCAATAGCCCCTGCCCCATTGCCTGCCTGTCCTGGGACATAGCTTAATGCCTTTGCACAGCATCAAAGGTCCCTTTTGTTCTTACCCTGCCCAAGACAACTGCTTCTACTGCCATAAGTATTCTTTCATTCCATTTCCTTATGCTCCAAGCTTTCCTTATTCCCTCTGCTGGGAAGATTCCTCCCTACCTTGTCCACCTTTAAGATTATATCCCAAAGCCATGAGGGATCTTTCTCACTTCTATGAGGGATCCACTCTCACTCCCACAGCACCTTTAGCCCTTTCCACCTCTGGGTTTCAAATGCACCCAACAGCTATGATGATTATGTTTCATCAGAAGCCCTGCTACACCTTGTTCCTCATGGCTAATCATCCCAGCTACAGCTTGGTGTACTGTAGGCACATTTACAATAAGTGTCAATAAGTGTCAATTTTGTTGTAGGAGCTCTACAGTCTTATTTCATAGTTGAGGAAATTCTTATATCTTAAAGCATTGAGGTTTTCTCTGATTTTTTTCCTCATGTCCTTTTCCTTTTCTCTATGTTGCTGGCCGCACCCTGGGCCAGGATCTGGTCTTCTTATGTCCAGATTATTGCCTTACTTGGCCATCTAAGGTGTTTCTTCTTAATGCTGATAGTCTGCATCAAGAAGTAGCTTTATTATTTTATTATTTTATTTTATTTATTTTATTTTATTTTATTTATTTTTTTAGTCACTCAAACAACCTGGTACAGTGCTAGCTATTTCACAAAATTTCACCTTACTCTGAAAAAAGATTTTAAAAGATGTAGGAAATATTGACATAAAGGTGAAATAAAACTAAGATAGACAAGACTCCTTAAAGAGTATATCTTATCTTCAATTTACCAAACATTTATTGAGCACCTATGTTCCAAGCATCTTGCATGTCACTTAGTATGCAACATTGAACACAACTCGTCTCTGTCCTCAGGGAGCTTTCCTTTCCTTCCCCTGTTTGCTGGAGCCACAAAATAAACATTGCCAGGAAGCTTTCTTCCCTTAGAAAAACTCTGAAAATATATGTATAAACTCTCCTACTGGCAAGATATGAAATAGAGCAAATTCCTGAGGTCCTTGATGAAATGATTTGCTTTTGAACATTTGTGTTTTTCTCCTCTAAGTTGTTACCATCCAAGATTCCTGTGCCTATTTTGATTGTTTCTTTTTCCGTGGTGGTGTTTTTTATAGTTGGTACCTGATGTTTCAAAAGTTATGCAGGGACTTATTGCATCCTGGTCCCCCATACACTTCCATTCCATCCCAAGGCTGTTAAAAACAAGGTTTGCTTCCCTCTGCAAGACTACTATACTCTTGCTTCCAGCTCTACCACACGCCCCATGTTGCCACAGCAACACTTCCAGGGCCCATTTGGAAATAGATTGATTATTTTGAGCATGAGAGGTGTGTCCTGGGAAAAACAAATGAATCAAATGGAAAAATGAATTAACATCATGAAATTTACTTTCCCAGCTGGAGACATGATATATTCATGAGTTCCCTAGAGATGATCCTCTTCTAAGAATTCACTATTAAAGAAAGTCTGCAGTTAGGTGGAGTCAGAGCTCAGCTTAAAATGTATTTATATGTGAATGAAAAACACCCTTTGAAGGAAAAGGTTTCGAACTAGAAATTTTCATTTCTTGTGAAGGATGCTTGGAATCGACAACTGGCTTGCTACAGGAATCTCATTCCAGAGCTTCTAAAGTTTCTGTGATGTTCTAATGGAATTTGTCATCTGCAAAAGCTCAATTCAGTCCCACTGACATTTACTGTGCAGCTATTTGGTGCATGGCATTGTGACATTCTATGGTGCTATAAAGACAAGTAAGACAATATTTTTATTTCAGTTTAATAAGGAAAATAGATATCTAAGTGAATAAGAAGTAACAGTTTTGTTTGGGGTTTTGGGGTGATTAATTATGACTTGAACAACCCGAAGTGTTTTACTACTTACCTTTACTAAGTCTGTCTAGTGCAGATGGAACACAACAATGGTCACTTGACTTATAGATGGCATGCCCAAGAAATGAGAAAAATAGGGTATCCTGAGGTACAAGCTTCTTCATTTTAGAGCACCAAGGGAAAGCAACTGGCAGGCATGTCTTCTTCAGTTACAAGCATCTACTCCTCCTCCTTGCTGAATCTGTTCTTCCAGGTTCTAGGTATGAACAAAATGAAGTCAGAATAATTCTATTAGCAACAATATTCAACCATATTGACCAAATTATATGCTGATTAGTGGCCTTTCTGGACTATCTAGGAACCTAATTACCACATAGGACATTCTTTTGCCCTTTTTTTTTTGGACATTGTGTTTTGAACATGAAAATATTTCAGGCCATCAACTTACTAAAAAATGAATTTTTATTTTTATTTTTTAAGATTTTACTTATTTATTCATGAGAAAAAATATTTCTCTTTCAAAGAGAGAGAGAGGCAGAGACACGGGCAGAGGGAGAAGCAGGCTCCATGCATGGAGCCCAATGTGAGACTCGATCCCGGGACTCCAGGATCACGCCCTAGGCCAAAGGCAGGCGCTAAACTGCTGAGCCACCCAGGGATCCCCATAAAAAATGAATTTTTAAAATGCAACATGTTTCTCTGTGGAGTTTTATCTAAGCAGCACTTGGCATGAAGAGAGTTTTCTGATCTGTGTGATGAATAGTTGAGAGCTTTCTCCAAGGGCACATAGGGCTGTGTCTGAGCTGGAGGTGGATTTCTCTTGTCTGTCATGCAAATAACACAAATATGATGAATCCATTCAAAAAGCTCAGGCCTGACAAGCAAATGTTAGTAAAAAAAA
Organism: Canis lupus familiaris; assembly: GCF_011100685.1. Classification (NCBI taxonomy): domain Eukaryota; kingdom Metazoa; phylum Chordata; class Mammalia; order Carnivora; family Canidae; genus Canis; species Canis lupus. The sequence continues at coordinate 7,600,335 of NC_049256.1, read as the reverse complement.
TCTCGAGGAACTGAGTATGTTCACCCACTTCCTCCTGGTTCCAGGATGGAGGTGTGAAGGTAGGTACATCTCTCTGTATTCACCCATGTATGAGTAAGGAGAGGGTAAGACTAAAGAACACAAGGGTGTTTGAATGTAGGCATATGGTTCAAGTGAATCTGCCTTACAAATAGTCTTTCTATGGCCTCAAAACTAATTTACAAATGAAAACAAGCATTTAAACCAAGAGCATGTGTTACTTTCTGGATGAGTTGGGAAGATGGCACCAATTTTAGATAAGTGTGAAAGAATGCAATCGGTAATTTTATTTTTTCATGGTTGGTAGTCCAATTTCAAAGAGTATGTTATTAGAAACAAAATAAGAATCCTTTCTGAGATACTATATTTCCTGCTTCTATTTTTCTTGCTCAGATTTTTTTAGCACAAAAGTCACACAATTTGGTGGGGGGATAACTATCTGGGCATTCCACACTTTCAACAAATGTGTGCATGGTGATCACCTGTGTAAGGCTGAGGTTCACATCTAGATTTAGCCAAGGATAGTTGATGGGCAGTCATGGATATTGATGGATGGGTGTTCCGGAGTGTAGCTTGATTGTGGTCTCTTAAACATGCTACCTCCTGGGGGTGAAAAGGGCTATTTAGTGAAATGAAATACTACTCTGTCACAACTTCCTCACTCACAACTCAATCATAGGAAATTCTTCCCCAGAGCTGTCATTGAAATCATTACATTCAGAATTAAACATGGTGTATAGAGCAGCCGACAAGACCCTGCAGTACTATTGACATGTCAAGTCTCCCATTAATAATCAGCTTTTCTATACAGCGAATATGAAAAGGTCTGTGAATCTGGGTTCTTTTTCTTCCCTTTGGAATGAATGTGCTCACTACCTGTTCCTGATTTGCTTCCATGTGCTGGTGTGGTGCTGCATGGCCTGACCATATTAGCAGTGTTGTTTCCCCTTCTCCCTTCTCCCTTCAGTCACTGACACCACTTTGGAAACATTCCCAACTCAAATCCATTGTAGCCCATGCCCCCTCTATGCAAGACTCTCCTGAGGGTCTTCTTTCTCACTACTGATTATTAAGCCCCTAGATCCATGCTTTGTTTCACGCATCTCTTATCCACCAATGTATATCATCTCACTGTCCTTTGGCCTCCTATCCCTTTAGATGTTCCAGCTTTATTCTTCTCTTTACTTCATCTTTGTTTTAGAATACTTGTATTGTTTATTTATTGTTAATACTTGTATTGTTATTTTAGAATACTTTTCAGTTTAGGGGCAGCTGGATGGCTCAGTCAATTGTGCATCGATTTTAGCTCAGGTCATGACCATTGGGTTGTGAGATTGAGCCCCCTGTTGGACTCCACATGCAGCAGGGAATCTGCTTAAGATTTTCTCTCTCTCCCATTGCCCTTTCCCCTGCTTGTGCACTCACTCCTCTGTCTCTGTCTCTCTCAAAAAGAAGAAAAATTTTTGGTTTAAAGAAAAATTATGAGGATAGTACAGAGAGTTCTTGTAAACCCTGCCTCTAAGTGTACTTGGCTAGCACAGTTGGTTAAGCATCAGACCCTTGGTTTTGGCTCAGGTCATGACCCCTAGGTCCTGGGATCAAGCCCCATTTTGGCTTCACACTCAGCAGGGAGTCTGCTTGAGGGTTCTCTCTCTCTCTCCCTCTGCCTCTCTCCTTGCTTGTGCATGCACTCTCTAGCTCTAAAATAAATAAATAAATCTTAAAAATAAGTAAGTAAACCTGCATCTAGTTTTCTTCAGTATTAACATCATACATTAATATGGTATATTTGTCATAAATGATGAACAATATTGATACATTTTTAGTATTTTGTAATGCCTTCAGCACCCTCCCCCTTAGGTTCCATGTAGGCAGCATGATGCAGAGAAAGGAGAAGGTGTGTCACAGTGCAGAGATCTTGGTCCAAGCCCTGTCTCTACCTCTGTCTAGTTATATGGATGTCTTCCATGTAACAACCTCAAGGAGCCTCCATTTCCCATCTGCAAAAACTCCCTCACAGGGAAGGACCCCAGGAAATAAACCTTCATTCCTGTCACTTTATTTACATCTCTGCTATATGAACTGGATTGGCAACTCTAAACCTTGTACAGTAATAAAATTGAACATTTTAGCTATGTCTAGTGAAATCGATAAAAAATTACAACAACTTCCTATGTCTTCAACACTGTCTAAGACTGTGAGGAATTTAACTAAGAGGTGTTAAGGAAACCAAATGTTGACCTAATAGTCGTACAGAGGCTTGTTATTAGTTTAGTGACATATTTCTCTTTGGAAGAAAAAACTAGGTGATAATATTTTCTTCTTAGGTCCCAGTCTTAGACGCTGAGTGTCTATAATAAATCACTCCTTAAATAAATAAAATGTAAAATTTTGTAAGGCACAGGTTGGCAACCATTTACTGTAAGGGCCAGATAGTAAATTTTTTAGGCACTGCAGACCATATGGTCCCTGTCACAGCTACTCTACTCTGCTGTTGCAGCACAATAATACTAGAATGGATGAGTGTGTGCCAATCAAACTTTATTTACACAAACAGGCAGTAAGCTACCTTTGACCTATAGATCATCACTTGTCAATTCCTGATTAAGGCATGAATGAATAAAGATGACAGTCACCATAAATGACTCAGAAAATCACAAGTTATGAGTGAGGAACAGGTTTCAGGTGATTCTTACATGATGATTCTGGAATTATTAAGGTTTTTTGCTTAGTAATGAATGATATCATGTTTTTTATTGATTGTGGGAGTCGGCTGTAGGCATCTTTTTGACAGAAAAATTAGCTCAAAATATTTGACAAAGGAATGAAGCAGATTTGGGTTCTATAGGTTGACAGTCAGTGAACACATCTTGGCTCCTGCTCTTAGAGCAGAGAAAGGATCCTTTGGAGGAATCAGAAAGCCTGAAACAATGGGGAAATATTATAACAATAACTGCCATTTATTGGCCTGCCTTCCCCATCACCAACTCTGACCACTATTATCCCATTTTACAGAATATATGAGAGAGGACAGGTAAGTACAATGAACACACAGTCAGGGTCTAAGCCAGCTGAATTGCTCTCCCCTTGACCACATTTCCATCCACAAGTTCTGAGACACTCACATTTCTTCAGATTTAGAACCAGACTGGTGGCCATGGGGGTGGGGAATAACCTCTCCTTCCTTTTGGCTTCCTTCTGGCTGTACTTTCCAGTAGTTATTATGTTTATACACAAACAATAAATGGCTCCTGACTTAACCCCTATCATGCACCAAGTGTAAAGTTTTATTTATTTATTCATGAGAGACACAGAGAAAGAGAAGCAGAGACACAGGCAGAGGGAGAAGTAGGCTCTATGCAGGGAGCCTGATGTGGGACTCGATCCCAGGACTCCAGGATCACGCCCTAGGCTGAAGTCAGGCGCTAAACTGCTGAGCCACCCAGGGATCCCCAAGTGTAAAGTTTTCAATATATTATAAGATCTATTTTCTTTTCATTTCCAGAACTGAGAGACAAGGAAATGGAAGCTCAAACAATTAAATAGTTTGTGCAAAGTTACACTTATGGTGAACTGTGGAGTCAAAATTTGAACATAGTTCTCACCAACTCCAAAGCATTTTCCACACATACAACTGCTTTAGGGCTTAGTGGTTAAAATGTCAGGCTCCATAGCCAGACTGATTGGGTTTAGATCTCAACCTTACTACTTACTGGTTGCATCACTTTGGACAAATTGCTTAATGGTCATGTGTATTAGTTTCTTGATTTGTTAAATTTAGGGGAATGATAATAATTTCCCTCTCATAGTTTAATATAAGGAATAAAGCAGTAACAGGCAGATAATAAACAGCATAAATATTGGTTTGTTCCACAGACTACAAGCTCTAGGAGCACAGAAGTCTGTTGTGCTCACTGTTGTATTCCTAGCACTTAGAATAATGTCTAGCACGTAGTAGGCAATATTGTTGCACAAATGAAAATGTTCAAACAAACTAGTTTTTAGATTAGGTTGTGACTGCATTCAAAGTCAGAATGAATAAACATGGCTCTACTTATTCTTTCCTTTCTATGACATATCATGAGGTTTAAAGGTAAAAACATTTTTTTAAGATTTATTTATTTATTTATTCATGAGAGACACAGAGAGAGAGGCAGATACATAGGCACAGGGATAAGCAGACCCCATGCAGGGAGCCTGATGCAGAACTCAATCCCAGGACCCCAGGATCATGACCCGAGCCAAAAGCAGATGTTCAACCACTGAGCCACGCAGGTGTCCCTGATAGGTAAAATTTAATATAAGTCTTTGAAATCATAATAACACACATAACTTCAGAGATACTCTCCCACTTCATTGCTGCTTCTAAAGGAGAATTCTTATGCAATGCATTTTAAAATCCCTTGTATCCTTTTTTTAAAAAAAATCTAAGTCTATCATTATCACATAGATTTTTACCTCTGAAAATTTATTTTTACTAAGCTCGTATTGTACTTAATACTGTGTATTCTAAACCCAAGCCAGTATTTAGTGGCAACAGCTGCTGGGAACCCCTGTAATGAATGAAATACGATCCCATTTAGCTGTTGAGATTGTGTTTGATGTCTACACTTTAGTAATGATGGAGGCTCCAGAGAGCAACAATGCCTCCAGAGAAAAGGGCAGCCTCATCTCTTAGTTTGAACAAGCACAAAGAGGAGCATACACAGGAAATATAGAGATGGAGGTGCCTTTGGAACAAACAGCTCTTGCAGGATTCATGTGCAGGATTCACAGAGACTAAGCTCCATGTATTCTCAAGAATACCACCTAAACACTGTTGCACCTTGGCAGCAAACCATTTTTAAGACTTTATTGGATTTATGATAATATTCACCCTGAGTGGTGACTAACTGATACTCCTAACACATAGCAAAGCACTGGGGTTCTAATCTTTCTCCCTGGCTTGCACTATGTAAATTATTATTTTCATTAAGATTAAGCATCCCACAAAATCACACAGCAGTTAACTTATGCAACCACCTCCTTAGAATGCTCTGTCTTTGAAAATTTGCCTACCAAAGAATCCTTTAAGACCTCACAGCACACACTATGTAATTGGAGTCCCAAATGAAGCATTGTTTGTGTTAGTTTTAGTCCCAAATGAAGCATTGTTTAGTGTTAGTAGAATCCTTTACATGCTTTCTACAAAACAGTTAAAGTGAATAAGTTTTTCCCTTAAAGTTTCTTGTGCTTGTAGTCAAAATAATTTGCAGATGTATTAGCCTGATTTGCATTTTTCTTCAACTCAAGAAGAATGAAATGTCTAACGCATTTTGGAAAAGTTAGTAAATAAAAGATCTACTCTATTTTAAAATATCTATGTATTTGATTATTCTGTAAACTAAACTATAAACTGTAAGCTAAAAAATTAAGGAATGTTATAAAGTTGAGGGTACCTAGGTGGTTTAGTTGATTGAGTATCTGAATCTTGATTTCAGCTCAGGTTGTGATCTCAGAGTCCTGGGATTGAGCCCCAGGTATGCATCCCCACTCAGCAGAGAGTCTGTTTGGGATTCTCTGTCTACTTCTCCCTTTGTCCCTCTCTTGCTCTTGTGCTCTCTAATAAATAAACAAATAAATCTTAATAAGAAAAGAATGCCATGAAGTTGACTAGATAGATAGATAGATAGATAGATAGATAGATAGATAGAGTGAAGACTTTTTCAGTAACCTGTTGGTAAAATTTAGTTTTGAGGCTAACACCATGAATTAATAATTTGGTCTAAAGTGACTACAATAAAGATAAATGAAATGTATCCTGAGATAGCTTATACAAAAGTGTGCTATACTGGAAATATGGTACAATTCCCATTGCTTAATCTTCTATTGAAGTAACAGCTAAAATTTATTATGCATGAAAAATTATGGGCAAAGTATCTCACATGTGTTATTTTATTTCATCCTCGGGTAATATTATTATCTTGATTCACCAATCAAGAAAAAAAAGGAAATAGGGATTTGTAAAAGTCAAGTAATTTGCCAGAAGTGGCCAGAGTAAGGGAAGGGCCTGAATTCTTGCCCAGAACATGAGCCTAAATCCCTAATGAAACTGGCAATAAACATGTGTTTCAACTGAATATGAAAATAGTCACACACAACCTATAAATATAATCCTATTATAGGTAATATAACAAATTGTATTCAGAATAAGCAAAAAAAGAAATTTGCCTATCCCCCCCCCCAAAAAAAAGAGCAATTCTAACTTTTTTTAGGGCAGAATTTCAGGGAGTGATAACTTCACAGCACTCCGTAAGCTTTATTTTGTTTTTGCACCTCAGATTATGATTTCTACATCTTATTTGAATTCATTAACCAATGAACAAACATTCCTTAAGTAAGGTTATTCTTTTTAAAAAAAAAAATCTAGACATGACAAATCTGAGCTTCAAAGAAGAATATCAACTAACATGTCACATAGCACTGTAGCAGAAATGAAATTCAAACCCAAGTCTTATGATTTCGAGTATACTTAATTATTTTAACCTTCAGCTATAAGATGACAGAGTGAGAACAAAAATGGTTTGTGAAATCGACTCAACACTTCTTTCTACTCACAGGTCGCTACCCTCAGGAGAACAAGGGAACCTACATTCCAGTTCCTATTGTCCCGGAGCTTCAGAGAGGCAAGTGGGGTGCTAAAGTTATCATGAGAGAGAACAGATCTGTTCGGCTGTCCATCCAGTCTTCTCCAGAGTGTATTGTTGGGAAATTCCGCATGTATGTTGCTGTCTGGACCCCCTATGGCATACTCCGTACCAGCCGAAACCCAGAAACGGACACATACATTCTCTTCAATCCTTGGTGTGAAGGTAAGGAGCAAGCATTTTTCTCATTTAAAAAAAATAGTTCATATTTTCCCAATGCATCTCTTTTTGGAGGGATAGCAGAATTATTCTAGAAGATATGTCTCTTTCTTGTATACACTGCTTCCCATAGTTGAGAGACAGAAAAAAAATTGAAATTTGTCCTTAATGTATCTGAGGACAAGGCTGTGTATATGAAGTTAATGCTGCTATACATTCATTCCAGGAAATAATTGAAGAATGCCTGAAGTTGCACAATTAGTTAACTGTGAGGCTATGTGTTGATGGTGTCACTTCTGTGTATGTTATTATTCTGTAAACAAAATAGGCTTTCAAGACTATTAGGACCTATAATCTGGCTTCAGAAAAATAGGATAAAGTTGATCTTTTCCATAGTAAAACTAACTTCTCTATCTCCCTAATTTAAGAATAGAAAGCCTGAATGTTGAAAGAATCCCATATATTTGTGTATATGCAGAGTGTTCGGTGCAAAGTTTAGAAGCCATAACTCTGGATGTATAAACATGTAACTTTAGTTTAATATAATACAGTTTAATCTCTACTGCTATTCTGAGTTTTCCTTTCTGTCTGTTACAGGAGCTTAATCTAGTTATAGTCAAATAAAATAAGTCAAGTCCTAGGATTTCTCTCAATTTAATTTAAAAACTTAGTCACACAGTGTTTTCCCCCATCCCCATCTCTGCCCTTCTTTATCTGCCTTCTGCTTTCATACTTGATATGGAGATTTTCAATTCCAGAGGCAGAAGCAAACATTGCAACAGCATTAATGGGAAAGGGTACACTTTTATATCTTAAGAAATAAGATAATGAAACTTATAAAAGCTGACCTAGGACAGGAGATGTTCCATATCATTGTTTACTTCCTGTGCATTGCTCTTCAGTATCTTCCAAAATGAGTCTATATTTTTTGCTGATTTTAAATGGCCATTGGTTGTGAGAGTTGCATTTGAATCAGATTGAGCTGCACTTACATATAGATAATAAATGAAAAACAACCTTGTCTACTTGTATATAACACAAACCTGGATCCTACTGACCTTTTCTTTGAATTATCAGTTCCAGTAGTGTTGGCAGATGGTACTGAGCTAATCCTATACTCCCAACTCACCGCCCCATCATCTTGTACCCAATAATCCTATCTCTGAGACAGATGTCCAAGGTTGATGGTAATAGGAGATGTTAATGGGGCCATGTGCTGCTCAAAGGTGCACTCTTGTGTACAATAATCTTGTCAACCAGATACAAAGCATTCTGTGACTGAAGGGATGTGGTGCTATTTACAGAAGTGGGAAAGACTGAGGGGAATGAAGGTGTAGAGACAAACTAAGATTTTGAAAATGTTAAGTTGGAGATAACTGTGGATACTCAAGCAAAAATGACAAGTAGGTATTCCATTCTGTGAATCTGGAGACAAGAATCAGAGTTATAAACTTGGGAGTCGTCTGCACCTAGGGAGAAAATATGTTGAGGAAAGAAGATATAGCATCAAGCCCTAAGGAGCACTAGTATTGGGGGGTCTAATAGAGAAAGAATTATCAAAGGACCGAAACAGAAGAGTATGCAGGACATGGCCTATTGTAAAAAAAATATAAACATTCATATTTATAAAAGAAATTTTAAACTAGGAATTTGTTATTGACTTTCTTTGCATTACAAAAAAGAAAATCAGGTAACTTCATATGACTATCTAGCATCCTAAGGGATTTAGAAAATGATATGGTTTACCTCAACTTGTATAATCTCAAAAAAGGATTATATTACTGTGTATAATGGGTTATGTGTTTACATGTATTTCAACTTCCGTTGCCAGTTTTCCAGAAGTGAAAAGGATTAATCATGTTGCCCAACATATTGAGTTTATAGGAGAGTCATTCAGAAGGCGGATAGTCTTATAACTTTCTACCATCTAATCATTGCCTTGTTCTCAAGTTCTATCCATAGTGAGATGCTTCCAGTTTTCCCTGTTCAGAAAGTGTCATCTGGTCTAGATAACATGGTCCTGGCCCTCAATGGTGCATTATAGAAGGGAAGCAGAGGGCCCTCTCAGGTATCACTGAATAGACAAAGGTGAGAATAAAACTAGACAGATCAGTTTGGAAGCTGTGGCCCAGGACAAAGATGATGATGGACTGGACTATGGTGGTGGCAGTGGAGATGAAGAGGAGGGGATGGATTGGAGATGTATTTTGGATTTAGAACAGAAATTGCAGAGGGGTTGATCATGGGAGGCAAAGAAGAGAAAGGGGTCAAGAATAACTCTGGGTGATTGGTATCTGATCAACTAGGTTGGTGGTGGTGCCGTTTTCAGAGATAGGAAGTCTGGGGGAAGTGGAAGGGAAGACATAGGGGTGGAACTAAGAATTACATTTAGAAATGTAAATTTGGTGAAATTTGTGGGATATCCAAGTGGAAACACCAAGTAGTCACTTGAATCAGTGAATCTAGAGCTCCAAGGAGATGGCTGAGTTTGGTATGCAAATATGGGCACCATCAGAAGCTAGCACGGAATTTTAAAGAAAGAAAAAACATGGATTTAGTATCATCAACAATTAGAGTCTAGACAAGGGAGTACAAGACTGAAAAGGAGTTAAAGGAAATCAGAAGAGTGTGGTGTCACAGAGCTGGATAATTGATTGATTCAAGAAGACAGCAACCGGTTCTTTGTTGCTGATGAGTTAAATAGAATAAGCAAAGAAAGTGGCCATACATTGTGGAAATATGGAAGTCACTGGGGAGCTTGGAAAGATTGCCTTACCGCAGTGATGGGGGACAAAATCCAGAGAGATGGGTACAGGCTACAGTGTAATGGGAAGTAAGAACGTGGAGATAACAGCTATTGCCATCTTCTGCAAGAAGACTTTCTACAAAACACAAATTATATGAAAGTCAAAGAAGAATTTCTAAAGATGAATAGAGTAGGCATAATTTTATGGAGATGGAGACAAACCAGGAAAAGGTGAGTTTACTGCCCAGAAAGAAGGTAATGGTCCACCACCTTGTCTGCACATTAGAATTACCCAGGGGAGTTAGCTACTCATATCTCAGACATTCTGGTTGGTCTGCTGTGTAGCCTGGGCTTTAGGGTTTATTTGTTTGTTCTGTTTTGTTTTTGAGAGAGAAAGAAAGAGACCGTGCGTGTGCGAGTTGGTGGGGGAGGGGCAGATGGAGAGGGAGAGAGGGAATCTGAAGCAGGCTCCACATCTAGCACAGAGCCCGATATGGAGCTTGATCTCACCATCTTGAGATCACAACCTGAGCCAAAATCAAGAGCTGCCTTTTAACTGACTGAGCCACCCAGATGCCCTTGGGCTTTAGGGTTTTTAAAAAGGTCTGCATGTGGGTGGAGTCCCGCATCCTGCGTGGAGCTTGCTTCTCCCTCTGCCTGTGTCTCTGCCTCTCTCTGTCTGTGTCTATCATGAGTGAATGAATGAAATCTTAAAAAAAAAAAAAAAAAAAAAAAAAAAGGTCTGTAGGTGCTTTTTAAAGCCAAGGTTGAGAAAAACTGACAGGGAATAAAGTCCTTGCCTGGGTAGAATACAGAGAACAGATGAAGAGCCCTTGATGGGTGGGGCTGTCCATCCTCTACAGTGATAAGAGCAATGTGGAAGATGGGTGAAATGTGCAGCTTTTCTAGATTCAGTGGACAGAAGACAAGGTTGTTCCCATTTTGTGATTCTCTTTTTCCTGGTGATGGGAAAAGCAAAGTTATCCGTAGAGAACCAGAAGCAAGGAGAGGAACGCTGGAGGCTTGATAGAGAAAAGACTGGGAGTTTGGAGGTAGAAAGTGGGCTTATTCCAGGAACATGGCAGGAGGGTCCTCTCTGCTCCCCAGAACTCGGGGAAAGCTACCACAGTCTCCCTAGCTCCTTGGCCTTGCGTGTCCCAACATTTCTGCAAATCTGTTGGGGATATCTCATGGTCATCTCCACCTCTCAGAATCTGATTTCTCCCAGTGCTGACAGCTGTGCTGCCTTTGAAACATCAAAAAAGGTCACACAAATCATCTCTGTGTTTAGACATTGTCTGTAATATGGTGTGGTGAGAGGAGGAAAGACTGTTTCTCAAACTGGGAGCGCATCGGAACAGCTTGTGAAAGCCATTTCTGGGCAGCTCCCTCAGATCATCGAGTGGCCTGGTAGGGCCTGAGGATTGCATTTCTAACCAGTTCCCAGGAGATGCTGATGCTGATGGTCAGGGACCACACTTAGAGAACCACTAGTATACATAATAATCACAAAAAAAAATAATGATAAAATATAGGAGAGTATACTTTGCTTAAAATTTCACCAACTCCTCCCTAAACCCAATCCCAGTCTCTCCCCACCTTATTGCTGCTTCTCTGAACCCTGCCATTCCTCCTTGTTCTCACGCTCCTCTCGCATCTTCTCTTAGAAGCTGACCATTGTTAATTCTCTCACACAGAGCAGTTCACCAAGCTTTTTTATTTTGCTATTTGGGTCCCTCCAACAAGGAAACTACTGGGAACTACACACTTTTCCAAAACCATTCCCTCCAAAAAAATTCTGGTATCAGTTCTTAAGATAAGACCTTTTTACTTTCTTATATTAATACTCATTGAGAAGCGCCTCGAGTACTCCGTCAGTTAAGTATCTGAGTCTTGATTTCAGCTCAGATCATTTTCTCGGGGTCATGAGATTAAGCCCTGTGCTCAGTGCAGAGTCTGAGACTCTCTCCCCCTCCCTCTGCCCCTACTCCATCTCTAAAATAAAATAAAGTAACAAAATCTTTTTTGTTAATGCTCACTGAGATCTCCAAGAGAATGTTTAGGAAATAGGAAACCCCTTTACTTCATTCACTGTGGTTTTCTTTTTTTTTTTTTAATTTTATTTATGATAGTCACACACAGAGAGAGAGAGAGAGAGAGAGAGAGGCAGAGACACAGGCAGAGGGAGAAGCAGGCTCCATGCACCGGGAGCCTGACATGGGATTCGATCCCGGGTCTCCAGGATCGCGCCCTGGGCCAAAGGCAGGCGCCAAACCGCTGCGCCACCTAGGGATCCCTCACTGTGGTTTTCCAGCCTGGAAGCTGAGGCATAAAATCCAAAAAAGGATTCTGTGTGATGGACTCCATACACAACCCAGTATATTGTAGCCTGATAACCACCTACTTTTGTGCTTGTATGTGCTAATTCATAACAAGGGACTCAGAGAGATACAGTCTGGCAATTGGATAAGCAGGTAAAAAGAGAACCATTGCCCAAGTAGAAAAGATAACAAAGAGGAAATCATAAGTTGACAAAATAGAGCAAGGTGGGCAAGATGCTGAAAATGCTGCACACTTGATGCAGAAGTGATACCCAAGGTGGCTTAGGACACAGGGCTGAAAATTATAGAGGCACATACAGTACTTATTGATAGAAGAATGTTCAGCTGGGATCCTGAGAGCCCTTCAGCTTGCTTTGCATTCATAGGCAATTTATCCTCCTTAATCACTAAATCATTAATGGAGATCAATAGCAATACCACACTAGTGAGGGCAGGGGCGGATCAGGAAGAATTATTGGTCAGTTTTTTAATTTAATAGTGCTAACCAGGCTTCAGATCCATTCTATGAGGGGCTCTTCTCCAGGGTGTTAGAGAAAAAATTGTACCCAAAAAGGCAGCAGGAATGTGTTGGGCATTTATTGTGAATTCCTCTTATTTTTCTAACTGCTCAGGAGCTCTGAATTATGGGATGTATTTCCTTATTTAAATTCATAGTGCTCCAGATTGGTAGTCTAGCATTAGTGCCAGATAGTATATTCTGAAAGATTTAGATGTTCCATAACTAAGACTTAGTATTCTGGGTCTGTATTTGATTATTCTGTTTGGTTGGACGTCAATCATATTCGGGGGGGGGGTCTTTCTTCTCTTCCTAACTTGTTCCCTCCCTCTCCCTCATTCCCCATTGCTGGTTTTCCCTTCCTTCATTCAGCCTTGTATCCCAGTACCTAGCACAGTGCCTGGTACATACTAGGTGTTTAATAAATGTTTACTGCATTGATTTAATAATTCTAAGTAAATGCTTTTTAGGCTCATTGCACCTACCATCACAGATAAGTTGTAAATGCAATCTCACATCTTCCCATCTTGAAAAAAAAGTCAAAAACATATATGGTATGTGTGGGAGTGAATTTGTGGGCACAAGTGTATGTAGATTTCTCTCTCTTAGCATCTGACACCAAATTAGCATCTGGTATTTCTAACTTTTTATTCAATATGACTTTTGTATTTTCCTTTAAACAAAGAAATCAATTAAATTTGATGTAAAGAAATCAATAAGTTTCTAATATCTGGATACCTTTAATAGTAAATAAATATGACCAGCTCGTGTTTTATTATGATGTTCATTTCTATACTATTTGCTTTGAAATTATACATTGTTTTTTGTACCCTTTAGTACAGAATGGTGTAATACACCAGCTCTGGTATTCCGGGGGTAACAGTGACTAACACCCCTTTCTTTTGAAGACTCTTGTGCTCAGGCCAGAATTTATACCCTCAGACTAGAGCCATTCATCCATCAATCCACAAATATTGATGGTATATCTCCCTCCATAACAATGTAAGTACTCATGGTAGTATTATTTATTCATCCACTAATGAATAAGATTATAAAATAATCTTAATATATGAAATCATAATCTTAAAATATGAAAATAATGAAAATGATTAAGGATCTGAATTAGGCATTGGGAATATGGCAGTGAAAAATACAAACAGTGTCTGCCCACATAGAGCTTCCACAAAGATTTCACAAATGAATTACTAATAAACATGAATTACAATTGTAAAAAGTATTAAAATAAGTCACGGCACAAGAACATATAATAGGAGCACCTGGCCTAGCCGCGGAGTGGGGAGAAATGGGTCAGTGGCTTATCTTTGTACCCTCTCCAGCCCCTAGAATAGTATTTTCATAGAATAGCAATCAGATAGTTGGTTAATTGATTTTTTATGAAGTTCTAATAAAGCTCATGTGAAAATTTTAAGCCCTTACTTATTCAAAACTTCTATTCAAAAAAACAGCATATATCACCCTTGTAAGAGTCTGAAACATTAAAGGCTCATTCATCCTTTCTACACCAAATCAGCATTACTCAGTATGGCATTACAATCAGAAGGGAGCTCAGAGAATGTGCAGTAGACATTCTTTCCAATGGCATGTAGATGACCCCAGAATCAAGGTGCAAAGCTGTTTATGAGATACTTCTGGAAGGATCAGAGTTGAGAGGGCCTAAGCCAGAATCACATTCATCTGCCAATTCTTGTGGTATATAATTCCTTTTGTAGTTGTTTATACTCTTCAAAGAATACTAAAAGCCAGTATCTCTCTGTGTTGTGTATTTCAGAAAGTAGGATTCTTCTCTCATTCAGTGTAGCATGGTGCCACGCACCAACTTAACGTCCAACGTATGTGCTGGACTGAATTGATAACCACCACTCTGAGAGTCAGAGAGAAAATTATGAGCCTCATATTTCAAGAGAGAAAACAGACTCTGTGGTGTTAGATAAATTTCTCAAGGTCATATAGAAAATTAGAAAACAAGCTGAGGCCAAAACTTGGATATTCTTACTTGGTCAGGATAAGTTCTTTTGTTTTTTAAAACCTAACTGTTGGTATACTGTCATGTGTAATAAGAGAAACAAGAAGTAGGTGCCAGCCGGGAAGTTTCTGTGATGTTTTACAACATTGGAAAGTCCTGTCATTAAAAATAAATAAATAAATAAAAATGAAACCAGGTTGATAGCTATAAGATCAAACGACAGTTTTCTTTGCAAAAAAAGAAAAAAATAATAAGCATGCCAACAAGGGCACAGGCTCCCTTTGAGGATATGTGCTAAGTAAAGATTCTCTGACATTTTCTTTGTAGAATTGCTTTATGAATAATAGTCTATCTTCTGAAGATATTTAAGTACCTGAAAAGTCCTTAACCAGCAAAACTAGCAAATTAGCACAAATCAAATAAACTTCCCAAGCTGGCCTGAGCTGTAATGTGATACAATATATTCGTAAGGAATGAAACGGATCCAATTGTTGAGGAACCACTTGACTGTGCTTCTTGGATTCATTTCTTTCCAGAGTTAATGGGTGGAAAAGTGGGCCTCAAAATTGGCTGTATTAGACCATTTTAGGAAGACGATGGCCTTGGACACTTACAAGGGAAAAACACAAAAGCACAGACCCTGGAAATGCCATTCTTTTCTCTGCTCTACCATTTTCCAACTCCCAGAGATGGGAAGTGGTTCCTCACGTGCCGATATCACACACAGCCTGCTGGAGTTCTCCACCCCCTCTGATCTCCTTTGAGATGGAAAAGGTACCATGACGGCGCCAACTCAGTCACATTTGCTCTGCACATGAAGCCACTCCCTTGAAGAATGATTATATTCAACCAACCTATCTTGCCTCTTTCTTTAGTGATGTTCAGCCTTTAGAGAAAGGGGAGACAGGAAAAGCTATTCCTAATCCCCTCACTCAAAATTTCTCCTTTATCTAAGGAGGTGACACGTTTTGCCTTTTTGAAAGGACCAAGCTATTATTTTTTTTTCCAAAGCATCAGAAACAAAACCAAATTCTGATTTAAGCTGGTAGGTAGTCTCTTAGGAGAGAACTTATATGATAGCATCCCCGGCACTGTAGTTTTCTTTCACCCCTGAGTTCACTTTGCAGAGCTTGACTTTAGTGACTTTGGAAATGGGACTTACTTTAACTTTAAAATAGCATGTAAATAAGCAAAAGGAAACTTTGAGCCCAGGCAGTGATGAATAGCCCTCTTTCTCCCAAGGAAGTTATACAGATACTAAAATCAATAGGCTCTGCATTCATTTTTACATGTTTGCTATAAATTCTTACTTTCTCTGTGTGTGTGGGGAGGCGAGTGGCAATTTCCAAGGGGGCTGAAATCAGCCCTAGAAGTGAATCCCAAAATGGATCAACCCACAATGTTGTTGTTATGTAGTTTTAAACTACCCCATTATTCCTATCAGAGGAATAGTAAAATAAATGAGGTCATTCTTCCTTACTACTTGCCTCCTATTACTCACCCTGGAAAGGTGCTTCTTTACAAGGCATGTGGAAGGTCTGTTCTGGTGGCAGAGCTGTGGGTAAAGCAGATGGACGTTTCATGCCACATTCACCAATGATGCCACATGGAATCTGTTTTTCTCCTGAGTTTAATTTGCCAGAGGTCACTTAGTATCCAGAAGTTGTCAATGGATCCTTGGTACTGCTACTAACTCTTTAAGCTATTTAGACCTAGTTTCTCCTACCAGCTCTCACGGATTTGAGAAGTACAGCTCCCAATCCCCACACTTACACACACACACACACACACACACACACACTAACAGTTTAAGGTTAGAAAGGCAGGTTTCTAGAGCAGTGGGTTATTTGTCACTGTTTTTATTTTTAGTAGCATCCCCCATCTTACTAAGGTAGAGAGTTCACTTTTGCTTCAGGATCTAGTAAAACCTCAATATGCCTCTGAAACAAATCAAAAATTTGAACAAACAAAAACACACACAAAACAACAACAACAAAAATTGCCAGAGGCAAATGATTAAGTTTTCCTATTTTTGTTAGCCTATCAAACATAGGGATTTTTTTTTTTTTTGAGTTTCCATGGTGATGTAATTTTTTTTCTATCCTAGCTTTGGACAACTATATTTTAAAGTGACAGATCTGAGTAAAAACGGGGGAAAGAAAGCACTGCTTTCCACCCTCAATCTTCTTTTAAAATCATAAATAAATTTAAAATTAAAATCAAGGCTTCCCATTTGACTTCCTTGCCTTGTTGTAGATTCATGATTATGCCCGCTGGTTCTGAGGTGAGATTTAATTCAGCCGCTGGAAGGAAAAGGGTGGCCTAGTCTCAAGCTCAGAACTCCTCCTTATTCATAGTTTGCCATTTAAATTTGTAAGTTTCCATCAATAATAACCCAAAACCCAAAAGTAAATCCTTCACTTTCTTCTTCTTTCACTCTCCAAGCTCCAGACATCCATCCCCATCTCTCAATCTTGCTGAAGGTATTTATTGTGCCAAGTTCCCAGGCACTCTGTGCTGGGTGCGGGGGATGCAGAGACCTGATCCCTTGGACTCAAAAAGTCACAGTCTACTTGGGAGACAGCTTAGTATTTAAGTCCTGGCTTCACCTCTTACTAGTACAATGGCCTTGGGAAAGATAACTAATGTCTTCCTTAGTTAACTCATCTATAAAATGAGGAAAATGTAGTGCCTTTCTTTTAGAGATGTTATGAGTTTTAATGAGTTTAGTGTGCGTGCATGTGCGTGTGTGTGTGTGTGTGTGTTTACCATGCGGTGAAATTTCCTGGCACATGGTAAATACTAAAAACACACATTTTCAATTAATAACCAAATCACAGAACAATCTTCATTGGACAGAAGTGACCACAGCATCCATAGGACACTAAGGGAATGGGGTTTGATCTAGCTTACACTGGGAAAAAAAGGGGGCAGGGAGACCTGAAGAAGGTCTAAAAGGCATGGTTATATGGTGATATCTAATAATGAGGAAAATTGATACTTAAAAGATGAACTTAACCTCTTATTAAATAGGCAGCTTCACTAAAACTAGCTTTTTAAAAACGTTTTTTTAAAAAAATTTACTTTCTTCTAATGATGAAAGCCTTATAGAATAAAAATATTGAAAGCATAAAAGAACTCAGTGATCTACAAATCACGGACACTGCTAATGTTTTGGTGTATTTTTATCCTCTAATGCCTTTTTGAAATTTATTTATTTATTTATTTATTTATCTATTTATTTATGAGAGAGAGAGTGCATGCATGCATGGGCAGAGGTATGGGGCAGAGGAGGAGGAAGAGCGAGAGAATATCAAGCAGATACTGTGCTGAGCACAGACCTCATCATGGGGCTTGATCTCTCCACCCTGAGTGGAAACCGGGAGTCAGTAGATTAACTGACTGAGCCACCCAGTTACCCCTTAAAGCATTTTTGAATGGTTTTAATTTTTAGCTGACAATTAATTGAATACATTGTCCTTTTCAAATATGCACATGTAGTCGTATATATGGTAAAAAGTGATCTTTCCTTCTCACATACTTCTGATCCTTGAGAACCTCCGTAGAATACTTTAACTGTGTGTATTGTTCTGGATAACTCTGCTATAATTTTACATATTAATGTCCATATATACTTCTACAGAGTTTGGATTTTTCTAAAACACAGGTGGCAGTCTTTATTCATATTACTCTATATTTTACTTCATTGTATAATATATCTTACAGAGTTTTTTATATCAGTACATACATATTCTTTTTAATGACTACTGGCTGTGGTTATACCATAATCAATTTGGTCTTTTGCTTACAAATACTCTGATTGCTTCCCATTTTTCATTTGTAGCATACCATGCTATATTGAATGTTTCACATAGATGTTAAACAATATTATTTCTGTAGAATGAATATCTAGAAATGGCATTGCTAGGTCAAAGTCAGTTCACATTGTAAATTTGCATAGATACTGCCAAACTACTCTTTACAAAAGGCTGCTGTAGTTTATAATGCAGCCACACTATAAGAGAATACCAAATCTTCATACCTTCATTGACATCAGGTATTGCCATTTGTTTTAATATTTGCTAATACGATGGGCAAAATATGGTATTACATTGACATTTCATGGTTTAGTTCATGTGTCTCTAATTATTGGTGAAACTGAACATTTTTTATATATTTATCGAGTATTACATTTCTTGACCGGTTCATGTCCAGGACAATTTAGGTGAATTAAACCTGCCCTTAAACAATTAAGGGTTGGCAGGAAGAGACACATGCAAATCTTTTAAATCTATTGATAAATTTTGTGTTAGTGGGAGAAAAATATCTTACTGAAAATTTTTTCCCACAGGAATAGCCAGTTGTCAAAACATCATTTATTGATCAGATCTATCATTACCTATTGATTTTTTAAATGCCATCTTTATCATCTACTAATATCTAATATACATTTAGCTCTATGCATATATTTATCTATCACTGTGTCAAAATCAGTTTTCATTATAGCTTTCTTTTAGATGACTATAATCAGGGATGCCTGGGTGGCTCAGTGGTTGAGCGTCTGCCTTTGGCTCAGGGCCTGATCCTGGATTCCCAGGGTCAAGTCCCACATCAGGTTCCTTGCATGGAGCCTGCTTCTCCTCCCTCTGTCTGTGTCTCTGCCTCTTTCTGTGTCTCTCATGAATAAATAAAATCTTTATTAAAAAAAAAAAAAGAATAGATGGCTATAATCATAGTAATGCTACATAAGAAAGAACCAGAAATTGTCACTGGTCTACAGCAACAAGCATGTTATCTCATGGATCTGGGGGGCTTGTCTGTGGTTGGGCTCATGGAGACTGGGCTGGACTGGCCAGCTCTGCTTTGGATGAGAGTAACCAGAGAGGCTCCACCCCTCACCACAAAGCTATAGAGGAGCTCTGCTCCATGTGTCTCTTATCCTCCTGAGACTAGTGGGCTTGCTAGGGCATATTTTTCTCATGGTGATGGCAGACATGCAAGAGTATATGCTCAAGTATGCAAACACATTCCAATCCCCTGCCTACATCACTTTGACAACACCTTTTAGCTAAAGTAAGCCCCAAAGTCAAGAGGGGGATGTTCTACCTTTAGGAAGAAGGATTAGTAGTTACATGGCAAAGGCATGAATACAGGAACAGATGAATTGGGGCCAAAGTTCAATCTACCATGTGACGGGGGAGGGAGTCCTCCCATCCTTCTTCATTTTCAACATTTTATTTTTGAGCTATTTTCATCGCATTGTCTTTTCAGATAAACTTTTTAATCAACATGCAAAATTCCAAAAAAAAAAAATCAGTGAAATTTTGGTTGGGTTTTCATTGGCTATAGAAACTAATTTGGGTAGAATCTATATTTTTACAATATTGAATCTTCACAAGCAACTAGAAACATTTAAATATTTTTATTTATTCAAGTTTTCTTTTATGCCCTTTGCAAGGTTTACTTTTATTATTAAAACTTACAAACCAACTCAAAAGTAGAAAGAGTAGTACAATGAATATCTATTTACATATCTCCCAGTCTCAGTAATTATTAAGATTTTGCTACATCTATGCCTTGTTAGTCATGTAACATTACTCTAGCCCCTATTTTCTGTTAAAAATCTGAGAATCAGATTTATTTTCAAGAAAATAATTTTCTTTTTGTGGTAGGGATGGGAACATAGAGCAAGAATACTATGTAAGTCATGCTATATGCTTCCCAGGGCATCCATCCCATAGACAATACATAATGTCTGGTTTTCACTCTTAGTGATGTTTAGATTTATCAGTAGGGTCAGGCTTTGTCAGTTTTATCCATCCATTATGAAATTCCTCACTAATTTTTAACAAGTGATTTCAGCCTAGATTCATTATTTCATTAGGGATTGCAAAATGGTGATATTCTAATCTACCATCCCTTCTGCATTTATTAGCATCAATTATTTTGTTGCTTTGAGGTAGTATTCATATAAGAGTCTAGATATGTGTCTCTTTCCTTATTTCTAAGTTATCAGAATAATGAGTTGGTTTTTAGCACCCTGCAAAGATAACCAATGAATTTTAAAAATTACTATAAATTTATGAATATTGACATTTTTGTGTTTTAATCCTTTCCAGTGACTTATTTTTGATATTTGAATTGTCTTATTCTTGGACAGTGGGAATTCCTTTAAGTTTATTTGATTCCTTTGTCATGACTCCTAGAATCTTTCATAGCCTTTTTACTTTCTGGTAGGAAGAAGTATTTCAAGCTTGTCTTATACATTTCCTTACCCAGATTTGTAATGAGTCATTTCTCTTAGGGAACCTGAGTACCTTCTGGTAAGGAAGGGGGGAGGGATATGAATGGTATTTAGAGACCATAATCCAGGCTCGAGAGACCCATGGCTACTATATTGGTTGTTTCTTCTAGTTCTTTTCAGTGGATAGAACTTGAAAAGGGGGTTTTTAAAGAGAAAATGCATCATTAGCTATTATTGATATTTGCAACTTAAATTTATTTTTTCTAAAATACTTTTGTTTGATATTTTATTATAATGTAATTAGATTTCTAATGATCGTAGTATGCTCTGATTGAAACACTTTCATAGAATTGCAGGGACTAGTATAAATAGAAAAAAAAATCTCTTAATAGTATGCGTTGATGAAAAATCATGGTGAAAGCAAACCTCCAAAAATGTATTTGTAGGCCATAGAAGAATAAGCAAATAATATGGGAGGAGATAACCAGTCCCTCCCTTTATGCATATCTTTTAAATGTTTAATGTTATATCTCCCTAAAACAGAGATATTTGATGGTGGTTAGAATGGCCATCTTTCAATATTTTAAAAAATCACACTTCCCAGTGGGTGAACAAAATAGGAGTAACCTAGAATTTAACTGACTAAGCCTCTTCTTAAGTGAAGAGGTCTTCCAACTCCAGAGTGTATCATCAACTTGTATCATTATTTTAGTGCAAATACAATTTAATTTTGGTGAAATGAGATTCATCCCTCAAAAGGATTAGTAACTGCATTCACTGAATCTCACGTTCTTCATTGTAAATTATGAAGAAATGAATGGTAGCTAGAAGATCAAAGGAATTGCAACTACAGCTGCAGTGGCATCACATGTACTAGGAAAAATACCTATATTTTGAATTAAAAAACAAACAGTGATATTAAATTTGCAATTTAATTACAAGCCAACTATCCCAACCTTTTAGGTGGCAAGAATACAAAAAAAAAAAAAGTTAAGTTTTACAAAATATTTCCTAAGAGGTGCATGTTCTAATAAAATAAAAGCACTGAAAAATATCTTTCTAGAGTGAAGTTATCTTGGAAAAGTTATTACCAAAGCTAAATATTTTTATTTCACACTATCTACACTCAAAAATAGCTTAAGAGACTAATTTCTGGCTAAAATTATCAAAGGATTTGTTAGTCAAGAAACAACTTAATTGCAAGGATGAACAGAGAAGGAAACAAAGAAGCTGCCCACCCCAAAGTTTATAGTCATTAGGATTTCTGTAGTATTATTGCACTGATATATATCTCTTGATATTAAAATGTGGTAATCATGAAGTTAATCAGTGCTAATGTCATTTTCAAATGAAAAACAAAACAAACCTGATGCAATCTGACCAAAAATGTGTCAATATACAGTTTCAACATTATTTTACAAGACACCTACATTTACACAATAAGCTCCAGGCAGTATTTTCAAAAAAAAATTCTTTGAATTTATCTTGACATGCTATAAATGACTAAGTTACACCATTTAAAAAGTATTTAATAATTTTATGCGTTAAATTTATTTATTCAATACACTTTTCTTTTCCTAAGTACTTTTTTCTTTCTTTTGAGTCAGAAAAAGACTATGTATATAAGTTTAGGAGAGGAAACACAGAAACACAGGTAACTTACAGAAATGTATGGGGCTGAGAAGACCAGCAACCATGTGCACTTCATTCAGGTACGATGCTTTCCAAGGATGAGTCAGTCCGATAGCCATTTTACAAAGAGTTTGTTTGTTTGTTTGTTTGTTTGTTTGTTTGTTTAGGGTCAGGGCAGAGGGAGAGAATCATAAGCAGGCTCCATACCCAGTGCAGAGCCCAACATGGGACTTGATCTCACGACCCTGAAAGCATGACCTGAGCCGAAATCAAGGGTCAGACTCTTAACTGACTGTGTCTCCTAGATGCCCCCATTTTACAAAGATTTAAAAGAAAAACTTCCTTTGAAGTCAGATTTTTTAATGCTTTCGTTATTATTCAAAATCAGTCCAGCTCTTACTCTGTAGCAGCAGGAGTTACAATAGCAATTTCTGGCAGCTGCAGTACTAAGTATCATATCCTGCCTGCGAGTCATTATAAAAAGAAAAATGAAAGAATGCCTTTCCCTCTGGATTAAAAAGAAATTAATAAAACAATTGAGGAAAAATAGCACTAAATCTAAAATGATTTGCAAAGGAATATTATGTAATAAGTGGCTTGAAGTTAAAATATAAGGCTTCAAATTTTATTTCTTTGGTTTTGCTTATGCATTTTTCTCTTACCCTGCAAATCTTGATTTCTAATGTCATTAATATGATTACTTATATTATATCCATTTCAAAATATCATTATCAATATTATTAGTAAAAATATGCTTACTAAAACAGTTTACTCTTTTTTTCATTTTGTTTATTTTATAGTTTTTCTTTATGTTATATTCTACTGGGGATATACAGTGGAATTACTCTGTTTTAAAGTAACTTGAAATGGTTTTCTGTGGTTAAGCCACTAATCTATTTACAGAGTCATGTTCATTTGTTTCATTTTGACTTTATTTATTTAGAAATTGCTTTGTCTTTGATTTCTATTTAGTTTTGTCTTATAACTTTATAAAACATTTATGTAACCTCAAAGTCAAATTACAAAACAATAAAAATACTTCAGAGAGAAAGTCTAACTCCCAAAAATCCCTCCTACACTTTGGATAATAATTTTGTTAGTTTTTGGCTTATTTCTACATTTAAAAATACAAGCACATGCGTGTATGTATGTAAATATGTATGCCTACCTATTTACCTCCTTCCTTTCTTAAATGAAAGGTAATAAACTATGTACATTTTTGTGCACCTTTTTTAACCTAACAAGAGATCCTGGATATCCTTCCCTAACAATATATAGAGATTTTCTCAATGACTTATGCAGCTCTTCATTATATACCATACTTAATTCGGCCATTTTTTTGTTCCAGGAATTCCCCAATTCTTCTAGAGATGCTGATGGTATTACTTCTTGCTCCCCACCTTTAATATTATATAATTATCTGGAATAAAATATATACATATTCTATGCCCCTTATCATACTCTCTTAAATTATATATATATATATATATATATATATATATAGAGAGAGAGAGAGAGAGAGAGAGAGAGAGTAAAGTATGATGAAAAGGCATGGAGAACACCTGGAAAGTTCAACATCTGCCTAAAAGACATTTTATTATAAGAAAATACAGAAAAATAAAAAGAAGAAAATAGTCAAAGATAAAAGAGAAAGAAATTCCCAGAGCTGAAGAAAGACTCACATTGTCAAACTGTAAAGATCAGAGTATATCAAACCTGGCAAATGAAAAAAAGACCTCCACCTAGATGCAAACTTTTTAAATGTCAGAACTTCAAAGAAAAAGCCAAACTTTAAAGTCAAGTTAAAAAAATATTATCTGTAAAAGTATAAAAATAGATTGAAATTGTATTCTTGTGGATAAAAATTTATTTGTAAACCTTTGCAGTTCTTGGGTTACTACCCAGTTAAAATTGCTTTTATACATTTATTTTCTGTTTGCGTTTCCTCTTCTGTGAACTGGTTTTCCTTTTGCTTACTTTTTAATTGCACTTTGTGATTTTCTCATCAATTTATTGGAATTCTTTATATATAAAGAAAATTTGCTAACATTTTCTGTTGTTGCTAATATTTATCTGTTTGTTATGCACTTTTAAATTGTATTATATCTGAAATTCAAGTTCTCTATTTATATTTTTACAAAAAATCATTCAGGGTCACCTGGGTGGTTCAGTCAGTTGGGCACCCAGTTCTTTATTTCACTTCAGGTCATGATCTCAGGGTCGTGGGATTGAGACCCGCATTAGTCTCTGTGCTGGGTATGGAGCCTGGTTAAGATTCTCTCTCTCCCTCTCCCTCTCCACCCTCCCTCCACTCACACTCCTCTCTCTCTTTCTCTAAAATAAATAAATACATACATACATAAAAATTTTAAATTTCTAAAAAATTTTTTCTATTATTTTTGTTCAGATACAATCTTTTCATCTAGAGACCAAATATTTAATTTTTTAATATTTAATTTTTAAATTTTACTTTAAATTTATTATGCTTTCCATTTTTAATTCAGATTTTAAATTAATTTGCCACTTATTTTGATGTACAAAAATATACTTTTCACAATTTTCTCAGCTAAATTTAATAATCACTCCAGTCATCTTCTTTGATTTACAGTATTTTCTTTATCATACATTAATTTCATAGAAACATGCAAACAATAACATCTATTTCTAAGCTCTCTATTTTGACCCATTAATCTATTTTTATACCGATCATTTAAATTATAGCAGCTCAAAATACAATCTAATTTCTAATATTTTATAGGACAAGGCCATAAACTTCTCATATTGTAATGAAAACATGTTAAAAACACATTCCCAAATGGCACTCCTAGACCTCATTGATCTTAAGAGGAGAGTTCTAGGTCACTAACAGGCATCTGAAACCTACTTGACTAAGAAGTTTATTATTACAATGGTCACAGCAGTTAGGCCACTATTATAAAAGGATAAAAACAAAAGTGGCCTTTTTTCCAGGTGGAGGACTATGCATATAAATGGTCAATGCCCCTCACACACACTCTCCTGTGATTTTTCTATTAAAAGTGTTCTTTTGTGCTTCTACTCAGAAGTATTGACCTCAACCTCAGTTTCCACTTCTGGGTTTGTTTCACTTGGAAAAGAAGCTCTCACTTCAGTGTAGGGGCCATACTGTCCCCAGGTACAGACTGCTGGTGAAACAGTGGCATTCTCCCTCCAGACCCTGAAAGGCCAGAATGAAGCACCAGAGCTCACATCTGCAAGGGCAGAGGGAAACCTGCAGCACATTTGTCATTAACTCTAATTTTCCTGGAAATATAAAATGGCTTTGGAATGAATGAGCTATTGCTGTGACATGAATGAATTTCAGACAACTGGCCTGAGTGAAAGAAGCTAGACTCCCAAAAAAAGGACACACTGGAGGATTCTTTTTACATAAAATTCTAGGAAATGCAAATGAATTTACAGCGACGGAAAGCAGATTAATGGTTCCCTGGCAGGAGTGGGAGGTCAGAGAGAGAATCCAGAGAGAGGCATTACAAAGAGACTCAAGGAAATTTTTGCAGTAATGGATATGTTTATTATTTTGATTGTGAAATTGCACACATATCAAGTGTGCAATTATTAGATATTAGTACCTACGTAAATGTGTGTGTGTGTGTTTACAGTTACATAAAACCAGGCAAATAGTAAGGCAAGAGGTAGAGAACAGAAAGAGGAAGATATAACAAAAGTACTGGTGAGGAGTTAAGAGCAAAGACTCTCTGAAGGATTTCTGGACTATATAAGATAGAGCCCAGAATAAGGATCTAAGCTAGTTGGACAGAGCACTGCTTTGCAAACCTTAATGTGTGCATAAATCCCCTGCAGATCTTGTTAACTGCAGAGTCTGATTTAGTAGGTTTTGAGCTGAGGCCTGAGACTCTGCATTTCTCAGTAACTCCCAGGTGATGCTGATGCCACTGGTCTTTCAATGATTCTTTGAATAGCAAAGGGCTAGAGCACTTGTTCCCAGTTTTGGTTGCATATGAGAATCACTGGAGAGGTTGAAACAAACGAATAAAATTAGAAGGCAAACTTACACACACACACATACACACACACCACACACACTCGATGCCTGGCTATTGCCCCCAGCCCCCATAAATTCTGATTTAATCAACCTAGAGTTCAGTCCAGGAGGAATTAGAAATTTTTAAATCTACCCAGATGATTCTAATGTGCAGCCAAGAGTGACAGTTACTCCAAAGAGAGTGATAAAAGTCTTATCATGGAATGAAGAGGGAAGAACGCTGAAAGGGTAACAGGGAGCCAGAGGGACATAATAAACCATGTACCCAGTCAGAATCAAACACAGAATCAAACATTCCAAATATGGAATCCATATTCCAAACATGCAAATTTACCTGAGTATGATTTATACCTGTATGGTCCTGCGTTTGTTAGTGATGCTTTTGTTGCTTTCATACCTGGTCTGGGAATAAGTACCAGGCCAATTACTAAAAGAAAGATGGGGAGTATAGCCTTCCTGAGATTATAGCCATAGGGAAGAAAAGTCCTGGCGGTGGAGGAAGCTGACTCGAGAGGCTGGTCAGACACACACACTTACCAGCACATCCACAAGGACTGTTCATTGGTAGGAGATGACCTCCAGCCTGCCTCCTCCTGTCAGTGACGGACCACACACCAGGCAGGACAGACTATAGTGCATTCTTCTAATACATTTCAGACTTGTTTTAAAACTAATTTCAGTTTAGCTAGTTTTCTATTAACATTAATAGCTTGGAAATTATTTTTTGATCTGTGATACAGATTCTCATCTGCATCATGGATTTCTGATTCTGAAACTACTAATGTCCCAGAATCCTAAAAATGTTTAATGAGACATGTCAATTTAATTGTGCTACTTGGAACTTAAAGAGCCAGAGTTTGTCAGCATTTTGTTAACAAATGTCATCCTTTACATGCTGATCTTGGCTACTGATTAGATTCACCATTGCTGAAATTACGTATCAGGAAATGAGCTCTCTTTAGTGAAACAAAAGACATTTTTTTAAATTTAATTGATTAAAATGCAGCTTAGGACCAGAACAAACTTGCGAGTATCTAAAAATGGCCTGGTTTGGTAATGGTCATTATGTTTAAATTCTGACACAGAGGATGCTGTGTACCTGGATGGTGATAAAGAAAGAGAAGAGTATGTCCTGAATGACATTGGGGTTATTTTTTATGGAGACTTCAATGACATCAAGAGTAGAAGCTGGAGCTACGGTCAGGTAAGCCATTTAAAATTTGTCATTGTCAAGGACATTTTTCCTTATTTTTTTTTTTTTTTTGTCACATGTATCACTACAAGGTGCCACATGTCGATCTCAGACATGCGCAATTTCCTACTTTTCAGGATCTGAGACTCCAAGACAGACAGCCCAGGAGTAGAGACTTAGAAAGGCAACTGCATAATTCATCCACTGAAAGCACATATCTTCGGGTATTACAATGTTACGGAGATCAGAGATTCTACGGATAACATGGCATTCTAGTGAGAAATGCTTGGCGTTCAGAACAGTGAAATCTCATTAGCTCAGACATTGTTCTTCAACATGGAATGGGCTGAAGTTTTCCTTTTCTTATAAGGAAAAGTGTTTGATAATGCTGCAAAGGATACTGCAAGGTGTGTGTTCAACTCAAAAAAGTCACCTTTTTTGTTAGTATAAGATAGTAGAAAATTAGAAATTAGAATTAGAAAAGACAGTCACCATTTCATCAGAGGAGGGCCCACTGGACTTTCACCTCGAGACATTTTATCAACTGCAATCTCAAATTACTGTCTGGATATAAAATAGCAAATGGCATTCCATTTAAGATATTCAATAATTCAAACTATTTCAGTTTGGTATCTCTAACAATGGAACAAGTGGCTGATATTTCTACCATATTTCCATAAGAATGCATGTCCTGTGGTTCAGCAAAGACTTTTCATTAGCAACATGAGAAAAACGAGTGTGTCATTTCTCAGAGTTTTGGCAGAGGTGATTGGAATTGTGCACCATTGTTCAGGATATCCAGGAGCATAGATTTCATGGAACCTGGCCTCATCAATCACATGATACTTTATTGGTTTCTGGTGGCTTCTTTTGACTTCCGTGTAAGCTTTCCTTGCATCCCTTACCCCTGCTCCAGCCTGGCCATTGGAACCTATGTCATTACTACTTCTTGCCTTGTCTGCCTGACTTTATGATCCACTCCTTCACCCAGACTACTGAGAATTGCATACCCAATGCTCAGGTTTGTCCACCTGTATTTCTGATGTCCTGCCAAACTAATCATCTGTGTGTTTTTCTCCTGTTTT
Source organism: Canis lupus familiaris (assembly GCF_011100685.1). NCBI lineage: Eukaryota > Metazoa > Chordata > Mammalia > Carnivora > Canidae > Canis > Canis lupus. Next base: position 7,571,706 of record NC_049256.1, on the reverse strand, counting down.
TGGATCCCCCAAGTTCCCTGGTTACAAGGCCTCACTTCTTGAGTGACATAAGTCTATAATATTGCCTATTGTCTAGTGCTCTAATTCCTAATGTTTAGGTGTGATTCTATTTATGTCCCCAAAGTGACATTATGTAGAGGGGTAATAAGGAAAAAAGTCACCAAGGTGGGTAACAGGGAGGAGTGGGAAAGAGTCCTAAGCATAATCAGGGTACTCCTCAACCAGCATGCTGAGTAGCCTTTGGGTAGACACCCTTGAACATGGCCACCATCAGTCTCTATTGTCATTCAGAGTCCATTAATTTGAGTCTTTCAGTCCAAACAAGCAGCCAAGCAATGATGCAGGGAAACAAGCAGTTCTGTGACTATTTCATTACCTCTCCAATTCACTGCTTCGTGTCCCAGACTGAGAGATGGTACTTAATAAGAACCAGAATAATGAGTTCTTTATATACCTGAAGAACTCGTGCCCTAACTTTACTGTATCCATTCCATCAGTTTAGGGTTCCCAGAAAGTTGGTATCTTAACTGGATTTAATAAAGAACTATACAGTAATTAGCCATTAAGACTATGGTTTCTGTCACAAGTATTTGGGTGGATATGCAAGGTGTTTGTATTCAGGGAAATCTCTTGTACACTGAGGTACGGTATGGGTGAAATTTCCCCATTTTGCCATTTTATTACTACTTTGACCTTATTCCTTAAAAAAAAAAAAAAAAAAAAAAAAAAAGTCCTTGTGTTGCATGGGGCCAGTAGTTCTTTCTAAGGAAAATGAACTATGAACAGCCTTCTATGCTGCTCTCCATAGGACATCTTGAAACATCTTTAAGAACAGAGAGATCCTGCAATGGAACTGACTACCAGGCTGTTCCCTTGATAATATAATCTTTCTCTAGGCCTCCCTACCCTCTCTTTGACCCTGAAGTCTACCTTGTTTTAAAAGAGACGAAAACTTGGAAGGCATTTGTGACATGAGGTGTCCTGCTATGTTCTGTGCAAGGTATACAGGCCTCGAGTACCTCCCTGTGATACACCTGAGAGTCATTTATTTTTGAGAAGCATAAGGATTCAAGTAACCTTTGAAGTTTTAAGGTTTTAGCCTCACTTTGGTACATTGTTTATTCCTTTGCTTTGGGCACTAGAACCCACATATTAGAGAAATTTTCTAAATTAACTTGTACAATTTTCTGAAGAACTTCAGGTCCTGTTCAGGGTCCTCAAGTACTCATGGTCCTTGAGTATACCAGCTTTCCAGTAATTCTGTTTGTTTCTAGATTGCTTTTAAATTTTTATTCATTTTACTGAAAAACAAAAGATGATGTCTTCTTCCTTCTACTTTAATACTTCATATTAAATATTACGGATGATTATGGGAAATACACATCTCTAAACATCAGGTTGTGGTTTCATTTTGTTTTTTGACAGAGAATATCGGGCTTGCAAAGTGGATGGACATTAAGTTGTTTCCTTTTTTTTTTTTTTCATTGAATTTTAAAATTTTTCCCAAATAGTTTGAGGATGGCATCCTTGATGCTTGCCTATATGTGATGGACAAAGCACAAATGGACCTTTCTGGTAGAGGGAATCCCATCAAAGTCAGCCGTGTTGGGTCTGCAATGGTAAGAAACTACTGATTACTAATGTTAATTACACATGTTATTTGCCTCGGTGTATATGTCAGTTCATTAAGAGTCATTGAAATGATGACTTATGCTTAAACTTTTATTTGTAAGAGTCTTGAATTCCCTGAACTTGTCAAGTGCTATAAAACAAAATCTTATCTCATACTGTATGTTTCTTTGGCTTCAGAAATTTGGTGATAGATGACATGATACTATAGGCCGCTTATTCTTAAGTCTCTTGCTTAGGAACTGAGGAGTGACCATGACAAAATGTCAAAGACTATAATCTATCAAGCAAACAAACATCAAGGAACTCCAAAAAAAGAAAAAAAAAGTGCAAGACACAGCATTTCTCCATTTTCACACCCATAGAGAGAATAAAGAAGTAAATGACTCTAAATCTTAGCTTCTATTATAATGATACCTCACCATAGGGCTTTACAGTTTATGAAAGTTAGTTTAGCTTATAGTTTGTAGTTAATTCTTCATATTAACTGTGTGAAATAAGTAGGGCAGACATTACACATGCCATTTCATAAGTTAGGAAACAAAGCGACAACAAAGCCTTGTTAGTGACAAAGCCTCACCTGGAACCCAAGTCTCCTGACTCCAAATATAGACATTTTCTGCTTCCCATGCTGCTCTTTGTAGGAGATCTTGAAACATCTTCAAGAATGCAGAGATCCTACAATGGAACAGCTTCCAGGAGAGGAGATAGAATTATCAAGAATGGGAAGGTTGGGGGTCAGGTGGGAAAGTGGATTAAATGTGATGCCCCCCCAAAAAAATGTGATGCCCAAGTTCTGTGTGGTCCTGGACTGTCCTGACAAACACAGCACATAGATCCTACCTTTAGTGCATTAGAGCATACCAAATATGGTTCTTAAGCAGAATATTCCTAAAGAAACATTAAGAGAGGTGCTATTTCATACAAAGACTGAGCAAAAAAATAAAAATCTATCATCATTTTCCTTAAGTTTTCTAAAAAACAAATTCTTTAGAAGAAAATTGTCTTTGAGTTTGGTCTGAGTCAAATAAAATCAATATAATTCATGTAAACATATTAGAATGAGAACGATATGAAATATAATTTCTGGTTAGCTTATAAGAAGAAGGGCTTTTTTTTTTATTAGTTCCTAACCTTCATGTAAATTTAAAAGACCATGAGTGTAAAAAGAAGGCAAAGCCAATCTCGTAAGACAGTTTTGTTTTCTGTTGTTGGTTCACATTCTATAACGAAAAGATGGTGAATTCTAAAGAAGTTAGGAATTTCTTTATAATAACTATTTATTACAATATACATTAGATCTGTAGTTGATCACTGCTATTGCTGCTTCCAGACAAAATTCCCATTTTTCTTTTCCTTTGAAGTTACCATTGCAGGTTTACGGTGAGAAGAAAGCCAAAGCTCTCAGTGGTTAAATATGAACTAATGCCTTCGTAAGCATTCTGAAATGACACGCCACCAGCCTGAGCTTACTCACACATTATGCATATTTTTACTAATCTAAAAATCACTGCCTAACACAAGCCAATGCAAGAGGGAAGTAAACACCAAGCAGCTAACCCAATACTTTCCGTGGTGGCATCTGGCCAAGTGGAATTGGTGGAAACTTGTGTTAAGCACACAATCCTAATGCAAATTGCTTTGAGTCTTATTAATCACAAAAGGCCTATGGAGTTCTAATTTTGAAAATCCACAACTCAAATACAATATTTAGAACTAGAGAGAATCTATAGCGGGTGGTCGGTGGGGAGGGATGGTTTGGTTTGATATTGTAGTTTTGGTTTGTATTTCCCTGATGTTGAGTTACGTCAAGCATCTTGTCCTGTCTGTTGGCGATCTGGATGTCTTCTTTGGGAAAAGTGTTTGTTCATGTCTTCTGCCCATTTCTTAATTAGATTGGTTTTTTTTGGGGGGGGGGTGTTGAGTTCGATATTCTTTATAGATTTTGGATACTAGCCCTTTATCAGATATGTCATTTGCCAATATCTTCCCCTGTTCTGAAGCGTGCCTTTTAGTTCTGTTGATTGTCTCACCCTGGGCGTTTTGGGTGATATTTCTGTTTCCACCTCCACCATTGTTTATGTACACAAAATATACGTTTGATAGTTTTTGAAACCCTTTCATATCCATTTTCTCCCTTAATTCTTAGAAGAGCTTCATAAATCTTTTCAAAATCTATTCAGTTGTAATGATTTTAGAAACTAAATTTTGAGCCTCTGAAAATCAATAAAAGACATGACACTTTTAAAAAAGCAACTGTTTTCTGGTCATTTGGGCAATTCTGTTCACAAATTCTGGATATCTATCCTGAAATTACTGAGTGAAGCTAAACATAGACTGAAAGAAAAACAACAAAGACCCCCTCAAATTTCTCAAAACTTTGCCTTAAAATATGAGAAGATGTATTTAGAAAGCCCAGAAACAAAATGTTCTAAAGTTGCATGAGTCTGGACAGAACATTGATACCGACACAGAGGACCCTGTGCATTGTTTCTTAGGGGGCTGGCCTCGTCGGCTGAAAGAACAGAGACTGCTGCAGGGTGTTTTAGGAATTCTTCTTAAGTATCTCCCCAGCTTGGTCACTGAGGCTGGGAATTCCTTTCACAGGATACATATACTAGAACAGATGTACAGGGTGACATGCAAATTCTCTGGAAGGGGTAATGCATTGACTTCAGTTCAATTTCCTGGGATCAAATGCCACCAGAAAGGAGGGGGGATGAGCAGCCTGGAGAGGTCAGAGTAGGGAAGAGGCAAGAGCAGATGATTGAGGCCCCAAAGACAAATTTGCCTACTGTGGTCACGACAAAGTCTAGCACAGAAGATTGGTAGGGAATTTGCAGGGAAGTTGGTGGGTACACAAAAGTAAATGAGTATAGACAGTAACTCTGGTGTGCAAACTTTCTAATAATAATAGTGATATAAATCTGGATGTTAAGTGAAACATCCCCAGATAAAAATATGTATTGTCCAATGTCGATGATCTTGAATAGTTCTTTGTCATGAGGATTTTAGCAGCATCCCTGGCTTCTACCCTAGAGATGACAGTAGTACATTTTACCCACAAGTTGTGATAACCAGGAATGTCATCAGATATTTCCAAATGTTCGCTGGAGATCAAAATCACCCCCAGTGAGGACCACACACTAAACCCCTTTGTGGTTCAGTTTCCTAGCTATGCAATGGACATAACCCTCTCTTCTCACCTGCATAGAGGATTTGTCTTCTTACCTTTTCCAAAACCTGCTGGTTTTCATTCCTCTACTGATGCAAAAGTGGAGGGGGCATCATATGGGAAGAGCCCTGGCCCATGTCAGATCAGACCCCTCAGCTCTGACTCTACCACTAACTTACTGTGTGACTCAGGACAAATCACTCAACCTCTCCAGGTCTCACTTCATCTTTAAAACAAAATTTTATCTCTCTGCTCAAACCACATTTGTTATTCCCAGTGGTAGCACATATATCCTTTTATTCTTCAAGCCAATGTTCTTCTTTCTTCTGTTTTTTTTTTCTTTATAAATTCAGTATCTTATTTTGTTCTTATTTTGAGTTGCTGTTACTTCACTTTGATGTGAAAACCAGAAAAGTTTATGACAATCTGGACAGCCTTGGGCTATTGGATTTTCCCAAGAGAAAGAAAGTCTAAAAATCCTGTAATCTCATTGTCGGAGGATTGGGTCTGAGATATTATAACCTTACATAAGCTAACCTTTATTTAGGCTCTTCAGAATTCTGAGTGGTGCGTTTTCCTAAAGCCACACTGCAGACTGATTTTAGAGAGGAAAATTTTAAATAGAGGCAATTAGAAAAAAGAAGAAACTTGTCCAAAGTTATACCTTCTCCTTTAAATTACATTGCTTGATTGTTGTTTTCTTTCTACTTCATATCTGATATGACAGTCCCCACCAGGACAATTGCCAGGAAATGTGCCAGGAAAATTGTAGAAGGAAACTTTGTGCTGTCTGAAAATTTATTTTGTTCACAGGGCATTAATAAAGCATTCCATTGCTGGCTCTGAATTACTGTGAAGAAACCAAGCATGGACTCGGAGCCTCTGTCAGACTATCTGAACAGTTATGCTATGCCATCTGTGACAAAAACAACACAGTCCTGGGAAAGGGGAAAGGCAATGACAGTATAGTCTGACATTACTGCTGGGTGGTTACCTGTCCCGTGACTGATTGGATTTGGCAGCAAGAGTGGGCAGAGAGGTTCTCCAGGGAGACACACTGCTGCTTCAGTGGTCACTGTTGTGGGTACCACCTGCTTTTTCTCTGTGAAATCCTTAATATCTCACCTCTATTCAGGTTCCCTCCTTTGGGTTGAGACTTGATCAACAGAAAGTCTATGTTGAAATGCACACAGAACCAGTACATAAAATCTGCCAAGACTCTCCAGGGGTCTTCTAGGTGAAGAAGCCCTTGAGAATGATGTCACTTGAGGTCACGTAGCAAATAAATGACTGATCTGGAAAAGATAGTGTTCTTACTGTCAGATCATATTACCTTAGAAGGCCACTACCAACACATCAGTACTAATAATACAATTACTACATCGAATTAAGTAGTTGTCTTTTAGAGAAAAAAAAAAACAAAACAAGGGAATGGCATTCAGAATAGGTGAATTTTGAAATAGGGAATAAGTGATAAAAGGTATAAATCAGAGAATTATTTTTTTTAAAGATTTTATTTATTTATTCATGAGAGATACAGAGAAAGAGGCAGAGGGAGAGAGGTAGAGACAGAAAAAGCAGAGAAACAGGCTCCACGCAAGTAGCCTGATATGGAACTCAATCCCAGGGCTCCAGGATCACACTCTTGAGTCAAAGGCAGACGCTCAACCATTGAGTCACCCAAGCGTCCTTAAATCAGAGAATTCTAAATAGTTAGAGACATTGAGTGTCTGAGGAAAGAGTTCCCAAAGAGGATGAATCATCAAATATGGTTTGATGGTGGTATTGGTGGTTGGCAGTGGTGCCAGTGATGGTGTTGGTGATGATTACAATCATAGGGATAATTGTGATAGTGGTGATGGTGGTAGCAATTGATGTGATGATGCCAATGGTAGCAAAATACTCAATATTAACTCATCATTCAACAGGTATTTGTTGAGAATCTACCAGTCTAGATATTTGGGTACCTTTGTAGAGCTTATAGTCTAAAGAGCTTATAGTCTAATAGAAAAGACAGGCTGATGAGTAGAATATGTCAACACAGCATGACATATTCTGATGAAATAAGCATAGAGTTGTGTGGGAAACCAAATCTCTCGAGCTTTGCATGTTTTCCCAGGACTAAACACTGACCTAAAGTGTTGGGATATTGGACAAAAAGTAGAAGAATGACTGATAAGGGCCCATAGCAATAATGAACTATGCTATTGTTCATGGGAACCCCTCTCTGTGGTGGAAATTATACCCAAGAGCCAGTCACCAAAAACACTGCAGGAAAATGTAGCTGGGGGTAATTTGCCCCTCAAGGGGCTTAATTCAATAATAATATTAATAACATTAATATTAATAATATAACATTATTGAGAAATTTTGGAAGGAAAGAGAGGAGAAACAATGTCAATATAGTTTCATATTTTAAAATTCCAGTCTTTATACTATTGCCAGCCTGGACTTTCCTGCTTCCCTTGAGATATGCACATTTATTTTTAACCCTGGTCTTTTGCTAATATCGAACCACAGTGCCATCATTAATCCCCATTAATACCTTGTTCTGACTGTGCCTTTTGGGAACTAACTCAAGATTGAAGTTTTTTTAGCCAATCGATGTTTGGTGTACTTTTTAGTGTTATTAAAAAATCTTGGACTCCAGCTAGTAAATCAAACTGACCACAACTAGAGTTAGGTCCTGGAGTTTCTTAAGGCCCAATACAAGAAGAATGACTGCAGACTTTGCAGACAAGATGGACTCCGGGGCTTCTGATCCCCCAACATACATGACTATGGATAAACTGAAAATAGAACTATTTTTTACCTTACCCATTTTGCTTCCACTTCTCTTTGTCCTAGTATTTGGACAGGCTTTTTTTTCTTTCCATACTTAAAAAAAAAAAAAAAGTACTGACATCACTCCTGTGATATCTTGCCAAGCAGTTCCAAAAGAGGCTTACTACAAAACCACGTTTTTATTTTTCTCCAGTTGCTGACTTTGGCATCTTACTGGAAGCTTCAAGTCAAGCAAACCTCTTCAAGCAACCAACTAGTACAACTACTCAGATTGCATTTAAAAATTCACTTGGGTTAGACATTCTAACCCTCTGTCATCCCAAATCTACTCTGAAGTCAGAGATAACAAGATAAAGTCTATTCCCTAATTATACAGACCAACCACAGCATAATTCCCTAACAGTTTTATTTTTAAAGAAATAAAATAAAGGTTTAAAAAGCACCATCTAGTTGAGCCTATGCTGATAGCAACTAAAAACGCCTTGATTCGCATGTACTAAGGACCCAGGTGCTTAATGGCCATTGTCCCCAGTCATGCCACCACTGAGGAGCTTTTTCACCTTTCCCCAGAGGCACCTTAATTTTGGAAACTTTTCATCTATCAAAAAAGCATGACTATGTAATAATAATTTGTTTCCCCATTCTTGTGTCAAAGATTTATATAATTTATATAATTGTCAATCAGAACTTCTATTGGTGTCTGTAGTCCCTTCTGATCACTACCACCAGACAATCCAGGAGAGCACACTGAATGTGATTTGGTGCCACCTTTGTAAAGGTAAAGATACCACTTCCTTTTTATGTTTTGGAAGAGTGACAAGGGCACATACACCTGCATTACTAACTTTACTGAAGCCTGGGAGTTAAAAATTTCTAGGCTGGTGACCATTGCCAGAGGTAGGCTTCGTAATGGATTTGAGTTCTCATCCAGAGTTTCTGGGTTGACAATTTGTTTGGATTTCATATTTTAATTTTTTACCCTATACTTCAGGCCCAGGATAGCAGAAAAAGAACCCTCTGCTACTCTTTATAACTTCTCCATGGTGACACACCTCGATCAATGGTGGCAATTCTGGAGAATTTACAGATTAGGATTAATGAAAAATGCTATTGTAGTCCAACAGCATAAAATACTAAAATACCTATTCTAAATTAAACCCTTAAAATCGGAGTCAAGTTAATGGAATCAAGTTAAAATTGGAGTCAAGAAATGCCTCCTAAGCATGAGAGGCATTTCTACAGTTCAGAAATGACCGAGGCTATCAAACTCTGATCTTAAACTTAACATACTATCATAATGTCATCTTATTCACTAGGGATTTTCATTTTTTGCTTTTTGAAGGATTTTTTTTTTTACAGTTAATGAATACATTGGAAGTGGATGGGTAAATAGAACTTACACAGCAACAATGCTTTCAGAGTTACTACTGAGAAAATGTATTTATTCCATAAACAAATAACATGCAAATGAAGAGATTGGCTCTCAGGAAGTTAAATCACTTGCCCAAGGTCACTGGTAGAACTGGAAATGGATGTCAGGTTGCTTGACCTCAGATTCCCATACACAATGTTATATTTCCCTGAATTTGTCCTCTTTCCATATCACATGAGCTCCTTTTACAAGCCTTGTCTGATTCAATCCTTCTCTTTGAGGCCTGGGGGTCATGGGGAAAGGACAATGAACTGACATCATTTTTTTTCTCTTATGGTAAAAGTCAGCAAGGTAATGAAGTTTCCAATTGTGGGCAAACAGCTTGATTTCTCAATTATTAAGGTTGCTTTTCTTATGCCTGTTCTTCCCATATTTTTGGAGAAAAACAGACGTTTATTACCAACCATCTCTCGAATGTGATAATCGTAGTCAATCTAAAAGTCTGCTCTGCTTGAATTGCTTTCCTGGAATGAGGTTTCAATGCTGCACCTATTTTATAATCACATAGGCTATTTCTGAAACATGAGGATGCTTTTCAGCACTCTCCCCACTACCACAAAGCTGTACAATCCAGGCTGCCCTGGTCTCCTGGGACAGCCACCCCCAGGGCTGATGGATACAATGCAGCAAAGTCTTCAGGATCCACCACACAGTGTTATGCACTTTGGGTTCCCTCCACACTCTTTCCTTCCCCTCCTCCTCCTGACAGCTTTCTTTTCCTTTTCCTACCCTGCCTTTTTGCCCTTCTCGTCCATCTATTACTTTCATTTAGGTATTTTTGGACGCCTGTCTGTACCAGCCCTACAGCATGTAGTATAGCAATGAAAAAAGCAGACACTCAAATAGCTTAAAATCACAGTCTCTCTCCCTCTCTTTCTCTCTCTCCCTCTCTCCCTCTCTTGCTCTCTCTATGTTTGGTTCTTTCTCTCATGATTATCAATTAGTAAAATATGTTTTAGCCAAATAAGAATCCTCAGTTACTAAGGGAACAAAGTTAATAATCTCTAGTTGTAATGGTTTTCATGAAAAATGAATCTAATTACCCACCCCTGTCAGAGCTTGTGTGGAGTACCTATACCAGAGGCCATTTGCATAACAGTGGTTTTATGCTTTACCGTATAGGTTAGGGTTGATTCCATGGGTTTTTTCTTTCCTGAGGTAAAGTTTACATCTAGTGAAATGTATGGATATTAACTGCAAATTTCAGTGAGTTTTGATTGAGGTAATCACTATCACAAAAATACAGACATGATCTTCAGCCCAGAAATTTCCCTTGTGCTTTCTTCTAGTTAATCCACACCCCATAGGCAATTGCTATTCTGATTTCTTGCAACAGATTAGATTTGCCTGTTCTTAAACTTCGCATAAATGGATTCATACAGTATGTACCTTTTGGAGCTGGCTTATTTTACTCAATCAGTTGTTGCATGTGTCTTTCATGTGTTCCTTTTTATTACTAAGTGGCATTTCATTGTATTCTAGATCATAATTTGTCTATCCATTCACCTGTTGATGGCCATTTGAGATATTTCCAATTTGGAGCTACTATGAATAAAGCTGCTATGAACATTCTTGTACAAGTCTTATACATATGTTTTTGTTTCTCTGGGGCAAGTAGCTCAAGGTGGCATGTTTAGGTCATAGGGGTCCATACGTGTTTAATGTTATAAGAACCTGCCAGTTCTCCAAAGTGGACCACTTACATTCCTGACAGAAATACGTGAGACCTCCAGTTTTTCCCCAGCTTCACCTTTTCTTGGTGTTTCAGCTTTCTTAATTTTAACCATTCTAGCAGTTTTATAGTGGTATCTCTTTGGGGTTTTAATTTTTATTTCTCTGATGACTAGTGATATTAAGCACCTTTACATGCATTTATTGCCATTCATATGTCTTTTTCAGTGTGATATCTTTTTAAGTCTTTGCACAATTTCTTTTTTTTTTAAAGACTTCATTTATTCATGAGAAACCCAGAGAGAGAGGCAGAGACACAGGCAGAGGGAGAAGCAGGCTCCCTGCAGGGAGCCCGATGCAGGACTCGATCCCAGGATCCCCAGGATCACACCTTGGGCTAAAGGCAAACACTCAACCACTGAGCCATACAGACGCCCCTTTGCCTAATTTCTTATTAGATGGTTTGTCTTTTTATTATTGAGTTGTAGCTGCTCTGTATATACTCTGAATATATGTCCTTCGTCAGATGTGTATAGAAGATATTTTTTCCCCCAGGATATCACTTGCCAATAAATTTTCTTAATAGTATATTTAAGGAACAGGAGTTTTAAGATTTTATAAAATTCAATTTTTAAACTTTTTTTAAAGAATCCACCCTAGGAAATAATGTTATTTCCATAAGGTCATGAAGATATTCTCCTATGATTTGGGGGAGCTTAACAATTTTAGCTTTTACATTTAGGTCTGTGATCCATATTGAGTGCCATTCTGTGTGGTGTGAGGTAGGGGATCAAGGTTTATTTTTTTTTTCCTGGTTTATCTATTTATTCAAGTAATATTTGTTGAAAAGACTGTTGGGAAAACTTTCATTTGTCACAGACTTTCATTTGTTAAAAAGGCTATCTTTTCCTCCACTGAACTGCTTTGGTAATGGTTGGAAATCAAATAACTCTATAAATGTGGATCCATTTCTAGACAATATTCTTCCATTGGTCTATTTGTCTGTCCTTATATACCATACTATCTCAATTATTGTAGTGTTACAGTAAATCTTCAAATTAGGCAGTCCTCCAACTTTTTTCTTTTTACTATGTTGTTTGGTTATTCTCCTCCATTTCAACAAAATATCTATTACATTCTGATTAACTCATTTGCCTTGATCTAAGAAATATTGAAAAGTGACTTGCACACACTTTCCACTGACACCATATTTATTCATTCAGCAGAACTTTTTTTTAAAAGATTTTATTTATTTATTCATGAGAGACACTGAGAAAGGCAAGACACAGCCAGAGGGAGAAGCAGACTCCCTCTGGGGAGCCCACTACAGGACTAAATTCCAGGACCCCAGGATCACACCGTGAGCTGAAGGCAGATGCTCAACCACTGAGCCATCCAGGTGTCCCCATTTAGCAGAACTTATTGATTATTCACCCTGTGCTGGTACTGAGGATACATAATCAAATAGCATTGTATCTTCCTTTCTACAATGAAAGTCAAGATAATCAACCAATGACACAAGGCAATATGATAAATAGGAGAGCATTACGAAGCAAAGAATACTATGTGAGCACAGAGAAAGGACAACCAAATCAAAGTGATAGATACAGATTTCTAGAATGAAGCCAGATGAGTTGCAAAGAATTAGTAGGCATGCACCAAGTAAAGAAAGGGTTTGAGTATGGAAGGGCATTCCAGGAAGAGAGAATGACATTTCTAATAACACCAAGTCAGAAAAAAAACTTGTTAAGTCCACCACTGTGAAAATCCAAGATGATAATAGATGGCTTTCTTACTCTTTGGATCAAAATCCTAGCTATTAGAGGTGTTATAAAAGCTCCAAAGGGATCAAAGTTGAGGATCCAAGCAAAGGAGGAAATAGGGTTCTTGCTACTTTATTTCTTTCTCTCATGTATTTGCTCTTCTCCCTCATACTTGCCACCTAACTGGACAAATGATAGGGAAGACAAAAGAAACAGATCTCTACATTCCTAGATCAATGAATTTTCAAATTTTACTTTTTGGAACCACTTTTTTCAAGCAAGTATCACTTGAATCCGAAAGAAAGAGAGAAAGAAATAAAAAGAAAGAAAGAAAGAAAGAAAGAAAGAAAGAAAGAAAGAAAGAAGCAGAGCTTTTGTCATTGAAGCTAGATGGTGCCTGAAGCTACCACCACCACCACTCAATCATCTCCTCCTCCACCCCCAACACAGTGACTGCTGAGCTGCTTTCCCAAATCCCTAGAGTGTCTTAGGCACAGTTTGACTTCCACTATACCACTTCCACCTACAGCTAAGATTGATCACCACTACATTGTAGCTGGGGGCTTGTGGTTCATAAAACCTGGAAAGAATTTTACTCAAGGAGTCATTATTTTCCTTCTCAAATTTAACTCTCCATCTTGGAAGCTCATTCATGTTACCCAAAATTTATATCCAGTGGTCTTCAAGAAACTGTTACAGACAGGATTAGGTATTAAAACTGTATTCTACAAGAGTTACAGAAATCCTAGCCTTTAGGAGAACATAACTTTTAACAGTGAAATTTAACAGAATATAATAGCTTTCTTTATGACAAAGAAAAGTTATTTCATCATAACTGCATACAATGTGCACACAGTATAAGAAAAATACCTTTGCATACTTAAAAAGAAGCATGAAAACACTGTAATTATATAAAACATAAACATATATATGTTTCAGGAAATTGGAGCATTAAGAAATGTCACTATTTGCTGTTTTTCAAAATCAGGTGAAAATCGGTCCAATTCCCCAAGACCAAAATTGGAGAGAAGTCCAATAGTGTTTATGCTTTAAGGCCCTCCCTGTCCTTTGAATTGTACAGGAAACTAGGGCTTATTCTGATCCTGGGGTGGAGGTCTACCCAGTATGACCCCAGAACCCAGCCTTAACATCACAGGAGCTACTGTACTGGCAGTTCCACTTCAGAACCAAGCACAGGCTAGTCCTCTGGCAGCCACCCCATTTAAAAGGCTTCTCACTCAAAAAGCACGAGTTCCTGAATGGATTTCCAACAGTCTCCAGACCCTGATGGCTCAATTCCTGAATTGTTGGCCTCAAAGAGCATTGCCTCTACCTTTCCCCATATCTGAACAAACCCAGTATAATCACTCCTCATGGGCTTCAGTCTGGAATTCAGAGATGCCCCACCCCACTGAGCACAGAAGATATTTTAACTGTTCTCTCTCCTAAGGTACATACCCGGGAAACTTCTAAACATGTATAAAATTATAAAGAAAAAAACATCATGTGTATATCCTATTTTAAGAATTGAACACAGTAACATCTTTCATATCTACTTCCAGTCTCTTCTTATGAAAGATCTTTTTAAATTTTTTGGTTAAAAAACTTATAATGCTTGGGGCACCTGGATGGCTCAGTCAGTTAAGTGGTTGCCTTGGGCTCGGGTCAGGATCCTTGGGTTCTGGAATTGAGACCATCCAGCTCCCTGCTCAGGGAGGAGTTTGCTTCTTCTTCTCCATCTGCTCCTCACCCTACTCATGCTCTCCCTCTGTCTCAAATAAATAAATAAAATCTTTAAAAAAATTATACTGCTCTCTAAAAAAGAATTTAGACAATTCAGAAAAATGTAAAGATGAAAATCTTCTAAAAATCTTTTCTTCAAAAAAACCCCAAATTGTACCACCAGGAAATAACCATTATTAATATTTGATGTACATCATTCCAACTAGATACATAGATATTTAAGTAGATAAATATTATTTTAAAATCATAAATGATATACTATCAATGCTAATTTAAAAAAATGTTGCACTTCTTACAGCTTTGTTAAGATGTCGTTAACATAAAATAAAATGAGCATATTAAAAGAACACATTTTTAAAAGTTTGATGTATCCATGAAATCATCACCAAAATGAAAATAATGAACGTACCTATCACTACACAGAAGTTTCCTTTGTAATTTCTCCTTTTAACAACTCTCTGCTTTGTCTACCATCCCCAGGCAATCACTGCTCTGCTTTCTGTCATTACACATTGATTTATATTTTCTAGAATTTTACATAAACATTACATAAATTATGCAGTATGTACTCTTTTGTTTAGCTTCTTTCAGGCTTCTTTATCTTGAGATTCATTCATGCTATTGCTTGTATTCCTTCTTATCCATGAGTAGTGTTCCATTATATAGAAGAACCACAATTTTCTTATCCACTTACTTGTTACTGGACATTTGGGCTGTTTCCAGTTTTTTTCCTCCTACAAATAAAGCTAGGGTTATTCATGCAAAAGCCTTTATATACACATAAGCTTTTTTTTTTTATTTTTTGTCTTAAACACCTAGGAGTGGGATGGCTGGGTCATATGATAGGTGTATGTTTAATCTTTAAGAATTTTGGCAGAATTTTTAACTGCCAAAGTAATTATACCATTTTACATCACCAGCAGCAGTTGTTTGAGAGTCCCAGGTATTGGCATCTTCCCCAACACTTGATATGATCAGTCCTTTAAATTTTCGACTTTCCAGTAGGTATATAATATTATCTCATTGTGGTTTTAATTTGCATTTCCCTCTGACTAATGATGTTGAGAATCTTTGGGGTTGCATTGTTTGCCATCTATGTATCTCCTTTGATGTAGTATTTGTTCAAATATTTTGCCTGTAGTTTTAAATTTTGCTCATTTTCTTATTACTGAGTTTCTAGTGTTCTTTACATATTCCGAATTCAGGTCATTTATCACAAATGTGATTTACAAACATTTTCCATCACTTTTGGACTTACCTTTGCATTCTCTAAATGATGTCTTTTAAAGAGTAAAAGTTCATAAATTGATGAATGCTAATTTGTAGATATATTCTTTATAAATTATTTTTTCCTTTCTTTTTTTTTGTGGTATTAAATCTAAGAGATCTTTGCCTAACCAAAGTTATAAAATGTTTTTCCTGTTTTCCTGTAGAAGTTTTATAGTTTTAGGTTTTATATTTAGGTGTATGGTCCATTTTGAGATTTTTTTTATATGACATAATGTATGAATCAAAGTTTATTTCTGCATATGACTATCCAATTGTCCAGCATTATTTGTTGTAAAGATTATCCTTTGAAGAACACCTGGGTGGCTCAGTAGTTGAGGGTCTGCCTTTCGCTCAGGGCATGATCCTAGGGTCCTGGGATCAAGTCCCACATCGGGCTCCCTGCAGGAGCCTGTTTCTCCCTCTGCCTGTGTCTCTGCCTCTCTCTGTGTGTCTCTCATGAATAAATAAATAAAACCTTTAAAAAACGATTATCCTTTGATCACAAAATTATCTTTATGATCTTGTCAAAAATTATATTTATAATTATATTATAACTATATTATATATTTCTGTATATATTAAACATACCCATATATTAAAATATATTTTAAAATATTATATATTAATACATAATGTATATATTAAATATATCTATATGTTAAATACATATTAACTATATTTCTGGAGCCTGTTTCCGTTGCTCTGTTTGCTTGCCTTTATGCCACATGGTGTCATGCTATTCAATTTAAAAGCAATATGCTTAATTGTACTCAAATTATATTTAAAGTTTCATTTGATCTTATTAAATTTTGCTTTCACAGAAATAAAAAACTGAATTGCAACAGAAGACATTGTTAAATGTCAAATAAATGTTTCTTCACTACAATAAATATTATTTCTTAACAGATCCTTCGAAGATTATTTAAAAACCATTAAAAATAAATTAATTGTATATATTTACAGTATGTTTTAATTTTAAATGATGTCAATTAACTAGGAGAGACCAACACATTAAAATGTCAGCACTTCATTCTCCTTCTCCCTCTTAATTTTTTTAAAATGTTATTATCATATTATCGAGTTTTAAAATTCAGATTCATTCTGATACTATCATTCCCAAAGGTCTTTAAACTTCTATGAGTTTTTCTCATCACTGGATTTTTAAAAAAGATTTTATTTATTTATTCACAAGAGACACAGAGAGAGGCAGAGAGAGAAGCAGGCTCCCTGCAGAGAGCTTGATGTGGGACTCGATCCCAGGACCCAGGGATCACACCCTGAGCTGAAGGCAGGCGCTCAACCACTGAGCCACCCAGGTTTCCCTTATCATTGGATCTTTTACCACAGTGTCTTTGTTCCGGGGTTCTTTGTTTGATTCAGCCCTTAATTTTATTGGTATCACTTTTTGAGTAGTTTGGTTTTAATGGACACTAAATTCACCGATATTCTTCATGTTTGAAAATGAGTGTTGGCTGCCTTTACCCTTGCAGAATTTCTTAGCTGTGCATGAGATTCTTGGGTCAACCTTACTTTCTCTCAGGACTGTGCAAATATTGATTGACTGTGTTTACCTTTGAATGGTGCTGCAGAGCAGTTTAAAGGAAGCCTTATTTCCTCCCTTGTTGCTAATTTGCATTTTCTGCCTATATGACTGAACAATTATTTCTTTATTCTTAAGTACAATTAGTTTAATTAATTAAAGCTCTAGAGCAATGAGAATTCTGCTTCAAATCACATTAGAGCACCGATTGTTCTTTCAAAGTATAGATTCAATTTTTCCTCAATTAGGTAAAATTTTCTTATATTGTGTCATAAATATATCTTCTGCTTCGTTTGTTATCTATTTTCTTTTAGATTTTATTTATTTAGAGAGAATGAGAGAGAGAGCATGAGTGGGGGTAGGGCAAAGGAAGAGGGAGAGAGAGAGAGAATCTCAAGCAGACTCCCCACTGAGCTGGGAGCCCCTACAAAGGTCTCGATCCCATGACCCTGAGATCATGACCTGAGCTGAAATGAAGAGTTGGTCAGTTAACTGACTGAGCCACTCAGTCATCCCATTGTTGGGTTCTCTGTGATAAAGATACTAATTATCCATATGTTCTATTATCCTTGTTTCCATAACTATTACCTCATCTCCAAATAACTTCATCTCTTTATATTTTTCTTATTATTTCATTTAACTCAAGCTTTTCTTCTATGTCATTAATTTTATTTTTTACCAGCATCTACTGTTTCTTATAGTTTGTACTTTTTACTTTTGGTTCCATGATGATGTGATTTGGTTCTCAATTTGATCCTTTAGGTCTATGATCTCCTAAGAAGTTGTGAGAACGTTCCTTTATGTTCTTTAATTTTATTTTCTTCTATGTATTATTTTTTTCATATTCCGTCTCTCTCTCTTCCCTTCTCTCCCTCTCCATCTTCTTCCCTCTCTTTCTCTCCCTCCCTCTCTCCCCTCTCTGTCTATCCCTCCTCACTTCTTTTCTTTTTATTCATGTCATACTTGCATAATTCTCCTCCAAGTGTCTTATTTGCCCTAATATAGTGTAGGTGAAATCTTGACACTTCCCAATTAAAGAGTAATTTGATTTTTCCTCTGAACTACAGTTTGAGGCCAATGTTTTTCATTCCATCTACTTTTTAGTACCCTGAGAAGGTTGGAGGGGGAGGGGAGGGGAGCTGAAGAGATGGCAACGTCTGTTAGAGTATTCGGGGCTCTGCTCTTTCTTTTAAGGTTCTGCTAAATTTCTCATCTAATAATCCATCCTGCCTAATTGGAGGTGTATCTCATTTCCATTGGGGTGGATGGTTGCACGGGTAAGTCTCAGGCTTGATGTCACCTCCCCACTCTAATCCCAGAGTGTTTACCTCTTTAGAGATGTAGATCATTCTTACCCATTTCTCCACAGCAATTGTTTCCACTGTTCTGCTCAGAAAAAAAAATAATAATCAGCATTTTAATTCGACTAGTTTCTTTCCAGATTTTGAAATACAAATGAGAAGTTACAAGATTTTGTGGATTTGACAATAGGGCTCCTGAGAACTGGTGGTGAGGGTCAGGAGCTAGGCCATGTTGCCTATTTCAATCTATAATTCTCATTTTTTTTTCCTGGAACCAGCTTTTGAAGTTTACTGAATTATGTTATGCCACTGAGGTTGCTGATAATGACTTTTATGGGGACTAGTTCTTTACTTTTCCCATATTGTAGGTTAATTATGGTAAAACAATGTAGTGCAGCCTTAATGTGGTTGAATAATGCTCCCTGTCCAAAGTCATAAGCAACTTTGTCTCCTAGACCATCAATGATGTGAGTCCAAGACATTTCATTCTGACACTGGTCAAACAAACTCTGAGTTCATGACAGTGTATTAAAGCAGCCTATTGTGGCATAAAAAAAGAATTCATGGGATCCCTGGGTGGCACAGCGGTTTAGCGCCTGCCTTTGGCCCAGGGCGCGATCCTGGAGACCCGGGATCGAATCCCACGTCAGGCTCCCGGCATGGAGCCTGCTTCTCCCTCTGCCTATGTCTCTGCCTCTCTCTCTCTCTCTCTCTCTCTCTGTGTGACTATCATAAATTAAAAAAAAAAAAAAAAAAGAATTCATGCCCTTGAAATGTCCTCCAAATATATCTAGTTGTCTAGTGAGGGCGATACTACTTTAATCCTTTATATATGTCACTAAAGACTTACTTCTTTCTGTGTCTGGACCCCTCAGAAATCAATATTCTAATTAGAAAACAGTAGCTAATCCAACCAAATGCTAATAAATGAGAGTTGTGATTTATCTAGCAATAGGGAAACAGCTCAGCATTAACAATTAAAAGGTCCGTAGAGGAGAGAGGTTTTTTTTGTTTTGTTTTGTTTTGTTTTTTATTCTTCCCCTTAGCTGATTGAGGTCAGCCAGATGCTATTAATAGTCCTCTAGCTAATGGCTATCTGTTTGAGAATTGTCATTAAGTCCATAGTTTAGGAACTTTTACCTCTGAAATTCATAGGCTTTATTCTATTTTCCAATGATAAGGATAAGGAAATGGTGTTGTGAGTTCAACTTGAATATACCTATCCACAAAGACCAAATCACATCATAACTTACCAAGGCACTCTTCAGACTTCATTATAAAAATGCAGAATTTAAAATAACCAATGCAACTGTAAGAAATATTAGTGAAAATATAGAGCCAAAATGGTTGACTAAATCCTGTTGCACTCCAGTCATTTCATAGAGTTATAGCATAAAGTTGAAGTTTACATCAAAGGCATGAGTTTGCAATTAGCTGAACAAGGCCCTTCAGAAATCTCCAAAGAATTACTTTTTCTACATTAAACAAATCAACTGAGTAGTTACCTTTACTTTAGTCTGAATGGGCAGAATCAAGAGGGGAGGGATAGTATGTCTAAATCAAATTGAATGGTGATTTAGAGAACATTTTCCAGAAGGACCCTCTTTGGGAAATGCAACTCAGTACTAGTGCATATTTCAGTGGAGGGTTTGTCATTCTCAGTAGAAGGTGTTTGCACGTTTTAAGTGTTTTCTTTTGATATTCTCTATTTCATCTAATATGGTCTACTTACATGATATCCTAGCAAGTCCCTGAACCTGCCATATTGTTTCATTACACCAAGCATTTGTTCAAACTGTTTCTACTATGTAGATGGCCTTGTCTGGCCCTCAACTGCTCAAGACCTAGCTTTCATGTAATTTCCTCTATTCAGCCTACTGCCACCACTGCCCTCCAACCTGATGAAACTGATAACCACTTTCTTTGGGCTTCCATCTTACCTGTACATCTTTCTGTCTTAACATTAGTAAACATTTACTTCCACTCAATTGGTTTCCTGTTCATATCTCCCCAGGAAGAAAGTCTAATATCTATTCAGATAAATAATACCTATATGTTTGCTGAATATACAAGTGATTATTTAACCACTATTGAACATCTGTTCTTTGCCCATACTTGCTAGAAGTAAAAAAGACATAGATTTTTAAAAAATCTCTATTCTCAATGAGTTCATGACCCAGTGAGAAAGAATAGACTTCTATACAACTAAACTCAGCAAGCCTAAGATTGAGGTCTGGGCAAGTGTTTAGACTGAGCTGTTAATTTGCAAGGCAGTGAACACATAAAGCTCCCATATTGTAATATATCTTCTATGGTTTTCATAATCCAAACACACCTGCTTCAATCATATGTTTCACGTTGCTTACTAATGTCTTCTTGGCATAGACTAAACCTATGCCTCTCAAATTAACATGCACAGAAAACATCCCATGATTTTATTAAAACGCAGACTAACTCTGATTCAGTAGGTCTGTGGCAAGGACTGAGATTCTGCATTTCTAACAAGTTCCCAGGGGATGCCAGTATTGCTGGTCCATAGACCATGCTTTGAGGATCAGAACTCTAAACATGACAAGTCATGTCAGTATATACACATTGTTGAAGTGGCACCAGTTTTGGAAAAGCTCCCGCTGCTCCTTTCCTAAATAATCTTCTAAGTATAATTAAACATGATGAAAGTTACACCAAGAGAGGTAAGATTCAGTAGTGCTTCCTCCAAAACTGATGACTGGAAATGGTTACTTCTTAGCCTTTTCAATGGCTATACTCAAGAGGTCTTTGCTCCTGCACTTGAGGTCTGCTGGTACCAGAAGACTGTGGTCTGAGTATGTAGCAAGATTTTCCCAAATATTCAAGATTGCCATTTTTAAGTCTACCCCATATTTACACAATAATACCCAGGCCCTTCCTGTAAGTGGAGATATCTTTTAACAAAACTACAAGACCTTATCACCTTAAACAATCATAAAGGAAATACTTTTTTAACGCAACTTGTTTAAAACAAACTTTGTAAGGTATCCATGGAAATCTAATTTCTTATTAAATCTTAATGGTTCCTATGACATCTGTTTACTTTTTCAGTTTGTAAAAGAGTGTGCAATTCACCATCAAGTCAAAATTCACGGGGAGCCCTGGTGGCTCAGCAGTTTAGTGCTGCCTTCAGCCCAGGGCGTGATCCTGGAGACCCGGGATGGAGTTCCATGTCGGGCTCTCTGCATGGAGCCTGCTTCTCCCTCTGCCTGTGTCTCTGCCTCTTTCTGTGTGTCTCCCATGAATAAATAAATAAAATATTTTTTTAAATCCTTTAAAAAAAGTCAAAATTCACTAGACCATGAGACTTTGGACTCCCCCATTCTACCTATACATCTTTTTTCATGTGTCAGTTTTGAACTATCCTTCCACAAAATCAAGATCCCTATTTGATCCCTATTTGGGCTGTCCTCTTTCAAAGTGCTCTTTCTCTTTCCCTCACTACTCCAACCAGACCAAGGGTCCCTTGCATATCTTTCCCTAACTATGTAGAGAAGACATTACAACTCCTCTTGGCAGCTATCCAACACTACCTTAACTACAATAATATGTTATTTGAGAGGCAATCTTGGTTATTTAGTTTTCTCTTGCACAGGTAGTTATTGTGTCACTTTCCCTGACAACACACCAGTGAATGGAACAGTAGTAGAATTGTTTTTATCATGTAGGACATTTGGAAGGCACTGGATGCCTTAGCTTCCTTGATGTCAAAGTAGGAGTGAACTCTTCTAAGTGTTCTTTGTTCCTTCTCACCACTCATGGTCTCATTTAGGTTAATGCCAAAGACGATGAAGGTGTCCTTGTTGGATCCTGGGACAATATCTATGCATATGGTGTTCCCCCATCAGCTTGGACTGGAAGCGTTGACATTCTGTTGGAATACCAGAGTACTAAGAGTCCAGTCCGGTATGGTCAGTGCTGGGTTTTTGCTGGTGTCTTTAACACATGTAAGTAGCCAATTGAGTCACATTTTTTTTAATGTAAAGGGAATTTTACTTCGAGACATTTTATCTATAAACTGTCAAAGAGACCTAGCAACCCCTGTTAGCTCTCTAGAATTTATAGATGGCTATTCTGGGATGTAGTCAATGCATAATTAAATTGTACTGGGCCAAATATGCTCATAGTTTCTCTTTGACTGCAGAATCATTATAGAAAGAATGATGGACTACTTCCTACATAATCCATCATTCAACACCCAGAGAAATGGGGGTCCCAGGGGCCAAGAAATGATGTGAGGGAAAGGATACGCCATTTTCTTTTCAGTAATCCATCCACATTTTAAAAAGATTAAGTTAACAAATTTTAAAATAATAAAAGATACATACTGCTTATTTGTAATTGAAGTGTTATAAATATGTTTATTAGCTTATTGTTTACCATTGAGTTTTATAAATATATGCACTTAATTTTTACCCTAGCTGTGGGAGGGATTGTGACAGGTGGTTTCATCTCCATTTTTACATGGGAATCTCAATGCCTCTGAGCAATTAGATATCAGAACTTAATGAACAATCTTTACTCCCCACTTTCCCTTCTGGTTTTTAATCTACGCAACATCTAATCTATAGAGGAAAACATATGGGAACAGAATTATTCTCTTTAGCTTCATGCATCATTTTTTGAAATGCCATTTGCCAGGCTAGGCCTAGACAATATTATTGTTAATTCAGTGAATATTTTTAAAAATACATTTATTTCAGTATGTCTTCCTCATTGGTAATGATTTTCATTCAGTTGCCATTTCTACAGCCTTGGAAAAAACATTAAGCTCAAGTTGAAGTGTCCTTTCTGCTTGCTCTTTAATAAAGAATGTTTTACCTAGTTAGCATTTTTCTTTTAATCAGAAAATCAAGGAGGGATTGGAGGCTGGAAGCCAGGATGAGGTCATTTTTTATAAATGATCATGAAGCCTCTCAGTTTTAGCTCAAAGTGTGATAGTCCAAGATTAGTCAGTGATCCAAGTGGGAAGAAATTGTAGGTCTTGTATTGTGCTTTTTGTTTTTCTGTGGTGTTAAACTGAGTAAGACTATTTTCTTAGCCATTTGGGTACCCAAAGGCAAAGGAATATATTTCCTGAGAGTAATAAAGGCCAGTATATCAGTTTCCTAGAGTGCCGGTCTCTGAGGTCCTAGATAGAAGCTGAACTTCTTGATGGGCTAACGATTAGAGGTAGCTCCCCCTCCCTCAAAGTTCCCAAACCCAGACTATATAGAGGATGCTCAATAGGAGCAGCCACTCTTAGGAAATACTTCCAGGAAAACAGAAAAGATCCTCTGCCTTGTGTTTTCCTGCTGCCTACAATTTCAAGACCCCAGTGTAATTCTTTAGGGCTTAGAACCAGATAAAATAGTGAACACTTTCCATCTATTTATGCTTTTTGTATGAAAGTGTCATTAGATCTGTTCTTGAAAACAGGCTTTGGTGGTAAGCTAAGAAAAGACAGAAACACAATGTGAAGGAAATCATGGTAAGAATAAACCCTAGTAGAGAAGTTGGAAGGAAGGAGGCACTGGTGGCCCAGTGTCAGGCTTCATCTGTCTTAAAATTATGAGTTGGGCAAAGTCTGGAATGAGTCTCATTCTGTGAATTAGTGATAAGCCAGAAATAGAGCTAGAGTGCCAATCATCTTACTGGTAAAGCTGTGACTTGAATGGTCTGTGAATCAATATAAGAAGAGGGAAGTAGGAAGGAGGTGGTGGCTGCGATCATTTTTGTTCGGGGTATTAAGATTAAATCAGTTAGTGAGGACACTTGAATGCTACCAGACTTGAGTTTGGACTTCCAAGGTTGTTCTATTGAAGGAAGTGGATTGCTTATGGTTAAAAATGCTAAACTACTCTGAGAAAAAAAGGCAAGCCAAGCCATTAATCTTAAAATTGTCACCTGAATTATTTTCAATGAGCCCTGATGTCTGGCATCCTGGGAGCCAGAGAGGGCATTTGGATTGAGTTTAATCAATAGGTACATATGGCAAGAGATGCATCCAGGTAATTTATTATCTAGCAATTAAAATGAATCTGTAGTGTCACCCTCCACCAAGTGTCACGAGAGCAAATTCCAGCCAGGAGAGCAAACTCCACTGAGGACCTCTGTTGTAACTTCCTATTAGCTGAGATTTTTTTTTCCAGTTAATTTTATTTTTTATTAGAGGTAGAATTTAGTGAATCAGCAGTTGCATAAAACATCCAGTGCTCATTATGTCAACTGCCCTCCTTAATGCCCATCACCCAATTTTTCTTTCCCCATATCCCTTTCCCCTCCAGCAAACTTCAGTTTATTTCCTAGAGTCCAGCGTCTCCTATGAATTGCTTCTCTCTCAATTTTCATCTTATTTTTCCTTCCCTTCCCTGATGTTCATCTGTTTCATTTCTTAAATTCCACATAGGAGTGAAGTCATATGGTATTTGTCTTTCTTCAGGGTGCCTGGTCTGACTACAGCTCAGGTCATGATCTCAGGGTCCTGAGATTAAGTCCCACAACAGGCCCCACTCAGTGGAGAGGCTGCTTGTCCTTCTTCCCCCTTTGCTTCTCCTCCTGTTTGTGCTCTCTCTGTCTCCCCAATAAATAAATAAAATCTGGCTGAGTTTTTTAAAAATTTTATTTTCAGGAACATAGTCCCATTAGATGGACTAAAACAATACTATATTAATGATTGTATGATTAGCAACTAAACAATTAGAACCTCATTATTGGGATTTTATTCCTTTTATTCCATTTATTCTGAATGATCACACAGCAAGGTTTCTTCTCTCCATAGTCCTGAGCTTTGACAATAGTTCCCCTTCTTCGGTATGGGACATTTGAGGATAACATGTGCAAAGGGGCTTTTCTTATTGTTCATGAAGGAAGCCCCTTATGAGAAGGAATTGTTCACTATGTATTTATTAAATTTTGGTGATGGGCTTAGTTATGGTCTGTCCTTTCCTGCAGTTTTGCGATGCCTTGGGATACCAGCAAGAGTCATTACCAATTACTTCTCGGCCCATGACAATGATGCCAACTTGCAAATGGACATCTTCCTGGAAGAAGATGGGAACGTGAACTCCAAACTCACCAAGGATTCAGTGTGGTGAGTTTGATTTACAAGGGCACTTGCTGATATCAAATTAAAGTGACATTACACATTTACCACAAGACAGACTGGGTCTAATGTTTTTTCCCTTCTATTTTAAGGACTATTCAATACCATAGGCAGAAATGTCTGATTGGGAAAGATTGTTTTTAGCGAATGAATGAGAAATGTTACTGAACTGGCAGTTTGCGTTTCTAGTAATGAAGATTGATCATTGCATTACAACAGCAGCCACCAAAAAGGTCATAGTTTTAGCTATGCCTTTAGGCTAGAGCCCGTACTAGTTCCTCTCTACTTAGTATAAGAATATTATTGGTGAATGACAGAGAGAGGGGAGCCGAGCATTCTCTATGTCAAGACTATAGGAGTAATATAGCTAGCATTTATTAAGCACTTACTGTGTACCAGTGTCTGTGTGTAAATGATCACATCTTATTCTTTTAACAGCTGTATCATGTGGGTGCTTATTAGTATCTCCACTTACAGAGGAGGAAACTGAAGCCCAGAGGGGTTTAAAGTAATTTGCTCAAGGTCATATATCTGATAAGCTGAGAATAAAATCAAAGTGATTCTGACCCTTAACCACATTTTTTGCCTTGCAGTATGGGATTGCTCTTTTTTTTTCTTTTTAAGATTTACTTATTTATATTTGAGAGAAAGCATTCAACTGAGGGAAGAGGCAGAGAGAGAGAAAATATCAAGCAGACTCCCCGCTAAGCATAGAGCCTGACCTGGGGCTCGATCTCACAACTCCCAAGGTCACGACCTGAACCAAAAATCAAGAGTCAAATGCTCAACCAACTGACCCACCAAGCCACCCTTGAGATTGCTCTTTGAATATAAAGATGTGGTTCTCTGTGATTTGTGACTCCATCTTTTAAACAGGGATAACAATGGGAATAAAGTTGAAATTGTCACTAATACCAACCACATAGTTCTTATACTGCCCTGAGCAGCTGCATCACAAGCTGGCTATGTGGAGTTTAAGATCCCAAAGAAATTTCCTTTGTCCATGGGACCCACTCAGTCCAGAACAATATTCTAAAAATCCAAAGGTAAAGGTTATTTATGAAGGTAGGTATGGGGGGAAATTGCCACACATTGAACTAGTTGGAATAAAAATGTGTCCCCCATGGATGTTCTTTATAAGTAATAAAGCTAAAACACTGTCAGTTGCAAGAGCATCCAAATGGGGATGGGAGGAAGTTACAAGCTCATTTTAAGAGAAATTAAAAGTTAGAAGTGTCTTAACTCCCCTGTGTTACAGAAATGGATCACAGTTGTAAGAGCAGTATTAACTTGCCAGTACTGGTAAACGCTCATTGGAGGATGTGGAAAAAAGGAAATCAGGGAACTAGTTGCAGAATGCTACTATGAATAAAAAATAGCGCAGTTCATTTGAAGGAAATAAGCTGAGCAATGACAAGCAAGAGAGTACGGACAAGACCAAACCTCTCCTCTGTAAATTGAACAGCAATTTAAAGCATCATTTAAGCCCTTGGAATAGCAGTATAGCCCCCCTGCATGTATATGGAATGACAAAAACAGACGAAAATAGCCACCCCAAAAGCTTGTCATGACAGTCAAAAATGGCAAATGAGAATTATTTGGTATTCTGTATTGTGTACCTTTCCTTACACACACACACACACACAATGCCTTTGGAGCCAACTGCAGTTCGAAATTATGCCTTCTTTTTTCCTTAATCTAAATGCTTCCACCATGAGTCCCCAAGGGCACCCAAACAAATAACCCCATGAAGCCCCAAACAAAATTGATACCAAATTGTGAAGCTGATAGATCTTGCTCTTGGTAACCCTCTTGTCTTTCAGTTTCCTACTCTGAATTGCTTTCTCTGTCCCTCTCAATCTTTGCTCCCTCATTGCCTTCCGCAGTTGCCCCATCATTCTGGGACTATGTTCCCTGGTCTGGGAGCCTCATTTGTCCTCCATCATCGGACCACTGTCTGAAGCTCCTTTTCCCTCCCCTTGCTTGGTGCCTGAGTGGGTTTTCAATAGATGATGACTGATGTCTAACAAGCTGATGTGAACCCAACTTGGGACATGTCTGACCCAAGGGCTCCATCAGGTTTGAGTCCAAAGCTTAGCTCTGCCACTGAGCATCTGTGTGACCTTGGGCAAGGCACAACCTCTCTGTGCCTCTTTCTTCCTCTAAAGTAGAGGTGAGAACATATAATGTTTGTCCTTCTCCGACTGACTTACTTCACTCAGCATAATACCCTCCAGTTCCATCCACGTTGAAGCAAATGGTGGGTATTTGTCATTTCTAATAGCTGAGTAATATTCCATTGTATACATAAACCACATCTTCTTTATCCATTCATCTTTCGTTGGACACCGAGGCTCCTTCCACAGTTTGGCTATCGTGGCCATTGCTGCTATAAACATCGGGGTGCAGGTGTCCCGGCGTTTCATTGCATTTGTATCTTTGGGGTAAATCCCCAACAGTGCAATTGCTGGGTCGTAGGGCAGGTATATTTTTAACTGTTTGAGGAACCTCCATACAGTTTTCCAGAGTGGCTGCACCAGTTCACATTCCCACCAACAGTATAAGAGGGTTCCCTTTTCTCCGCATCCTCTCCAACATTTGTTGTTTCCTGCCTTGTTAATTTTCCCCATTCTCACGGGCACTGGGTGTTATTCTGTATGTTAGTAAATTGAACACCAATAAAAAATAAATTAAAAAAAATAAAGTAGAGGTGACAATTTCCTAGTTCACTCAGCCCAGAGCTGAGCATAACAGGTGCCTAATGAATGTTAGCTGTCATTATTGCCTTTATTATTAGTCACACAGCTGGAATTGCTTGGAGGCAATATGTTGCCATCAACCTAAGCACATTCTAGCAGTCAGGGAAAAGAGGGGTGTCCCATGTCCTCAGATGACTATGCCATTTCTATACAGTTGGGTTATTTTTAAAACAAAAGCAGAAATTTGTGTATTCCCCACACACACCCCAGAGCAAATACTAGTAGACCCTACAAACTAAAGACGTTCCATAAAACCAAAAGAACTTCTAGGATCCTCCCTGACTGAGAAAGCTGGTGGAGACTTTCCCTAGACACATCTATTGGTACACGGTCACCACCACTGCACCTCCACACAAGCTCTGGCTTAGACAGTGATTCGCTGTGTGACCTTGAGAAAATGACTTCACCTCTCTGAGCTTCTTCTTCAGTAGAGTGAGGGCAACCCTTTCCCTGATGGGGTAGCTGTAACAATTAAATGAGGTCATACAGGTAAAGTCCTTACCATAGTGCTGGGCCCAGAGGGAGTGTTCCTTGGTGCCTACTAATCAGATCAGATTAGTAGTGGCCACCAGCAAGAAGCAAGAGCTGTCTGAGCTATAGGTTGGTGAGCAAGGGAGAAGGCTGACAGAAGCTGAGGGCAAGGAGGGCTGAGGTGATTTGGTGGGCATCAGCTGATCATTGAGAGGCCAGTACAACATGGCTGGCAAAACACAGCCTAATGAATTTCCTAGAAGGGGTCTCAGGAGCAAGTGGCCTTCCCCAAGCCCCCAGACTCACTTTCCTACACAGGCTCCAGACAGACAGACTCTCCCCAACTCCTTCCTGGTTTGTGCCCTCCCTGCTCTGGCTCCTCCTCTCTTTCTAAAGGCAACCAGAATGACTTCTTGGTTTCTTTGTCTTGTGCCTCTACCATCTCTTTAACACTGAGATGGTACATAATTAGTGGTGAATTAATTTGTCCAGCTGGGTCTCTGTGACCCAGGGTGTTGTCCTCCCCGTGACTCAGCCAAGTCCAGCATGGCCAACGCAGAAGTAAGCCAGTAAGAAGGATTCAGAGAGAATGAACACGCAAGAATGCTTTTGAGGGCATATATGCTCAACACTCCCCAAGGCTAAGGGGGACAAAGGGTGGATTTCAGCCCATACCCTCTCTTCCCCTTAGCACCACAGACCATGGAGGAGGGCTGACTGCTTATGTGCCTGCTTCCTGGTTTGGCACCTCAGTTCCCTCCGTGGTGGATTTCCCCTCAGAGAGTGCCTCACCTTGCAGGGAGCAGCAATTTTGCAGAGTATCCACCCTTAATATCCATAAAGGGAAGAGTCTTCTTAGCGATTCAGGAGAAGGAGGGGCCAAGGAAATTTAGAAGGCACAGCTGGACAGAGTAATTGGACCTCACTATAGCAAATGAAATTCTGAGTGGACCAACCCAAGGTAACATATCCTTCAAGGGGCAATTTAAGCTGCCTGCCTCTCATGTGCCAATGGATTTTGAATTATGTGCAACCTCTGGAGGAAGGCATCTATGAATCACTGCAGACAGTTTAATGAAGATGCTTGCACAATGTTTAGCTATAGTGCAAACAGTGAATAGGGATACGAGGGCTCATTGAGGAGGAACATGGCTCACCCCAATGTGCAAGGGTAAACTGACAGTTTGGCCTCCCCTTGAAAGAGCTCACCTCGTTATGTGACTATCACAGTGGAAATGGAAACAATTTTAAAAGAAAGAGATGGTGGCACTTGTTAGTGTCTTGAAGGTATTTCACTGGAAAGGCTCTTCTAAATGAAAGCATTATGCTGTGTCCTTTTTGCTAGAGAGGATGTAGTCAGATTTGATGATTCTGGGTGAAAGGACTAAGCCCACCTCTTGGCTGGCCCCCACCAAACTGCAACCCCCATAAGGGAGAGCAATGTATAATCTAATTTATTTTCCTTTTTTTTGCCAGCGTGTAACAGGATGCAGGGCATAGAGCAAGGACTTCATAAATGGAATTGGTTGGAAGAAATTTTTGATGCTCATTTAACTGACTAAATGTCATGTAATCTATTTAACAAACACTATTGTGCACTAATATGTCCAAATACCAGATGCTAAGGATTCAGAGAGAAATTAGAGTCACCACCCTTGGGGAGCTTGATCCAATGTTCGTGGGTGACACGACCAGATGCAGAACTCTATAAAAAATATAGGATAGGCGGTAACATGAGCCAGGGGGCATGGGGATGAAGGGAACCGGCTTCCATCCTAAGTCCCAGGGAGCAAAGGGAAAGGCTGTTCACATGGGAAGTAGCCGTGGACTCAAAGCCATTATCCCCCCTGCAGTCTTCTGGTTGTGCTGTTCACAGATGGAATGCCTAGGAAATGACCTTGACCCACAGATGAAACCCAGGGGTACGTCTATAAGAGTCAAAAGCATTGAGATTAGACAACCAGAGATCAATCTGCTCTAAGGACATGGCAGGAAAGAATGAAAGCTCATGCAGAGTGAGCCTGTAATCTCATGACTACAGTTGTTGAATATCAAAACTCGTTCTAACTCACCTTCCAGCCCCTTGCCACCTCCTTCCTTTGCACCATCAAGAACATCTGGCTCTTGCCCACCTTCCTAAAGGAACTAATGCCCCCCAGGCTGTTAATTCAATGAGGAACAGGCGAAGTTAATACTGTTTAGGGGCGAGGATGCATCCCTGCTCTCCACCTATTACCACCTCTCTTACTTCTCTACCCTCTAGGCACTGTCTAATCCCAAGGGCACAAATGACACACGCTTCTGCCCACCCCACTTGAAGCTCCATTGTCAGGAGATGAACAACTTCTCTAGGGATGTGAGCAGGATGGAAAGGGGCACAGGTGGAAGAGGCTTAGAAGCTGGACTAAAAGGAGTCAAAGGATCTAGAAAGCTATTGGCTCCAAGGGGAATCTGGAACACTGTTGGCTGTTGAACTCTCTGAAACTAAGAGAGCAAGGGGTGGGTTTGTCTTAGAGGACTCAGGGGGCTGAACAGATGTGTGTACACCCAGGCCCATAGCTGACTGGTCAGCTTCTCAAATTCTGGTTGATGAGCCAATTGGCAGATGTAGAAAACATCCTAACTCAGAGCTTTAAACATTTTATGTGATACCAAAGATAATGTAAGAAAGGGCTAATACTGCAACAATTAGCAAGTCTTTATTTCCTTTTATTGCCTTTTCATTTAAAATTAAGTAGGGTTGATTAAACTGGCTTTTGTAATTTAATTTTTTAAAACAATTGTGAACTAGCAAATTTGTATTTATCAGTTTCAACTCAATGTTGAATTAGTCAGTGATCCAAGTGGAAAGTAATCGCAGTTTTATTTTGTTTTTCCCAGGGCATCATGGAAAAACACCAAATCAAGTCTAACTGTTCTTGAAATGTTGTCCTCCCCCTCTCTCTCCATGGTGCAAGGCAATATGATTAGCTCTGCCACTAATTAGCTGGGTCACATTGGGCAAGTTGCTTGATTTCTCTGGACCATAATTTTCTCACATGCAAATGTATGAGTTTGGTCTTAATGAGCTCGAGGGTCATTTCTAGCTCCCCAAAAAATTTTAATAAATTTCACTGTTCTTCCAATAAGGTCTTTCCTCCCATAAGCAGCATGTTCTACTACCTGCCCTGTTTGAAGACCTGCTCACCTGCACAGGGCCAGCTAGGATCCACCCACTCACATAAAGGTGTTGCTTTGCAAACTGACTTTACATCAGCTCACAAGGAAAACAAACAAACAAACAAACAAAAACAAAAATCACACACCACAGAAAAATTTTGTAGTTGTAATTTTGTAAAAAAGGACCTCAGTGTATCTGGTCCTTTTAAAAAAATTCCAACTTCTTTCAGTACTTGTTAAAAAGAGTACAGTTGTTATTGTTTTATTTTTTTTCACTCCAAATGCAAAAAACTCTGCTGTAATGGGTAATCTTCAATCCATGAACAAAGCTCTTTTGAAGTACATTTTAGAGCAGAAATTAAATAACCTTCACACTTGGGAGCCAGCAGTAGGTATAATACTGATCCTAATTTTCATTAGTCTCTGCACTCAGCATAGGGATTTGACCATTGTAGACATGTTTTTGAAACTTAGATGGATCTATCTCATACCTTGCTTTAGATGCTCACTGTGCTCCAACTAGTTGGACTTTCATGTTCTTAAATTATACTAAGTTTTAATTACTATATGTGCAAAAAAGAATTATACAAAAATGAATTCCAAGTAAAAAAAGAGAAAATTTTCTAAATATAAACCAAATGGTTTAAAGATGCTTAAAGGTTTGTAAAATTAACCTGTGGTGCATCCAGCTTACCAGTTCTGAACACTTACCAGAGATACTTCTTTTCAAGTAGATTATCTTGTTAACCACATTATTGTCAGCCAAATTGTTTTTGAGGAAATCCCTAGAACAAGATCATGAGCTCTGCACTAGACAACTAAGAATATATACTCTGAATCTATACCAGAGTCTTGAAGAAAGGATGGAAAAAGTTATTTGCTACCTCCAAAGAATAAAAATAGTTCATGCTTATGGAATTCTTTCATTATGCCAGGTCCTAATCTAAGTAGGTAACATGTAGTAACTCATTTTACCTCTTTAACAACCTGTTAGGGTAATTGCTATTATTGTCCTTATTTATAAATGAAGAAACTGAGGCACAAAGTAATCTAACCATGGTCACCTGCCAATAAGTGTCAGAGCCTGAACTACAAACCCAAGGGGGTTGATCCTAGAACTCACATTTTTTGTAACACATTAATTAAATATAATTCACATATCAGTAATTATAAAATTGTGTTGCTGGGCTTATAATATAGAAAGATGCAAATTGAATTACAATAATAGCACAAAGGACAGGGGGAATGGAACAAAGTTTTTGTATGCAATTGAAAATAAGTTGGTATTAATCTGAAGTAGAGTCTCAGAATGCTAATTATAATCCCCAGAGAAACCACTAAGGAAAGACATATCGTGAAAAAAAAAAAAAAAAACAGAAAAAGAATTAAAATGGTGTATTAGAAAATATCTTTTTACCCAAAGTAAGGAAGTAATGAGAATAGAGAAAGAAAAAAAAAAAACACAATACGTATAGCAAGGAATTTGCAAAATGGCAGATGTAAGTCCTACTCATCAGCAATTAGATTAAATCTTAATGGATCAAATATTAAGAATTGTTTTAGGGATCCCTGGGTGGCGCAGCGGTTTGGTGCCTGCCTTTGGCCCAGGGCACGATCCTGGAGACCCAGGATCGAATCCCACGTCAGGCTCCCTGCATGGAGCCTGCTTCTCCCTCTGCCTGTGTCTCTGCCTCTCTCTCTCTCTCAGTCTGTGACTATGATGAATAAATAAATAAAATTAAAAAAAAAAAGAATTGTTTTATGGCCTAGCATATGACCTGTTCCAAAGAATGTTCCATTTCCCCTTGAGAGATGTGTATTTTGTTGTCGTTGGGTGGAATATTTTATAGAGACCCATTAGGTCTGGTTGGTTTATTGTGTTGTTCTAGTCTTCTATTTCCTTGGTAATCTTCTGCCTGTTTGTTCTGTTCATTACTGAAAGTGCAGTATTGAAGTCTCCAACTTTTATTTGTTAAACTATTTTTGTTTTGCTTGTTTTTATTGAGGTATAATTGAGAGATTAGTTTCTGGTGTAACATAATGATTGTATATATTGCAAAATAATCATCACAGTAATTCTAACTAATGTTCGTTGCCATACACAGTTCCAAAATTTGTGTGTGTGTGTGTGTGTGTGTGTGTGTGTGAGGGAGAGAGAGAGAGAGAGAGAGAGAGAGAGAGAGAGATGAGGACTTTTAAGATCTCACCTACCAACTTTGAAGTAACTGTAAGTTTGTATGTTTTGACCCCTTTCACCCATTTTGCTTATCTTCTGCTCCCCACCTCTGGGTTGAATTGTTAAATTATCTATTTTCTCTTCAATTTTGTCAGTTTTGCTTTTTGTGTATCTTGAGGCTCTCTCCCTAGATGCAAATATGTTAATGATTGTTGTTTTCCTAATAGCATTACCCTTTAATCATTATAAAATGTCATTCTTCATCTCTAGTAACAATACTTGTCATAAAGTCTGTTTTGTCTGATATAAATATAGCTGTTCCAGTTATCTTTTGGTTCTATTTGCACAGTTAATGTTTTTCCATCTTTTTTACTTTCAACCTGTTTGCATCTTTGATTATAAAGTGTATCTCTTGGATACAACATAGAGTTTTGTTATTCATCCTGCCAATCTCTGCCTTTTGATTTTAGTGTTTAGTCCACAAATGTTTAATGTAATTACTGATAACTAGAGTTTATATCTGCAATTTTGCTATTTCCTTTTTATATGCAGTATGTCTTTTCTCTTCCCCTCTTCCTCCATTACTTTCTTACTTTGTGTAAAACTGTTTTTTATAGTATACTATTTTAATTGTTTCTGTTTCTTTTGACACCATATTTTTCAATTTTTTCTTAGTAGTTTCCCTATAATTTAAAACCATGATTTGAAACAACTTAGTTCATATTAATACCAATTAGTTTCAAAGGCATACAAAAACATTGTCCCATTCCCCCTTGCCTTTTGTTCTGTTATTGTAATTCAGATTGCATCTTTCTACATTATAAGCCCATCAACACACTATTATAATTACTGCTTTATCGAGTTGTCTTTAAAATCAGAGGGGGAAAAGAATTCAAACAAATACGCATTTATACTGTTTTGCCTATTTCCCTGTTTTTGCCTTCTTTTGTGAAGAGTAGTTTTGCTCGATATACAGTTCTTACTTAACTCTTCCTTTCAGCAATTTGAATACATCATCCCACTAGCTTCTAGCTTTCATGGTTTCTGATGAGTAGTCAGTTTTAATCCTATTGATGAACTCCTGTACATAATGAATCACTTTTCTCATACTATATTAAAGATTCTCTCTGTTTTCAGCTTTTGACAGTTTGACTCAAGGTACTTCAGTGTATGTATATCGCTTTTAGTTTATGCTTTTTTTCTCAGATGTATATATTAATGTCTCATCAAATTTGGAAGGGTTTTAGTTATTTTTTCAAATATTCTTTCTGCTCCTTTCTTGCTTTCCTTTCCTTTGGGGACCTTCTCATGAATATGTTGGTATACTTGATGGTATCCCACATGTCTTTGGGGCTCTGTTCATTTTTCTTCATATTTTTTCTTCTGTTATTCAGACTGGTCATTTCAATTGACTTATCTTCAAGTTCACTAATTCTTCTTTGTGTCTACTCAAATCTGCTTTTGAGACCCACTCATGAATTTTGAATTTTTCACTTTAGCTTTTATAGGTTTCAGGTCCAGAATTTCTGTTTGATTCCTTTTCATAATTGCTTTATTGTCATTGATGTCTTCTATTTGATTAGACATCACTCACATGATTTTCTTTAGTTATATGAACATTTTTATAATACTGATTTAAAATCTTTGTCTGGTAAACCCAGTGTCTTGGCTTCCTTAGTGACAGTTTCTGTTGACTGTTGTTTTTTTTTTTTTTTTTTTTCCTGTGCATGGGCCATACTTTTCTGTTTCTTTCTGTGTCTTCCATTTTTAAAAAAGTGCTAGGCATTTTAAATAGTATAATATGATGACTATAAATCAGATTTCCTGCAGAGTCTGTTGTAGATGTTTGAGTTGTTACTGTTGTTGCTGCTACTGTTTGTTTGTTTAGTGACTCTCCTGGACTAATTCTGTAAAGTCTGTACTTTTTATCATGTGTGGCCACTGAAGTCTCTGCTGGGTTAGCTTAATGGTTAGTTAACAGTTGGATGGCAATTTCCTTAAATATCTTGAATTAACAAGTCCTCAGCCTTACCAAGGAGTTCTCTGTGTGTTGAGAGAATGTAAACTTGCAAATCTTCTGTAGCTTTTACCTCCTGCTTGAAGAGTACCTCAAGGTCAGTCAGAGGTGAGAGATTAGAACCCTCTTCATGTCTTCCTGGGTGTGTTCACAGCCCTGCACATGTGTGTGACCACCTCGACTCTCAAGAGTATGCCAGATTGTTCAAAGTCCCCTATGGGCATCTCAGTCCTTAAGTTTTCCTTTTAGGGTTTTTTTGGTGGGGGGAGCCTTTTATTATCACCAATTGGTGTCACCCCTCAAGGCAGCTGTGATGTTAGACAGTTGCTTCTAAATATTTTTGAAAAACAATCTTTGGATAAAGGTATTTGCACAGAGTGAATTGTGAACCGAAACGAATAAAAAGAAATGCTGAGAATGGAGCTTTTCAGAGATTGCCAGACAAGTTAGTGACAATTCTTTAGAGATGGTGCTTTTAGAGAGTTCTGAACCCTATTTTCTTCCCTTCATTGGTTGCTAGGTTGCAAGTTTTTATACCATAGTTGTGAAGCTGTTGGCTTTCATGACTACCATGGAGCTTTGGAGAGAGGGAGTGGGAATAAGGCAAAATCAAATGCTACAGTAAAGCCCACTATTCTTAGTGAGATCCGCTTTCTGTTGTTGTTGAATATGTATTCCTCAGATTATTGTCTTTAGTTCATTCCCAAAGTTCTGGAAAAGTTGGCTTTGATCATGTTTGCTGGCATTCTCATTGTTTTTATGAAGGAACAGTTTCTTGGAAGTCCTTATTCTGTCATTTTAGAAATGTTTCCTTAGAGCACACTCTTAACCACTACATAAGTGATTCCAAATTAGGAGTCTACCACACTCCTACAGTTTTACATTTTGTAGTAATATTTTAGTATCTAGGATCATTTTCCTGACATATACCTGTTGCAAAACATATTATTTTATGTATATCCCTTTATTTCTCTATTTCATTTATACATTATAGGGCATTATATTACTCTTTTATAAATTGTATATAAAAAACTATCAGTGGATTTCAATATAATAAAAAGATGTTATACTTATTTTAAAACTAGGAAGAGGCATTGTTTTTTGAAGGTTGAAAATCCCTGCACTAGACTCTCTTCCCATTCCTATAATAGTCCTGTAAGAATATCTCCAAAGAGGGCCTAAAGTCCCTATTCTACTCAAGACCTACTTGAAAGAAAACAAAGAGGGAATTTGAGAGGTTAAAAAAAATCAGAGGTTACTACAAATACCTCTAAGGAAATGAGAATGGAAAGAAAGTAGGAGCCATCTGATAAACCACATAGAAAACTCTAAGGTATTTTCTATAATAAGAAACATATCATGTTTTGGTTACTCCTAAATTCTACCTAAGAGAGTCATCATATATACCATTCAAAATTTGCAAGTTTTTAAGTAATTAGAAGCTAATAAAATATATACCACATATTGAGTGTATTAATTTCTTTTGGTGATTAATAAGACCTCTAGAAAAACCCTATATAATTAAGAGCTATCAACCTTAGAATATTATACTCATAAATAGCTTTATAATGCAAAATGGTGATTTTTGGTACCTATTGAAACTGTTGGCTATATATTTTTTAAATCTCTTCAATAATTATGGATAAACTTGGCCAGAATTTATTATAGACATTTTTAATATATTAGAATCATCCAAGACAAATATTCTCAAAATATATTTTTTTCTTCATTTTCAGGTAGGATATCAACTCCTAATTTGCTATTCCAGAGAGAGTAGTAAAGTAGGACAGGGTTTTATTTTCAAAAAGAGCATAACACAGGGAACCCAGTAAAGTTACAGAGAACCTTCTGCTAAGAAGTAATGGCAAGTGTGGTTCATATGGATGGGTATAATCTACTTCCTGAGCATTTTAAGGATTGTTTGGTTTCTTTTTGCCAAATTTAGTTTCATTTTCTGTCTTCCCCTTTTTCTGGCATCACGATAAAAATAAAAGTAAAACAGATAATCAAAAGAGGGGAAGCTACCAAAAGAAGAAAAAAAGAAATCTGCATGATCATCCTCCTATTAAAAAGAAAAATCATTGCAGTAAAGCTGCTATAAAATGCTCTTAGTAAATATTCAAGAAATCAGTACCTGGAATCTTAAAAAGAGAGTGGAAAGGCTCAGGACTAAGGAAAGACCACTCCCAGAAAACTTTGTAAGTAGAAACAAACTTCTTAGGTACTATGGTATAATATATATAATTGGATACATCTGGACTGGCATTTATCCAGTATGTACTGGTAGGAGCATAAAGCATTTCGACTGAGTGTCCTTTCTAATTGGTTGCAACTTCCAGATGAGTCATGTGTATTAATTATTTGGATTATCACCCCTTCCATAAATACACCTCCTAGTTTCATTTTGGGAATAATGGCACACCCCCTCAGCCCATCCCTCCTCTTCAACCCCCCACCATTGGGATGCCTCATGCTACAGAAGACTGTGCCTAAACTGATTTCTCAATTAGCATTGGAGGACCCCCTCCCTGCAAAGACAGGCAAAAACAAACACCTGCATTACTTCTCTTTTTTCTAGGTGGGCAGTTGGTTTCCACAGCGGGGTTAGCCTGGTCTCCACCTGATTGGACCTCTAATCTTTGATGACCCTAGAGAGACTTTAAATGCCCCTTCCTGGTTTCAGCCTTCCAACAGCCCCTAACAATGAAGAGCTACATTCCGAAGTAGTGTAATGCTCCCAGCTCCATAAAAGATTCCTCCACATGCCTCCCATTCTCTGAATAATTCCTTTTTGTTATGTTGCTTCATTACCTTTCCTGACAATTTTTTTTCTTGGTCCAAGCTTTTATTTCCATTTTGGAATGTCTTGCTAGACAAGCCTAAGAATATACCAACTTGTCTCCACTTCTTTCAACAACTCCTATCGCACTCCATGCCCACTACCATTGTAATGGCCAGAGCTCAACAATTTCAGGGTGTGCTGTCTTTTTGGTCACTAATAGCATTGTCTGTGTTAAGAGTATATCAAAAGGGCACAGGAAGTGGGCCTGCCCCCATCTGCCAATTCACAAACAATTTGCAAGATAGCTAAGTAACTTTCTTCCACTTTCTGCCAATACACAATTTGCAAGATAGCTAAATAATTTTCTTCTACCCACTTTTTAAAATGAAAGAATTTAAAGATCTGGTTTACTCTTGAAGTTGGTCCAACACATTTCCTTGAGGGCTTTCACTCAATCTTATTTGTCTTTTCCCTTGAGCCATAATAAAGCTGCAGAAACAGGGTTATAAGCCCACATCTCTTTCTAGGGAAAGAAACATGCCTGGACAAATTGTAAATGAAATGACCCTGTGGAACATTTAAGCAGTTAGCCAAGTTAAAGGCAGTAAAGGACTCCTTGCTTAAATTATCCACTTTATTGTCCTTGAACACCTAGCACGCAGACCCCCAAAGTCCATCTGATTTCAACTGTGTTCTCTGTCCATTTCGCTATCATCCCACAGGCTCTTGCAACTCCAGATGTGACCTTAGTCAGTGGTTAAGACCAGGGAATTTTGACCTGTGCTTTATTTTCTTTTAATAAAAAAAAAATAGTCCACGTATGTGTGTAGAGGGGTGGAAATTAGTTCATGTTTATTACAAAAATTTCAAACATTGCAGAAAAAATACAAAAGTCAGAGTCACCCATCTTCTAACTGCTCAGAACATTTCCAGCATCTCCTTAAGTATCCTTTCATATGGCTCTTTGCATATTGTACTCATTCCTTATTGCTGCATAACAAATTACCAAAAACTTAGCAATCTGAAACAACACAAGTTTATTATCAGACAGTTTCCCTGGGTCGGGAGTATCAGAACAGGTTAACTAGGTCCTCTGCTCAGAGCCTCAAATAATAACTATCAATGTGTTAGCTGAGGCTGTGGCCCCATCTGATGTTCAGGGCTCTTTTTAAAACTCATTTAGGGGACACCTGGGTGGCTCAGTGGTTGAGCGTCTGCCTTTAGCTCAGGTTATGATCCCGAGGTCCCGAGATCAAGTCCTGCATCGGGCTCCTGTGGAGAGCCTGCTTTTCCCTCTGCCTAAGTCTCTGCCTCTCTCTGTGTCTCTCATGAACAAATAAATAAATTCTTTTAAAAAAAATAAAACTCATTTAGGTTCTTGCAAGGATTCATTTCCTTCTAGCTGTAGAACTCATGGAAGCTTCCATCTTTTACAGGGCCAGTAGGAGAATGTCTCTGCAGCTTCCAATCTCCAGCTTGCTCTGTCCTTAATCACTAGACCCAGATTTAAAGGACCCACCTGATTAGGTTCCACCTTGCTAGCTCCTTTTTAATTGACTCAGAGTCCACAGATTAATTATCTTAATTACATGTGCAAAATCCTCTTTGCCATGTAAAGTAACATAATCACAGGAGTGATACACCATCCTGTTTATAGGTTTCACCCACATTCAAGGGAAGGAAATTATACAAGGGTGAAGGTCATTTAAAATTCTGCTTTCCACACATACCTACATACACAATGAACACATACGCAGTATGTGTTCGGTAGTATGATTTTTAACTTAGTATGCCATAGGTTTCTATCCTGCCTAATAAATGTAGATCTGCATTTTTATGGCTGAATAATATTCTGTTTTGTGTTTCAAAACAATCATGTATTGGACAGCTAGACTGTTTCTGATTATTTCTTCTTGCAAATTATGCAAGGATGAACATTCTGATGTACTCATCTTTGCATCTGTGTGGTTATATGCTGCACATAAATTCCAAGGAAAGGGGTTTACTGAATCGAAGGATAAACCAAACCAATGCTGTGACGCCTTGCCTGCTCAGCAATGCATGGTGCATTTTTCTAGGGAGGCTCTGCCTTTGGTGAAGATTCTGTGGTTCCTTTGTATGAGTTCTACTGAGTTATTAGCATCCTTGAAAGAAGCTCTAGAAATCACTAGCTGTCATAGCAGGAAACCTACAAAAAGTAACATAAAGCAGAGATGTGTTCTCCACTTGTCATTCCATCGTTATTCTCCCTCAAAAAAAAAAAGTTATTTTCAACTTGATTAAATAGCTCTCAGTGAAATGGGGGCTTTATTTTAATTTCTACACTGCTTCTTTAGAAAGAGGCAACAAGACAACTAGATCACTTTGAAGGTTTATAACTTTCTTTTACCTTTAAAGTGACACTGTACATTTTGATCGTATAGGGGCAAGTCAGGTTTCAATGAAGGTGCTGAGGAAATAGAAAACCATGAATCTTAATAACAAACAAAAGTTTAATTATACCTGCCTTGGATACATCCTATGCTTGCTAGTTGTCCTTGCCTATCAATCAAGCAATTCCTCCTCAGCACTTCCTAAGGGCTAGCTCTAGGACTGGGAATCTGATGGTGAGCAAGACAGAGCCCCAGAAGTGAATCACTCCCTCCATGAATGCATAATGAAATTATAAGATGAAAACATAAAGGCTATGACAGATCTACATAAAGAAACTTTAAAATAACCTTTCAGGAAGCATATATATTTCCCAACTGCAGACAACCTTGTGGTAAATGGAATTCATAAATGTCCCTAAATATTAGCCCCTTTCACAGGAGGCTTTGAAATCAAAGACAAGCATGTGTACCCAGAAATATTTAACATCCAACCAAAAGGGAACCCTCATGGCATGAGAGGCACAAGACACATTTTTAAAAATGTTTTATTTATTTATTCATGACAGACCCACAGAGAGAGGCAGAGACACAGGCAGAGGGAGAAACAGGTTCCCCGCGGGGAGCCTGATGCAGGACTTGATCCCAAGACTCCAGGATCACACCCTGAGCCAAAGGCAGCTGCTCATCCACTGAGCCACCCAGGCATCCCAAGACACATTTTCCATGGCCATTCCTGAGCAGAGAGAATGGCATGATTAAAAACAAACAAAAGATCCCATGGCTTTGGAGGTAGGTAGCATCCTCCCACTCTGTTCACGATGAGCCTGGGAGCCCAGCCATTGGCTTTCCACCCATTGACTAAGGCCCAACCCCAACCGTGGTTCTCTATCTGAGACCTGAAATGCAATGCTTGTTTATTTTGTTCAAGGCTAACCTTGCCCAGGATATTTGAATTTAAATAAGGAGATGCTGGCACCCATTAATCTAGGGTGGTAGTGTAACAGTGAAATCCTAGCCGGAGCCAGGATTGCTAAACACAGGTTGCCTACACGGATTGTGTAGGAAGCAGGACTATGTCCATTTGGATTGCAAATGTTTCCTTGCTGTTTTTCTGGATCTCTCTGCCTAATGATGCAACTTTCACTGTTCTGAAGGGAGCCTAGCAGTCATCTTTAAGCTCATAGTGACCTGCCTTCCAAAGATACAGGCTCTCAAGCAGGAACCAACCTCATGCTCCTGTCCAACACCTCCACACCTTGAACCTGATCTACACCTACACTTCCCTTCCCTATAAACAGTGCTTCACTCCCCACACCCAGGCATGATATGACTTTCAACCTCATCCTCCTGCATTCTTGGGAGTTGAGTCTCCTTTGCTTCCATCTCTCTATTCTCTATTCCCACTCCCTGTTCATCAGTTCTTCCTCCATAAGCATGACAATCTCTTCTAATGCGAAAATAATCAAATTACTCTTCCCTGCATTGCATTACCTTCTGGCCACAGCCTTATCTTCTCTTCTTCCCTTCACAACCTTGATCATGCTGAGGGGAGAAACCTACACTGCATCCCTCTGTTCCCAAGCTCTCCTCATCCGGCTCTGCTCCCACTCTCTTCCACCATTCATGATGATGCCAGCAACTCATCCAATCCTGAGTGTCACATGTGTATATTAAAATGTCCCTAGGGTTTTGTCTCCTGGGTTTCTCACTGGCTCTCGAGATCATCCCCCCCAAAATTTAACTTGTCACCCACCCAACACACACTTCCCAACACAAACCATCTTCTCTTGTTCCTTCATTAAGTCCCGGTAAATGGAACCATCATAATCCCTGGAAATATGAAAGTCTTCACACATCCAGCTCCCTCACCTCCACAAGCCTGTACCCACCAGTGGTTCCTGGTCCTCCCCACGGGGGTGGAGGTCAACTCAGCTCTGTGGCCCATCCTGCCTCCTCATCTATCTTCCACTAAGACAGATTTGCAAATTTAACTTGTCTAAGAATAAAGCTCAATCATTTGATTTGGAATAAAAGGATCTCAGTCTCATGCTCCCCTATAGCATAGCTCATTGTTTAAGAGCACAGGCCCTAGAGCTCTATCGCTAACCAGCTGTGTGACCTCATGAAAGATTCTTAACCTCTCTGTGCTTCCGTTTCCTCCTGTGCAAACTGGAGACAATAATAGAGGTACCTTTCTAATGGGGTACAGGAACATCAGATGTGCTAATATACATAAAAATTTTCGAACAGTGCCTGGCACACAGTAAGTGCTGTGCATATTTGTCAGTTTGGTGATTCCAAACTGGCCTACCCTCACCTGCCATCTCTCTTCCCCCGTGCACACAAATATGCAAGCATGCTGCCCTCACGCCGTAACAAACAGCATGCAGTCCCCCAAACACACCGTGTGGGCTATTTCGTGCCTACACAATTTTGTTCTTACTTCTCTTGTTGACTTTCTAAACTCCTACATCTTTCAGGACTTAGTTCAAATATCACTTCTGCTGTGAAGCTTTTCTTAATATACTAAGAATTTTCCCACTGAGACCCCATTGCACCACAAATGAATTTCAACTGCATCACTTCTATTAATTATTTTTAAAACTTTGAGATTTACTATTTTTTAGCACTTACCGCATGCCAGGCACCATTTTAAGTACTTTACACCCATTATCTTGTTGAAGCCTCACAGCAAACCTATAAAATGTTGTAACTATTGATTTACCTGTTCACTATTCCTCCTACATCATGAGGGTCTTCGTGGGCAAAAACCTATGTGTTGGTCATTGCCATGTCCCCAGCACTTAGCCTGGTGTATAAAGGGTACATAGTGAAATTAATTCCTCCGAATTGAGCCAATCAAAGATGAGCCAAACTCAGAGATGGGAACATGTACGAATTCCTGACATTGAAGGACATTTAGGCAAAGGATGAATGGTAGTTGGATCTGAAATTCATCAGTGCTATAAACAAAGACTGCTATAACCACCTCCTCCCACCGTTAAATCGTTATTGCTATATGAATATTTTCTATAATGCAGACGGGTTAATGTGCTCTCATTGGTTTCTGTACTGTCATATAATTTCAGGTCTTTCCAAGGACATAATAATACAATTCATGATGACATTTTATTCCATGCTCTTGCCTCAAGGGTCATATGCAAAGTTCTGAAAAGTTTTGCGTGGCCCTCGGCTTGTGGGTTGCCCACCTTTGATAAAGGGTAAAGAGACATCACCCTGACACCCTTTTCTTCTTGTTGGACACCAAATGGAAATTTGCCACAAATTAGAGACAATTATAGTCAGGAGTTAATGTTATAGTTTCTATGGCAACGGCCTAAGCCTGGAAACACAAGCATTTTATTGCTTAATTGTTATGAAAGATCTGCTTTTTATAAATCTAATATGCATAAATGTAAATATAAATATAAAAGAAATTCAAAGATACATATATTTCAGTTTCAATTAACTTTTCTTTTTTACCTTTTTAGCACATAGTACTTTCTGTTTGATTAGGCAGGAGAGGATGGTTAAGATCAAAACTGTTTAATGTGCTGGGTGGCCTTGAAACTGATATTAGCAGGGAAGAGCAATGTCCAGCCACTAAATTTCCCCCTAAGGGTGCCAAAGGGAATGTATCTGCCTAACAAATTCAAGTCCAGGATATCTCTCAGTGTCTTCAATTTGGTTTATTCCATTCCAGTAACTTGTAGATGGCGTATTCACAAGAATTCTGGCTTCTTTTGATGGCTTGGAGCGTTAAATGGAATAGAAAGTTTAA
Source organism: Canis lupus familiaris (assembly GCF_011100685.1). Lineage (NCBI taxonomy): Eukaryota > Metazoa > Chordata > Mammalia > Carnivora > Canidae > Canis > Canis lupus. The sequence continues at coordinate 7,526,768 of NC_049256.1, read as the reverse complement.
TGCTACTGAGGTGGTGTTTTCTCAGGAACTACCACTGCTGGAATGAGGCCTGGATGACAAGACCTGATCTTCCAGTTGGATTTGGAGGTTGGCAAGCTGTGGACAGCACCCCCCAGGAAAACAGTGATGGTAAAACTGCATCCTCCCTCAGGGAACTCATTTCACTGCCATCTTTGTTTTGCAATTAGGATTGCATTTGATGTGTGGGCAACACTCCCACTGGAAACCAACATCAAAAGTATGCTTCCTGGGCACATGTACAGTATTAACTGCCTGTCAGTCAGCTTAATTTCATTTCAATGGTCGGCTTTCCCCTGATTATTCTATAACTGGTTAAAAAAAAGAGCATAAAACTTAACATATATAATTCATCTACTCTTGCTTTGATAAGCAGTTTTGAAGACAAGAGAAAAAATATCTGTGTAGGCACTTTTACTAGGCTCTAAAATATACCTCAGCCCTGTGTGATACACAGTGATAAGATATAAGGCAGCAGAGAAAATAAAGAACTCAAAAAATAGTTACAGATCATCCTTTAAATTGTTGCTTTCCCAAAACCTGATTTCTTTTTATGTTGTGTGATTTCTTCCAAAACTTAAGTATGTGGGCATTTGTCATCTAACTTGCTGGCTATGCTAAGCAATGAGTGGCAGCTATGACCTCCCCCAGATTTCATAAAATCACATCATAGGCCTCCATTTCTCTTTAATATGATGATAAAAATCAGTGGCCTGGGGACATTATGTTTACTTTCTCAGGTGTTGATATGAGATATTGGCATGTGTATATATACACATATATCCATAAACATTCATTACTTATTCATAAGAGACTCATGGTTTATTTATGCTGGATTTTGAGGGAGAATGTTCAACACTTTTTGGTGTCCTGGATTATGCATCATGAGGAGATATCAGAGATGACTTATGGCAGTTAATTCCTTATTGACTGGAGATAGCTGGTTAAAATGTAAAAAACATTGTAAAAGTAATCATGTGTCTACTGACTTCCTGAATGCATGTTGGGCATTAATCAATGGGTTGTTAATGTTCAAATTCCCCAATTTCACACATGACAAATGTCCATAATGTCCAAAAACAAAAAACAAAACAAACAACAAGACAGCTACTGGGGACACAGTACCATCTCCAACATTCCAGCTACCGGTTGTAAATGGATCAATCCTATGTGAGCAAAGAGCTCAGCACAAAGACCTAGAATATGCGTTTATATGAGAACAGACACAGACATAATGATGCCCTGTATTCTTCTCATGGCTTCAAATATTGGTTGAGGACGCATTTCTATCAAAGCCCTCTTCATTAAACACATTGATCATTCACTTTCTCTGGTCATGGGAAGGATCTGGGCTAAATCAATGAGGAACCTGGGAACATTTGCCTCTACAGAGCCTGTATCTGGACATAATTGAAGACAACAAACTCATGCTCCCCCTTCCTCTGTGTGATGCAGGGATGTATCGGTGTGGCCCGGCCTCTGTTCAAGCCATTAAGCATGGCCATATTTGCTTCCAGTTTGATGCACCCTTTGTTTTTGCAGAGGTAAGTAGTAAGCTGCAGAGAAGTGCCACTTCCTTCCCCAACCTCTTAACACTTGAAAAATAAGACACCAGGTTGTTACTTCTAAATTTCCGAAGTACGTGGCATGTTTCCGTCTGCAAGGTCGACTAAACATCATTCCAACCTCCAGGTTCTTAATGTTAAATGTAGTTCTTACCTCACATTTTTCTTTCCTTGATGTTTTGAGATTTTTTTCCTTGAAAAGCAATTGCGTTGCTAACCTTAGTTTAGTTCTTCACACCCATGAAATAGGTATCAACTGCTCCTGAGAAATTAAGTGACTAAATGAATCCCTCAACTAAAAATTGGTGGAGACAGTCCATGAATTGAAATTTCAGAGTATACTACTTCACTCCAACACTAACCTAGCAGCTCACGTAAAAAACAAAATCCAAACACACCTTAGCCATGGTTTAGTCTGGGAACTGCAACCCATTTCCTGCCACTCCAGGCCATCCTCCATCACCAGGGAGGTAAAGCACAGCTGCTGGAATACAGGGGAGAGGGAATGGTAGCTAGAAGGCAGCATATTTGATGAGTTGATGGGGACACTTTGGTGAAGGGCCCGAAATTCTGAAATATTTGGATAGGGGCTAAGAGCAGGTGAGGCAGTTAGAGAATACTCCAAGGAGAGCTATGAAAATCAAATTAAATATAAAAGGTTTGAGTAAAGGAGAAGGCTGGGAGGCTGCTGAGGCCAGGGGGTAGACAGCAAAGAAATATGTGAGAGGCAGGATTTACCCAGAGTATGGTTTCGCCAATAAACACACTGAAGTAATGTCTGTCGTATACAGAATTCTTATTATATAATCACTGTGTCTACCATTTGAGGCTCTTAGCCACCCTTAAAAGTCGGTATAATGATTCTTCCCATTTTACAGAAAAGAAAATTGAGACAGAGTGGTTAAGTAACCTTTCCATAGTCATTGATTTAATAAAGAGTCATCTTAAGATCTAGAGCCAGGCAAGTGCCGGAGCGCTCATGCCAGTAACCACCATACTCTACTACTACTCTGGGATGAATATATACCTGTCATAAATATGTGGTGGGCACTGACCTATGGGGAACTCTGAAGCCTGTGCCCTTAATAAACTAGATTCTTTAAAAAAGAAAACAAAAGAAAACAAAACAAAACTAGATTCTTGAGACACCTGACTGGTCTAGTCCGTTAAACCTCCGACTCTTGGTTTTGGGTCAAGTCATGATGTCAGGGTCCTGAGATGGAGCTCCTAGACAAGCTCTGTGTTCAGTGGGGAGTCTGCTTGAGATTCTCTCTCTCCCTCAGCTGTTCCCCCTCATGCCCTCTCTCTCTCTCACACACACACACACAAAAATAAACAAACAAAAAAGAAACTAGATTCTTGATGTTAGTGGCAGTCCATAGCACATTGAAAGTTAAATAACAGTAGTACAAGAGACTGTGGAACTGTCAGATGAGCAATGTAGGTGATAAATGATCTGCATTTAATACATACAGAGTTGTTAATTGAGAAATATGGGTCAGGAAATGAGTAGGACGGTAAAGGCCATAAGGCATCATCCAGAGGGGGGGATGACATGGGGACATGTCATAATGACATAATGACATCTGTGTGATAGCCATGGTGGATGGGCAGACCATTGTGGGAGCACACGGAGGGGGTGATTAGTACCTGAATTGCGTCTTGAGGGATAGTTTGTAGTTATTCAGGCCAAGTGGGTAAAAAAGAAGCCAGGGGAAGGAAAGAATTTTAGGCAGAGGGGACAATATGAGCATCTGAATGGTGTGGGGCGGGGGGGAGGGATGTTACAAGCTGTACAGGCTCACAAAAAGGGATGTGTCGGGAGTGTCAAAGATGAAGGCAGAGGCAACTGGACATGGGACGTTAGGTCCTGTGAACTGGGTACTGCCTCCTGTGAAGGAGTCCCCACAGGGGAGACACATGAGCCCCATGGAGCTGGGACTTTAAAGTGGTGGCCCCCAAGCTGGGAGGTCAGTGGGAAGGCTGCACTTGCCCCACACCTACCCCAGAGGACATAGCCTGAGCTCCCCAAATGGCAAGAGCCAGGAAGGAGAGGCAGCATCAGGAACTGTTTAGGAAGTAAAATAAGCATGAATATTCAGACAGCAAGATCGGGAATTTGAAATACACAAAGGGGACAGTATTTCCTCCACGGAGACTACCTTACAGTTGCTGGAAGCCTGGGAAAGACAGGCAGACTGTATTTTGAATTTCATCCCCTCGATTTCACTTCGGGATTTGGAGATTTATCCCAACCTCCCCAGCTGCCAACTGATAGTTTATGATGCTAGGAGAATCTCTTAATGGGAAATCGCTCTAAAATTCACAGAGCCTTGTTTTTATATTTTTATTATGCTTTGTTGCTGCAGAGAAAGGCAGAGGGAACAACCTCCCTCCAGGAGCAAATTGCCTAATAGCTGTTAATGCAAACGCGTTTTGCTATTATTAAATATAGATCGGGGTGTTATGCGTGTCATCGGGATTCACAGATTATAATTACTCCTCTCTCAGCCACTGCAGACTTGTCTGACGGAGCGCACGATTTGCCGCCTTGGCATGGGCTGAGCCCCGGGGCTGAGCCATTTATAAGAGATGCTCAAGCTGTTGAAAGTGTATAAGGAGTCTCTTCTCAAGGGTGCCCAAGTAGGACCGCATGGGGGGCATCGTATTTAAGTTTAACGAGAGTGTCCATGACTCAGGTTCAGATCGCATCCTCCCTTGCCTTCTCCATCCTCTGGCTGCGTAAGCCTGCCTGTCGCACCCCCGGCAGGCAGCCCAGTGTGCCTTTTCTTGCCTTTCGCTGACTTTCTTGGTCATTCCTTACTCACTTCCGGGCTGGATTAAACCTCATGCTCACTGACGTTTTCTGATCTTCACAGAGCCATGGTCTCCTTTAGTGAAAGCAGAATCCAAAATAAGAAGTGAAGGGGAGCAGAGGATACAGGCTTCCAGTTATAGAATAAGCCACGGGGATGAAAGGCACAGCATAGGGAATACAGTCAATGATGTTGTAATAGTGTTGTGTGGTGACAGATGGGAGTCGCACTTGCGGTGAGCACAGCATAGAACATAGGGAAGTTGAATCACTAGGTTGTACACCTGAAGCTTATGTAACATTGTGTATCAACTACACTCAAATTAAAAAAAAAAAAAAAAAAAAAAAAAAAAAAAGCTCTCCTCTACCCTCCACCACACTTTGCATGTCTGGCCCCTCCTTGGGTCCAAGTCTCTGCTCTGGTCACCTCCTCAAAGATGCCTTCACTCACCCCATCCCACCCCCATCTAGCATCACACTTTCTGCCCTGTTGCTTTTATCCTTCTACTCTCCCTTAGTGTTATTATCTCTCTCCCTTCTAGAGTATAAACTCCATGAATGTATCCTCATCACTGAAAACAAGTTCTGTCATGAGGTAGTCACAAATAAATGTTGAATGAATGAGTGATGGGTGGATAAATGAATGAATCAAGCAAGCAAGCAAAAACAGATGCAGGGTACATTGCTAAGAACAGAGTCTCAGAGCGATGGCATCCAGATGGTGCCCTCAGGTGCTGGTCCCGGCAGGAGATGAGGCACAGAGACGAAGCAGCAGAGAGCACACACAGGGGCCTGACCACGTAGCCAGCGACTGGAGGCTAAAGGAATGGCAAGCACAGGGTGGAAGGGTGGCAATTATGCCAGAAGGCTCATGGACCAGGCCAGTAGCTGCTGCCTCTGTGTGCCCTCAAAGGAGCACCACTTTCTCTGCACAGCCTATTTTGTAGTTATCTCTATTTGGGAACAAATGAACAAAGCGAATTGTTCTGGACCCTGAAAAAGAGTTTCCACCCTTAGTGGTAAAGAGCATAGCTTCTACCAGCAGTAGACATATGCTAACATTCCAGGGGCACAAGTAGAACTCTGTAGAGAGGGGAACTCAGCCTGCAGCCCCAGCCCACCTTTGCTGAGCCCTGAGTGCTCAGCAAGCCCCTCGGCAGAAGCTGAATACAAGCACCTGTGTCTAACAAAGAGGCAAAGGTGCAGTGTGCTGAAACGAGCACCAGATTTCATGTTGGGATGTCCCGGTTCTATGTGACCACAGTCTCTCCAAATATAGGGGTAGGACCAGATGGCCCCAAAGACTCCTTTTCATTCAGCCCTAAACAATAGGGCTTTCTCCGGAAGTACTGGTCTACCTTTTAACCCTGCAAGATTGACATTATTAAACCCCAGCTCAGGGACATTGAATAGCTTGCCCCCAGTCACACAGTATAGACCCAATATTCTTTCCAGCATCACCTGCACTCACAACTCTCTATCATAGACATGCAATTGGTCTTGGGTGGGAGCCTATCACCGTTACTCTTTTAAGCTCTCCGGGGCTCATACGCAGCCAGGATGGAGGAGTGGTGGCTGAAACGGAAAAGAAAGCTTGCTAATGTCCATTGGAAAGAATCCTTTCTCTCTACACCCCCACAACATACATATGCAATAGCCATTTCATATGTGGGCTTCTCCTCTCCTTGCTCCACAAGGGACAGTGCTGCCGAGCTAGCCTGAGGTTTGAGCCCACGTAAATCTCCTAAGCTCTATGCTCAAGAGGAGATGATGATTTAGTCACTTTCATATTTAGCCTTGTCTCCCTGGAAAACTGTAAACTGTTGTAAGGGCTGTTATTAAGAGGATATTTATCAGCATTGTTGCTATAATTTGCAAGTGGAGGAGGAGGCTGTTTGTGCTTGCATGGCTTCCTCCAGAGGGAAAGACAAAATTCTCAGGAAGCTCATTTAAAGTTTCCTTAACTTTTTTTTTCTCCCCAAAATGACAGATATTCCTGGTGTCTGTCATTGCCTGTCCTGATTCCTGATTTTGTATTTTGACCTTGCATATCCTATGGCTAGTGCCACAAAGCTGTGGCTCTGCTGAAGAATGAGGTCACCATTTACCACCCTTCATGTTTCTGAGGCCCATGCATGGAACCTCTTGCACCCCAAGCATGAAACCATCTCACCACCTCATGGTGGAGCTCATGCTCCAGCAGGGTTGTGTGGGAGAAGCAATGCCCTGTGAAGATCAGAGAATGGGCCAGCCCAGAGCAAAGGTCAGGGAATATGCTACAGGCCAGCCCAGGATTTCATTCTCCAGCAGCTCCCAGCTCTGACTACAAACACTTTGCTGACCCTTCTTAATGCATTTGGCACCCTCCTCTGTGACATAATAGTATATACCTCACAGATGGTTGTTGTAGTGAGGTTTAAATTAAATAATTTGTAAGTGGCCCTGAAACCTTGTGATTGTTCAATAAATGTTGGCCACTTGCTTTCACCTTACTAGCAGTCAGACTCCATGTAAATTCAGAATATTTTGTGAGAAAGTAGAGAAAAGTTGCTCTTTTTAACCTCAACTTTGAAAGTTAGGGTTTTATCATCAAGTTCCCTCATTACCTAATAAAAACTATTACATTTTTACTCAGTTTTAAAGTTTACAAGTCATGCTCACATAGCTCCTGTGTCGTTTGGTGCTGTCTCACTGAAACGTTACTATGAAATTGGCAGGACAAGTATAACTATTTTTATTTTATAGGAACAGGAACTGAAGTTCAGAGAGGATAAGGTGGCTTTCTAAAAGTACACATTCAAGATCAGAACCCAAGGTTTTGCAGCTAATCCAGTGTGTCTCTTACCTACGGTCTCAGAACTATGGCCATGGCAGTCCCTCTGCCTGCCATAGCCTTCCTCTCGCCATTTATTTTTTGTTTATTCTTTTTAGCTATATTGGGGTATGATGAATGTAAAATATTGCACACATTTGTTTTTTTAATATTTTATTTTTTTATTCATGAGAGAAAGAGCAGGGGTGCAGAGGCAGAGGGAGAAGCAGGCTCACTGACAGGAGTTCGATCCCATGATTCTGGTATCATGACCTGAGTGGAAGGCAGGCGCTCAACCAACTGAGCCACTCAGGCACCCTATTGCACACATTTAATATATACATCTTGATGAGTTTGGACATATGCATACACCTGTGACACTATCCCCATAATAAAGAAGCTACACATGGCCATGATCTCCAGCAATTTCCTTGTGTTCTTCTGTGAGCTTTTGTCAGTTGGTTGGTTGGTAAGAACACTAACATGAGACCGTTTAGTTCATTAACTCCTATGCATCTTCCAGCTTTCAACCTATTACTTCCTAGCTACCACCAGCCCCTCATCATGCCCCATGGCCCCAGGTGTTCCCCTGGTATCTTCAGCATCTGCCCCACCACCTTGCCCCATCTGGGTACTTATTGTACCATTTTGCCATCTCAGTAGACACCGAGATAAGATAGAATTATTTAAGAACTTCTTTAAAAAATAATGGATTTAGGGTTCTACTCAAGACCTCTTCAGTTGGGCATCTATTCTTTTTAAAGTTTCCCAGGTGATTACTAGAGAGTGTAAATCCTACAAGGGCAGTGACCAAATGTGTTTTTTTCCATCTTTATGACTATAGCACTACAGCATCTTGGCAATACTATTAATTTATGATACTATTATTGCTTACTGAGTGTTTGATCAATGCCAGGTAGTATGATAAGTAATTTACAGACATCTATTTCAGTTAATTCTGCTACCCACTCTGAGGAAGTCATTATTATCAGCGTATTTGAAAGAGTTGGGACCTGTAGCTTGGAAAACATTTTGTGAACACATCAGAGATTGTTTTCACTCGGAGCCCCTGATAATGCACTGTAGTTCATGTTTCCTACCTGCTCCCATGCTAATAAATGGGATTCCAAGAAAGTGGTTGTAACGAATATAATAAGAGACTCTGGGGGAATCAGCCTTCAGGCACATATTTCGACATTGTTTCTAGAAAGTAGAGTCATAATGCAGAATGTCAGAAGAACTTGGGGTCAGCCAGCATGGCCCCAAGGGGCTGTTTCCAAATCCCACAAATAACATGGTTTAGTTGCTGAACCACCAGAAAATTGCCTAAATTTTTCCTCATAGCCTAATCTCATTTTTCAATTAAAATGCTTTTGACTGTAAGTAACAGAATTAAAATGACTTAAACATGAGGAGTTTAACTATAATTTTTCTCTTGTAGATAATCCTAAAGTGGGCGGTCCCAAGATTGGCTCAGCCATTTAACAGCCTCATTAAACCCTCTTGTGCTTCTTATCTCTCTACTCAGCCATCTTTGTATGGTTGGCAGTGTTTCTCTTCACTGTCCCGGGTAGGCTACAGACGCTCCAACCATCACTTCACTTCACGTGAAAACATTCAAAAGCAGGAAGGGAAGGGCAGACTCTCTCCTCTCATAACAGAAAAGAATCCTTCCCAAAAGCCACCCGGCAGACTTCTTCTTCCCAGAAATAGGTCACACAGCCACTGCTGGCTTAAAAGCAATCTGGGAAAACAAGTAACAGGTGGCTCTTTCTGATGAAGTGGAATTCACCAGCAAGAAAAAGGAGAGAAAGAAGTGATTGATGTTTAAACAATCAGTAGTCCAAATACTCTTCATTTATAACACTTAAGGGCTAGAAGAAGGTAGATTATCCTTCCGATTCATTTTTAAAGCAAGTTCAACCCTGTGAATTCAATGTTGTTGAAGAAAGGAACATGTCAACTCTAGGGATCCCAGATGTCTATACCACTGAGATTGATTTTGATGACGAAGGACATCAGATGGTAGCTCATGCTCTCCTCTCCTGTTTTTAGGTCAACAGTGATCTCATTTACATTACAGCCAAGAAAGATGGCACTCATGTGGTGGAAACCGTTGATACCACCCACATTGGGAAATTGATTGTGACCAAAGAAGTTGGAGGAGATGGCATAAAGGATATTACTGATACCTACAAATTCCAAGAAGGTAACTTACTGCCACCGAATGAAGGTTTCTTTGCCCATATTTGTTTAGTACCTACCCACTGTCACTATGAAATGTGTTCCGGAGAATACACTATAAACTTTCATGAGGGAGACACCTCACACCCACTCCTTGTAGTTTCCTTTGTTTGTTTGCTTAATGCAGAATTCCCCTTCACATCGCTTGTGAAAACATTTTGGTTTAAAGTCACATCTATTTTAATGCAGTATAGAATGTGTTCTTATTCACAATGGAATTATCTTAACTTTCAATAGTAGAAAACATTGTATAACTAATGTCATTTTAGTTCAATAATAGAAATATGAATGACCATTCACATCTGTTTACAAACTATGTTCATGTACATTGTTCCACTGAATTATCACAGAAGTCCCTTGAGATAGATAATACAATCTATCCTCAACAGGACCATGCAATCCCATTAATTCGGGCCAATTACATCACAGGCCCATTTCAATGATAAAATAATGTGAATGTTAACAATGTTTATTGCGTAGACAGTTTCAAAGGGAGCTGTTGAGCCCAAGCCCATTTCAGTCAGTCCAGGGACCTACTTTATGTCTGGAATTGCATTTGGTGCTGGGGATCCCTGCTGTGAGCAGGACCCAGTTTCTGTTCCTGGAAAAGTGATAGGAACATCATTTAGAGGAGGGAGGTAGGAGAACGAAGAAGAAAGACACTCAGTCCAACCAGAAGATTCAGAAAAAGCAGAGCCAGGTAAGAGGAACCACAGATTACAGTTAAAGAAACCTAGGCAGGGGCTTCCAGGCATCAGGAACATGACCAAAGACATCCTGGAGGTGTGAATAAATTGGAGTGTTTAGGGTCCTATAGCCATTTCTAAAATACCCAGTCCAGAGTGCCAGTGTCCGGAGACAAAGCTGCCCAAGGTCAGTAGTGGAAAGGAGGTAGAGGAGCTTGGATGTCTTGATGGGGAACATGGAGTGTATTTTACAAATGATTCACCAGCAGAGGTTGTTAGGAGTGGCATTTATTTTAGTGAATGGATAGAAATGACAAGTAATTAGCATATACCTAAATATTCATCAGTATTCCTGAAGTGCTAAGGAGTGCAGAATTTGTTTTAAATATTTTAGACAGTCTCTCTGCTCTTATTTTAAAAAGCAATTTGCACTATAAAGAGAAAGTTTGCTGAATTGAGAATTCTCGTGTGCTGTATTAGAAATTCAGGATTTTTGTCATCTGAACTAGTGAATCTTTGCTGTATTTCTGAAATGGTTCATTCTTTTCTCCTATTGGTTACCATCCATTGCACAACATAGATAGAATTTTTTTTGGCTTTTTCCTGAAATGAGAGTTTAACAAAAACATAAGTACAGTGAAACAAAACAAGCAAATAATGTCCTCTTGTTATAATAAAGTTACACACAAAAGGATTTGGAAAGGAAAAATAAAAAGATTTTAGAAAAAGAGAAAGAGAGACATCTGGGTGGCAAGCGTCTGCCTTCGGCTCAGGTCCTGGGATGGAGCCCCACATCGCATCGGGCTCCCAGCTCAGAGAGGAACCTGATCCTCCCTCTGCCTCTGCTGCTCCCCCTGCTTGTGCACTCTCTCTCTTTCTCTCTCTCTCTCTGATAAATCAATCAACCAATCTTTTTAAAAAAGAGAAAGGAAAAGAAACTAGCTGCAACATTCCCTCATTTATTCATTTGTCCACTCAACAACTTGCTCTTCACCACGCACCATATTCAGAGTATGGTTGTGTAGGGATGAGATATACAGTCCTGCCTTCCTGTCTAGCTGGAGAGATGAGCAGGAACCAAGCCGTCACTGAGCTATGCAGCAGGTGCCCAGAACAGGGCACAGAGAAGGGAGTTCCAAGCCAGACTCGGGATTCTTTTTTTTTTTTTTTAATTTATTTTTTATTGGTGTTCAATTTACTAACATACAGAATAACCCCCAGTGCCCGTCACAAATCAAAACCACAATGAGATACCACCTCACACCAGTGAGAATGGGGAAAATTAACAAGGCAGGAAACAACAAATGTTGGAGAGGATGCGGAGAAAAGGGAACCCTCATACACTGTTGGTGGGAATGTGAACTGGTGCAGACTCGGGATTCTGAAGGACATTTGGGATAGGCTTGCTGAGACAGAAGGAGAAACATGCATTGGCCAGGTAAAGCATGAGGAAAGAGTTCTCCAGAAAAAGGCAGCCCAACAGGGATTTCGGATAAGCTCCTGGTGTGGAAGAAATCCTAAGCAGACAGTGTAGTGAAAGGGAATAGAAGGGAAGGGAGAAGAAATGGGTAGGAAATATCAGAAAGGGAGACAGAACATAAAGACTCCTAACTCTGGGAAACAAACTAGGGGTGGTGGAAGGGGAGGAGGGCGGGGGGTGGGGGTGACTGGGTGACGGGCACTGAGGGGGGCACTTGACGGGATGAGCACTGGGTGTTATTCTGTATGTTGGCAAATTGAACACCAATAAAAAATAAATTTATTATTAAAAAAAAAAAAAGCAGACAGTGTAGAAAAAAGGGAGGTGACCCTGCAGGGAGCCATCCAGATAAGCAGCTGTCTCTTCTAAAGCACACAACAGAATGACATTTTCATTAGCTGTCTTCCATGGAGGTGGCGGTGAAGGCCAAATCAGGGCCCGCTGTGAAAAGAGGAAAGACCAAAAAGCAGTCCACAGAAGAGGAGTCGGGGCTTAACCAGGGGTGGACGCCCGATTAAAATAAATAAAAAGTGCCAACTCTGGATGAGGAAGATATCTGAGGTTCAGGCTTCCAGAGTTTGGCAAGAAGGCAAGTTTGGCAAAAGGTGGATAGTATGGGAGTCTGGTCTAAGCACAAGAACCCCTAAATCTGCATAGATAGTTATAAGAGACACCCCATACTCTTTCTGGGCTGCAGTTTGATCCCAGGAGGTTAATTAGCCTCTTAATCAAGAATGGCAGCTGCATTTTAAATTCTGACTCTACGAATGACCAAGTGGGGTGCTATTTACAGAAGGAAGCAGAGACCGTGCCTGAATCTGGCGGGAATCACTGAGTGATTATAGACGTCGCCACGGGCCCCTGGGAAAGGCTGTCGGCATCCATGGTCATGCATTTGTCACTCTGATTCTCATTATTGAATCTCTCATATAATTTCTCTATCCATAAATGCTGAATGTGGCCACTAAAATGTGGAGATGAATAAAAACATAGAGAAGAAATTATTACCAGATTCAGGAATTAACTATTTTAATTAACTAAATTGTGGAAAGATCATTTTTCACATGGATGAACTAAAGCTTAATATTAATCTTATACCTTTTTTTTTCAAATATGTAAGATTAGGAAACTATAAAATTTTGAAAACCAGAATTCTTAAAACTTCTGCGGCCATCTGTCTTCTTTTATGATGGTGTCTGGATCCCATTTCCTCTTTGTTCCATCAATTATTCCCTCTGTCACTTGTATTTCCATCTCTCCTTCCCTATTAGCTCCTTCCCATTCACGTTCAAACAGAATCAAGTGGGGGGAAAAAAACGTGCACAGCTCTTTTTCAGCCATATATTCCCCACCAAATATGCCCTGTTCTTTCTTCCCACTGGCCTTCACAGCCAGGCATCTTGAAAGAGCTGTCTGCCCTTGGTGTCGCATCGCATGCCTTTGCCTTTCGTTTCTTGCCTACCATCCTCTGAGTTCTGCTACGAGCTGTAGATCCTTGAAGCTCCTCTTCTCGAGGCTGCCAGGACCACCTGATTGCCATGTTGAATAAATGTTTGCAGATCTCAGCTTGTCTGAGTTTCCCCTGCCTTCTGATGCTACTGCTGGGCCCCGAATCTTGAAATTCTCTCTTCTCTGTGCTCCTGTGCCATCTTCTCCTGGTTCCATTTCCATCCCAACCTACTTGACTCTTTTTTTTCTATCCCCTTCTGCAACCCTAAGCTCCTCTTTTCTTCCCTCGCCTCTGAATGTTACTTATTCTAGGCCCAGTCCTCAGGCTTCCCTCCTACCCGCTCTATGTTCTTTCTCCACGGCTGGCGTTATAGTCACATCTCTACAGATCACCTCCAGTCAATGTCTCTGGCCCAACTTCCAGATTCAGTTCCACATTCCCCTAAACCTCTTCCAGAAACCTGAAACCGACGCTTCTGGAATGCACCTTCCCTCATGCCCTCCCTTGCCTGAATCTGTTGCCCCCACTTCAGACCCCAGTGAAGAGAATCACAGCCCCCCACCCCCACCCACCCACCCACCCCCACACCCACAAATAGCAAATCGAGAATCAGTCAGGCAGCAAACCCTCTAAACATCCCCTTTGAAATAGTTCAAATCTATCTCCTCTCTCTATGCTGTGGCCACCCTCTGAGAATTCAGTGGTACCGGGCGTGGAAAGCCCTTAGCATTGTGCCTGGCACAAAGTAAGTGTCCAATAAAGTTAGTTTCTGCTCCTGCTAGGAATTCTGTCATTACTACGATACTACTACAGTGAGTCGGGGCATGGGTACTTTCTCCAGGCTAACTGCTGCAACTTCCCATTTCCACCTTTCCTCCACATCTTCTCTTTCCCTCCGTCTAACCTGTGCATCGCTGTTAAAGTGACATATTTAAAATATATCATTCGTGCCTGTTACTGCACTGCTTCAAAGTCCTTGTTCTCTGTTGCCTTGAAGGGCATTTCAATCAGACCTCACCAAGCTCTGCTATTTGCCTTTTGGACCCCCCTCCAGTGCACCTCCTGACCACATCCACAGGCATCCCAAGCACCAGCCAGGAGAGCTGCAGACAGTCCTCCAGAGACCCAGGCTGCCACTTTCTTCTTTCCTTTGCTCTCACTGCAGAGACAAAAACCTCTCCAAGGAAACTTCCCTGGCTCCAGGTGGTGTTGAGTCTCCCCCCCATTTCCCTGACACACATGCAAATGTCTGACCCGGCTTCTGTGATGGACACATGCATAGTGATCCCTCTGCACTTGACCCTGAGACCCATGAGGGGAGCACTGTGCTTCTCATCTGAGCCTAGCACAGTGCTTGGACATCATAGTGTCTCAAGTAACACCAAATAGTCAAATGAATGGTACTGCAGGTGGCACTTGCACAGGTGAATTTAAATGCACATCACACATCCCAAACTGAACTATTTAGTATCTATCATGAAGATGAAAGTTTTGTCTCTGGATGAAAGCGAAGTGCTTTTCCAAACCTTGATCCTTCAAAGCCTCTTTGCCAGGGTGGTTGTAGGTGCTGGGGACATGGAGATGGGTCCCAGTGGGGAAAATAATGTCATGCAGTGTCAAATGCTGGGAAGAGGACAGAAAATCAGGTAATATATGTTAGTGAAAGATGACAGGCCTGGGCTTGGGGACACATTACACAGGGTAATAGAAGGGGGGCTCTCGGAGAAGGTGACATTTGAGCTAACACCTGAGCAATGAGAAGAAACTTAAACATAAAAGGGCATTTTCATTACATCCGGGTTCGCGGAAAGATGCTTTTGACCTTGCTCCTGGAAGCCACAGAGAAACCTCAGAAAATGTAATCTGGCTTTAGATCATTCTCCCACAACACTAAATTCATGGCCCTGAATTATGTAAGATGTCAGAGCCATAAAGCACAAGTGCAGAGAGACGGGAATTCTGCAGAGCTCTGGGGAAACCCTGATGTGCCTGCCTCCTTTCTGGGCCTGTGCTTCTTGAACAACTGCCTGGCAGCTCCTGCTCTTGCAGGCTGGTCCCCAGAGGGGAGCCAGTGGCTCCTCTGTCTATGACACAATATAAAGTCTCTCGTGGCTCACCACAAGCCTACCACTTGCCCCTTCCCCTCCTCTGGGTCAGCTCGGCTTCTCTCCCCGCGGGTGGCATCTCTCTGACCAGGGCCTTACTGCTAGTGTTCCCCTCCTGCATTTTGTCTAAATGCATATCTGGTCCCCATCCAAAGTGATAATCAATAATGCTCTCCCGAGGAGCTGTTGGCCAGGTGCTTTCTGTTAAAATACTTCACTGAATTTTCCTTGTCATAGCCCCTCCTTCCCTTGATAGGGAGATAATATCTCCCTCCTATTGATCTGCAAACATGTGCTCTAGCCAATGCTTGTCCTAGACCAATTGTTCCTGGCACACTCTTGCAATCTTGACAATCAGAGAAATTGTTAATACACACACACATATTCACGTTTGTTTGCAACAGCTCCTGGCATTTTCTGTCTGCAGAGCACTAGTAGCTGCCAGTTCTTATGCATGCACTACCTCTAAGCCTCCTAACAACCCTCTGATGTCGGTGCCTTCCCCCTTTTTTAAAAAAAACAAGGACTTGGATGGTAACAACAGTGTCTGCCTTGTAGAGTTGTCCAAGGATTAAATGAGACAATGCCCAGTACGCACTTCACCACGATACCTATCACCGAGCTCGCTCTCTGTGATAGCTGTTGCTATCAATTGACTTCTTCATCTGCATTGCATTTCACGGCTAAGTAAAGTAGAAGACATTGTCTTAAAATTAACAAATTTAAAAGCTCACAGTTTTATTTCCAAGTGATTCCTTTTTTGCTAGCCATTCCCATG
This sequence comes from Canis lupus familiaris, assembly GCF_011100685.1. Classification (NCBI taxonomy): domain Eukaryota; kingdom Metazoa; phylum Chordata; class Mammalia; order Carnivora; family Canidae; genus Canis; species Canis lupus. The sequence continues at coordinate 7,510,815 of NC_049256.1, read as the reverse complement.
ACTAGTTTTTACAAGTCCAAGAATTTGCCTCTGTGTCTTCCTCGATGCACTAAGATGTCCCCAAAGGTATTCAGGTGGTAAACAGAAGAGAGATTCTCTCCATACCTTCTCAAGCCCTGTGCCCTCAAGCTGAGCCTTTTGTCCAGGGCTCTGTAAGGAACATCAGCCCAGCACGGAGCCAGGAGTGAGCTCTGAGGCCCGACTTGTACCTGTATTTCTTGATTCCACATCTGCACAAAGCTGCTGTTTGATTCTTCCAGGGCTCACCCCTTCTCCTGTCCCCACCTGCATCTCCTCCACCACCACTCTGAAAATCCCACAGAAGACCTTTTCCTGAAAACAGCATACACATCTCAAACTGCATTAGAATTTTGGTGTGCCACCAGATGCCAATAGGTGTCCCTCAAAAATAAAAAAAAAATGTGTTCCATGTCACATGAGTTTGGGAAGTCTTATGTTATCTAAGCCTCCTCACCGTAGGACTCAATCTCAGAGCATCTGATGGGCTATAATCAATGCAATGAACATTTGGAGGCACTAGACAACCTGGTGCTCCCCAAGGGAATGTGACCTTAGAGCCCTTGGGCAGGGAGGGCTTATTAATGACCTGCCAGGTCTGAGTGTATGGGGCGGTGCACTATTTGGGATAAAGGGATCTCTATACTCTGCCGGGGGGCAGATGGCAGCAGAGGAAGGAGGAGAAGGCCGGACAGTAGCTACCCAGGGGTCAGCTCAACAGGAGCAAGTGGGACAGGCCCCGGTGGAAAGAGAGACAGATCTTATCAGAAAGATCCACGAATAGGAGAAAACTCATATAGCACAAGGGGGAATGGCAGGACACAACTATTGCCAAACTCTTTGCTTAGAAAGCCTCAAATTCTAGCTAGGATTTGGGGAGAGAAGCAAATTGACAACCTATTTGTGTCAGCTTCCCCCTATCATGCCAGGGCCACCCACAGAAGGAGCAGCAGTAGAAAGACCACCCAGAGAGCAAGCCCCTTAGCAACCCCCCTTTCAGATAAGCCCCGGCGATGCAGCCTAATTCTTCAAGCCAGACAGGTCACAGTTCTCTGGAAACCTGATTTTGCAGACTTGGTAACATAGGAATGGTGATGAAACCTGTCTGGAAGGGCAGTGGTGTGGCTTACGGAGGCAACCTGACGAGGACAGCACACAGTGCCCGGAGCGCAGTGTGTTTATTAATTTCTCTTTGATGGATTGCGTTTCTTTCCCCCCATCATTATCTCTGCATCTTTCCTAGGCCAAGAAGAAGAGAGGCTGGCCCTAGAAACTGCCCTGATGTACGGGGCTAAAAAGCCTCTCAACATCGAAGGCATCCTTAAACCGAGGTCGGATGTGGACATGAATTTTGACGTGGAAAATGCCGTGCTGGGAAGAGACTTCAAGCTCACCATCACCTTCCAGAACAACAGCCCCAGACGTTACACGCTCTTAGCCTATCTCTCAGGCAACATCGTCTTCTACACCGGGGTCTCCAAGACGGAATTCAAGAAGGAGACATTTGAAGTGACACTGGAGCCCTTGTCTTGTAAGCTAACAGAAGGGGGTTCTTCTCCCGGGGACTTTTCTCTGCCTCCCTGTCTGGCTTGGTGCTGTCACTCAGTCATAACTTCCTGTCAGGGGTGCACAGGTGGCTCAGCCGGGTAAGCATCTGACTCTCCATTTCAGCTTAGGTCATGATCTCAGGGTCTTGGGTCGAGCCCCGATTCCAGCTCCACACTTAGCGGGGAGTCTGCTTGAGATTCTCTCTCCCTCTCCCTCTGCTCCTTCTCTCCTCTCTTTTTCAAATAAATAAATAAATAAAAACACCTTCCTATCAGTTAAAGTTCTGGCCCAGAGCTCAGGAATGTGAACCACATAAGGGAACCTCCTTTCTCCAGAGGAGCCTCAAGTTTCATCTTCATCTCTCATGCATAGAAGTGAACAAGGAAACTTTCAAAGCCTAGAGCCCCAGGAGTCATGAAAATGAAAGGTAACTTCTTGCTACTCAAAGTGTGGGCCAAAGACCTGAAGCATCAGCATCCTCTGGGAGCTGGTTAGAAATGCAGACTGTCAGGCCCCACCCCAGATCTGCTAGACCAGGATCTATGTTGTAACAAGATCCCAAGGGGATTTTAGTGCCCAGAAAGGTTTGTGAAGCATCTGTGTCAGAAAGCACACTGGCATCCCTCCCTGCAAGTCAGGTAAAGTTTTGGGGGGCTGCCCCAGCAAGAATGATGTGTTTTGCTTTACCATTTAGAAGGTAAGAATCGAAGCTCTGCATACAGGCCATTTCTGAAAACTCACCTGCTGATATATTGGGATGGAGGGAGAGCCCATCCTTGGGAGAGGAGACTGGAGACTCAGGATGCGCTGTCAAGAGCCTCTGAAGGGCTTCTTTCTCTCTGCCACTTCTCATGGGATCCCTTTCTTGTCCTTGATCCTATCCATCCTCCCTTGAATATATGCCCTTCAAAAGCATCTCCTTCACTATAAAAATTCAGAATATTTTAAGTAGGCTTGGGCTCATCAAGCCTCAGCTTGCATTGGGGATTGCAATTTTGGTCAATCTTATATCTTGGGGTACTGGCATGTAAGGGCACGAAGGTTGGTCACATAATTGGTAAAATGAGTTAACTAGGAAAAACTAGTCTCCCGGTCATGCATGTCAAGTTAAAGCAGGTTGGAAAGGACCTGAACACTTCAGGGCACTGGATTTCTGTTGACCTGACATGTGGCACAGAAAAAGAAAAAAAAATTTAAAGGTGTACAAATAATAAGTTTTACAATGTGGAGGCAAGCAAGACTTGCCCCCCACGATGACCAGCTCACACATCCCAGTTGTTTTCAAGCTTTCTGGAGTCAGTGGCTATCCCCAGCTGCAGTGAGCACTCTTGTGAGGCTTTAAAAAGATATTCCCATAAAAATGCAGAACTATTCCTAAACATCCTAATTCTAAGAAACGTGCCCAACCTTAGGGGAATAAGTCTCCGGAGCTACAGTAATGTGACTAACAATTAAGAAATCACTGTGGGTTTTTGTTTTTGTTTGATACTAAGAGATCTAGCACTTTTCTTATCCTTCAAGGTAGGAAAGGTACTACTTAAAGACAAGAGTAGTGGGTATAAAGCCCTCAAAAACTGAGCTTTGGAATTAGACAAATCAGGCTTTTAGGTGTGACTATGTCACCTTCCAGCTGTGTGTCCCTACACAAGTTACTTAAGCAATCTGAGCTCTTCCCTACGTGAGAATAATACCACCCACATCACAGGGTTGTAGACTGGTTCCCCAAACCTTTATTGTGAGCTTAATGTCTAGATGCTGTTTTGTGCTAGAGACACAGCAATGAACACAACAGAAGTGCCAATCCCCATGGGGTTTGTGGTCTTAGGGATAAGGCTGGACAATAACAAAGTACCATTTAGTATAGTTACACACATAATAAGGAAATATAAAGCAGGGTAAAGGAGGGAGGGAATGTTGGTGGGGATGGGGTGGTCAGGAAAAAAGCTCTCTAACAGGGTGACATTTAACAGAAACCTGACAGAAGGAGCAAGCTTCACAGCCAGAAGAAGCTGTAAATGCAAAGGCCCTGAGGCCAGAGCATGTTTGATGTGTTCGATGAGTAGCAAGGAAACCAGAGCTGGGAGCAAAGGTGATAAGGGCGAGTGGTAGGTGGAGACCACGTAAAGAACTGTAGGCCCTTGTAGGGACTTTGGCTTTGATTCCAAGTGAGCAGAGGAGCCATTAGAGGGTTTGAAGCAGAAATGAGGCATGATCTAACTTAGGCTTAACTATGCACCGTCCTTTCCCACCTCACAAGAGTCCCATCTCTCTATCTCCTCCACCTTTTCTCCCTAATCCAATAAGAAAATGGGCTTCTATGAGCTAGAGGGCTGGAATGGCATGATACATCAACCCTCTCAGTCGCTGACCTCGGGTCAGCTGACCAGGTGGAATGAACTGTATGCAGATTGCAGTTTGCAAGCTAAAATAAATTGCAAAAAATAAAATAAAATAAATTGCAACATATTGCAGAAAAGCCACTTGATTCTAGACCTTGCTCAAGCAGGTCAGAGTACACTCCTAGGAGGCTCTATTGCAAAGAAAGTTCTCCAAGTAGAATGGGAGGCATTCTTTCCAGATTGATGATTAAAGAGAATGTGTGGGCTAGAGTCAGCTTGGAAGATTTGAATAACTTAAACCTTCCAGTACCTTCAAAGGTGCTATCGTTTCCACCTGGCTATATTTAGTTTTCTTTGCTTTTTGGAAAAAGAGATGAGGCAGCTCCTGTCTGTGTCTCCCTCGGCTTTCCCCAGACACAGTAAATGATATTGGCAGGAGCCCAGCTCCACCACTCATAGAATGAAAACCTATTCTTCTTTCTCTTGCCACGTTTAATAAACTTTATCTAGAACAATTTCTTGTGCAGTGGCAAAACACAGCACTTACATAACATACTATTTCAGGAGCACTGTTCTCTTGGGCTTGGAAGCACAGCCCAGTTTCCTTAGTGCTATGATTTAGAGAATGTTCCACCCCAGAGAATAATGTCCTGGTGCCAACATTATAAAGGTAGCAAAGGCCTCTGTTAAGATTGGTAGAAAGAAGTCAAGCATATTTCGCCAGCCTCAAGGAACCCAGTGGTCAAACACAGCCCACCCACCCCCCCGCGCCCCCCCCCACCCCGGTAATAATCAGAGGAAGTCTGGGTTTTTATTGCTGCTGGAGGCAGCTAGAGACAAAACACATGTTCTTCAATGCATACCATTTGCCACTCCATCCTTTCAGAGTTGAGGGCATGAAAAACAGGCCCCTTGGGCTCATCTGAGGTTGTACCCAGTCAAGGGATGGAGTCTTATGTGTCTGCACGATTAATTGCCAGGGGAGCCACGGAGGAAGTAGGATCCAGGCTTGGGCCCAAAGAAGGCAGTATGAACAGGTCAGTCAAAAAAGCAGAATTGAAGGGCCAAGGTTAAGCCAAGATCCTCCTGTCTCTGGGAGCTTCTCAAAGTGGAATATGCATCATGTGGACATCTTATTCAACAGCAGATCCTACGCTGGGGTGGGTGTCAGAGAACCTGCATCTCTGATGAGCTCACAGGTGACGGTCTGCAGACCACACTTTGAGCAGCAAGCGCCTGGATTGGAAGGGCCATACCTTCCACGTGAACCAAGACTTCTACAGAGCCGATTCTGTGGGGAGCCTCCTGGTTGTTGGAGCAGTGCCTCCCCACCCCAGCTGCTATTGAAGTCAACTGAGCAACTTTTAAAATAATGCCTGGGTCTCAACCTCCAAAAGTATGATTTAATTGGTCTGTGGTGGGGTTCAACAGAGAGGGTTTTTAAATGTCCCCGAGTGACTGTGATATATGGCCAGGATTAAGAACTCTTCTGTTAAAGGGCTGGAGGCAGTCACAGCACGTATTCATCTGTGAGGAGACTTTGAAGCAGATGTTGAGCATAGCCTGATGCACCGTTGCCTGTGGGCTGACAAGTCAGGGGACTTTCTCTGAGCTCTGGCTCACCCTACACAGTACCTTGTCCTCATTTCAGGACTGCTGCTCCCTGGGGACTATCCCCTGCAGCTATAGACCATGGGAATCTTGCCTTCAGTAACTTCCACAGGGAGGAGGAATCTTTGGCAAAAGGCAGACATTGGACAGGGAAGCAGTGGAGGAGATGTTCGATTCGTGAGCGTTTACAGAGCCTGTGTTCCATGGTTGGGGATGGAGGTGTGAGCCACCCATCTCCCTGCTGGGTCGGCTGTCAACGCAGCGCTAGCACCTGGCTCTGAGCAGGCACAGCAGGTGCTACACCATGGCCAGGGCTCAGCCTGCAGAAGAAGTTGGCCCTTTGCTTTTGAATTCTGGGCAGTGGGCAATGAGAGCGAGAGAGAAAGTGGGCAGTGCAGCGAACAGAACCTCACTATTGTACTCAGAGCCACAAGATAGTATTCCCGCCCTCGGCCCAGATGGTGAACGGAGGAGAGCCTGGACCACTCCCCAGACTCCAAATGGCATCCTCACTGGCCTGTCCTCAACACAGCCAGCATCAGTGACCTGAGGAAACAGGCATTTGGCAGAGAGGTCTTTTTAAGTTGCAAATAAGAAGGGGGTGGGAGAGCTGAATGCCTAGGGTAAAAAAAATAGTTTCAAAGGCTTCTTTTAAACAGAAAAATCATGTAAGATTGGTACAGAAAAAGCTGGGAAGAACATGTGGAGCACTACAAGGAAAAGGTTTAGGTAGTTGACAGTTTTGCTCAAGGGTGGCCTACGACCTAGGGGAGATGTTTCTTGTTGCACGAGGGGAAGGCACATGGACTGCTGGCCTTGAGTCTCACTGTTCCATATCTGGCATCTTGGAATTGTCCCTGGTCAACTCAAAGCAGCCACAGGTTAAAACCTCTCAGTCCTTGATTTTAAACATCTCTGTCATGGCTTTGCATTTTCACAACAGCAAAAGCACTGTTTGGAAAAATTGACACATTTTCTCTAGTAAGGCTTTACTGAATATTAAATTTCTAGCACATTCTTGTTTTACCCAAGAAGCAGGAGACTTTGTTGTGGATTGAGTCTGTTCCATTCGCCCTTCACCTTTGCTGTGCTTCTGGTGGATGCTGAGCTTCTGTGGAAAACATGGGGCACTCGAACAAAGTCAAGCAGATCTAAACCAGGTCCTAATGCCCTGTGTGTTTGTTTCTCTTCCTGCCAGTCAAGAGAGAGGAGGTGCTGATCAGAGCGGGCGAGTACATGGGCCAGCTGCTAGAGCAAGCATACCTGCACTTCTTTGTCACAGCGCGTGTCAATGAGTCCAAGGATATTCTGGCCAAGCAGAAGTCCACCGTGCTGACGATCCCCCAGCTCATCATCAAGGTCAGTTTTACCATCTCAGGCAAGGGAGAAAGAAAGGCAAGTTGTTGATTAGGCATCCAGGCTGAGTGTGTGTGCATATGCATGTGTGTGTGTGTGTGTGTGTGTGTGTGTATGAATGTGTGTCCTGCTCAAAAAAAGGGAGGGGGAGCTAAGATCCTCCTGTTCTTTGAAAGAAGTAAACTGCCCTATATATAGACACACACATATAACACTTTTCTCTCCTCTCCAGATTTAAATATATAGATGTGGCTGCAGATATAAATATAACCTGTGGGTATAAACATACTTGGGGAGGAAGATAAGGATGTGTAATGGATACAGATAGAATTTCAGTGTTTCCAGAGTAAAGTGGGTCAGGCATGTCATGAAATGGAAACCACTGGAATAATCTCCCACCTGCATTTGGGACTGTTGTTCATTGAGATATAACTATATACAGTAGGATGTACACATTGAGATGTCAGCTTGGTGACGGTGAGTTGTTATATGTGTCTACACCTTGCAACCACAAGACAGAGGAAGACATAGAGGATTCCCAATACTCCAGAAAGTTCCCTCATGCCTTTTCCAGCCAATAACTCTTTCCCCCCATCACCAAGATAACCAGCTTTCTGACATCTATCACCATACATTATTTTGCCCATTTGGCTAGTAGTTTTAATGTTGTCTCTCCATTTACCACAAGAAATCTTTAGCCAAATGGTTCAAAGAAACTTGGCAGAAGAGGGCTGAGGATGGATGGAAATGAAAGCCAACTATGGCAACCTGTTGGCTCCCTCTTTTCAGGAGCATTGACAACATGGGTAGCCACACCCTGAGACACCTTCCTGTCCTGTGAGCAGAAACCCAGGCCTCCATCCATGTCCTTGGGGTATGACACCTTACGTCAGCCTTAATCAGGAATTAGAGGCCTTCCCAAGTTGCTGGAGAACTTTTTTTCCCGAAGTATTAGCATAGATCTTAAGCTTCATTCTTCTAAACTGACAATCAAAGTTTACCAAGTTGAGCATGTTTTAAATGAGGTGACAGGGGTAGAGGGACAGCAAGCCTTGGGTGTTAAGAATCATTTGCTGTGAATCATTTGTAAAGCTAATGACTGCTGTGTGGCATTCAGCAGGGCAGCTGTCAATGGGCCTAGCACTGTGCAGATGGCACATGACTACCGTGTAATGAGTCACCCCAGGCCGAGGCTCACCCAAACACAGACAAGTCGTGCCCATTGAGAGAGAGAGCCCAGGTCCTTCATTTTGAGAAAGACTTAAGTCATCACAAGGGCTTCCCTCTCAAGCACCGCCCACGGCCCATCACAGCACCATCCAATAACAGGCCTCAGAGGATAATTGAAAAATGAGGTCATGCAGGGTCTGCTGGCAGAACAGGAAACAACTGCAAATAGAGGGTAGCATAGGACTCCTCCAGAGGGGCCAGTAGTGCTGTGAGAATTCAGTAGTGTAAGGTGCTGGTACTGTAACCAGCCTCCCCCAAACAATGACGGGTGCTCCCTGGGAGACCTGCCCCACCTGAGGCAGGGCCTACATGCTCCACTTCATTATGAACCAATGACCTGTCCCTCTGAAGGGGCCAGGAGACAGCCCCTCCAAGCTACGGGATGCTCAAGCCACAGCCTAAGGTAGAATTTAATTGCACCGCTGACAATAAACCAAATGTATAAAGGCGACTAATACTTTTCATCTTTTAGACATTATTAATGTGAAGGATTATTTGTTGGTTGTCTTCTGGATTTACTTAAGGAGCACTGAAAATCCTCTGGGGCAGAATGGAAATGCCCTCTGCCACACAAATTGAGTAACCTGGGAAGGGGAACTGTCCTTTAAAAGTTATGTTTTGTTTTGTTTTGTTTTGTTTTTATTTTTATTTCCGTAAAAGTATGGAGGATGTTGTTCCTGGAGGAAACTTATTTAGAAGTCATTTGAGCAGAACTCCAGCCTGAGTGAAATGGAAACCTTGGCTTCTGCCCAGTACTGTTTATTCAGGAAAGGAGGCAGGAGCATCCTCACCTCAGCTGCTCCTATATCACTAACCTCATTAATCAGACCACCCCCAAGAATGAACTAAATCCAAAGGAGGGAAGAGGTGTTCCTGGATAAAGCACCTCACACCCTAAAAGCCACTCGGATGGCACCGAGCTGTGAGGGGCTCTGAGTCCAGAAACACTGGCTCCTGGGCTGAGCTCCTGAGATGCTGCTTGGCCTACTGGAGATATGATCTTCCTGAGAGTGACTGAGAGAGGAAAAGAAGACAGAGAGAAAAGGAAGGAAAGGAGAACAGGAGAGAGGAAAAGGAGAAGATAAAAAGGAGGGGAGAGAAAAGGGAAGATGGTGGAGGAGAGGAGAGAAGAAGGAAATGGTGGGAGAGAAGAGGAGGGGAGGGGAGAGGAAGGATGGAGGGAGTAGAGAAGGGGAGTGAGAGAGAGGAGGAAAGAGGGGTGCGGAAGAGAAGGGGAGGGAAATGGGAAGGAGGAGGAGAGGAGAGGGGGAGGGTAGAAGATGGGAGGAAGGAGGGAGAGAGGAGAGAAGAGGAAGGAGAGAGAAGCAGAGGAGGAAGGAGAAGGGAGGAAGGGGATAGAACTGGGAAAGGAAGAAAGGAGATAGGAGGAGAGAGCAGAGAGGAGAGGAGGGCAGGGGATGGAAGGGGAGGGAAGGGGAAAGAGAGAAAAAAGAAGAAAAGGGTGTAATCAACTTTTGCTCAGAAAACCTCAGGGAGAAGGGTTGAATGACTTGTCTAAAGCAGGAGTAGGCAAGGGGGTAAAGGCCATGAAAGCACAGAAGCCCAATGGCTCAGAGGTCCACAGTTACCTGGGACCCATGTCCTCAAATTCTAGGAAGACGTTAGAACCGTCTGTCAATCTCTTTGAGCCTGGGTCAGGCCCACAGCAGACAGACCCTCTCTCTGTGCTGGTCACTGTGATGAATGTGCTGGGTACGGGATGACCCCACGTGAGAGATGAAGGGTTAAGAGGACATGACCATCCCCCCCCCCGTTCATTTGGGGGCAGGAGAGGCATGAGACCAGCACGTGGTGATGACAATGATGGCAACTAGGAGCCATTGAGCTCTAGATTATTGTACTTCTCTTGAATTTTCTTAGTTAAGCCTCATGACCATCCTAGAGGTGGGTATTATTGGAGTTCCCATTTTACAGATGAGAAAACAGAGTGGATGGTAGCATCGCAGTCCAGACATGGGCTCTGGGACCAAACGCCCTGAGGTCAAAGCCTGCTTTCTCGCATGTATGAGCCTGGACACATCACTGAATCTCTCATAGCAACTGTTTTCTCATCTGCAAAATTGCCATACTCACCTAATAGATTGTTGTGAGTATCTAATGAGCTGATGGATACCTAAGGCCTGATAGAAGTCAACACCGAGCATGTGGAGGCCATTCTTAGTATGGTCACTATTCTGTCCATGAGCGACTTGCCTGTGATCATGTGCTGGTCAGGGGAGGACTGGAGTCTTTCTGACCAGAGGTCCATGCAGATAACCCCAAGGCTATACTGCTCTCACGTGGGAACTCCCATGGAAAGTGTGGCTTTTTCAGGGAAGAGAGATCACATCAGGTTGAGGCATCACAACTCAAGTTGGCAGAACAATAGATGATCCTCAATGAATGGATAACATCTCAAGCTGCAGACATGGGTGCAGAGACCACTCCAGAGCTAGGAGCAAGTGGGAGCCAGGGCAAGGAGAGAGATAGACAGCTTGTGGAAAGAGCGAAAAAGCCTTCCCTGGCTGGAGTCGAGGCTGGCAGCAGGAGATTAGTGAAGATAAACCTCTGTCCAAGGCACTGCCCTCTTCCAGGAGTCCCCAGCCTAAGCCTACTGGAGTGGCCTGACAGCCAGTGTGCTGCTGTCCTTACCTTGCTCCTCTTTTAGAGCAAATAAAGATCAGCTTGGAGCAATATTGAGCCCTCATGTCTAAACTCATGTTACTGTCAACCAAAGCAGTTAGGGTCATCGGACATGTATTTCCATCCTAATGGACCCTGTCTGGTACCGCATTTGTCCCTGTGAAAACAAAGATTGGGACTTGGTTAAATTGTGCTCCCAGTTAACTATTCTCAGCACCCACCATGCATGAGTCATAGAGGATGATCTTCATGTGGAAAATGGCAGAGAGAGAGACACTCATTAAACTTTAATGAGCACGCCTCTCTTTATTTGTGCTATCAAAATATTTTGATGAGAAAAGTATGTTTTATTAAAATCAGACACAGAGTTTTTTTCATGTGTTAATCGTTGTAAGAGCCAAGAAAAGACCTCTCCATTTTGATTTTTAATGAACAGCTACTTTTTTTGGAGAGGATGAGGCACAGAGAGAATCTGACTAGTCTCCAGGCTAGAGACTGGCTTGCCTGCAATCTGTGGCATATAACATGGGGACAGTCTTCTGGTGGGTTTCTCCCCTTCTCAGCAGTGAAGGTTTCAGTTTTCAGGTCCTCTAGCCAACTAGAGTGAGAATACTAAGAGGGACACCGAGAGTCCCTACTGCAGAGAAGAGGAACATAGTGGCTAGAGTTGGATCTCCTGAGCTCATAATCCTACATGGGCTGCTTCAGGATCATTATTCAACCTCCTCCTACGTAAGATGGATCCGTAACAGTACTGGCCTTGTTAGGTTTCCGGGAGGGATCACTGAAATAATCCCCATAAAGAACCTACGGTAATCCTAGTACATACTCGACCACTTGTGCCCGGCCACCATCTTTCTTTCTTTCCTCCCTCCTCTCCCTCCTCTTTCTTCCTCTCTCTCTGTATGTCTCACACACATCCTCTCTTTGAACCTCTGTGTCCCCTTTTTCAGAATGAATACACACTAATAATTATTCTTATCCTTCAGTACAATCATATGCAAAACTCAAAGTTGTGAACATTAGCATCAGTGATGCTTGTGAGAATGCTTAGCCCATACCAGGACCTGGTAATGAATGTCCCCTGCCTCCCTCCCTGCCTGGTCCCATCCATGCCTGAGAAACCAGCAGGCACACCCCTGAGGATTGCTCAGGGTAGCATGTGGCCCTCTGGCCTATAGCGAACATAACCTCACCTGGTGGCATCAACTCTGACCACAGGGTGTGCAGTGTGTGCACTGTTCTCTGTGGAATGTTCATGGGAGGGAGACCACTCTCAAATGCCCATGAGACTGAGAGAGCAGAGGCATTCACGTGTCCCTCAGATGACCTCCATTCAGTACCTGAGAAATAAACTCTTCCAAGTGTCATTCTAAAACAGCTCATTAGCATTATCACGTAGAACACATCCTACAGCCTTTGCAGAACATCACAAAACAGTGATGGAACTAATTTTCTCATAGAAACTAGGGATAATTTCGCTAGGAGAAAACATAACCACTTTCTACATGTGTGATTAAGAAAATTACAACCACGATCCCTGTATTTATAGCAGCATGATTTATGATAGGCAAGATATGGAAGCAGCCCAGGTGTCCATCGACTGATGAATCGATAAAGAAGATGTGGGGCGGGGTGTACGTATGTGTATACAATGAAATATTATTCAGCCATGTAAAAGAAGGAAATCTTGCCATTTGCAATGACATGGATGGAGCTAGAAAATATGAGTGAAATAAATCAGAGAAAGACAAATACCATATGATTTCACTCATATGTGCAATTTAAGAAACAGAACAAAGGGGAAAAAGCAAGAGAGAGACAAATCTAGAAATAGTTTCGAGAGAACAAACTGCTGGTGACCAGAGGTAAGGTGGGTGGGGGGATGGGTGAAATAGGTGAAGGGGATTAAGGAGACCTATTGAGATGAGCACTGGGTGATGTGTGAATTGTTGTACCTGTAATTAATATCACACCATGTGTTAACTCATTGGAATTAGAACAAAAACTAAAAATTTAAGATAAATTTAAATTACAACCAAGAGCACACATTTTTTTAAAATTTTAAATAAAAAAATTAAAACTTAAAAATTTAAAAAATTTAAAATTGAAATTGAAAAAAAATTAAAAAATTTAAAAAATCTTTTAGACATTTAAAATGAAAAAAAAATTTTTAACTTTTTAAAAAATTTTTTTAAATCTTTTAAAACATTTAAAATGAGGAAAATTTAAATTTTTTTAAATTTAAAATTAAGAAAAAATCTTTTAAACATTTAAAATGAGAACAATTGACTGTTTCTGAGCTTTTTTTAAATAGCATTTTGACATGCCTCACTGGCCCCCCACCCCGAGGTAGGCCCAGGCCCCACCGGTGTAGGTGTTGGCCAAGAGCAGCATGAGCAAGATGATAGCATGCATGTGCTCCTTGCTGATTTGTTCTGTTGGCTGAAAGAGTTTTCTTCCCTTTGATTCTTCCCTTTTAGTCACTCACTCTTTTATACAACCATGTATTCAATTCACTCAACAAATAGTCATTTGGTGCCCACTTTGTAAATAAGTTGTAGCAAGTGCTTAAAAAAAAAAATCACCAGAGAAAAACTCAACACCGAGAACATTTTTATTGACTTTTTCTCTGAAATGGGGAGAAACTGCTGATTTTCCTTCTAGCAGTGCCTGCCCTAGGTCAGCTCCAGAAGTGCTGCCGCTCTGTTCTCGCGTGGGTGGGCTCTGCAGTGCCACAAAATAGCAAAATTTTGTTCTTTTGTTCTTTTTTGTTTTGGCTGAGTAATATTCCATTATATGTATACACACATATATATAAAGCCTACGAAGGGAGGTGATTCACAGACATCAACAGGCAGAGTCTCCAGCAGGACTAGCACTGACTGGCAGGGGCCCCAGCACTGTGGGCTTGCAGCCTTGAGGATAACACAGGTCACACAGGAAACATCCCCACCCCTCATCCCCGCCCCGGTGTGTGCCAAGACCTTCCCCGGGGCCTACACCTGCACTGCTGCAGACTGCAGCCTGGGAGAGGCAGAAGGGGAACCAAATCCAACCCACTCAGTACTTGCCACACCATGCAGGGAGCAGCATCCACCCTGAAAAAGAGGTGCCCCTGCATAACTTGCCCAGATAAACCCTAGCACCGGTGTCACATTCACCTCTGCTCCAACTTGAGACACCATCAGCTGTTTTTAACCAGAGCTCACCGACTAACTGAGGTTAAGTGTCGAATCCTCTTCATCCCCCCTCTGCTCATGCCCCCAGAGCCTCAGTCTAAACCAGAGCAGAGCGAGGCGGAAGGGTGCTGGGGAGAGAGCCTGAGCCCTGCTCCCCCAGCATCCCAATTCATAGGCCTCTATCCTGGAGGGGAAGGTAAAACTGGGAAGCCACTTGGGGGAAGGAGCGCCCCAACGACAGCCACTGGGTAAGCTGTGAGACTTACCTGCAGTTTCATTTTGTTCTGTGACAACCTACACATCTGAGACTTTCCAGCCAGGAAAAAAAAAAAATGAGAACAAAGACTCTGTTCTAACCGTCCCCTGAACCCTGACCCATTTTTCCCTCCTGTGTGTCCAAGCAAGTATATTTGTCTCTTCCAGCCTCCCTTGGGTCGCATGTCTGGATCACCAGGACCATAGGTCACCAGGGAGGCTGGGACAGGGTGTGGGGACCTGGGCTTTTCCACTTCTCTTTCCAGTGTGGGTGGAGGCTGGCAGCTCCTCTCCTGGTGGCTCTCTACTCCATTACCTGAGAAACCATATCCACATCACTCTGCACAGGAGAACTTAAGGGTGAGGAGGTTCTCGTGCTCACGCTGGCAACATAATATTCTCCCTTTAAACATCAGGTGCATTTAGATTCAATAAGTGCTATGATTAAGATGCTCGGCCAGGTGATTTCACACATAATATCTCATTGAATCCTCCCAATAATGGCACAGGGAATCAAAGCCCAGAGAGTTCAGATGACTTGGCCCAAGTCAACTTGGCGGCAGCCCCTGATCTTGACCCCTGAGTCCAGTGCTCCCTCCAAGTCCCCAGCTATGGTCACTCACTGTGGCCCAGCCACTGCACTTGTGCCCTCGGCACTGTTTTATCAATCCGTGGAGATAAACAAATACATCAGTCTATGGGGACCCATCTTGAGGGGCTCTGAGCAGGTGAAGCCTATGTATCCCCAAAGGGTCCCAGGTGGGGCACCACCAGCCGTGACTTTACTTGCTTTGTTTGTCACAGAGGAGCAGGCACTGAATGTGCTGCATCAGCCAGAAGAGCATGTCCTAGAGGATGTCTGTGAGCCCTGCCACTACAAAGTGTGCATTTGCAGCTCCCTGCTCAGCACAGCTACTGAACAACCTGTATTTGAGAATGAAAATGAGAAATCATTGCTAACTGGGGCGCCTAGAATATAATTTTCTCTATATATTTCCCGTTTGTTGTTTTTTAATCTTAAAAAAGAAACACAGTCACAAAGTAAAACATCAAAAATAATTAATCTTATCTACCTTCATATGATCCCACTCAGTTTGGGCTACTGGTTATTTTTAAAAATGATATTTCTATCTTTACCTTAAATAGAAAATCCTATTATCGTCGAGTAATATATCAAGGTCCCAAGGCTACCTTGTCACATTTTACTCTGGTGTAGGAATTGGATTCTTTCCCCCATGAAGTCAGAAACAAAGAGTTGGGTTACACATATATTTTCAAATTTTGTTCGGGGTCAAGTTATAATCATTGTGCTTACCTGGAAGTTTAGTGGTATAACATAAGGTAATACTGCGAATGATTTCTTCAGTCGATTTCAGAAAATAAAGAAGCTATTTTCATCAAA
Organism: Canis lupus familiaris; assembly: GCF_011100685.1. NCBI lineage: Eukaryota > Metazoa > Chordata > Mammalia > Carnivora > Canidae > Canis > Canis lupus. The sequence continues at coordinate 7,495,231 of NC_049256.1, read as the reverse complement.
AAAAAAAAAAGTTACTATTTTTGCCTCTGCTGTCAGAGATGACAGTGTCTGTAGTGTTTAAAGAGGCATGTTTTGGAGTTGGAAAGACCTAAATTTGTATCTGGGTTCTTCTAGTTTACTAGCTCTGTAACTTGGGTCCTTTGATTACCTTCCAAGTGTCAGATTGACATCAATTGAATGAAGATAATGAAAATGTTTGCCCCTGAGCCCATAAGGAGGGCTGATGAAACAAGATAACGTAAGTAAAACATGAGCAGAATGCCTGCATTACTAAGGAAATGCTAAAAATAATGTGAGGTGCTATTATCACGGTTACTAATCAGAGTCCGTGTGGGGGGTGTGGTTAAGCAATGACTCTGGCACCAGATTGCCTGCATTTAATCTCACTTCCCCTATTTATTATCCACATGAACTTGAACAAATTACTTCTCTGCGCCTCAGTTTCCTCTGTAAAATGAAGACTCATAGCATCTACCTCATAGGGTTGTGAGGATTAAATAGTCAATATAAGTAAATCACTTAACAGCACTGTCCAATAGAACTTCCTATGATTATGGGAATATTCTAAACCTACACAGTCCAATATAATAGCCACTAATCACAGAGAGTTATTGCGTACCTGAAATGTAGCTGGTATAATTAAGGAGCGAATTTTAAATTTAATTTAATTTAATCTAATTTAATTAATTTAAATTCAAATAGCCACCTGTGGCGACCATATTAGACTGTGCAGACTTAGAACATCGCCTGACGACCAAAAAACCATTCGTTTTATGTAGTAAATGCTAAACCAAGTGAGTTAGCTAGAAGCAGCGGTGGTGCTGGTGCTGGTGAGCACAGTTCACAAATAAGAAACTACTTATTACCAGCAAGGCTAGAGAGGAGAAAAAAAATTTATTTTCCAGTAATACATGTAATACATTATTGATGGCACTTGAAGTAAGGGCCACGAGGTGAAATAATAAATTGTGTGAATTATATTGCCACTGAAATTCATTCTTCCTCAAACTTTTTCCTTCATTTCAGTTTCAGTATTGAACACGGTTACGCATATTATAAAGCATATACTCCACTGGAGAGATCGTGTGATTTCCTAAAAAGTAATTGCTTCCAAAAGTTTACATGTATGTGTATGTGCACCCACCAGTAACTTTCTCGTTCAAAAAAGAATCAAAATAGTGACTCATTATCGGGAAGTAGTATAAAAGACAAGAACTTGGTATGTCCATATTGGTGAATGCTGTTTAACTTGGAAAAGCATCATATTTCATGTCAATACTTAAAACCAGATATTTTCAATGGGATACTGAAAACAATTAGGGCCATCAAACACGTGGAAGAGATTTTGATGTCATGAAGGAAGACCCACACTTTAGTCTTTTGTCTGGCTCTTCTCTGGAGTACACAGAAAAGTTTCTTCCTGAACGAATTTTCTCTGGATTGCTCAAGGATCCCTCTATTTAACTTTTTATAAGAGCGAGACAATCAGAAACAGAACTACAATGATATGAATTATTTTCACAGCATTAAAGAAAAGGGAACAGTGCAGATTCCTTAAAGAATTGGATTTGGGCATTTTCATCACGATGGTCTTCTCAGCATTTGGCAGGTATCACAGCATGGTGCCTCACTTAAGTCAACACATGCTGTGAAAATACTATGTGTACGTTCCATTTTCCTCAAAAGAAGGGAGGAAAATATCTCCACTTAATTTTCCTAAACAGAAAACAGTGATGTTAAAGGTTAGGCAGGCTTCTATACTTGGTTTGGTTTGAGTCTTTTGGGTTCATTATCATCTCAGTAGTCAGGCAAGGGAAATTTACATTCTGGGTGCAGGAGATGCATGTCAGGAAAGGGAAACTGAGTCTTTGTCAACTGCAAAAGCAACACTCTACAACGTGAGAAGAGACCTCTCCTCTCAGCCCCCGACCTCTCCCCGGCCTCCTGCCCGCTCAGGATCAGGGAAGCCCGGGCAAGTATTTACATGCCCGTGGCAGCAGCTCGATGCAAAAATAACATCTAAACCGAAACTGGTTAGGCATGATGCATGAAGTTATGTGAGAAGGCTTAATCTTCAAATCATGGCCAGATCTAAAGCCCACCAATGAAGGGCTAAGCACAGGGGCCAGCCTTTCAAACATTAAGTTTCCCAAGCAGTGTCAAAAATGACCTGGAATCTTTCTGTTGAGCTAGTCTTACCATATGGAAATGACTCTTCAGCTGGAGCCCATGGGTGGGAGGAGGTCCATCAAAAGACCTTCGGACTCTGTAATGAATCCCCTAAAGCCACATGTGAGATGTGTATGTGTCTTGTATTTGTCACTGTGTGTATCTGTGTTGGGGAAGGGTCAGTAGCTATTACTAGATTTTTTTTTACGTATATATATAAAGGGCTTCTGTCCCTACTTGTAATAGCATTCCATGAATACAGCAGATGATTCCAAAATATTTCCCCCTCTGAAAGTAAAGTGATCAGAATTTTTTTAACAATAGCATCTCTGAAGCAGCCCCTACTTTCTCCATTTCAGACAGTTTTTTTTTTTTTTTTATGATAGTCACAGAGAGAGAGAGAGAAAGAGGCAGAGACACAGGCAGAGGGAGAAGCAGGCTCCATGCACCGGGAGCCTGATGTGGGATTCGATCCCGGGTCTCCAGGATCGCGCCCTGGGCCAAAGGCAGGCGCTAAACCGCTGCGCCACCCAGGGATCCCTTCAGACAGTTTTTGCAAACATTATCTTTATCTTATATTTTTAAAAATCTGAAAGTGTTCTGAAATTTTTTTCCAACTTAGGAAAAATACGTTGGCCACACTTGAGATTAAACCAAGAGTACTCAGAGTATTCTAATAATGCACTTCTGTATTTCTAACATCTATATCGATGGAGTCAGGACATCTGGGAAGAAAGTGAAAATTTCAGCCTGTCTTCTAAAATGTTTTGTCTGCATCAAAGATTTTCAACTGGGGAGCAGTTTTCTAAGTTGGTTCCTAGAAATCAGCAGGAGTGCTTAAACTAAACTTATTATAGGCTCTGCCTGAGATTCTGAATTAATTGCTTGGGAGTGGGCCTAGACCTCCACGATTTTAAAGTTTCCCAGTGGGCTCTGTGTGCATGGAAGGCTGAAGACCACCGGTGAAGCACTGGACACACTGCTTGGCATACGATCCATGCTCTCTTGGTGACACCTGCTGCGGTCACCACCACGATCATTGTCTGCTCCACCCCTGATCCCTCTGACCCCTGTGCTGCCCCCATCCCACCCAGCAGACATTAATTTGAATGTAATAAACAAGGAGAATTGGCTGCAATTTTCATTTTTCTCATAGATTTTTAAAATCCCACAGACATAAATTTAGACACAAACTGTGTCTTAAAGGTAAAGCCATAAAGATTTATTCTTTACTGTAATCAGTAAGTGAGAGTTTTTTCTCTGGGAATTGTCCTTCCTCTTTGCCTCTGTTCATAAGAAAGGCTCACTTCCATCTGATTTTTTTCTACAGTATATTCTGCTTAAAGAAATAGGGTATGGTAATGGCTGAGTTGTTACATGGGAAACTCAGTCAAGAAATTCCATAATTAAGCAGTTCATCTAATTTCACAAGTATTTATTTGCTGGGCACTGGCTAGATACGGGAGTTGAAAGTGCACTAAAATATAAGATGAGTAAAACAAACTACCTTGAGCTCTGCTATTCCAAACACAGTATGAGCTATCAAGTATGGAGCTTTTGCCTTGTGCCCTACAGTGTGTTTGTTGCTTTATATGCATTATCTCATTCTACCCTTTTCTTATGAGGTAAGAACTATTATTATTATCTTGTTCCCAAGTTATGTGAAGCTTATACAGATCCATCCAGCCAGCACACATAGCTCCAAAACAAACAACAACAACAACAACAACAAAAAAACCCATAGTCACATGGCTGTTTTCCAGCTCATTGTGTGGTGTGGAGAAAGCATACCTACCATTCCTGGCACCTAGTATACACAGTCTAAGAGTAAATAATAATAGCATTTCATATCGATGACCCCATAGGAACATCAGTCCAGTCTCTGAGACAGGAAACCTGAATCTCAGAAAAGTTGAGTAGGTCACCCAAGGCCCCACTACTAGTTAAGTGCTGAATTGACATTGAACTCTGGCCGCCTCATGAGATGCTTTGCCAAATACCCAATATTTCTGAGACTTGTCATAGATAAACTAGCCAACAAACGGCCTTACATTCTCCTGGACTCAGATGTAACTGCAGATGAGAAGTTGTTTTTTGTTTTTGTTTTTTTTTTTCTGCCTATTTTAGTGTTCAGATTCCTTTTCTTCAAGTTCCACGGTGATACTCCCTCATTGGCCTAATGAGGGCCATACTTTTCTTTCTAGTGTGACTAAAAGTAAGAAGGATCAGGCCCCCTGGAGCATTCTCTTCCTCTTGAACTCAGGAATCCCCCGTATCCTGGCAGAAAATTTGAGTCCTGTCCAGAAGCAGAGTTTGCCTGGCCACCCTCACCATGGAAATGTGTTGCTACACCAAATGCACTTCCACCTCCTGCTGATAAAGAGCAGCTGGTGGTCACGGCTATTAACCTGAGCTCTAATTAGGGTGGTTTTTATAATGAGGAAAAGAGTGTGATTCTAATTAGTAATTTTCCATCTTTGTCTCAATAGGTATCCCCCAGTCAAAGCAATCAGCTATCCTCATCACACTGGTTCCTTCGCCAAAAAATAACCATTCTGTTAAACCAGCAAAAGTGAAAATGGTTGAGGACACAGGAGAACAGGAAAGGTTTTATGCACTGCTAATGAGCTGCATTCTCCCCGCCCACCCCCCCCCCCCAACTTCTGTCTTAGGTCCGTGGCGCCAAGATGGTTGGTTCTGACATGGTGGTGACAGTTGAGTTCACCAATCCCCTGAAAGAAACTCTGCGGAATGTGTGGATACACCTGGATGGTCCTGGAGTGATAAAGCCAATGAGGAAGATGTTCCGGTAAGGAACATCTCAGTGGGGACTGAGAAGGTGACAAGTGATGTGGGATTGTGGGAAGACTTAGTGTTCTCTGTCTTTTCCAAACTTATATCTAACACCCAATGAACATGTCTGCGAAGCTGCCGCCTTCTTATTGGCCATTTCTAGGAGTCCTGGGGTAAAAGTAAGGTTGGTTTGACTGGCACTTCCATCATTTAATCATTAAAACCACCCTAATGAGGTAGGTACCATTATCATCTCCCTTTGGGTAGCAGAGGCTTGAGAGGTGGACTGGTTTGCCCCAAGTTTCATAGCTTACAAGAGAGAGGTACCCAGATTCAGACTCAGGGAAGCTGATTCAGAAACTCAGATTCAAGGGTGTCTGGGTGGCTCAGTCAGTTATGTGTCTGCCTTTGGCTCAGGTCATGATCCTAGGGTCCTGGGATGGAGCCCCAAATCAAGATCCCCACTCAGCAGGGAGCCTGCTTCCAGGTCCTTTTCCCCCTCTCTCATGCTTGTCTCTCTCTTATGCTCTCTCTCTCTCTTATGCTTGCTCTCTCTCTCTCTCTCTCTCTCTCAAATAAATAAATTAAATCTTTAAAAAAAAAAATAAAGGAAACTGAGTTTCAAGTATTCTACTGCACTATCTCCTCAGGTGTCAATTCTACTAATGTCCATGGAGTACCTACAATGTGTCAGGCAGGATGCTAAAAAATGTCCCTTATCAAGGGCTTTCTCCCAGCCCCGCCTCCCAGATTTCCCTGATTCAAGCACTCTACAACTGTTGTTTTCAGGAGAATAAAGAGAAGCCTGGGGCATCCTGGGTGGCTCAGTGATTTAGCACCACCTTCAGCCCAGGGCATGGTCCTGGAGACCCAGGATCGAGTCCTGCATCGGGGTCCCTGCATGGAGCCTGCTTCTCCCTCTGCCTGTGTCTCTGCTTCTCTCTCTCTCTCTCTGTTTCTCATGAATAAATAGATAAAATCTTAAAAAAAAAAAAGGAGCCTAAAGACTTGCAAACTTGGTTCTCTATTTAGGGGACCAACGACTGCCTCAGACTCTGTGATAATATGAATGAGACTGCTTCCTCCACACCTAGCACCATCACATTGTGCCCTGCAGTTTCCTAGCTTCTGTGACTTCTGCTGACAAAGAGTGTCACCCAGCAAGATAGCCCATTCCACAGTTAGGTAGCTCTCCTTGTTAGAAAACAATTCTACCTTTTTTAAAATATTTTTATTTATTCATGAGAGACACAGAGAGAGAGGCAGAGACATAAGCAGAGGGAGAAGCAGGCTCCCCCCTGGGAGGAGGGAGCCCATTGTGGGACTTGATTCCAGGACCTGGGATCACAACCTGAGTCGAAGACAGATGCTCAACTGCTGAGCCACCCAGGTGTACCTTTTGATCCCACCCAGAGATCCTAATTCTGCCATTTGGATCAGCACAGGATAAAGCTCATCTCTTTTCCGTCTGGTGCCTTGCAAATGTTTGCAAACAACTGTCACATCTTCTCTATACCTCTCCTGACCTCTAATGTGTCTTTAGCTTCCCCTCCTCCCCCACATACTCTAGTTTGTCAGTGCGCTCCTTAAAGTGTGACACCCAGAATGGATCCCAATCTTTGAGGCTTAATACTTTCATTTCTACCACAAATAAATCCCTGTCAGCATCAATCAATCTAGCATATTTCCTGTGGGGGTGAACTTCTGAAACATAGAAGGGGAGGTGGATGGGCTGCAGAAAATGCTGGATGATCAGCTATGTTAGGAATCTCCCTAATGCCCTTTCTGGAAGCTACCTCCTCTGAATCTGTGGGACCAGGCCAAAGCCTTCTTCCCCCCTTATGGGATGTCTTTAAAGAACAATTTGCCCACTAAGTGCTCTCTGCATTTCTTTCAAATTACAGTGCTCACAGCTTCTGCAATCCCATTGTCTAAGAGACTCCTGCTGCCAGTGAATGCCATAAACAACAGAGAAAATAATTCGAGTGCTTTTTAAAAAATGCAAGCACAAAACATAACCCTTCCTGTGCTAATAGGAAAGTTGCAAGAAAAAAAGAATTAAATTAGAAATCATCCTTAGTGAGAGGGAGAGGTCAGCAGTGGTAGCCCTGCTTTCGTCATAAACGACAGCCTCACTCACCCCTTCTCGCACCTTCCCACTCGAATCAGATGCGAGAATCATTCAGGCAAAGTGAAACACGTTTCTTCTTCAAAACAACCCCCCGCTGCATCCAATTTTTCCTTCTCAAATGGTAACCCCAGAAGCCTCATCTGAGGGTATTGGAACCTCCTGCTACCTGTACACTTTGGCTGTGCCAAAAATCCCACCTTGATCACAAGCCAATGCATCAAAAGAGACAATCTGTGTTAGAAGAAAGGTTAGTCCTCACATGGTGCAATGGCCCACCATTTGGGAGGCATAGGGCTCCAAGTGGGTTGAGTGTACAGGGGATTATTGTTAATATCTGACATTGGGATAGGGAGAATTGGAGGGAATCATGGAAAGGATGGAAGAGCCCAGTCCTTACATGGACACAAGGCAAATTCCCCGCCCACACTCTTCCTTAAGGTAGTTACGTCCAACACATTGGTCTATGTCAAATAGGTAACAGACAGAAAGTGAGGTTCTCAATCTCTTATAAGAATCCAGATCCAGGGGGTGGACTTCTCCAATACAAGGGGTAGCTTTATTTCTCGGAGACTGTCAAAAATTGGAAAGAACTTGAGAGAGAAAATATTTGCTATCCAGGGTGGGCTCAGGACTTTGACGATAACTACTACTTTCTCTGTCTCTCCTGACTCTAGCACACACATTCGTATCCAAGACCTGAGCCAGCCAGCACCCACGTCCATATTGTCAGATAATTACAAGCATCCAGGGTACCCTTGGCTGCCAAGATCTGATCTCAGAGTGGCAGATCCATATAACAACTTGGACCCTTAAAAAGAGCAATTGTGTAGAAGCAGAATCATTCACAAGACTAAATTCCTTCCCAGGATACACATCTTGAATAGTCAAGGGACTTGCTACCCCCACATATTCACCCACAATCCTGCCAGGGCCCTAGAAGGCAAGGGGTATCAAACACAAAGCAGGGGGCCTGGAAAGAAGGAACTAGAGAACAGGGAATTGAACTAGAAATGAGGAAAGCAGTGTTGTTTCACTCCTTGCTCAGGGGATGAGCCAACTGTGCTCCGAGATGCTTTACCTTCCTGCCTTCTGCCACCACCTCCCACCTATTTCAGATTCTTGAATGTGCTGCCCCCACAGACTCTCAGCTTTCAAGTTTCTGCACTTGATAATTCCAGAACATCAAATAATTCATCTTCTAGATTCATTTATCTCTTTAAAAAATGATCAGGTTCAGTAAGTTATTCCAAGAGGAAAATTCCCCGACTTTGTGATTTTGTTTTAAATTTTGAGTTTCTCAAAGTAGGACAGAAGCTGAGGGCTAGACACATGGAGAACAACCCATAGATAGTTGCAGTTTATTGTAATAATAATCCCATTTGCCTGCATGCATTCAAGATGATAAATGGCCAGCGTATCTTGATAGCTCAGCACATTAACTGAGAACCATTTATCACTACATCTATCCCCAGGCAAATAGGATTATTCCAGTATTACTCCACTTAGCAATATGGGTGAGTGATTCTTTTCTCTTTCTGTACATATTTCTCTATAAGTCAATGCATACTTAGACATGCATGTATATCTTCACGCATGAGTATCTTTGTGTGATACTCTTAAGTAGACATCTATACACGTATGAGATGAATGTATGAATATCATTGTGGGGCCAAGTTTATGAGTAAGAGCCAATAACAAATGAAGCTCAGGGATTATAGTTTCTATTTGAAGTAGTCACCTGCATTACATGGCCCCAGGCCAGATCCTTAAGTAAGACAACTATTTTGCAAAGTGTTTCTGATTGATCACTTGGGGAAACCAGGGAAGAAAGAATGAATGGATCAGAGTAAAAATAACCCAGCTCTTGAGAAATAAATGTCTTAAAACATGTATTCATGTTGAATTAATCACTGTAAATTAAGGATAGAGAATTGTTTCTCTGCAAACAGGCAGGAGGAACTTACATTCCTAGTTGCTTTGCAGAGAGTTCAGGCAGAGGAAGCAACAACCACAAAGATGATTGTGGTAATAATCATAATTAGAGCAACAATGACAGTGATACATATCTAAACAACACTTGGCACTTGCTATATTTTACCATGCTCCTAAATGCTGTACAAATAGTAATTCACCCCACGCTCTCCACAGTCTATCCAAAATTCTATAGTGTCTGCCTTTTATAGGTGAGGAAACCCATGGTGAGGTCAATGTTTTTCAAACCTTGAATCATAAAATCAACTTACTGAGTTTGAAAAATACCTATATAGGTTATGTGTGTGTGCTTTTCGTTCAATTTGGCCTTTATATAATGGACAAAAATAATTTACAGAACCACATTTATAAAGAACAGAAGAAATTTATAAAGAAAAGAATTAGTAAGTACCAAATTAATGGAGACATTTAGACCAGCAGTGGCCGTGTCAATGTCTGGAGCAGTTCCACAGACAGGAGTCCCCAAGGCTTTAGATGCCTTTCCCAATTCACTGGGCATAGATATAAGAGTTTGAAAGGGAATTCAATACAGTGTCTAGATTTCTAAGATTTGGGGCATTTCCCCTCCCTATCCCAGAGGACATACACCCATGGACAGCTAAAATACATGTTGTTTTAGCTCTATTTGAGGAAATTCTGGGTTCTAACTTTACATAGAATAGGTCAAGCACAGGTATATAGCCCTGTATTTCTCCCTGCACTTTGGCTGTTGTTTAAAGTAATGCGTGGGATGCCTGGGTGGCTCAGTGGTTGAGCATCTGCCTTCAGCTCAGGGTGTGATCCCAGGACCCGGGGACTGAGTCCCACATCGGGCTCCCTGCAGGGACCTTGATTCTCCCTCTGCCTATGTCTCTGTCTCTCTCTGTCTCTCATGAATAAATAAATAAAATCTCTAAAAATAAATAAATAAAAATAAGTAAAGTGATCTCTATGGCCCTGGCACCCAAAGACTAAGGCCTGTGAATCACTCCAGACTTTCTTTGGCAGTTCCCCTTCCTTGTAACCACTTCTAACAGCACCTCAGCCTGGAGCTACAACACCCCCAGCTCCTTTGGTCCCTCAGTCCCTCCACAGTACTTGTAGGAAGTGCCCTCCACTAGGGATGTATTCACAGAATTCCTCTACACAGCATGTTCCTCATTTCTGAGCATGAACATAATCTTCATGTCCCCCAGCACATCTTTATTCTTCCATGGTCGGGCCATCAGGCTGTGACCATGGAAGATTCCATAAGCCTCCTTAGGATCTCATCTTCCTCGCTTGTAAATGAGGTAGCTGGACTAAGTGATTCCTAAATCCTTTCTAATTCTGATGAGCTGTGCCTCAACAATCCCATGAAAACAGGTCCCTTTCTGTCTCAGACACTCATTATGGTCTCCCTTCATCTACCTAATGCTCTCCCAGAGAAGCACTAGCCCAGAATCCCCCACAAGGCCACCTAGCACATGCCCTCCCTGCAGATCAGAGAGCAGAGACCAGGAATCCTCCACAAACAACACTGTAAGAAGCTCTTAGTACTGAATAAAAGGGCATCCTGCTTATTAAAAACAAAGCAAGCACAATGGCCAGAAAAGTCATCTTCATGGAGTCTATAGTGTGAAACACAGTATACAGTGGTAGAAAGAGCATGGATTTGGGAATCAGAACTACCTGGGTCCAAATCTCGTCTCTCCTGGTTCACAACTGCGTGATCTTAGAAAAACTGCTTCATTTGTTTATCCCTCCATTTTTCTTGACTATTCAGTGTCTCACATAATACTTGCCTCAAGGGACTATCATGCATGTAAAACTTGCACGTAACTTCCTCTTGAAGCTTCCATAGAGTGATATAAGTGAAGCACTCCAGAGAAGTCTTAATATCCCCAACCCTGATTGATCTCAGACATTCAGTAGGAGTCAGCTTGCCCATGAAGCTTAGGAAAACCTCAGAGTATAGGCTGCAGAGGAAGAGGAGAATACCAGAACCATTAAAGGCCAGTCCTATTATCAGGATGGAGACAAGTGAGTCACAAAAAGGTGCATGGGCAAAGGGACCCAATTTGGTGGTTAAACAGGATTATGAATTATAGAACATATATAGAACATATATAGAATGAAATATAGAACATATAGAATTATAGATCTTGGGCCTGGGAACAAGGTCTATCCCAAGGGGATTGGCAAGAACTAATTAGAATATCAGGACCTCAGGAAAGGCAGCTGGGGTTTCAGATAGGAGTCTAATCCAGGAGGGAACCAGCGTGGCCCAAAATGAGCCAGGAGAGACCAGTCACATCCATGAGGCTACTGTGGAGGGTAGGGGACAAGCTAGACTTCAATGGACTCATGGCTGGTGGAAGGCTCAGCCCAAGTTCACCACACATCAGCTGCATCACATCTACTGGGTGGCCAGTAGTTGATGCATCCAAGTGGAAGGAACTGGCACATCTCTATTCTAACTACAATCAACTGAGAGAAAGAAAGCATGTGACTCAGGCAGGGGTTCTCACTGCTTCCTGATCAAGGTGGGGAATTGGATCTGCCTCTCTGGAGAGTAAAACCTTTCCTCTCCTTTCCATCCTTTCAGTGAAATCCAGCCCAGCGCCACCATACAATGGGAAGAAGTGTGTCGACCCTGGGTGTCTGGCCCTCGGAAGCTGATAGCCAGCATGACGAGTGACTCCCTGAGACACGTGTATGGCGAGCTGAATTTGCAGATTCAGAGACGACCTTCTGCATAAATGCATAGGGGGCTGAGTTGGACCTGGGCAGTGGGCTTCTTGTAGTCTTGGCCAAGGAAATTCTAATGCAAAAAAATAGCTCTTGCTTTATCTTAGTTGTGAAGACCCAGCCAGGACTACACAGGGCCCCACAATGGAGATGCCACATATTTCAAAAACTACTTTTCGGTGTGACTATTCAACATGGAAGTTAGTTTTTAATCATTCCACCTTCCAAGGATTCTGAGCATTAGCTTTAATTAAGCTCTAATTAAGTTCTCATAGCTCATAAGAGTAAAAGTCATCATTTATCATCACAAATGGCTGCAGCTCCGAATATCAGAGGACTTTCCTTAACAAGGGGATTTGCTCAATACCTGGCCCCATGTAAAACAAGACTCTGATCTCCCACTCAGCCTTTTGGAGGTAATATACTCCCCAAAAGGGAGAGAAGCACATGATTTGGGCCCTAGAATTCTATTCCCCTTTTTTTGGAATCAGGGTCTATGCTCTAGGGTCAGAATATTTTTCCCAGGTATTGAGAACAACATCATTTTTCTTCTTGGCAAAGCCAGGGCAAGATCTTTCATCTTGCACCTGAGGCAAAGCAACTGCCTGCCAAATTTCACAGATTTACCTTGTGAGAAGATGTGGCCCCATATTAACAAATTGCATTTGTGGGAAACTTAATCACCTAAGAGGAGATAAGATAGCAGGTGCAATACTCAGATCTATTAAATAATGTAGTTTTATGGTGTGTTCTATAGGAGGTGTCACACTGTGGCCTGATCAGCAGGAACCAATATCCTTTACTTTAACACTTTTGGGGCCACAGGACTCGAAAGTAACAAGGCTGACATGGGACAGGAAAAATGAAGAATTAGTCTCTTTATTATTAGTGATTATACTTCATCTGTCTCTCTGGGATCCTCTCTTTCATACAATGATGCCAGCCCAGGTACCTTTTTAGAGATAGAAAAGCCCTGTGAGTTGGAGAATCTGGCAGATTTAGTAGCCAGACATGTGGAACGATGGGCAGCCACTAATTCCCTATTGTCCTTCATATCACTCATGTTGAGACCTCAGCTCCAGACTCCGATACTAAAAGGTAATATGGACTCCGTGGTGCAAGTAGCCAGTGCTAGCACAGACAGGATGACAGAGGATGCTGACAAGGTTCCAACAGCCAAGGCTACCTGCTATTTGCAAGGCTGATTTATGATCAAAATTATCTATCGATATGCCTTGGGTATGATTCTTAGAGAAAACAAAAACAAAGTGGAAAAAGCTAGAATGGAATTCTCTGATCTACATAACCACATTTCTAAGCCCTTGAGTTGGTTCTGGGCACCAGGGATCCATGAGGGTGGGTGGTCACCTCCTTACGTGCATCATACCTAATTTCATTAAGTAATTAATAATTCCAGCATTTGCCAAGCCTTCCAATACTCAATTTTAAAATGAAATGCATTTTGCTATACTATTAAACTGGCTTAATGTAGTATATCCTTATTAACTAGAATGTAATCAAAGCTTCAAATAAAGTTAATGTGATTGTGTTTGCATCTGCATAGAAGTGAACACTTTTAATTTTTATTACAACACATTACCAAGCACAGGTGCTCAAGAAACCAGCCTTCCTTAGCAGTAGATGACCCACCCTGGCTAGGAAAGCAAGCATTTTCCCTTTAAAGGAAATGACTTTAATAGGTACTCATGCACAGTTAGCTATCCTCACTGCTCTCTTTACATTTTACTAACTACATTCATCAAAGGAGGAAGTGTATATATTTAGTTCAAAAACAGCTTCCAGAAACTGCAAAAGCTCTGTAGATACTTCATGAATGATCTCACGAATCATTATAGTTAATCAGTAGACCAACTAGCGTGGATACCTATCACAATGAAAACATTTTGTGGTCTTAGAACAGGGATGGAAAATACATGGCAAGTGTGTATGGGAGATCCTACATTCATGGCAATACCACTGAACAACTGCTGCTCAGATAGGGCCTCAGAATTCTCCTCACCACAGTACACCAGGCAGCTATTACCAACTGATTTAGAGTTGGCACTCAAAATAAAACCTATTCATCATGCCTAAGAGCCAGCCCATCCCCTCTGACAGCTGGGATTCTACACTGTATAATAATGCTGTGCCTCTAAAAATCATTTTATCAGTGGTAACAAGTAATGAATCTCAGCACCAGGAACTCTGAATTCTAGCTTCTGCCTCTGCTTGTCCTCTATGGTTCTGAACAAATATTTGTGTTTATAGCTTCAATGATCAAAGAAGGGTAATAATACTTACATTTCTACAAGATTCTTCTGGGGATATATGAAGCAAAACTTAACAACAACACATGCAAAACTATCTACAAAAGTAGATAGATGACAGACAATGAGATAGGTAGATGGATGACAGAGAGATAGAAAGAGATTTATGAATATATATATACATATATTTTTTCCAAGTAATTTCACTTCATTAACCTTGTAAAAGAAGTAAAAGCAAACTTCCAGCTAGTTGATAAAGAACCTCAAAAGGTCTAGGAAGCCATGCATCATGGCAAATCAAGCTGTGGATGGGAGCCAGCAGTGAAATCAACCCTGAAATCTCTTGTCTCTCAAACTTTTTAAGAATATTGAATTAAAATCAACTTCAAGGCTCTTCATAAAGCTGCAGTATAACAACAAAAATATGTACAAATTTATAATAAGAATATGAAAGGAAATGGAGTTGCCAGTCTTGTTGGCAAAGTCACAAAATTACAGATATAAAGTCATCATTTATGAAAATCTTTCCAATATTAAGTTAATAGTCAACCAACCCAACCATCCATTCATTCATTTCTGTCTACCATCCATCCATCCTTCTACAGCCAGACAGCCAGATAGCCTTGCAACCACCTATCCACTCTTTATCCCATCCATCTATTGAATTATTCATGCATTAATTAATTAATTAATTGTGCAAGCATGAATTCAACAAGTATTTATTGAACATTAGGCATCATACTAGATTCTAGGAATTCAACAATGAAGAGTCTTATGGTCCCTACCCAGAAAGAACTCACATCCAGAGGAAGCAACAGAATATATAAATAGATAAGGTACAAGGTGATACTATGTTAATAGAGGGATGCCCAGCTTACCATGGGAATAAAGACAAAAAAATACCTGAAAAAGCCTCCCTTAGTATCTCCAATAATGGAAAAGAAATTTAAATTGAATCATGCAAAAAAAGAGCAGGAAGTAAGATAGATATCATTTGACAAAGAAAAGCTCATGTAACAGCCTAGAGAAAAGAAAGAGCATGACCTTTCTGGAGAACTGCATGGCAAGATGGTCAGTGTCCAGCAAGGAGAGTCAGGGCTCTCCATATTCACCATAATGACTCATGAGATCATTCATAAGGTATGTACAGAGATTTCAGTCATAGAAGTGCAGGTATGGGTCAGAGTTGGAGCACTTCCAAGAATGAGAATTTGTGCCTTCTGCCCTGCATTGTGGTGAAAGGCTAATTAGAGACTGCTAATAAAAAATAAACTGGATCAGAGCTAAAAACTATAGTGTGTGGGTCAAGGAGGGAAGAGGCCAAGAGAGTATGGCCTGAGTATGCCTAACTCAGGTCAGTGAGGAAGGTATAAGATTGGGAGCGTGGCCACACTGGGGTCTAGGAATGGGATATGAAATGTAGATACAAGTAGATACAAAGTGAGAAAGGTAGCATGTCAAGGGGAGCTGTCCATTTCAAAGACTGATATAAGTATGTGACAATCTCCTTGAAGTTGAAATTTGAGCAACCAAGCAATTACCGTTCCCAGAGACTGATGAAGACTAGGATCTTATTCCTAGGGCCATTTTCATTTCTGTCTTGAAGGCAAAGCTCTCTCTCAGTACCCATGAGAGCCAACTGCTTCTACAGACACTTCTTTCTACCTTAGGACAAATGTTTCCTTCCATTTTCAGCACTTTGACTCACTTGGACTCAGTTTTACCTTCTTAGTCTCAATAGAAGAATGAAAACAACACAACAAAGACATCTTTTGAGTGTATCTGTCAGAAATCACTCTATTAAAAACAAAAACATGAATAAATGAGAAGAAAAAACAAAGACCTCTGTTGCAGCAGGATGAGTAACTAAGAGTTGTGCTTACCTCAAGTGCCAGGAGTTACACTAAGCATTTTTTATCTCTAAAGACAATGGCCATTTTTAAAAAGATGCATGGTCAGCTTGCTACTGATACAATTAATGGGCTCCCATTAATTTTCACACTAATCATTGTTCTAGGGCTTAAGTAATTATCTAAGCAATGTTTCACCAGCCTGAAACTAATTCACAGATAAGGGGTCCTAATGACTATTTCCTATTAGTAAAAAGCAAGCACCTATAACACAAAAAGGATTCTTTCCTCTTCTTTTTTGGTTTGAGCAAGTTTAGAAAGTGGAAAAAAATATAGCATGGAAAATAATTACAATCAGACTTAGAATTTGTTACCAAAAGGGCATAGATTATAGAATACCATTAAATTGTTGCCACCACTCCACCTTCCCACTCCTCAACTCTAGGCAGTCTCTGTGACTGCTTTGATTGAAGGAATGTGGTAGAAACAATGCTACCAGTTCTAAAGCCCAGGCCTTGAAAGACTGGTAGCTTTCACTTCTTGTCCCTTCAAATCCTCTCCATAGAAAGCCTGAGCTTCCACGTAAAAGCTCAACTACTTTGAGACTGCCATCCTGGAAAAGCTACCTGTTAATGCTCTGGTTAACCATCATAATGAAACTCAGCCTTCCAGCAACCTCTACCAAGGCACCAGACATGAAAATAAAGCCATCTTGGGCTCCCCAGTCAGCCATCCACTAGATGAGTACCACCACCATCAAGTGACTTCAGTCACTTAGAGCGAAAGAATGACTCTACCACACCTTGTCCAAATTCCTGACCCACCAAACCATGAGATACGATAAAATGGTTGTTGTTTTAAGTCACTAGATTTGAGGTTGTCTGCAATAGAGTAAGATAAAATCAGACTACTGAGCCCAACAATCTCAGAAAGGAGAGCAATGTACTGATTAAGGCTCTTCTTGTTTTGAGGAAATGCTGTTTTTGAACTTCATCTTTTCTTTCCAAAAAAAATGTAGAATGATGTATAGTTTGTCATTACTCCATATATCTGAGGAGACCTAATATGTTTATTTCCAAGTCTGTGAGTTTAAGTTTGCCAGTTCCTTGAACTCTTCTTTTAAGCTATGGTTTTCTGGGATCTTCATCAGCTTCATTGAGGTTTGGTTAGATGTCATTAGGGGTAACTTGGAAATGGGAGAGAGAGCACAAGGAGAGAGGATGACACTGCTCTCTCACAGAGGCTTAGGAAATCAGGCCATTCCACTGAGAACCTCACAGCGATGTCAGATCCTCTACTACCCCACATACCCTGCCTCCCCATGAGTTGAAGTACTAGGGAACAGTCTGGTCATGAGCCTACATGACATCGTCTTCTCCCTGAACATTCAAAAATGCCTTGATTTGCACATAGATCTACCTTGATTTAGTTCTAACTATGCGAAACAAAATGGAATAAAGAAACTTATTTTATATCAGTTTTACCTAAACTCAAAGTTTGTGGCCCCTATTACCTATAAGACCAATAATGGCCTGAAACCTGGTTTCCAGTTAAAGATGAGTCAAAACCTAGCCAATTGATGGCATTGACCCTAGAGAACAGTCTTGCCCTCTAGAAATGTGTCCTCAGCACTTACCAGTGGTCATAATGAGTAGCCATCCTCTGCCCAACCTCTCATCTACAAGAGCCTTTATGCCACAGTGGGGTCCTATATTTTTAGCAGTCTTTTATCAAAGCATCCCAAACCCACAGAAGGCCCATATCCAGGGGGTTCTCCAAGATCCCCGACAGAAGGCACTGGGAGTTAGTCTCTGTTGAACCCTTGTTGCTCTTGCCTGTGCTCAGCAGCACTACACAACCTTCAGAAAGTGGAGGAGCATCTGATTTGCCATTCTATTTGCCTTTTCCTCAAAAGAGAGCTTCCTAAGCTTAGCGGAATATGCCCTTATGTTACAAACTATGGCATTTAATAAGAATTCTGAATAGCTTCCTACCATAATGACATCTTTATTCTCCTGTTCTTAATGATATTTAGCATTTACCTTTTCTTTACTGTTTCTGGGGCTAGTTTCTATGGCTAACATTACCCATATTTCAAATATGGACATCTATATAATATGGGGATTTTCAAGTGAGAAGTTGACCCTCCCACCAAGTACTCCCCTACCCAAACCAGACCTGTCCAGGCTGAAGTACCCATGGTATTGCCCTGGTGCTGCCAAACTTGCTTTTTTGCACACTGCTTTTACTATAGGTACAAGGCCAAGCTCACAAGTATTATTCTTTTGTCTTGGCTATAACAATAAATTCAAAATATCTGGTTCTGAAAGAGGAATCTAATCATTAAAAGAAATGCTAAGGATCTCCAATAATATCCCAATTATCTTTATTGAGCATATAATGCTAAAAAAAAACAATATAGATCAACAAAGCATTATTACTTATATAAAATTTAAAAATAGGTATAATAAAACCTCTCTCTATGATGAAAAAAAATAGGCTTTCATGATATCTTCACTAGTAATGATAAGCAGAAAGTGACAGTTATTACCTGGGAAATTTTAAGCTAAAAAAAAAGGGCCTGGGTTCACCTAAATAACCTAAATATTGAAAACATGATATAAAAGTGTTCTACTTGCACAATGTGTTTTCTTTAATCCTGGTTATCTCCTGGGATGCCTGGGTGGCTCAGTGGTTGAGCATCTGCCTTCAGCTCAGGGCATGATCCCAGGTCTGAGGATCGAGTCTTGCATCAGGCTCCCTGTGAGGAGCCTGCTTCTCCTTCTGCCCATGTCTCTGCCTCTCTGTGTCTCTCATGAATAAATAAATAAAACCTTTAAAAAAAATCCTGGTTATCTCCTTAAAAATCTTAAAAATTTAAGCACAGCTGTGGTATCTATGTATTTTAACTAGTGCTAATGTTTTGTTCTGTTAGTGCTCCATACATGTAAAATAATAACACATGATGAAGTCCTGGCTGTGTATTGCTTTTCAAAAATTAATACATTAGATAATTAGGTATTCAAAAGGTTACCTTCACTGTTATTATTTTTTCATTAGTGTTATTACTAATAAAACATGCTGTTTAAACCCCACGGCACACCCATTCCTGTGCTGAATTGAGAAGCAGCAAAGTCCTGCCAAAAATAGAGATTGGTCTGGGGTGCTGCTGGCGAGAGTGTAGACTTTGAAACACTACTTGGCACTATCTACTAAATCTGAATACATGCTGTGACTCTCTGATTCAACTACTAGGTGTATTTCCGACAGAAATATGTACATATATTTACCAAAATATAAGAGTGTTCAAGAATGTTCATAGCATTCAAAATAATAAAAAAAAATATTTTTTAGGAATCCAAGTAAGCCTTAAGTGGGTGCTCTGGCTTGAGATTTCTCACAAGGCAGCAATTTAGGTTAGCTAGGGCTATGGTGTCATCTGAAGGCTGCTTTCAGCTCATTCACAGGTTCTCTGCAGACCGGTGTGCTGAGGGCCCGAGTTCCTTCCTGGCTGTGGGCTGGCGGCCTCTCTCTCAGTTCATTGTCCTTCCATCCCCTCCACAGGGCAGCTCACAACTTGACATCTGGGTCGCATCACAGTAAGGCAAGAGAGCAAGACAGAAGCCAAAAATTTTTTGCAACCTGTCTTCAGAAATGACACCCATCATTTTTGTCATATTCTGTTAAAAATGAGTCACTGAGTCCAGCCTACAGTCAAGAGAAAGGAATTTCACAGGGCATGAATATCAGAAAGCAGGAATCAAATCAAATCATTGGGGGCTATCTTAGTTATTCCTCAATGAAATTTGCATAAGAAAATTATTCTCAAAAGTACCAAGATGAAGCCATAGGCTCTTGCTACGTGAGATTTTTTTGGTTTTATGTTCTCCTCCTTTCTAGGACTAAGAAGTTGTCCATGTATACTAATTGAGCTCTAATTAAGTTTCTTGGGGCTCTTTCCCCCTTAACAGAAGACACCAAGCTTAAGGAATTACTTCATGAAAGACTGCCATCTGACCAGATCCAAATGAGCCTTTTGACCAACTAGTCTACTTTCTTAGTGAAGAAGGTAATAACTGGGTACCAGAAAGAAGGAGTTGCTATTTTCACTTCCATACCACATAGATACAACTTAGTAAAGAAC
This sequence comes from Canis lupus familiaris, assembly GCF_011100685.1. Taxonomy (NCBI): domain Eukaryota; kingdom Metazoa; phylum Chordata; class Mammalia; order Carnivora; family Canidae; genus Canis; species Canis lupus. Next base: position 7,475,176 of record NC_049256.1, on the reverse strand, counting down.
CTAGAAAACTAACAGTCTTCACCATTAATATTCAGGCTACCTCAGCTGGAGTTCACTTCACTGTATATGAAAACCAATAAATGCAGCAGAGACTGTGAGGCAGACCATATGTTAACACGTAGAAAAATAATACCCTTTAATCTTAAAGTTGATTATCTCTTTTCATCTCTGCTGTGCCTTGGCATGGCTTCCCTGACAATTCATACCAAATGTTGAAGGAAGTTGTAGTATCTGGCTGACCCATCACGATGATTGCCTTTGCCAAAAATGACTAACAGTTTCAAATGATTAAAATAGATCCCATTTAGGCAAGCATCCACTTTTCAACTTATAAAAGAAGGTCTGTGGTTCTGGTGTATACATCGCTATGTTTATGGTACAGGATAGTCTGTCAGTAAGCATCGTTGAATGAATGAATGATCACAATGGCCACCTAATGGAGTAGGAAAAGAGTGTTACTCTCCTTGCTACTTATAGTTCAGGCTAACCCTGTCATTTTGGTTACTCTCATTCAAGCACTTCCCATATGCCACTAAAATCCCAAAACACTTTGTCTCTAGGCAATTTGTTTTCTTCTAGAGTTGGCCAAGCATTAAACCTAAATAATATAAAAGAGAATAGGGATCTGAATGCGATGAGAATGAGAACTCCATCACTGAACACAGCTCATTTGAACAAAGCCCATTGACTGGAAACAGAATATCCTGACTCATTCTAATCTGCATTATCCTAACCAAGTTTTCCCAGAACCCTATCTCCCATTTTCCCATGACAACCACCCTCAAGACAATAATTAGAGAGTCAGAAGTAGCCTTTTTCTCTACTCACATTCCTGCCAAGGTGATTGTAAACAGTTCCACAGATAATATTAATCACTTTAGAGCTCCTTAAATTGCTGAGACTGGGGTTCAGGATGAGGCTGGGTTTAGGAACATAGAGGTGAAGAGAACAGAAAGGAGGGAAGCTGAGTTTCCATTTTCTATCTCCAAACTGGGTGCCATGTATTCATCTTCCCACAATACAGCTTCTCGCCATGGGCCAAACAACCACTCAGGTAGTGAGTCCTCAATCTGGACATGCCGAAGCAGGGGCTGGGCATCCGGTCCATCTGTTGGTTTTGGTTCCATAAGGTTCTGAACTAGACAAGAGAATGGATAATATGATTTATAAAATCATTTCCAAGTCTAAGGATCTATTATTATGAGACTGTGAGTTTTCTATAACACCTAACATTTCCACATCAACATTCTGAGCTAAAACAACCAGTGTGTCATTCAGTCTTCCTATGACCGAGATGACTGTCATGGATTGTGCTTGCAGCATGTGTCCAGAAACAAGAACTTTGTTACCTCTCTCATAACTCATAACTTGTGCTTCATGAGCGCACTCTTGTAACCAACTGTTTTTATCAGATAAGGATAATATGCTCTTGGACTGCTAGTAATGAAAATGGTAGAACAAGAAAAGACAAAGACTTCCCAATTTATTAGCTGAGTTCCCAGGCTTTTTCCACAGCACCTGAGGCCCAATTTTAATGACAATAGCCTTCCAATTAACCATGGATATTAGTAAAAGCAAGTAAAATAAAAGAATAGAAACAAAGAGATATTAAGAACTCAGCAATTAATAAGAATCCAGCCTCCAAAAATATTAACTGCATCAGCAGGTTGAAGGAGGTCAAATTTTCAAGAAATAGTACATACATATTGGAGGCATCAATTCATTGGAAAACACGTGGTACTTTGTATTGCATAGACCCATTGCAAGCTAACCACTATCTGGAATATGAATAAGCTTTTAGATAGCTAGGAATGAGAACACGGATCTGGGAGGAAAAACTGTCAGGAAGCAAAACAGCTGAACAGTGTATGTTAAGATGGAGGCTGATCCTCCATCCAATTTGGCTGGGAAATGGGGTCCTTTAACATGGGAAGTGTTAGGGACCCCTAACTAGGAAGGGTAGGCTAGAGTGGTAAGCCAGAATGAACACAACAGTAAAGGACCTGAGAAGGACCTGAGCCCAACGGTGGGCACTACGAAATTGAGATACGAGAGCTACCAAATTATTGCCCACTTCACAGCTCTACATACACTTAATATTGCTCCTCCTTCCCTCCACACATCCCCTCCCAAGAGTTAACAAATTTCCTCATTCTTTGGCCTAGGACCTTGGGAATCTCATTTTTCTTTTTCCACCAGGGGGTGGTAAAAAGTCTTCTACGGTGCAGAGCTGAGCTAGACTGTTAATTTGAAGTCTCACCTTTACATCTATAACCCTACTAAAAGTCATAGAAAATTGAGATTGTCTGGTTTGTGAAAAAAAAAAAAATAGCATTAAGGACCGATGATATAATTGCCACTTTCTGTGTGCCTCATCCTAAGAGAACACAGGAAACCAGCCCTGGAAAGAGTGGTATTCGAGCTCCACTCTTGTGTCTGTCCCTTTGCCTCCCCTGAAGTAATTTTCAGGGAAAGAGAAAGCCTGTAATTCCAGATGCAGAGATGTCTCACTTAGAATGAAAAATAGATGTCCATTATTTCCAAATTCTTAGGGTGTTAAATGCATGAGAACTAAGCTTTCAGGGAAATCTGAATTAACAAAAATGATGCTGTGAGAAAAGAGAAATTTCTTATGTCTCCAAAGATGAAATGCTGACAGTGTATCTCCTGATAGTAAATGCATTGGCACTAAGTCCTGAGAAAGGGCAGGAGGGGCTGAGCAGGCTGGAAACTGACCATGACTCAGTGCTGCCTCTTTTCATAGACTTCATCTCAGATTCTCAGTAGCTCTCTCCCTTTGCCTTCTCCTGGCCTCAGGGAGGATTCCCAGCATCTTTGCCTCCCCAGTGCATCCCTTCTCTACTTTGACTCATTTGTGTGTGCCTGTGAAAACCATTCGATTTTGGAATTCTAGGAAAGAATAATGAAAGTAGATGTGTGACCTCATTGTGGCTACCTTTAAATGGATCCAAATTGAAATGTGGGCAGTGCTGAGCACAAAAGCCATATTAACTATAGATTTAGATACTAAGAAAGCTTAAGATAAGGACAATACCCTTTCTCTCTTAGAATGTTATGAGGTTTAAAAAAGAGGTAATATACATGCCAACAACAGCATAGTAATAAGGATTGCTTAAAGTCAACATGGCAACCTCTCAAAAACAATGTTTTATGTGAAAGCTGCTTACAGAATAATCAATTATTATACCTTTTAATCAAAGTTTAAAAGCTTCCAAAGTAATACTCCACATTGCATATGGCTGCATATCCACATAGAACAAAGATGAAACATTCATGAATAGCATAGATGCCAATTTAAAGGTTGTGGTTATGACTTTACGACTAGCAGATATCAGAAAGAGGGACATAGAGAATTTCAGTCTGGGTTGTGGGTGCACAGATATTTCTGTAAATTTGAAATATTATAATAAACAATTATTTTGAAATTAAAAAAAACAATAACCTTTCTCTCTAAAGATGCAGTCACTATTAGAAGGACCTAATTTCACTGACTTTTATGATAATTTCCCTTTAATTCTACTACATTTAATTCTGTATCTTAAATATGAAGGAAAAGGAAGGATGTGAAAAAGATGAGTGAAAATCTATTTCAAAGTTACACAATAAAGATATGCTTTTTGATGATCTCTTGATGGTCTAGGAAGCCTACTCTATCAACCAATAGTGATGATTTCATTATATTTTAGTTACTAGAAAGCAGTATTGTTTGAATCTTAAAAGGCTAACTCATTATCTACTCTTTGGTAAGTATTCATCTCAAGGACACTGCCACTAGCTACTAAGGCTTACAAATGCAAAGTTACACTTTCTGATTTGCAAAATAAAGTATCTTTCCTGCTGAATAACCTATGTCAGGCTTAATTAACCATTCTGTAAGGACATCCAGGTAGGATTAGCTAATTCATACAATTTGTCTAACTTCTCTGTTTTCCACATCATTTACATAATGCTTTATATGCAACAAGTTCTCAATTAAATGTAAATTGAATCTAATTTCATGTTCATTTGTTGAACAGGTTCATAATCTACATGAAAAAGACTGCTTAAACTCACTTCCTTTACACCAACCTAAAAAACATGCCTTTTTAGTTCTGTTTCTTCATATTCTTCCCAAAAGCTATAGACCTACTGAGAATAAAAACTGTTAAGGTCAGATTCTCATGGTGTCACAAAGCGACAGAGCCCAGAAATATAAGATGAAGATTGAAGGTATCTGTATTTCCAATGATGTGTGTGTACAGAGCAGAAACTCCTTTGCAGTCCCTGCCCAGGCGGACTAACCAGAAAAAGCTAACAAAACTTGAGCTGCTTCAGGCCCTTCCAAAGCCCTGGACGGGTCCTGGCTTCATTGTCACATGGTCATAAATATTGTAAAATTTAGGAACGACATTTTAACAACATTCAGTTAAATTAGCTGTTTTCCCTCTGTCATATCGCCCTTTTTGTTGGACTTACCCACAGGCCTTTTGCGGATGCATATAAGAGAAAGGGGAATTGAGAATAGATTCATTCTGTATTTAGTTGGATACCCTTGCATGGTTCCCTTCCCTCTTGTGTACAGGGAAATTATCAACAGTTGTCTCAACCTAAGAATGACTTCTAGAAATATTGCTATCTCTTCCTCACAAAAGGTGCAGGGAATAGAAATATGCTGTGGTATCACTATGACTTAGGGTGCTCCTCACTGGAAGTATGTGGGAGAAACAAGGTTTCAAATGTAAACAGCTGGAAGCTAGTCTGTGTACTTACAAACTGAAAGTTCACTTCTTATCAATACCGAATGAAAAAACCTCTTCTCTTAGATATACACTAAATAATACAGCATATATAATTTTAAACATACCACATCTATTTTGAGAGAGAATAATATAAAATAAAATTTTGAATTTTTTTTAGGTTACATCACACAAGCAATTATGTCAGCACATGGACGGACTCACATGTTTATGCACCCCAAAGTATCAGCTCACATCTTAGCAAATTTGATGTGCCTAAACCTAATAAAGCCTGGTAGTTCCAGATGAAATACCACGAAAATTTTCACTGTTGCAGTGAAACAGGCTGAAGAAACAAGTATTCCAGTGACAAACTCCCACACATATTCACCACTAAGTCATAATGTATGTCATAATGGTAATTTGACTACACAATTATACAACTAGGTATAACGTAGGAGTGATTTTAAAATGCATTCAAATTGCTCTTGTTCATGCCCTACTACCAGATAAATTTTGAGATATTTTCAAAATTCTAGATCATACTAAGATTCAAATGTGACTGGAAGGAAGAATTCTAGTGGGAGCCAAAATGTAAACTAAAAGAGAGAAGACTTGTAGAAGTTTCAAAATGTAAAAACCTTCTTCAAGCATTTTTATTTGCCTTGCTTCTTCAAATCATTCTTTCTTCTGGAACAATTTAAACGGAATACCTTTAGGTGGGGCAAGCAAGGTGGGGGAGTGACAATCTCACAGCATGGGGCTTTACAACCTGGGCAGGATGAAGAGGGTACCCCATCTGGGGGGAATGATGGTAAAACAACACGGGCTGTCAGAGCCTGAATAGGGTGAGGGAGAGGTTTTCATGAAGTGGGATAATGACAGCAGTCAGGGAACTATACAGGATCAGAGCCCAAACAGGATGAGGAGCAGTCTTTATGGGAGGATGGCATCAACCCAGGATGGACTTCTGTAGCTAGAACAGGTGCAGAACATGTCCATGTAATGGGAAGGTGGTTATATCAGCCAGCTGGCACAGGCCAGTGGAACGCATACTAGGTGGGAAGGTAGCACGATGCAGATTGTCAAAGCCTCAAGTCAAGTAAGGAAGTCATCCTCATTGGAGAGAGTGGTAGTGGCACCCCAAGACAGAATATTACAGCCCAAGCCAGGTAGGGGAAGTGTCTTTGTGGTGGGAGGCAAGGATGGATAGGGGCCAGTATTGGTGACAAGAGACTGGTAAGTAATTATATTGTAGATAGTTACAAAGGGAAAATACTATAATGTATTCAATACTTTGTAGAATTGAATCAAAATAAGAAGTATTGGTGTGAACTCACATTTTTTATATAGATAGATGATAGATGATAGATAGATGATAGATATTAGAGAAATGAATACAAATATGCATATTACATTTGTAACATACATACATATTCTCTCATTCTATTCACTGTTACCTTATAGCAATGAGACCATCTGACACTCACATCATGGTTTCTAAATACCATTTTCCACAAAAAGGCACCAAAACTTTTTGAAAAAAGGCTAATTCTAAGAGTAGGACAGGGAAAATACAAGATAAGCCTGTGGCAGAAAGCCTTGTGGCAGAAAGTCAGGAAATACTCCAAGAATGGTAAAAATATGTAAATGGGCCATGAAAGCCAGCTTGAGGAGACAACTACTGATTAAAGCTGGCACAGTTTCAGCACTAAAATAATAGTAACAGATTATAACCAGTTGAATAAACAATATGTCCTTGCTAATGTAAATAAATAAACGAACAAAAGTATCTATCTTGCACCAACTCAAGAACATAAAAGGAAGAGTTTCACTGGAAAATAACCATTTAAACATAATGCTTAGGGAAATAAGCCAAACACAGAAGAACAAATAGTATATGATACTATTTATATGGGGAATCTAAAACAGTGAAACTTGTGGGCACCTGGGTGGCTCAGGTCATGATCTCAGGGTCATGGGCTCAAGTCCCTGCATCAGGCTCTGTGCTTAGTGGGGACTCTTCTTGAGATTCTCTCTCTCCCTCTTTTTCTGCCTCTCCCCATACTCACGCTGTAAATAAATAAATAAATAAATAAATAAATAAATAAATAAATAAATAAATAAAATCTTTTTAAAAATAATGTAAAATAAAACAAAATAGTAGAACTCATAAAAATGGCAAGGCAGTTACCAAAGCCTGGGGGAGAGGAAAACAGGGAAGTGGTAGTCAAAGGATTCAAAGTTTCAGGTATGCAAGAATGAATAAGTCCTAGAGATCTCCTGTATAACATAGGACCTATAGTAAATAATGCTGTATTGTAGACTTACATATTTGTTAAGGGGGGTAGATCTTATGTTAAGTGATCTTAGCACACACACAATAATAATAAATAAAGCAGATGGGAGGAAACTTTTGGAGGTGATGGGTGTGCTTATGGCATAGATTCTGGTGATGATTTGATTGGTGTATACTACCTCTAAACTATCGAGTTGTATACATTAAATATGCACAGTTTTTCATATATAAATACTTCAATAAAATAATTTTTCTAATTTTTTAAAGAAAATAACCATTTGACAACCATCATAGTGCATTTAGTCAAGAAATATCAATGGGTACTAAAACTAGTGGGTGAAAGTTTGATAACAAATGGGATATTTAAATAGTCTCCCAAAATTTGCCCACAAAACATGTATTAATTATAAAAGGAAAAAAGTAACATTGGAGAAACTTGGAAGACATCATCTTAATCAAGTTATTGATACTAGCATCACCAATAATGGGGCAAATCAAAATCATTGCCACTTAATAATTCAATGAGACAAAAACAGCATGATTACTATGATACTGTTGCCATAAAACCATAATCTCAATGTAATCATGAAGGAATATTAGCAGTATCTAAAGGATCACTTTCCAAAATAATTGGTTCATAATCATCAAAAGTGTCTAGATCTTGAAAAACAAGAAGAGATTAAAGAACTGCTCTAGATTGAAAGACTGTAAAGACATGATCCTTTTACCATAAAAGACATGATTGAGATCATTGCAGAATTGGAATGGGGTCTGAGCATTAGATAATAATGATATATCAATATTAATTTTGTGATATTGATGGTTCTGTTGTAGTTATGTACATAGATGCCTTTGTTTGAAGGAAATGTATTCTAAAATGTTCAGGCAGTGGTGGGGCCTCATATCACCAACTTACATAGAAAAGCTTAAGGAAGGGAAATTTTTGCATTTTACTTCAAGTTTTCTTTTAAGTTTGAAATTATGTCAAACTACAAACAAAAATGTCAAAAACTCTTACATTATTATAATGGAAAAAACTGATAATCAATTTTAGGAATATAGGGAAAATAATAAGAATAGTCAAGAATATACAAACAATAAAATGACAACAAAAATAAATAAATAATATTATGAGAACCAGTACACTCACAACCAGGAAACAAAAATTTAAAAACAAAGATAAATAAAACTCAAATAGAAGATGATAGGAAGGGTAGCCCAGGTGGCTCAGTGGTTTAGCACCGCCTTTGGCCCAGGGCGGGATCCTGGAGACCTGGGATCGAGTCCCACATCGGGCTCCCTGCATGGAGCCTGCTTCTCCCTCCGCCTGTGTCTCTGCCTCTCGTTCTCTCTCTCTCTCTGTCTCATGAATAAATAAATAAAATCTTAAAAAAAAATAAGATGATAGGAATAGTTAGTAATGCATGCAATTTTACAGTCAATGGATCATGTATGAAAGTCAGTGGCAGCTTCATTTGATGAATTTGTTGATTTCAATTTATATTATGATCTTTCCAAATGACCTGTTATAATAAGAAACAATTTCATTAGACATTATTTATTTAAAAAGAAGTCTTGTCTTTGTCCTCAGCTCTTGGGAAATTATCTCTAAGTTTTGGGGTTTCCTGGATGGTAAGAAGGTCTTTCTTAGCTGGAGGCCTTACCACACCAGATAGCTCAACAATGTGATTTATTGTGGGGCTTTTGAGCCTCCTGCTATCAGCTTGACTTCCAGAGGGGCTGGAAACTAAGGCCAGTCACACAGGTGTCCAACCACATCTATATGGCCAAACCATGATAAAATCTCTGGACACCAAAGCTTGTGTGAGGCTCTCTGGTTGACAATACTCCATATGTACTATCATCCATCATTTCTGGGAAGAGTTAGGGCTGTCTACAACTCCTCTGGGAGAGACAACTAAATGTTGGTGCTGTAAATCCCCTGGATTCTGTCCCAGGTGCCTCTTGCCTTGGCTGATTTTAACCTGTATCCCTTCCATGTAATAAAGTATAACCATGAGTATAACAAAAACAAACAAATAGAATAATGTATCCCAAAAATGATTGCAAAGAATCAATCAGAATAGACAATGAAATTTAGAATTGTTCCCTTAAAAATATATTTTAGTAATAAAAGTTAAATTTTCAAACTATTATGAGATCTGGGGTAGCCTACTACAAAACTAATAATTTTCTTATTGTCTTGTCATCGTATTATTCATTTTGTTAAACTACTTTCATCAAAGCAAACATTACTTAAGACAAATGGACTGGAAAAATACATTAAAAATCTCTCAAAAGCTATAAAAATTCCACAACGGACAACAAGGATCTGTTTGCTTGGATTACATTTGAATAAAAGAAAAATATATAGAACCGATATATTAATAATAGAAAAGAAAGAACATTATTTGGAAGTGCTATAAGAAAAATAGCAATTATGTTACTTACAAGATAGAACTTTTTTCTTGCATAGGTTATGCTGAAAATAGCATTCTTCGAGTAACAAATATGATTGGAATTGTCAAGCTAATTATTAAATTTTATCCACTTTTCGTGATCACTTACTTGGAAAAAGGTGAATAAAGAGAAAAGTGACTGATTTATCCAAAATATTTCATAAAGAATTAATTGAAATCATGGAAAATGTGTATAAAATTAAGTCATAAGTTAAAACCACTCTGTTATGGTAAAGTCTACAATATATGTAACAAGTGCTGATTAACTGGAGATTATTCTGTACATGTATTTTAGTGTAATATGCTATGAATGATTTTTAATATTTTTACTAACTGAAAACCATCTGTGAGTTTATTAAATGAAATGAAACAAGATCTGTAGGATTATAATTTGCCACTGGACAAGTTTTGTGATCTGTCAACAATGAAGCTGTTGTGAATAGTGAGAACAAAGGACTCCAAGTTCTTTTTCAAAACATTGGTAAGGGACTTCAACTTTTGATCATGACAGAAAAGTGGCACTACACTAGCACTTCATCTAGACAAAATTTAGGAAACAAGTATTCAAGATGTTGAATATCTGGCGGTACAGAACTATGATCCTTGAGAGAAGAAAAACAACAAAATGAGCTCAATAAACTACATTATCTCTGCAGGTTTCTTGAGGTTTATGCCTCAAACTTCTTTTCAGGTTTTAGTGCAAGAAGTTTCAGCTCAAATAAAACACAACAGTCTTGCTGAGCTGAGGGTTCAGAAGATTGGAATTTAAGGCTATTGAGATGTCAAAATTTTGCAGAATAAGGAAGGCATCAGATTCAAGAAAGCTATGAAAAGAAGGAGCTTCAAAAGTCAGCATATGAGTCCTCCTGAGCTCTTCCCTAAAGAGTAAGCTGTGTATGCCCAGGCTGAGACTCCACAGGTCAAGAAAAGATGACTACTAGGGAAAAAACTAATCAGTAAACAAGTCAGTTACTAAGGCCCTCCCAGGGCTAAGAGACAGCTGAAAATGAATATAGCCTTCAGTGGGGATCCCAGAAGGGCTATGCTTTAGAAATAGGGCTAATCTAGTCCTGAAATAAAGATACTCCTGACTCAACCTAACAAAACTTAAAAACTAGACTGAAAAATATCAAGTTGACCCTCAAGATAATTAATTGCCTATAAAAAATATTAATGTTTATTAAACTAGACAACAAAATACAGACTCTCAAAAACACAGCACCTATATGTTTATAGCATTATTTACAATAACCAGATTATAGAAACAGCTCAAGCATCCATTGACAGATGAATGGATAAAGAAGATGTGATATATATATATATCTAGATATAGATATAGATATAGATAGATATAGATATATAATGGAATATTACTCAGACATAAAAAATAATGGAATCTTGCTATTTGCAATGACTTGGATGGAGCCAGCAAGTATTATGCTAAGTGAAATAAGTCAAATCAGAGAAATACAAATACCATATGATTCACTCATATGTGGAATTTAAGAAACAAAACAAATAAGCAAAGGAGAAAAGGAAGGGATAGCCAAACCAATACACAGACTCTTAAATATAGAGAACAAACTGATTGTTACCAGGAGCCAGGTGAGAGGGAGGGTTAAATAACTGATGGGATTAAGGAATGCACTTGTGGTGAGCCACCAGGAGATGCATGGAAGTGTTGAATCACTATATTGTACACCGGAAACTAGTGTCATACTGTATGTTAATTAACTGGAATTTAAGTAAAAACTTTTAAAAATACAGCATCTATAAAAATGTAGCAACCATCATACAACTAAAATTTACTAAACATGCAAGGAAATAGAAAAATGTGACCCATAACCAGACAAAAAAAATTAGTCAACATAAACAGACTCAGAAATGACAGAGATGATTATAACAATGAACAATGACAAGAACATTATAATAATTAATATAAATATGGGCAAAGACTTCTAAGAAAATTGAGCACCTTGCTGGCTCAGTCAGAAGAGCATGCGACTCTTGATCTCAGGGTCATGAGTTCAAGCCCCACTTCCCCCAATACTCAAATAAATAAATAAACAAACTTTAAAAAGTTAAAAAGAAACAACTTCTAAGAAAGCATATACATAATAAAAGAACAAATAGGAAATCTTAATAGAAATTAGAAAATATTTTTAAATAATGAAATGGAAATTCTAGAACAAAAAACTATATTTAAAAACAAAATTCACTGGATTTGTTTGATAATAGCTTAAACAGTTGACTACAGGTCAATAGAAACTACTCAGATAAAAAAAATACTGAAAAATTAACAGAGCCTTGATGACATATGGAACAAAATCAAGTGGTCTAAAAGATAACAGAGTACCAGAAAAAAAAGCAGGAAGTAAGGGAGAAAGAGAGGACAGAAAATGTATTTGAAGTAATAATGGCTTAAAATTTTTGATGTTTGTTGAAAAATTGAATTCCTGTGTGCTTATTCAAGCTGTTCAACAAGTATCAAGTAGGATAAACAAAGAAACCCACACCAAGGCACATTACAATCACATAGCAGATAACTAGTGATAAAGAAAAAAAATGTTAAAAGCAGCTAAAGAGAAAAGGCACATTACATACAAAGTTTTTTTTTTTTTTTTTTTTTTTTAAGAAAGCAACCATGTAAGGAACTTCCCCCAACCTGAAAAAGTTCACACTGAACATAACATTTTATGGAAAAAGACTGAAGTCTCCTCTGATGACTGGGAACAAAATAAGTATATTCTTTCTCACTACTTCTAATTAACATTGTAAATGGAAGTCTTAATCAGAGCAACAAGAAAAAATAATAATGATAGGCATATGAGATAATTGAGACAAAAGGAAGTAAAAATATATTTATTCATAGATTATATGACTTCAATGTATAAAATCCCAAAGTTGCTGTATAAAAACTGCTAGATCTAATAAGTAAATTTAACAAGGTCATGGGATACAAGGTCACCCCTACATATTAGAAGGAAAAATTTGGAAAATCAAAGATTTTAAAATTCTATTTTTATTCACATTTAAGCATAAATATAAATCTAACAAAATAGTGCAAGACTTCTACATTGAAAACAAAACATTACAGAGAAAAATTTTAAAGACTCAAATAATCGAGAGATACAATGTTCATGTTTTAGAAGTCTCAGTGTTGTGAAATATCAATTATCTTCAAATTAATCTATAGATTAAATCCAATTATAATAAAAATACCAGCAGGTGTTATTGTATAAATTGAAAAGCTGATTCTAAAATTTATATGACAATGTAAAGGACTTAAAATACCCAAAACAACTTTGAAAGAGGAGAACAAAGTTGAAATATACATCTATATAACTAACTATGATAACCAAGATATTAGTGTAAAGATAATTGTATGGATAAATGAAATAAAACAATATAGAAATAGCCTCACATTTACATGATAAATCAATTTTTGACCAAGGCACCAAAGCAATTCAATAAAGAAAGAATATCTTTTCAATAAAGGATGCCAGAACCACTGGATATCCACATGGGGGAAAAAACGAAACTTGACTCATACCTCACAACATATACAAGATTAATTTGGAATGTATCATAGACCTAAATGCAAAAACGAAAACTGTAAATCATCTAGGGAAAAAAAAAACATAGACTATCTGGAAGTTTCACCTAATGTTAAGCACATGTATATTCATTCAATGAACCAACAATTCCACTCATACATTACTTTCTATGAATAGTACCTAGAAATCATTCTATTTCTTACATTGTTTTTAAATAGAATTATTTCTAGGTATTTATCCAAGAGAAATTTTTAAAATATGACCATAAAAAGAGTTGTACACGAATGTCAACATCAAAACTTACAGGTTGCATCAAAAGTAGTTCTAAGAGGGAAGTTTATAGTGATAAATACTTGTTGAGGGAAAAGAAAGATTTCAAATAAACAATCTAATTCTGCACCTCAAAGAACTAGAAAAAGAAAAAACTAAGCCTAAAGGTAGCTAATATAAGGAGATAATAAAGATTAGAACAGAAATGAATAAAATATAGAAAAACAACAAAGAAGATCAATAAAACTAAAAAAAAAAAAAGATCAACAAAACTAAGAATTGGTTTTTGAAAAAAAATGGGTGAAATTTTAGCTAGACTTACCAAAAAAAAAAAAGATTCAAATAAAAAATTATACATGAAAAAAATGTTATGACTGATACTACAGAAATTAAGATCATAAAAGATTATTAAAAGCAATTGTATGCCAAAAAGTTGAGCAACCTAGAAGAAATGAGTAAATTCCTAGAAATATACAATCTACCAAGGCTGAATCACGGAGTTGTAGAAAATCTCAACAGACCAATAACCAATAAAAAGATTGAATCAGTAATCAAAAACTTCCCCTTCCTCCCTAAAAAAATTCCAGAACTAGATGGCTTCGCTTTTGAGTTGTACAAAACTTTTAAAGAATAAGTAACACCATTTCCAAACTCTTCTTAAAAGTTGAAGAAATGCACTCCACACTCATTTGACAAGACTAGCATTACTCTGATACCAAAGTCAAATAAGGATACTACAAAAAAAGAGAACTACAGGCCAATATCCCTGATGAATATAGATGCAAACATCCTCAACCAAATACTACCAAACTTAATAGCACATTAAAAGGATTATATACCATGAGCAAGTGGGATTTATGCCCAGGATGCAAGAGTAATTCAGCATACACAAATCAATAAATGTGATCATCACATCAACACAATGAAAGATAAAATCATATGGTCACCTTAGGTGCAAAAATGGTGAAAGTTTGAAAGCTATTCCTCTGAGATCAGGAATAAGACAAAGGCACCCACTATCACCACTTGTATTCAATATAGTACTGGAACTCCTAGCCAGAGCAATTAGGCAAGAAAAAGATATAAAAGGTATTCAAATAAGAAAAGAACTAAAACTGTTTCTGTTTGCAGATAACACGATCTTGCATATAGTAAATCTTAAAGACTACATACATACACACGAACCTTTTGGTATAATAAATGAATTTGATATAGTTGCAGGTTACAAATCAATATACAAAAATCAGTTATATTTCTATATAATAACAATGACCATCTGAAAAGGAAGATAACAAATCCCATTTACAATAGCATCAAAAATAGTAAAATACCTAGGAATAAATTTAATCAAGGAAGTGAAAGATTAATACACTGAAAACTATAAAACCTTTATGAAAGAAACTGAAGGAGACGCAAATAGAAAGATATATTCTGATTATACATTAAAAGGGTTAGTACTGTTAAAATGTCCATTTTACCCCAAGCCATCTATAAATTCAGCGTAATCCCTATCAAAATTCCAATGGTATTTTTCACAAAAAGAGAAATACAATCTTAAAATTCATATGGAGGCACAAAAGACCCCAAGTAGCCAAAGCAATTTTGAGAAAGAACAAAGCTAGAGGCATCATGCTTCCTGATTTCAAACTTTATTATAAAGCTATAGTAATCAAAACAGTATAGTAATGGAAATAAAAATAGACACATAGACCAATGAAAGAGAATAAAGAGCCCAGAAATAAATCCATGCATAGGTGGTCAACTAATATTTGACAAGGAAGCTAAGAATACTCAATGGGAAGAGGATAGTGTCCTCAACAAGTGGTACTGGAGGGCAGCCCCAGTGGCTCAGGGGTTTAGTGCTGCCTTTGGCCCAGGGAGTGATCCTGGAGACCCAGGATCGAGTCCCACATCAGGCTCCCTGCATAGAGCCTGCTTCTGCCTCTATCTGGGTTTCTGCCTCTCTATCTCTCATAAATAAATAAAATCTTTTTAAAAAATGGTACTGGAAATGAAGTCCACATCAAATGCAACATGATAACATGGTTTGACTGGAGATTTCTTTGCCTCACCTCTGACTCTTAAGTGTATGAAGTGTATACATATAAGAAATTTAAAAATTGTCAGAGAATGGGAACGACTAAGGAAAAATAAAGTAAGTCTATCTTGTTTCTTGAAAGTAAGTCATGGAAAAGTTTGAGGGGAAATCAGAGAAAGAAAATATTAAGAATTATTTCACCATTCCTTTTTGTTTTTCAGTGAAGCACTGCACATTCACCTAAACCCAGCACTTTTGTCTTTAGAAATAACTAATGTTAAAAAAAAAAAAAATGACTAGTGTTTGAGATGAAGGAATAATTCAGTAATTTGGTGGGACTCCTGCTGCCTTCCATGAATCTGTGAATTAAAAAAGAAAGAAAAAAAGGACACCTGGGGGGCTCAGCGGTTAATTGTCTGTCTTCAGCTAGGGCGTGATCCCGGGGACCCAGGATCGAGTCCCATGTCGGGCTCCCTGCTGGGAGCTTCCTTCTCCCTCTGCCTGTGTCTCTGCCTTTCTCTATATGTCTCTCATGAATAAACAAATAAAATCTTTGAAAAAAAAAAGAAAGAAAGAAAGAAAAGTTTCCTAAAAAGAACCAAAGGGACTCAGGAAAGGTGAGTTGTAAAATGGGACAGATGATTCCAGAAGGGTGTCAAAGAGCAAAAGAAAAATCTAATGGCTTGATTCTATTAGGAAGCTGATCCTAAAAAGATGAGCTTTGTGAGAAACATTGACCCATTAGCTACAAGGAAGGGAAAATATAAAAATAGCACATATTTTTATAAAAAGGTGGAAAGCATTCAATCTCACCATGTGACTATGAAGGGTGTTTAGGATTGGATGGAATCTTGAAGCTTGGAGAACCAAAGCACAGAGGATACCCTCCTAGTTCCCTCACTGTGATTTTATACAAAATGAATAAGGAGAAATGTGGGCAGAAGTCTTTAGGAGAGAAACAGTTCAGTTATTGCAAATAACTTTAACCACACAGGAGAAAGTGTCTTTACGGCAGTAAGATCATCACAATATTTCCTGCAAGTGGTGTGGTGGACTGCTCATTAAAAGAGCTCCTAAGAAGATAGAGTCCCAGTAACCTTCCTGCTTTTATTACCCATGGAGCACAAGTTTGTCACTGCTGGTGCTTGAGGCAGTGCAAAAATCTATGGTGAGTGGATTATAAGAGTTGGCCAGAAATATAAAGTAGCATTAAGTGTGTTAGATACTGGCATGAGGCCATGAAGAAAATGCAGAAACACTCTCATCCCACTTCATTGTTTCACACAGCGTGATCAGAGTTCGAGGGGGAAAACACTCAAACTGGAAATAAAGAGATTTCTCTTTTCCTGGATTCCATCCAACTGCAGTGTCGCAGTGGTCCTTTTAAGTGGTCCCCAAGGACTGCACGTTGCAAAGTTGGTGCCTTCCATTCAAATTCCTTGCACACACGGGGGTGCTCATTTTGTCATATGAACACTGCACATTGTTGGGAATTGTTTCAGGCATTTTTAGTTGTTGAACAAAAGTCCTTTGACTCACAAATTGGCTCCTAATGTTATCAGACTCTCCTCCAAGTACTCCCTGTACTTCAAATCTGGAATCATTAACGTTAATTTGGAAGGTTCACTGTTTCTCTGCAATACTCTAGGTTGTCTTTGGAAAATAGCATGATTTCATGGCCCAAAAAAAAAAAAAAATCCAGACAGCTGTATTTTGAGGTTATTTTACTCAATGTGTCAACTTCTCCCATTTTTCTTTCGAAGTATTCATTGATGTGCTTGAGGGTAAGAAAACTTTTCCTCTTACAGATTTGCTAACCATCTTAACCACTTAAATATGAAAGTTATTATCTGCAATGAAAAAGACACTTGTTACAAAGAGAAAACTCATCACTTTGTTGTGTTGGCCTGTGATGGTCTTAATAGGTGGGCAGATCTAGTCCACACCATCTTCCTACCACAGTTGCACTATTGTTGAGGAAACTCAGAGAATCATATTCTGTTGGTGAATGGGCATCCTAAGGCCTGTTCACTTTCAGAAAACTCTAATAATTTATTTGATGGGGCCAGTTCTATAGCTTCTACGAACATGGAAAGCTATCACTCAAAATGACCCATAACCACTTATTCACTGGACAGTCGAGGCATGAGACACAATTTCTCCTCCTCTGGCCAGCAAACGAGAAGGTCCTGAGAAGATAAACTATTTTTAGTTAGCCCAGGAATCTCCATAGGGGTTAGTGCTCTTCTCATGTTGACCAGTGTCATATCCACTGGAAGCAGATAAGAAGTCATATCACCCCATCATCGAGGTCAAGAGGGTCTAGAGTAGTCCAATAGAAGTCTACTGCAAGCCACATATATAATTGTGTATTTTCTAGTAGCCACATTAAAAACAAGAAGAGACAGGTGAAAATAATTTTATTAATATATCTTATTCAACCCAATCTGAAAGAATACATAAATCAATAGCTTTGTTTTCTATTGCAGCTATAACAAACTGCCACGAATTTAGTGAACTAGAACAAGACAGATTTATTATCTGGAGATCAGAAATCTGAAATGGGTCTCACGGGGCTAAAATTAAGGTATTGACAGAGCTGTGTTTCTTTCTGGAGTCTCTAGGGAGGGATCTGTTACCTTGCCTTTGGATCTATAGAGGCTGCTCACATTACTTGGCTAGTGGCTCCTCTTCCATTTTTGAAGCAATGGCTGGTCAAGTCTTTCTGACTGACTCTTCTGCTTCCCTCTTTCACATTGAAGGACGCTTGTGATTACTTTGGGGTCACCTGGATAATTCAGGACAATCTCTTTCAAGTCAGTTCATTAGCAAGCTTAATTCGGTCAGCAATCTTAATCCCTTTGCCATGTAACCTAACATATTCACGGGTTCTAGTGATTGGGACTTGAACACCTTGAGGGAGGGGTGGGTGCAAGTGAGGGAACATTACTGTCCCTGCCCCAGTCAATATAAAAAGTGTTGGGATATTGTTTTACAGTCTTATTTTCATACTGTCTCCAAAATCTTCCAAATTTGGTGTGTGTTTTGCACTTGGAGCCCATCTCAATTCCAATTAGCCACATATCAAGTGTCCAACAGCCACATGTGACCAGTGGATACTGAAGCAGGCAGCAGAGGCATAAAGCAATGGTTCTCAACTTGAGCTACACATTAGAATCACCTAGGGAGCTTTTAAAAATCTCCATTCTCGGTGCATACTTTATTCCAAATAAATCGGAACATAGGTGTCAGTACTTTTTAAAGCTCCTGAAATGATAATTCCAATGTGTGTCCACGATGGAAAAATCTCTCGTGTGAGTGAGAGTAAACCTCATTCTTTCTGTGTTGTTGAAACATTTCCTCTCTCTCAGGAACCAGAGCTATTTCCCTGATGTCAAAGGTTTGGTGGTTGTGCCATCTTGGGCATTCAAAATGGCAGACCCCAAATCAGTGTGTGTGTGTGTGTGTGTGTGTGTGTGTGCATGCAGGCATGCATATCTCTGTCTGTCTGTGTGTGTGTCTGTGTGTCTGTACAAATGCAGTATGTGCGCACTTAGCTTTCAGCATTTGAAAATATGGTGCTCAGTTTAACTTCTGAATCCTCTGATTGGCTCTGAGAGCCATTCATACATGTTTGTTTGTTCACCAGATACTTACTAGATGCCTGCTGCACGCCAGGAACTATACCTTCATTCTGGCAACTTCCACATATGCTTGGTAGGAGAAACTTTTATAGAACCATAAGGTCAAAATTTCCATCTCATAGTGCCTATTGGTTCTTCTGAGGACACAGAACACACATACTCACACACACATACACAGAAATGCATAGTTTTGATAACACAGCATCAGTAACACTGCAGAGTTAGACCTGGGCAGTTAGATTCTATTCCTGGAAAAATCTGGATAAACCCATCAGAGAGAAACTATGAAACCTTAACAGTGACTCTGCCAGTAAGTCCAAATGATATAATGGTCCCTGACCCTGAAACACAAAACTTCCTCAAAGTCTCCTGTAAACCTTTTCTCTCAACCTGTGTGCCTTCCTTTGTGTTGTTCTCTCTTTTGTGTATTTCTGGGTCTCCTTTCTTTCTCAGGAAGATGGTCCCACACAATCTGGCCTTCTTACCTTCTCTTCTGCTCTCTTAGCTTACTAGATGATGCCTGTTCCCTCAGTCCCTAATTTTTCTTCAATTGTCCTCTCCTACCATTAAATATAAATCACATCAAATGCTACTGGAATGCTGTTCCCAAATAGAAAGTTGTCCTCTCTCTCTTTCTTCCTTTCATACTTATAACATACAGAATAAAATCTAAACTTCTTATCATCTTCCACTATTTGTCTCAATTACATTTGCCTCTGCATCTCCCACTGCCCTCCTTCATGGCCAGTCCTACAATGAACAACTCTGCTATCTCTGAAAAGATCTTGCACTTTGCTCAGGATTCTTCTAAGGATTCTCTCCCCATTCACATCATGGTGGACCTTCCACCCACCCTTCATGGCTCTTCTCAACAAATCCCATATAACTGCCCCTACACTGTATACCCAATGATGCAATCTACTGGGAATGTTTCCACAAACTTGTGTCTTAATCTCTGTATTAGTTAGGGTTTTCCAGAGAAACGGAACAAATAGGATGAATATATACAGAATATATACAGATTTATTTTAAAGAATTGGCTCTTGTGGTTTTTGGCTAGGAAGTCTAAAATCCACAGGGTAGGTCAACATGCTGGAAACCCAGGGAAGAGCTAATGCTACAGTTCAAATCCAAAGACCATCTGCTATAGAATTCCTTCTCATTAGAGAGGAAGTTAGTCTTTTGAACTATTCAGAACCTCAACTGATTGAATGATGCCCACTCATATTATGGAGGGCAGTCTGCTTTAATCAAGAGTTCACCAATTTAAATGTTAATTTCATCCAAAAAACACCTTCACAGAAACATGACAGAGAATGTTTGACTACATATCTAAGCACCATGGCCCAGCCAAACTGACACATAAAATTAATCACCACCAACTTCCATAAACACCTAGAAGGCAAAAATCACAATATTCTCATCACTGAACCCCATCTTGCCTCCCCATCAGGGCATGCCATGATGGCTTACCCTTGGCAGGCCCTCAGTAAACATGCACTGAATTGACTTCAACCAAAACACACTTACAGGCCTTGACTGTGTCTGGTGCTGTGTCAGCACCTGAAAAGCAAGCATTTTGTCAACCAGACTAAGTCTGTGAGGCCCTGTCCCTCCAAAGACCTTTGATGTTTTCTTCTCTATCCTCATGACCCTTGCCTACCAGTAGGGAAAAATGGGGGAGAAAGCCCTCAAATCAAAGTAGTTACATATATTCTAAACCTCTCTGATACTAATGAAAATGTCAAAATCACAACATGGGGGCACTGGAATGAGCAAATAAGTCAGCCCAAGGATATGAAATAAAGAGTCACTTCAATGAGATCCAAGTAGCCAACCTGGGAACTTCTACAGGTTTGCAGAAATCATAGCTCTCTTGACTTTCCGGCACAACAGGCCAAGGCCCAGGATGGCACACAAATATATGTTTGCACAGACTCATAGGACAGAGGTCTCATTAGTGAAGAATGGAACAAGAAAATAGGGGACCCCTGCCCTCACCACATCACGGCATGTCTGGTCTGCAGGGCAGAGCTGAATAAGCAGTTGGCCTGACGACTAGAAAGCTCTAGGGGATTATAGCCAGTGAGAATCAGAAAAGCAAACACTGCCAGATTTCCCCATCCATGGAATGCCTTACTGGAAGAGATGGAGCTTTGAGAAGTTCATTTCCTTTTTTCTCTTCCACTAAGACCCGCATGGTTTTATAATGGCATTTTAAGCTAGCTGTTAATGTGGGTAATGTAGTTTGGGAAAAGCAAAAAGGCCCAATTATAAGAATCAATATATTGTGTGAAGGGAGAACAAAAGCCTCTATTAAATATGAAGCAGGGCTTCAATTCCAACTAGAAGTAGGCCAAACAGGGAAACCAAAACCATCGCGTGAGATTGATGTGAAAGAAGAGTGTTTCTCTGATCTCAGCTTGTTCATTCCTCCTGCCTGGCGGAAATGCTGCAGCTTGAGAGGGGAAGTCGGTGGTCCCAGGCCCAACCAGCATCTGCACAGAGCACACAATACGTCCTTATATTTCATGAACAAATGAGTGAATAAAGTAGGTAACGGATAGCCCAGTCCCCCCTATCCATTTCTTTTAGGCCAGTGCTTTCAGAGTGTGGTCCTTTAACCAGCAGCATGGGCATCAGCTGGGAACTCCTCCATGACAAGGCTGCCTCCCCAAACCTCAGCAGATCTACAGAATCAGCAACACTGGGTGTGGAGCCCAGCAATCTATGTTTTACCAAGCCTTGTGTGCAGTTCTGATGTGCACCCCACAAGGGTGAGAACTTCTCTGCTTTACGCAAAGCCCCACGTTTCAATGAGGAGATCCACCAGTCAAGAACCATGCGTTCTTAGCACTACAGGAATAAGGATGAATCTGACATATTCTCTGTCCTCAAGGACTCTTTTGAAACCATTTCTTGAACAAGTCACACTTCCAGGAAACTTTATTCTTTCCTCTCATTGTTCCTTCAATAATAGCTGCAATCCCACTGTGGCCTGGTGCAGTCCTGGGCCCTGGGTAAAATCACCTGCAGGACTCAGCATTTCTCCAGGCCTTCTCAGAAAACTAATGGATTTGGGTTATATGGACTGTCTCATTTCAGTAATTCAAATACCTAGTTCAGTGTCAAATCACACAACACCATACACTATTCTCTCCTTCCCTCCAACTCTGTCTTGCTTCAAAGAGGAAATGGGTAAGGAATGGCAGGAATAGTCACCTCCTTTATTTGCCAGCTAATTCTTCTGTCCCTTCCCCATTAGCCAAACTGTCTCTGTCCCTGGTTCCTCCAGGTCAGGGAGGTAGAGGGATGGGGATGGAGGAGAAGTGAGGAATCAGAGAGGATACCCCCAGGGGAATCCTCCAACTTCAACCTCTCATATATGGGCTCTGCCTGGCAACTTGTAATTCTTCACTCAGCCTCAGGACCTGCTAACCCTAACCTTCTTTTGGGACCACCCTCACCCATACAGGGAGTTCTTGGGTAGGATAGCAGAGTTACCCCCAGATTGGCACCAGGCGCTATTACTTTCTAAGCAAAGCATTCACCATTGGCCAAGCATCTCTGTGAGTGATGTTCATATCCAAATGAGTCATCTTTCTTCATTCCTAACCAGGCAGATGGAGTCCAGGACACATTTCTCCTTCAATGTCTGGGTCCCACATACTCCAGGAGACAAAGATCAGCTCCTCCCTGCCTTCTCTTGATGCCTCTGTTATGTAGCTTCAGGGAAGGAAAATACTGCTTTCTTAATATATAGCCTATTTCCCTAAATTATTAGCCTCCAACTACATAAGCTGGGAAGTGAGTGATGGGTGAACAGTGACAAACTGATTTTCAGAAATCTCCGTGGCCAAGTCCACATGGATTTTCTCATGCCTCACTTTGAAATGAGTCCTCGGTTGGCGTCTAGGTCTGTGTAATCTCAGCAATGGAGACTGTGCTGTTTTGACATCCTCTTAATACTACACATATAAATAACTAATATTTATCTGGTGCTTCCCAGTTAATAAAGTGCCCCCTGATGTAATAAGATATGTAATAGCTTTAGTGGAAACCCATAAGATCCATATGAAACAGAGATAGGATTAAAGTTTAGAATTTTAAAAAGGAGAAAGATCACTTTCACCCGGGGGAGATCGGTAGCCATTAACAGCTACTCATAGCAATACATAATTTCTTTGATTTATCAGGAAAGGCACTTCCCAAAACTTCAACAAATAAGCCTTCAGGGTGGCTCTATCTACTACTCAGACAGCTCTCTGCCTGACACAGCCTCCTAGCCTGACCTCTTGCCTCTCCCAGCTACTCTGATAACCCTGCTTCCACCACTTTATCTCCTTTTAATACTTCTCAAAACTTAGAATTTACCCAAGGCCCCATGTGAGGACCTATTAAAACAGACACTAAACTATCCATTTGGGAGGGTGGGGGGGCCATACTGATAGGTAAGCAGTGGTCTCTTCTGACTACATTTTAATGCTGCTATAGGCTGAGTTTTTACTGCAGAAAATGGGGGAATTTGTTCCAACTGGGAGCTGACCACATTCATTCAGCCTGGATGCTCTCTGCCACACTCTGGCCTTCATGGCCTGACGGAACCTTGACCCAGCCAAACCCTACACCCCTGTGGAACAGAAAGCCCCTAGGGATTTAAGTCTGTTCCCCTCCTTTCTGGCCCATTCCAACTAATTGCCTCCTGTTGACTAAATTCAAACGAAATGTCTGACTCACCCAGAATTCAGAAGTAGTTTCTTGACCTGGTTCTGGGGATGCTGAAAAAGTTCATCTGCCCGTCCGCATGTCCGGTGCCTCACCTGTAAACCAATCTCTAACGTGCCATAATTGTGATCTACTGTCAAGTAGACGTCAGCAGAAACTAGTGCAGAACTTCTATACTTAACCAGAGATTTCAAATATTGATAAAGCTTGCCCCTCACTGCCCAGGCCCTGGCCAAAAAACATTAAGTATTTAGGAAAATGCATAAAGCTAATTGCTAAACAGCACTCTAGAGCTGGGCTCTCCATAAGGGACCAGTAATGGAGCATGTAAATAATTTTACAGCACAAATTATACTGCCTGCAATTATATAGTATATGTTCTCCATAATGCTTATAAATGGGTTGACCACACTTCCTTCCTTCCTTCTTCACCACCGGCTTACTACTTCCCTGGAAGTTGTTTTGAATACCTGGGATAGCCGATACCAAACTCTTAATTCCAAAGATACTGATATTTTTCTGGGGCTTCTGACCTTCTCCTACATTTACACCATGCCACTCCGCAGACACATTCTTTCTTGCCTAACTTGTCCCATGCCCCTACTTTCACTCTCCCAGTCACTAAATACCATTTTCTCCAAATTTCGGTTCTCAGAGCCATGATCTCTTTCCATTATGACCCAGACCTCCTATTTTAGGAAACTTCCCTTCCCAGAGGCTGCCAACCCCAGCCTCTGCCCTGAGCTCCAATCCAAACTTTCTAAGTCCCTAAATGGAACCTGTACTTGAATGCTCTTTGGGCTGCCGGGCATACGACCCCCTTTCCTACTTGGGGAAACTTCCAACAGCTAATGAGCTTTGGTGGGGGACAGAGGCTGCATCCCACTGGAAAGCTGAAAAAGCCAGACACTACTCTCCTAGTCAACCTTGCAGCCAGCCATGGTGTGAGGTCTGCACCAATCAGCTGTACCTGTCCTGTGCTTCAGGTGCTTGTGACATATTAAAACAGGAACTGAGCAGCCTGGCGGAACTGCTGACTAAAGCAGTGGCACAGAGGCTGAAGGAAGCAGAACCCAGCATTGGGAAATCTGCAGTGCATGCTGCAGGGTTCAGGGCTCAGAGGCAGTGCTGGGGGGTGACTCCTGGTAAGAGGTGTTGTTCCAGGATGGGTAGCTCTGAGCCCCATTCTATAGAGCCCCTGAAGACTCTGCAAACTACCCAAGCTTTTTTAGAGTTTCTTTGCTACTTAAATCAGTGTAGGTTTTGTTGCTTCCCAACTGATACAGTTTCTTATCCATCATCTTGAATTCAACTGCTCTAAAATTGAATTCCGCTTTTTTCCCCCTAAAACTTGTTATTTACTGTAACTTTCCTTTTCTTTCCAATGACATCATTCTTTCGGTCGCCCAGACTGAAACTTCAGTTATCCTTAAACATTCCCAACCATTCAGTCATCAGGTGTTACTGATTTCTCCATAACAATGCCTTTCTCACCCATTTCTTCTGTTTTTTGTATGACCAAAAACCTACACTTCTAATTTAGTCTAACTTTATCGAGTGTTGTATTAACACAGTGAGCAGTGTTCTAACTGGTCTCCCTGCCTTGGAGCTTTCCCATATTGCATTTCTGGTGCACATCACTTGAAATGCTCATAACACTGTTTTCTTTGTGTCGGCCCCTGCTCAGAAACTCATGGAAGCCTCCCTAATGGCAGAGGAAGTTCCTAACGTGCTCAATGCAACCTAAAAGCTTGCTGGCCCTTTCCTCCTGGGTTCTTTCTTCCATACATGCAGTTTCTATTTTTGTCCCATATCACAGTTCACAGATTAAGAGCATAGCCCTTCCTTGCATTTCTCCAAACATTCCAAAATGTTAGTGAGCCATTCAGACTTCGGAGATTTCAGAAAAAACGTAGAACAGGAATTCACCTTGCACACCCCTAAGCAAACATGCTAGAAATCTGTATATATTAGGTCTCTGTGTGCAAAGTGCTTTCTTGACCATGAACACAAAAACACAAGTTGCTTCTCTTGTGCTCTGTTTATCTCCCTGCATGTTTGTCCATCTGCAGAGTGAGTCTAGTAATAGAACCCATGTCACTAGGGTTGTTATGAGGAATAAATAGGTGAATGGTCATGAAGCCCTTAGCCTAATGCTTTGCACTGAGCTTGTTTCTTATTATTGCCCCTGGATTTCCCTTGAGCCAAGCTTCCTACTTCACTGTGGCAAATTTGAGCTGGGTTCCTGTCCCCTTGCCGTGAAAGATCATAAAAGACATAAAAGACACAACCACATGAAGTAGGTTTACTTTCCTCAGTTTTATAAGGATTAGTGAAGCCAAGCAATATCCTTTAGCAGTCTAGTATATTCATGTTTGGCCTTCAGTGCCATTTTAACCATGGGAAATTGGAAAATACCTATTTTCTAGTTATCACAAATAGTTGGCAACTTAAATTTTCTGAAAAAAATAAAATAAAACCCAACAGTGTAATTCCCTGAACATCTGGTTCACCTTTTTTCCTTCAATAATTTTTAACTATAGTATGTTAAGCATATAGAAAAGCAAAAAAAGAAAAAACAAAAACAAAAAAACCCAGACATCTTGGGTTTACTTTTAAAATGCTTATGGTTTATTTTTCACAATAGATCTTTAATTCACCAAGAATTTGTTTTCCTGTAGCATAAAAGGTAGGGGTTTAACTGCATCTTTTTTACATATAAATAGTCCATTGTATCTATATCACTTACCAGGAATCCATCTTTTCTCCAATAATTTATAATACCCTATCATTTAAGTCACCAGATATTTATGAGCAGTTTCTAGGTTCTTTATCCTGTCACATTATTTGAGAATCCTATGCTACTCCTGATATCCCCATCTATTGTAGTTATGATACCTGTGGAATGTCTTTATATCTCTTCTATCTCCCTTTTCCTTGCTTGGCTCCCATTGCTTCTGCTGGCACTTTACTACTCACACTACTACTCCTCAAAACATTTTTTACTGTTCTTAGCCCTTTACTGTTTCATAAGAATTTCAGGATAAGTTTATTGAGTGCCATGAAAAAATTTATGAGAATGTTACTGCTGATGAGTGAGATTTTTATTGAAATTGTATGGAGTTTATAAATTGTTTGGGGAGAATTAAAACCATTACAATATTGTCTTCTCATCCAAGAATGTGGTATGTTTCAACATTTATTTACATCTTCTGTTATGCCTTAGAGTAAGGTTTTTAGTTTTTCCCATAAAAGTGTCATATTTTTTGTAGCTGTACTACTGATAACCTCACCATTTGGGATAATATTGTAAATGTTATATTTTTTAAAATTACTTGGTCAATCATTCGGTACTGCTGCTTAAGAATGCTTTTGATTTGTGTATACTGATCTGTATCTAACAACATGGCTGAATGTTCTTATTAGTTCACACAGTTTCCTTGTGAAGTTTCTTGAATTTTCCATGTGGACATTCATGTCATTTGCAAAAATTAAGGGTTGCTTCTTCCTTTCCAGGCCTTATATGTTGTCCTCCTATATCTGGCCTTATTACTCTGGTAAGGAATTTCAACCAATGTTCAGTAAATGCAGTGATGGCAGACATCCATATCCTGTCACCAGCTGATTCTAAGGAAACCTTCAAATGCAATTGCCTTCTATTCCTAGTTTACTAATGGTTTTTATCATGGATGGCTGTTGAATTTTAACAAATGTTTTTCCTACATCTTTTGAGATGACCATATTGTTTCTTCCTTAATCTGTTCATATGGTAAACTACAATGATAGATTCATCATATTAGATCCCTAATGTTAGATGATTTGTTCCTTCCTCACTTTGGAGTGCTAATATTTTACTTAGAATTTATCCGTTTATGTTGATGAGTGAGAATTGCTTATAACTTTCCTTATTCATAACTGGTCACTGCCCTTGACCAATTTTTGCAACATCATTCTCATAAAAGGAATTAGAGAATTTGGCTTCCTTTTTTTTATTCTCTGGAACACACTGTATAAAACAAGTATTATCAGTTCCTTGATATTTGTTAGAAATAACTGATGAACACAATTTGGGCTGGTGTTTTTAGGAAAATACCAGAGAGTTTTGCAGGGCCTTAGTTCTGGTGGAGCTGGTGTCCAGTCTCATTTCACAAGAAGACAAACCACAGCTAATTGAAACTCACCACATTCAGGCCAGGGACCAAACATTGCCCACAGCAGGCAAGGAAAGCCCCTGCAGATGACTGAATTGAAGAATAAACAGCCAAAACACAACAGCAGAGCACACTCAGCACACACCAGAGACACTCCATAAAGCACCAGGCTCTGGGCACTACATGACCTCTCCTCCATAAGGCCATTACTTGCAGGAGCAGGAGACATAACTGGCCCTACTAACACAGAGAAGAAGGCAGAGACTTAAACAAAATTCAAAGATGGAGGAATTTATCCCAAATAAAAGAACAAGATAAGGCCACAGCCAGAGTTCTAAGCAAAACAGATATAAGTAATATGCCTGATGGGGAAGTTAAAGCAATAATCATAAGAATACTCACTGGGTGTGAGAAAAGAAGGTATCAGTGAGATCCTTAGCACAGAGATAAAAGAGTTTTAAAAGAATCAAGTGAAAAATGCAATAAGTGAGATTAGAAACAGGCTTGATTCGAGGAGCCTGGGTGGTTCAGTCAGTTAAGGATCTGCCTTTGACTCAGGTCATGATGCCAGCCAGGGTCCTGGGATCAAGCCCCATGTCAGGCTCCCTGCTCAGTGGGGAGCCTGCTTCTCCCTCCCCTTCCCACTTGTGCTCTCTCTCACTATCTCTTGTCTCTTTCTCTCAAATAAATAGGTAAAATCCTTAAAAAAGAAAAAAGAAAGAAAGAAGCTTGATGCAATGAACAGCAGTCTGGAAGGAGCATAGGCATGAATTAGTGGCCTAAAAAAATATAATGGAAAATTATAAAAATGAAAGAGAGAAAGACGAATTGTGCAACACGAGAAGACTTAGGAACTCAATGACTCCATCAAATGTAATAACATTTGCATTATAGGAGTCCCAGAGGAAGAAGAGAGAAAAAAGGAGGCAGAAAATTTATTAAGAAATAATGGTAGAAAACCTCCCTAATCTGGGGAAGGACACAGACATCCTGGAGGCACAGAGAACTCCCATCAAAATCAACAAAAGCAGGCCAATACCAAGACATATTGCAATTAAATTTTCAAAAATATAGTGATCAAGAAAAAATCTTAAAAGAAGCAAGCCTTTTAGAAGTTAAGAAGTGCTTAACTTAAAATGAAGACCCATAAGGGTAGCTGGAGATTTCTCCACAGAAACCTGGCAAGCCAGAAGAGAGTAGCATGGTATGTTTAAAGTGCTGAATGGGAAAAATCTGCAGCCAAGAATAGTCTATCCAGCAAAGCTATCACTCAAAATAGGAGGAGATATAAAGAGTTTCCCATACAAACAAAAACTAAAGGAGTTCATGACCACCAAACCAGCCTTGCAAGAAATATTAAAAGGGACTCTTTGAGTGGAAAGGAGACACCAAGAGTGATAGAGACATAAAGAATCAAGGAAAATCTCCAGAAACAATGACAAAACAAGTAATAAAATGGCAATAAATACATATCTATCAATAATTAATTTGAATGTAAATGGACTAAACACTCCAATCAAAAGACATAGGGTGCCAGAATGCATAAAAAACAAGACCTATCTATATACTACCTACAGGAGACTCATTTAGACCTAAAGACACCTGGAGATTGAAAGGGAGGGAGTGAGAAACATTTATCATGTAAATGGATGTCAAAAGGAAATTGGAGTAGCAATATTTATATTAGACAAACTAGACTTTAAAATAGAGACTGTAAAAAGAGACGAAGAAGGGCATTATATAATCATAAAGGGGATCATCCAACAAGAAGATATAATAATTGTAAATATTTATGCACACATGGGATCACCCATATAATATATATATATATATAAAACAATTAAACATAAAGAAACTAATTGATAACAATACAATAGTAGTAGGTGACTTTAACACCATATTACATCAATGGACAGATAATCTAAACAAAATAAAGAAGGGATAGTGGCTTTGAATGACACACTGGGCTAGATGAACTTAATAGATGTATTCAGAGCATTCCATCCTAAAATAACAGAATACACATTCTTTTCCAGTTCAAATGGAATATTTTCCAGAACAGGCCACATAATAAGTCACAAAACAGGCCTCAACAAATACAAAAATACTGAAATCATATCATGCAACTTTTTTGACTACAATGCTATGAAGTCAACCACAAGAAAACATTTGGAAAGACCACAAATACGTGGAGCCAAACAATATGCTAATGAACAATGAATGAGTCAATAAGGAAATCAAAAAATAAATAATAAAATACACGTAAACAAATGAAAATGAAAACACAGCAGTACAAAACCTTTGGGGTGCAGCAAAAGCAGGTCTAAGAGGGAAGTATAGATCAATACAGACGTATCTTAAGAAGCAAGAAAAATCTCAAATAAAAAAGTCTAATCTTACACCTAGAGGAGCTAGAAAAGGAACAGCGAATAAAGTCTAAAGCCAGCTGAAAAGGAGAATGATAAAATTAGAACAGAAATAAATGATATAGAAAAGAATGGAAAAAATGATGAAAGAGATCAATGAAACTAGGAACTGGTTCTTCGAAAAAATTAGTAAAATGGATAAACCTCAAACCAGACTTGTCAAAAAGAAAATAAAAAGGACCTAAATAAATAAAATCACAAATAAGAGTGGAGAAATAATAACAAACACTATAAAAACACAAATTAATTATAAGAGAATTGAAATTGATTGAAATTGGCTATGAAAAGATATATGCCAACAAATTGGATAACCTGGAAGAAATGGATAAACTCCTAGAAACATAAACTACCAAAACACTAACAGGAAGAAGTAGAAAACTTGAACAGACCGATAACTAGCAAAGAAATTGAATAAATAATAAAAAAAAAACTCCCCATAAACAAAAGCTCAAGTCCAGATGACTTCATAGGAGAATTCTAACAAACATTTAAATAAGAGTTAATACCCATTCTTCTCAAATGATTCCCAAAAAATGGAAAAGGAAGGAAAACTTCCTAATTCATTCTATGAGGCCAGCATTATCCTGACACCAAAATCAGATAGACTCCACTAAAAAGAGAACTACGAGCCAATATCCTTGATGAACATGGATGCAAAAATTCTCAGTTAAATACTAACAAACTGAACCCAACAATACATTTTTAAAAATCATTCACCATGATCAAATGGGATTTATTACAAGGTTGCAAGTGTGTTTCAATATTCACAAATCAATCAAACCATATTAATAACAGAAATGATAAGAATCATGTGATCATTTTAATAGATGCAGAAAAAGAATTTGACAAAGTACAGCATCCATTTTTGATTAAAACCCTCAACAAAGTAGGTTTAGAGGGAATGTACCTCAACATAATAAAGAAAAACCCAAAGCTAATATCATTCTCAATGGGGAAAAACTAAGAGCTTTTCCTCTATAGTCAGGTACCAGACAGAGCTGTCCACCCTCACTACTGTTATTTCACATAGCCTGGAAATCCTACCCACAAAGATCAGACAACAAAAAGAAATAAAAGGCATCCAAATTGGCAAGAAAGAAGTAAAACTGTCACTGTTTGAACATGACTTGATATTCTATATAGAAAACCCAAAAGACTCCATCAAAAAACTGCTACAGCTAATAAACAAATTCAGTAGTCACAGGATACAATACCAATGTACAGAAGTCTGTTGCATTCCTGTACACCAATAATGAAACAGTAGAAAGAAGAATTAAGGAATCAACCCTATTAACAATTGCACCAAAAACAGTAAGATATTTTTTAAGATATAGGTAAGAATAAACCAAACAAAGAGGTCAAGGACCTGTACTCTGAAAACCATAAAACACTGAACAAAGAAGTTGAAGATGACACAACAAAATGGAAAAACATTCTATGCTCATGGATTGGAAGAGCAAATATTGTTTAAATGTCTATATTACCCAAAGCTATCTGCACATTTAATGTAGTCCCTGTCAAAATACTGAAAACATTTTTCACAGAACTAGAACAAACAACCCTAAAATTTGTATGGAACTACAAAAGCCCCCCAAAAGCCATAGCAACCTTGAAAAAGCAAAGCAAAGCTGGAGGCATCAGAATTCTGGACTTCAAGTTATTTTACAAAGCTGTAGTGATCAAAATAGTATAGTACTGACACAAAAATAGATCAATAGAACAGAATAGAAAATCCAGAAAAGAACCCACAACGATATGGTCAATTAATTTTTAACAAAGCAGGAAAGAATATCCAGTGGGAAAGATCGTCTCTTTAACAAATAGCATTGGGAAAACTGGAAACCAACATGCAAAGAGTGAAACTGGACCACTTTCTTACACCAAACACAAAAATAAAATCAAATCGTTTAAAGACCTAAGTGTGAGACATGAAGCCCTAGAGAATACAGGCAGTAAACTCTTTGACATTGGCCATAAGAACTTCCTTCTAGATATGTTTCCTGAGGCAAGGGAAACAAAAGTAAAATAAACTATTAGGATTTCATCAAAATAAAAAGCTTTTGCACAGTGAAGGAAACAATCAACAAAACTAAAATGCAAGCTACAGAATGAGAGAAGATATTTGCAAACAACATATCTGATAAAAGGTTATATCCAAAATATATAAAGAACTTACACAACTCCATATCCAAAAGCTGCATAATCCAATTTAAAAATGGGTGGAAGACATGAACATTTTTCCAAAGATGACATATGGATGGCCAACAGGCACAAGAAAAGATGCTCAATATATCATCAGGGAAATACAAAATTATAATCAAATACTACCTCACAGCTGTCAGAATGGCTAAAATGAATGACACAAGAAACAACAGGTGTTGGCAAGAATGTATCCTCTCACATTGTTGGTAGGAATGCAAACTCCAGCAGCCACTGTGGAAAACAGAATGGAGTTTCCTCAAAAAGTTAAAAATAGAACTACCCTATGATCCAGCAATTGGGCTACTAGGTATTTACCCAAAGAAAACAAAAACACCAATTCAAAGGGATACATGCATCCTGATGTTTATAGCAGCATTACCTACAATAGTGAGATTATACAAATAGCGTTAAGTGTCTAGATGATGAATGGATGAAGATATGATGTATGTACACACATACACAATGGAATATTATCTAGCCATAAAAAGGAATGAAATCTTGCCATTTGCAATGACATGGATGGGACTAGAGAGTATAATGCTAAGTGAGAACGACAAATGCCATATGATTTCACTCCTAGGTGGAACTTAAGAAACAAAATAAATAAGCAAAGGTAAAAAAAGAGAGAAGCAAACCAAGAAACAGACTCTTAACCATAGAGAACAAACTGGTGGTTACTAGAGGAGAGATGGATGGCGGGGGGGGCGGGGGCGGGGAGGTTACATAGGTGATGAGGATTAAAGAGGGCACTTGGTATGATGAACATGGGGTGTTGTATGGAAGTGTTGAATCACTATATTGTACACCAAAAACTAATATTACACTGAATGTTAACTAACCGTAATTTAAATTAAAACTTTTTTTAGAAAAGGTCTTTTTTTTATTTCTAATATCATTTTTGTGCTTCATTAATCTTAAAGTTTTGTCTATTTTATTGAGGGTTCCTTTTCCCCTCCAAAAGAATGATTTTTGATAGAGTTGGTCTTCTCTGTGGAAATTTTCTATTTCTTTAATTACTGTTCTCATCTTCATTGTGTTTTTCTTGGATCTATTCTGTTCTTTTTCTAACTCCTTAAGCTGTATACTTACTTTGTGAATTCTTCCACTCCTTCTCTTTTTAATTTATGTGCATTTAAGGATAAAATTTTTCTATAAATACTATTTGATTTACAGCAAAGTGGCAGTATATAAAAGTAATGAACAGAAATCAGTTGCATTTTTATACACAAACAATGAGACAGAAGAAAGAGAAATTAAGGAATCAATCCCATTTACAATTGTGCCCAAAACCATAAGATACCTAGGAATAAATGTAACCAAAGAGGCAAAGGATCTGTAACTCAGAAAATTATAGAACACTCCTGAAAGAAATTGAGGAAGACAAAAAGAAATTGATAAGCATTCCATGCTCATGGACTGGAAGAACAAATATTGTTAAAATGTCCATGCAGCCCAGAGCAATCCATACATTCAATGCAATCCCTATCAAAATACCATCAACTTATTTCACAGAGTTGGAACAAATAATCCTAAAATTTGTATGCAACCAGAAAAGACCCTGAATAGCCAAAGAAATGTTGCAAAAGAACACTAAAACTGGTGGCATCACAATCCCTGTGTTCAAACTCAATTTCAAAGCTATAATCATCAAGTCCGTATGGTACTGGCAAAAAATAGACACATAGATCAATGGAACTGAATAGGAACCCAGAAATGGACCCTCAGCTCTATGGTCAACTCATCTTTGACAAAGCAGGAAAAAATATATCAAAAAAGGCAGTCTCTTCAATAAATGGTGCTGGGAAAATTGGACAGCCACGTGCAGAAGAATGAAACTAGACCATTTCCTCACACCATGCACAAAAATAGACTCAAAATGGATGAAAGACTTGGGACGGCTGAGTGGCTCAGCGGTTGAGTGTCTGCCTTTGGCTCAGAGCGTGATCCTGGAGTCCTGGGATCGAGTCCCACATCCGGCTTCCTGTAAGAAGCCTGCTTCTCCCTCTGCCTATGTCTGTACCTCTCCCTGTGTGTGTCTTTTATAAATAAATAAATAAAATCTTTTAAAAAAATGAATGAAAGACCTAAATGTGAGACAGAAATCCATCAAAATCCTAGAGGAGAACATAGGCAGTAACCTTCGTGACCTCAGTTGCAGCAACTTCATACTAGAGATGTCTCTAAAGGCAAGGGAAACAAAGGCAAAAATGAACTATTGGGACTTCATCAAGATAAAAAGCTTTTGCAGAGCAAAGGAAATAGTCAAAAAAACTAAAAGACAATCCGCAGAATGGGAGAAGATATTTGCAAATGACATGTCAGATACAGGGCTAGTACCCAAGATCTGTAAAGAATTTATTAAACCCAACACTCAAAAAACAAATAATCCAGTTAGGAAATGGGCAGAAGACATGAACAGACATTTCTCCAAAGAAGACATCCAGACAGCCATTGGACACATGAAAAAAATGCTCAACATTGTTTGACATGAGGGAAATACAAATCAAAACCACAAAGAGATCCCACCTCACACCAGTCAGAATGGCTAAAATTAACAAGTCAGGAAACAACAGATGTTGGAGAGGATATGGAGAAAGGGGAAACCTCTTGCGCTGTTGGTGGGAATGTAAGCTGATGCGGCCACTCTCAAAAACTGTATGGAGGTTCCTCAAGAAGTTGAAAATAGAGCTACCCTACAACCCAGCAATTGCAGTACTGAGTTTACCCCAAAGATACAAATGTAGTGATCTGAAGGGGCATCTGCACACCAATGTTTATAGTAGCAATGTCCATAATAGCCTAACTATGGAAAGAGCCCAGATGTCCACTGACAGATGAATGGATAAAGAAGACGTGGTGTATATACAGTGGAATATTACTCAGCTGTCAAAAAATGAAATCTTGTCATTTGCAATGACATGAATGGAACTAGGGAACATTATGCTAAGCGAAATAAGTCAATCAGAGAAAAACAATTATCATATGATCTCACTCATATATGAAATTTAAGAAACAAAACAAGATCATAGAAGAGAGGAAAAAATAAAACAAGATGAAATCAGAGAGGGAGACAAACCATAAGAGACTCTTAATCATAGGAGGCAAATTGAAGTTCTCTGGAGGGAGAAGGATAGGGGGATGGGGTAACTGAGTGATGGACATTAAGGAGGGCATGTGATATGATGAGCACTGGGTGTTATATAAGACTGATGAATCACCACCTCTATCTCTGAGACAAATAATACATTATATGTTAATTAACTGAATTTAAATTTTATAAAAGTTTAAAAAATAAATAAATATTATTTGATGTATAGCCTTGAAGTTTTTGTAAAGGGGATGATGTTGTCATTCATTTCTAAAGATTTTTAAATTTCCTTTTTTTTAAGATTTTATTAACTTATTCATGGGAGACACAGAGAGAGAGAGAGAGAGAGAGGCAGAGACACAGGCAGAGGGAGAAGCAGGCTCCATGCATGCAGGGAGCCTGACACGGGACTCAATCCGGGTCTCCAGGATCAGGCCCTGGCCTGAAAGCAGCACTAAACCACTGAGCCACCCAGGCTGCCCAGATTTTTTAATTTCCATTGTGACTTCCACTTAAACTAAATCATTTCAAAGTGCAGTTTTTATTTTCTCCATGCTTAGGATAATTAATATCTTTTGCCAATTTTTAATTGTATTGCATTGAGATGAGAGTATTGTTATCAGGTATCTGTATGATATCAATTTCTTAGCATTTTTGAGACTTGTTTTATAGGTTATTAAATATTCAGTTTTATTGTAAATGTTTTAAAGAATGTGAATTCTCTAAATACTGGATACATGGAACCATGTATGCAGTTCAAATCTTTTTTTTTTTTTAATTTTTTTTTATTTATTTATTCATAGAGATGCAGGGAGAGAGAGAGGCAGGGGGAGAAGCAGGCTCCACGCAGAGAGCCTGACGCGGGACTCGATCCCAGGGCTTCAGGATCACGCCCTGAGCTGCAGGTGGCGCTAAACCGCTGCGCCACCGGGGCTGCCCAAGTTCAAATCTTTTATGTATTTATTATTTGTATACTTGATCTACCAGTTTCTAGAAATAATATTAGAATATTTGACAAATTCATCTATTTGTTTCTATCTTCCTATAATTATAAAAATATTTGCTTTATATATTTAGGAGATATTTTGTAATTGCTTACAAATTCAGAGTCATTCTACTTTTTAATAAGTTATTCCTTTTGTCTTTGAATACTGACTATTTTTATCTCAAATAATGCTTTTTTCCTCTAAGTACATTTTGTCTGATAATATTGTTGATCTGGCTTTTTTTTTTTTTTTTTTTTTTTTTTTTGGTTAGCATTTGTCTGAAACATCTTTCCATCTATTATTTCTCAACATTTTTTATCTTTAAGTTTTACATGTATATTTCTGGCACACAGTGTATAGTTGGATTTGGTGAGATTTCCTTAATCTAATCCAAGAATATCTAGTTTTAATAAATATGCCTTATCTTTCAGTTCCACATTTTTGTAATTGTTATTTAGTTTTGGTTTATTTCTATTATCTTACTTTGTTTTCTACTTAAACATGCTTTACATTTCTGTGCTTATTTTGATCTTCTATTCTTTATTTTCATTATTAGTTACATTTTTGATGCACTGTTTTCTCATACTGTATTGAAAGTTATACATTCTAACATTCTATTGTTTCATTTTTAATGTGCAATTATTCAAAAAAAGGGAGACAAGAGTTAATATTCATAACTTCTACCTGAACAATGCAAACATTTTAGACCATTTTTACTCTTACCCTTCCATCTTCTGTATTATTTTTTTTCAAGATATATTTATTTACTCAGAGAGAGAGAGAGAGAGAGTCAGAGACACAGGCAGGAGAAGCAGGCTCCATGCAGGGAACCCGATGTGGGACTCGATCCGGGTCCCTGGACTGAAGGCAGCACTACACTGCTGAGCCACCGGGCTGCCCCATCTTCTCTATTATTGTTTCTATTTTCAGTTTCACATTATTTGTGTTCCTCTAAATAGTCATTCTAGTTCTATTATGTTTAATTATTGTGGTGGTAGAGAAAGTTTATACTTAACTGCATGTTTTCCAATTTCTTTATTCATCATTGTTTTTATATACCATTCCTAACTTTTGAGTTTAATTTCTTTTCCCAAAATTAGTTCACTTTGTGAGGATCTATGGGTTGTAAATTTCCCGATTTTTGTCTGAAAGCTCTCTGTATTTTTTTTTTTGTCTCTGTATTTTTTTCACATGCTTAAGTGGTTGTTTCTTTGCACATAGAATTTTAGGTTAATCTTTATTTTCCTTTGAGCCTTTGAATTTATTATTCAATTGACTTCACACTGCTATTTTTCCTCTTGAAAAGTCTGGTGACAGACCGCTATTGTTCTTTGACAGATAACTTTCTCTGGTTGCTTTAAGATTTTTCTGTAGATTTTTATATTATGCAATTTCACTCCAGTGTTTCTATGTATGAGTTTATTTTTATTTAGCCTGCATGAGATTGAATTTCTTAAATCTTAAGACTTATTGCTCCTCAATTCTGGTAAAATTTCTACCATTATTACCCTCTTTGCTTCATTTTATTTATTCTTTTTTCTTGAAATCCTATTAGACACAGCATACGTCTTTATTTTACTCTCCATGTCTATTAGCTTTTCCTTTGTGCCTTCCATATTTTTATCTCTCTTTTTTTTTCTGGTATTCTGAGTATTTTTTAATTTTTATTTATTTAAAATCAATTAATCAACATATAGTGCATTATTAGCTTCAGAGGTAGAGTTTAGTGATTCCTCAGTTGCATAGAACACCCAGTGCTCATCCTATCATGTGCCCGCTTTAATGCCCATCACCCAGTTACCCCATCCCCCTATCCTCCTCCCCTCCAGAAATCCTATTTGTTTCCTATAATTAAGAGTCTCTCTGATTTTGTCTTATTTTATTTTTCTTCCTTTTTCCCTATGTTCATCTATTTTGTTTCTTAAATTCCACAGAGGAGTGAAATCATATATTTGTCCTTCTCTGACTGACTTACTTAACATAATACCATCTAGTTCCATCTACATTGTGTCAAATGGTATTCTGAGTAATTTTTAAAATATTATACATTTCATTAATTGTCCCCTCAAGATTTTCATAATTGTTGTTAATCATATACAAAAGTTTTATATTAAACGGCTATCTCTTTCAATTCTAGAACCTGAATTGGTACACTTTCATCTGCCTGTTTTTTTCTCAAATTCTTGGGGATTTTTAGGATGCCAATTGCTTTTTCATATCTGTCCTTATTTTTAACATCCTTAATTTCTATTCTATCTCAGGTAATCTGTTACCTTAAGTCCTTGAGAATTCTAAATCTGCTGTCTATGTCTACTGACTCTTGCCCATGGTGAGGTATTTCCTTACCAATTTCATAATTTTTATGTGGATTCATTTTAATTTGGACTTCTTTTTCCTGTGGAATGTCTTGTGGTCTGGGCTATGGATGTACCCTTCTAGAATGATTTGGGGTTTGGCTCTGACACAACCCAAGGGGTATCAGCATCCCACGATAAATTCATATTAATATTTCTTGGTTTGGCCCAAGGTTCTGACCACAGGAGTAGTG
Source organism: Canis lupus familiaris (assembly GCF_011100685.1). Taxonomy (NCBI): domain Eukaryota; kingdom Metazoa; phylum Chordata; class Mammalia; order Carnivora; family Canidae; genus Canis; species Canis lupus. Next base: position 7,436,047 of record NC_049256.1, on the reverse strand, counting down.
AAATTGGAACCCCAAACCTGTTTGATGTTCAAGTTTGGTTTTTAGAAGTCTCAAAGGAGACCTATTTTTACACTCAGTACCCATTAGATACAAACAAATTTTATCCTGTTCTGATATACTTTTAATGGAAGATGCCACCCTTAAGATGTTCTCTTCAATTCCAAATATCTGCCTTACACAGGCCCAAAGCTTCATCTTTTGTACCCAAATAGACAATGACACACAAGTACCTAGGTTAACAAAACCCATATAAGCTCCCCACCTTATCCCTAGGACATCACAGCATCCGTTCATACCATATCACTTTTAATTTTTACTTTCCTCTCTTTTCTGTAACTGAGGCTTATTTTTTCCTTTTTGAGATATTTGAAAGATTTTTTGTCAAATATTTAACCACTTTTTCTAAGTGTTTATAGCAGAAAAGCTTCAGATTGCCTTAGTTTATCATATTACCAGAGATAGAACTCCCTCATACATATATCTTTTTAGTTGCAACCATCTAAAAAAAAACGATTACAGAAAAATTGAGACTAACCCATGGAAGAGCTATGTCAACACATTTTCACTCATAGTCCTCTACTAATCCTTGCTTTTTTTTAAATCCTTGCTTTGTTTAGATAAAATCACCTAACTACATAACTTTCATTAGGAAGCAACAGGTACATTCCACGTAGATGCCAAATTGTTAAAAAAGAAAAGAAAAGAAAAAACCTGCAGGATCTCATTTGAAACAAACTTCCTAAACAAAACTTCTAAGGAATAAGTTAAATGAGCAAAAATCCCTTTGAGAAAAATAATTTTCTCATTGCCAGATGTGAATTAGTGGTAGAGTAAACATCTAGGAGTCATTGCAATAATTTCAGTAATTGAAAGATACAGAAATGAGAAAGTATGGCATGTCACCATCATGAAAGATATTAGAGGTGACACCTAGTGATTTGGACAGAGAATTCTTGACTTTTTATGTTAAAATACATTCAGGAGGACTACATCTTTCTTTGACATTCCCTAAGCATATACCAAAATAACAAATTTTTCATAAGAAAAATCAAACAAGTCAAAAGAATATTTTATCCCTCCTGTCAGACCATCTAAACTTTACTTTAGTGTTGAGAGAACCTCGAGGTCAGACCTGCATAAAGCCTCTTAACAGCACTGTCAATAGCAACATAACTTGAGCTGCACATGCAAGTTTGAGCTTTCCAGTACCCACTTTGAGAGAACCAAGTGAAATTAATTTTAATGATATATTTTATTTAACCTAATAGGTCCAAAATACTAACATGTCAACATCTAATCAATGTAAAAAGTATTAATGAGAAATTTCACATTTCTGTGATAATTCCTTGAATTACAGTCAATAATTCATACTAACAGCACATCTCAGTTTCCACTAGCCACATTTCAAGTGCTCACTGGTCTCATGTAACTAATGGCTACCACATTGGACAGCACAACTTTAAAGATTTACTTTTTTTAAAGATATACTTTTTTCTATAAATACATTTTTGCAAGTGCTCTATTATTTTATTAGAATAACCATTAGAAGTGAAATTTCTGGTCAAAGAGTATTCCAATATCATATTTTAGCTTATTGCAAAATTGACCTCCAGAAATGTGTGCTAATTTAAAATTCCACAACAATGCCATTTCTCCATGATAGTGTTCAACTGAAGTTACCAGTGAGAAACAAAGTTGGGAGTGTCAGGATATGTTACCTCTATTTAAAAATGATATTTTCCCTAATTTTAAAAAAATTAATGCTTTCACAATGTATTAAAAATATTTGTAAAAAATAAATTACTTATAATACAACAACCCAGGGATACCTGCTATGAATGTTTAGGTTTCTGTCTTTACAGATTTATGTTTCATCCCTTACTATATTTAAATAAAAATGCTTTCATGCTGTTAAAAAAAAACACAAAAACACAAATTATAAACAAGTAAAATCAAAACAAAAGTACGAAAGAGACTTTTAAACAATAATAGTACACAATATACAATTCTACATTTTAAAAATTGAATCATAACAAAATAGGCCATTTTATGCAAAAATAAAAGCTACCAAATGACTCATGAAGAAAGTGAAACTAGGAAGATTAATGACTTTGGAAATATATGGGAAGAAATACCTCCCCAAAAGGCTTCAGGTTTAGAACGTTTTACAAATAAGTTTCTCAAACCTCTAAGAAATGCTATTTCCAATCTTTATAAGCAATTTTTTAGAACCTAGAAAGGAAGGAGGGGAGAATACAAATAGCTTCAAAAGCAAGAGACTGAAAAAAGTAAACTTTGAATATGGACTGCCTCCTAACATGTGTATCCACAATAATATTCTATATAAATTATTCATAAAAATCATAATTATATCCTATCTATTAAGTTCAGAATTATTTTTAACTCTTGGTAATAACCTGGCTCTCACTCTTGAGGACTGAGTACTACTCAGATATAAACTTTGCTATCAACAAGATTTCACTCTATGCCGGTCACCTGACACACTGAAGAAAGAGATTGTTAAAGTATGGCTTTTACTGAGGAATAAATTAGTTCAAATTTATACTCATTCCAAAAAATCATATGGCTTCTTTTCCACGATAGTAGAAATCTAGCAAGGTCTTTCTTTCTTTCTTTCTTTCTTTCTTTCTTTCTTTCTTTCTTTCTTTCTTTCTTTTTTCAGAAGCTCTGAGTATCTAGTTAAAGTATCCAGTTTTGTCTAGTCAAAGATGATTAATCAAGATGATTGAGTCTTTTCCCATTTCTTTCTCTTCTCTAAATCAGACTGTTTCATAAAACTCCCTGTGCACTATGTAATAATTCACTTTAGTTATATGACAATTGCCTGCAGAACATAGATTGTTTGTGTCCTTCTACAATGTCATTTGTCTAACTCAAATATTATTTACACCCAGTGGGTAATATATGGCATCAAGACTTCACAGTAATCTTGAAATGTCCAGCAGAAGAAATAACTCTATTTCATTGACTCTAAAGTTCTTCATGATGCCAAGTAAAATTAAAATCTTTTGTAAAAGGTACACTGTCCCTGAGTATTATAAGAGAAAATACTGTAATGGATGAAATTATCTACCCTTGAAAAAATCTTTAAAGATTAGATTGCTTTTACTTCAAAAAGCATTTTATAAAGTTAATATTCTATTTTGAAATTTTAAAATAATCTTATCTTTTATACGTACAATAAATATTTAGTCTATTAATGCTCCAACATTGTGATAATATATGCTCTTTGAAATCTAGAGATGAAAGACACTCAGTGGAGCAATTTATATTTTTTATTATTTTTTGACTTATAGTGTTACTGCTACTACTTTTGCTAAGAATGTTTTGAGACACCAAAAATAAAATTCAAAAATAAGAAGAGATAGGAAGTCCTTTCTTTTTTGCTCTTTTCCACCTAACTATAAATCATGGAGATCATCCTGTGCAAGTAGATATAGGTCTACATTTATATTTTTTTTAATTGCTTAGTATTCCTCCATAGTGTGGAGTGGTCCTTAAAGAGCACTTCCAGTTTTTCACTATTACAAATCATACTGCACTGAACAAAAGAACATGCATATGTTTTTTACAAATGTAAGCATAACCTGACAAAGACATTTCTAGAGGTAGAATTGCTGATTCAAAGGACATAATGAAATTTTGTCCTGATAGATACTGAAAAATGGGTTATAATAAAGATATATAATGGTAAACAATATGAAAGCTCAGTAAAATATAAGAAACAGTAAATACATTGCTGAGCTAGCATTTACATGCACACACACACACACACACACACACGCAGAAGGCAAGGAATCTCCAAGGGAAAAATATCAATGTTAAAGTGAGAATCTTAGATTAAAAGAACATCCAAACTGGCTTTTGCCCTAAAATTGACCTTCAAATCCTGGTGATCTTGTGCTTTCATTGTGAAGGCTACATGAATCATGGGAAACAGCAATAAAAACCATTGTCCAACCAAAGAAGGAATTCAGAGAAGCTCTAGGACTCCCAAAGGCCTAGAGCTTCACTGAATGGTGAAGAGGAAAAAACCATCAGCCAGAAGCTTTCTTTTCTTACCTCTTGTACTAAATACAAGGCAAAATAAATTGCCCTAAAAATTTGTAACGAGTTGGTCCTCATATAGTTTTGGGGACCAAGTTCATACCACCTGTGCAATCTGAAAAGGCTTCAAATGAATCATTTAATTTACTGTAATCTTGGATAATTAGTGCTCCAGGAAACAGCAGAAATAAATGCAAGTCCTCTATGAAAAAATGTAACTTCAAAGTAGACCTCAAAGAATTTCCAAAGATAAAATTGCAAGGAAATGAATTCATAGCTCAAAACTATCAAAAGTAGATGTGGTGAATAAGCACTATCAGTGATAGCCCACAGAAAGAAAAGTAAACAGCAAACTCAGAACCACTAATACTTCTGAACAGAAAATTAGTTTGATATGTAATATGTGTCTAATATATAATAAATAAAATTGAGGCTCAAAAATATGAGCAAAAAATATAAGATATTAAAACAACCAAATGGCTTAAAAGAATCCAATAGAACAATTTGAAATTGAAAACTGAGATGACAAACAAAAATATACACACAATTGAAAATAGAACTCCAGAATCAGACAGGTCCAAAGAACCACTTTCAGAATGCACTCTGGGAAGACTAAGAGTTTAAAAATATAATACAGAGATTAAGAAACATGGAGGACAAATGATAAGACCTATCCTACATCTAGTTGAAATTCCAAGAGAGACAATAGAGTGATATTGCTTGGAAAGCTGACATTCACAAAGATTATGACAGAATTTTGCAGAACTGTTGAAAGTTTCCAAGCCTCATATCTATAACAATTAAATAATATCAAGCGTGACAAATAAAAAGGAATAGACTCCTTAATCACATTGTCATGAAAGTGCAGGGTACCAAAGACAAAAGGAATGCCTCTGAAGCAGCTAGAGGGAAAGACATTTTACCCAAACAAAAGATGATTAGATTAATGGATGATTTAATACACTGAAGAAAATATCTCTGATAAGTTACACCCAAAATACAGAGTGCAACCTGGAAATATATTTGCAGTGAAACTGTCTTTCAAGAAGACAGAGAATGATATAGACATTTTTCAAATAAACAAAACTGAGAGAATTTGCTACCAAGAGACTCTCACCAAAGGAAATCATATTTTTAAGAAAACCTCCATATTTAAAAAAAAAAGAATTTATTGTCTAAGGTACTGTGTAAAACCAGTATTTTAAACTACTAAATAGAAAGGATTATTCCAGGACTAGCACAGATAAGTTTATAAGTGATTTAAAGAATACTTGGGCTTTAAAAAAAAAAAAAAAAAAAAGAATACTTGGGCTCTAATCCAAAAACTGAAGTATTTCAGAAATATTTTTATGATTTGGTTCATTTAAAGCTATAGAATGGAATCTCAATTTGAAATTTAAACTTATACTTTACTCAGTCAAAATTTGCTTAGTGCAGAAAAATTTTAAGTGTGTATGATCTACATTAAGTGTATACATGATTTTCTGCATTGTGTAAGTGTTGGCTGCTTCATTTAACAATGAGAAGGAAATTCTAAGGTTTATCAAGATGCAACACACCTAAAGAGCCTTTTTGTTACTTCCCCTAAAATGCTTTTATCCTGACAGTTTCATAAACTTGGTATTAAAATCTCTATCTTGAAGAGATTTCTGAAGCCTAAGACCTTTTTAAGGATCCCTGTATCCTTAGGGACATAGACAAATTAGATGCTTAACTATAATCTTTCTGTTATTTTTTCTATACACTATTCTTGTCTCCTAAGCTTTAAACCCACTGAAGACAAGAATCATTCCTGATTGCTTTTTATATCCTAATTTAGCATTTGTTAGATATTTACTGAAGATGATAATTTTCAACTCTTTCTGTTCAAACCAGTTCAATACCCACAATAATCCCATCTTTATTCATGGAATTGCCCATGGATGATCTATAAAAATATCCCATATTTTGCTTCCATGAGTTCCAGCCTTCAAATCCCATCTACCATGTCAAATCCACTAGCCTTGCTGGTCCAACATGGAAAGAGTTTAGAAGTTATCCAAACTCTCACAGCAACTCTCACAACTCCACCCTTACAACAAAATCTGAATGAAATGAAAATCACCTATTTTTCTTAAATCCTTCAGAAAATTGAGATTGCAGGGCAAACTATTGCCCTCCAAACTGGAGAAACAGGTGAATACAAAGAATCACAACTTACCAGGAGCAGAAGCCACTACTGGATCCTGGTGGGAACACTTTAAAAAATAATTGACTGTGATCCAGCAATTGACTATGATCCAGCAATATCTCTGAAAAAAGAATTTCAAGAGATATCTGTGCTCCCATGTTCATTGCAGCATTATTCACAATAGCCAAGATATGGAAACAACCAAAGTGTTGGGTGAATGGATAAAAATATGATATATACACATGACACAATGAAATATTATTCAGCCATGAGAAAGAAGGAAATTCTTCCATTTGCAGCCATGGATGGACCTTGAGGGCATTATCTCAATAAAATAAACCAGAGAGACAAAGACAAAATATCATATGATTTCACTTATATGTGGAATCTAAAAAAAAAAAAAGTCAAACTCAGAAACAGAATAGAAAAGTAGATGCCAGAGTCTGGGTGGTGGGGGAAGTAGGGAGAGGCTGGTAAAAGGGTATAAGCTTTTAGCTATCAGATGAATAAGTTCTGAGGATCTAATGTATAACATGATAACAATAGTTAACACAGTAGAGTTGACCCATGAACCATAATGGTTTGAACTGCATGGGTCCACCTAATGAGGATTTTTTTTTTTCAAGAAATATTCTACAGCATTGTTAATGTATTTTCCTTACAATTTTCTTACATTTTCTTTTCTCTAGCTTGCTTTATTGTAAGAATAGTCTAGAATACATAAAGCATACAAAATATATGTTAATCAACTGTTTGGTAAGGCTTCCAGTCAACAGTGGGCTATTAGTAGTTAAATTTCATGGGAGTCAAAAGCTATACATGGATTTTGACTACACAGGGGCTCAGCCCTCTAACCTCCACGATGTTCAAGAATCAACTGTATTGTATAATTTTGCCAGGGCAAAAAAGAAATTTGCTAAGGCAGTTCTCACACATACACATATATCACTGTGTGTGTGTGTGTGTGTGTGTGTGTGTATACACATAGAGAGAGAGAGAGAAAGAGAGAGATGTGTGTGTTAATTAACTAAAAAAAAAAGTATTACTGGAGAAGCAGCATAAACTAGCTTAAGAGTACAAATTCCTGGGTGTGAAACCTAGGGAGACCCCTCCCCCACCTTTCTGTGAGCTTTACCTCCAAGAGCTACTCAGGTTCTCACAGTGAAGATCACACAAAAATCCCCTCACCCTTTAGATAGAGGAGGGGAAAGATAACCATTCTTAAATGTTCCCAAAGCACTCTTTACTCTTTAACAAATGCCTGCCTTAAGTTCAACTGGCTTGAGTTTTACCAGAGTCTGACCAACCTGGAGAAAGGGAAATATTCAAACTCAGAGTCCTCTAGCCTTCCTGTCTCTCCTGAGGTGGGAAGAAAGCTGAGAAGTACTTATGAAGGTCATAGCCAGAGGCACAGGCTCACCAAAAGACTGGAGACCTAATCATAACATTATAGGACACTTCCCTTCGCTCCATGCCTTACCACCACATTAATAAAGCTTTGTGTGTAACAGGGCATTCAGCTGAAAGAACTGTGTTTGTCTTTGTTAACCCTACTTATGAAGAAGTCTCTAGAAAAATTCAAAGACAATGAAATACATGGAGAAAGTCAGTATCTCCACCACCTATAGCTGCAGCAAACAGTAAATACAGCCTAACTCTCAGCCAGATAAACATAAAACCTCACATGAAAGTTTTATTTACCTAAGTTTATTTTGATACATCATTCCCAGCTTTCAACAAAAAAAATTATAACACATGCTGAAAGGCAAAAAACACAATCTAAAGACACCAAGCAAAAATATGAAACAGGGCAGAAATTTTGGAATTATCAGACTGGGAATTTAAAATAACTGTGATTGATATGCTAAGAGCTTTCATGGAAAAAGTGGAGACACACAAGAACAGACAGGCAATGCAGAATGGAAATGGTAAAATGATAACACAAAGAAATGGAAGCTCTAAAAAAGAACAAAATGAAATGCTAGAAATTTTATATTTTAAAGATTTATTTATTTTAGAAAGAGAGTGTGGGGGCAGAGGGAGAGGGAGAGAGAGAACCTCAAGCAGACTTCCCTCTGAGCCATGGAGCCTAACTCTGGGCTCAATCCCACAACCCTGAGATCATGACCTGAGCCAAAATCAAGTGTCAAACACTTACACTACCTGAGCCACCTAGATGCCTCTAGGAAATGCTAGATATCTTAAAACTTCATAACAGAAGTGAAGAATGCCTTGCTGGGTTCATCCATGGATAACACAAGCAAGAAAATCAGTGAGCTAGAAAATACATCAATAGAAACTTCCAAAACTGGGGCACCTGAGTGGCTCAGTTGCTTAAGCATCTGACTTCAGCTCAGATCATGATCTCAAGGTACTGGGATGGAGACCAGTGTCAGGCTCCATGCTCAGTGGGGAGTCTGCTTCTCCCTCTGCCCCTCCTTCCCTTGTGCTTGCTCTCTATCAAATAAACAAAATATTTTTTTAAAAAAATTTTAAAAGAAACTTCCAAAACTGAAATGCAAAGAAAAAAAAAAGGAATAGAATATCCAAGAACTGTGGGACAATTACAAAAGGTGTAACACACATGTAATAGAAATACAAAAAAGAGAAGAGAAAAAGGGACAGAAGAAATATTTGAAGTAATAATGCCTGCAACTTTCTAAAATTAATGAGATACATCAAACCACAGATCCAGGACAATCAGAAGGCACCAAGCAGAATAATTACCAACGAATCTACAGATGAGCATATCATATTCAAACTTCAGAAAACCAAAGACAGAGAAAATATTCCAAGAAGTCAGAGGAAAACAAACACCTTCCCTATAGTGGAACAAGGATAAGAATTAAATCAGACTTTTCTTCAGACACCATGCAAACTGAAGAATGGAATGGAACATTTAAAGTATTGAAAGAAAAAAAAGACCCACCAACCTAGAATTCTATATCTAGTGAAATTACCCTTCCAAAGTAAAGAACAATAAAGATGTTTTCAAACAGACCCCTTGGCCTCACCTGCTTCCTGGTCTCTTCCCTCTCTCACCTTTGCCACACCACCAGCTTTGACTGCCCCACCTGAGTCTCCACTATGCCCCCTCCAGGGGCAGTCTGGATCTAATTGGTGCCACAACTTCATAGTCTTTTGTGAAATAAGCCACAAAAAAAAATTATCTCCTGCTCAGCTGCTGAAGAGTAAGCAAGCAAGCATTTTGCATCATGGGGGCAGACTCTTGCATTCCCATGACAACACACACTGCCAGATTCTCTGTGAGTTCTCTCTAGTGGCTTCATCTTTCCCTTCAACCTCATTTCCACTGCTCTCCACCCACCTTGTTTAGCTGAAAAGTCTGTATATGTCTGAACCCCAAATGGAAATCTGGGGATGGACATTTTAATGTGACAACCAAATGTGACAGATGGACTTAGTTTGAGTCCTGACCTCCCCCCCGCCCAAATAATTATGTTTTTCATTAAGAACAGTACTAAATGGTACGAAGAAAATACTAATTTTGTTAGAGGTGACAGTGACATTGTGAATATAAGATAGTATTTTTTAGAGATGCATACTAAAGTATGTAGGGATGAATGGCAGGATAAATGGGATTTGCCTGAAGACATTTCAGCAAAGAAAATGAAGGAATAGAAGCAAATGTTGAAAAATGTTGATATTTGTTGTATCTAGGGAATAGGCATATGAAAGTTTATTTACTCTCTTTTTGTATTTGAAATTTTTCATAATTTTCCTTCATTCCATTTCTACTACTTCTTCAGAAAAGGTCTGTTTCCATTTAATTATATGTGAATAGGTGCCAGCACAGGGCTTATTTACCTAGCTCAAGCTCCATTCATTAACTAAACTAGATCTATCTCAGCCAAGAACCATTACAAAAATAACATTTCAGGGACATCTGGGTGGCTCAGTGGTTGAGCGTCTCCCTTTAGCTCAGGTCGTGATCCTGAGGTCCTGGGATTAAGTCCCACATGGGGCTCCTCACAGGGAGCCTGCTTCTCCCTCTGCCTGTGTCTCTGCCTCTCTGTGTGTCTCTCATGAAAAATAAATAAAATCTTTTTAAAAATAACATTTTGGGGATTCCTGGGTGGCTCAGTGGTTTAGCACCTGCCTTCAGCTCAGGGTGTGATCCTGGAGACCTGGGATCGAGTCCCACATCAGGCTCCCAGCATGGAGTTTGCTTCTCCCTCTGCCTGTCTCTCTCTCTATCTGTGTGTGTCTTTCATGAATAAATAAATAAAAATATTTTTTAAAAGAATAAAAATTTAAAAAATAACATTTCAATAAACTCGCTGGTATCTAAATCTTTGCCCATACTGGTTATTATGATAAATTTATTGAAGGGTTATTCCTGGGTCATACTGACTGTTTTGAGAGAGGTGAAACCAGGTACCTTCTGTTCAGTAGTGGACAGAGTGCCCTTCTCACCACACCCTTACCAACACTGGGTTTTTAAACAAACCTTTTATTTTTTTTAAATTTTTTAAATAAATTTTATTCATTTATTCATGAGAGACACAGAGACAGAGGCAGAGGGAGAAGAAGGCTCCATGCAAGGAGCCTGATGTGGGACTCGATCCCCAGACTCCAGGATCACGCCCTGGGCTGAAGGCAGGCACCAAACCACCGAGCCACCCAGGGATCTCCTAAACAAACTTTTAAAAGTGCCGTGCAGAAAGACAGAATTTAACTGCCCCTGGTCAAGAGGGAAGGACATTCAAAGCAGCAGAAACAGTTTCAACAAGGCAAAGAGGTGAGAAACTCCCCGATTTCTTTAGTTCTGTCTTACAGAATTCACTCACTGAGTAAATCTGTATTTGCACAGAGCCTCTGTATTCCAATGAATATTAATGATGTCAGCTGTTAAAAATATATTAGTAGCTAATTAAAGCTTTAGTCCTGATAACGTGAGAAGAAATGAAGAAGAATCGCCTCTTTGAAAAAGGTAGCAGTTCTGGGAGGTGTGGAAATGACCCTTGTGCAGGTGCAGGCTTTCTGGAACATCTCAAATCTCCCAAGGCCAGCCTGCCCCTTTCCTCTTTCTTGCCCCCACACTGCACTCTGGCAAAAGAACCTATGTCTCTGAGAGACTCCTAACTCTGGGAAACGAACTAGGGGTGGTGGAAGGGGAGGAGGGCGGGGGTGGGGGTGACTGGGTGGCAGGCACTGAGGGGGGCACTTGACGGGATGAGCACTGGGTGTTATTGCCAATATTGCCAATATATTGGCAAATTGAACACCAATAAAAAATAAATTTATTATTAAAAAAAGAAAAGATACGTGAGAAATGCACAGGTGGTTCTACAGAAGATACCACATATCATATTGTGACTTTCTTGGTGTTCATCAAATGGACTAGAGCAGAATGCAGAGAGCTGTACTTATACCATCATCTGTTCCAGGTTCTTGGCAACAGATGCCAGTTGCATAGCTTTTGTCTGAGAAGAGCATCCCCTTCCCAAGTTTCATTACAAGATAAATAAAAAGGCCATGTTGACTTGCAAAAAAAAAAAAAAGAACCTATGTCTCAATAAGTCATCGAGCCAATGACATCCAGCTTTTTCTTTCATCATTTACACTTTCATAAGGTGCTATGGTCGCTGGCACTTCCCTGGTAGGAATTAGCGAGAGCTTCCAGAAAAAAATCAAGAGGCAAGTTCTCCTTTAATAAAGACAAAGGCACACTCCCTGAAATTCAGAAGACTTTTCAGATTTCAATAATGAAATCCCCTTCTCTGGAAGTCCTTATGTTTGCCATGAGGAAGGGATGCCTGTTCCAGGTTAATTGGAGAGAAAGGATGCTTCCCCTGGGTCGTCACTGCAGCTGAATTAGCCCTGCGCTTGCAAAGCCTCATTGCTCCGTGTTAACGTTTCAAAAGCCCAAGTTCTCAGCTCTAAGGAACTGCTTCGCTGCTAAATACCCCGGTTGCTCCCACCTGCTAGTCAGCTGCTGCATTGAACATGAATGATGGGGAGAGGAGGCCCCGGGAGGGAGAATCACCAAGCCCATGAGCCAGAGCAAGGGCGAGAAGTGTCCTTCCCCGCTGCAACGCCCTCTTAAGATGTTTTCCAGGGGGAAGGGGGGGTCCTTTGGGGAAAAAACGGGGTACGTGGGGTCACTTAAGCAGGACCTCCGCGAGCAGGTTTCACCGCACTGCGCACAGACAGGCTCCCCGGGATGCTGCAGCCCTTGCGCAGCGAGCTGACCTTCCTGGTCCTGGTCCGCTCCAGCCCCGCGCTTCTTACTCAGGCACAACCTGGGGGGGGGGGGGGGGGGGGGGGATGCAGGGGGACTTAAAACCAGCATACTTTATTCTGGCCCCTTAGCCATCAAAGTCATATTCAAGAAATTAATACGCATCTCCCTGCAGAGGGGATAAAAGAAATGCAGCAAACAAGAACAATGTTGCTAAAAAGAAAGCCAGGATAAAGAAGAATAATGTTGCTAAAAAGATAAAGGAAAGGAAAGGAAGAACCCCTATTTTTCTTACTCCACAAGTGCACTGATATGGACTGGTGACTGTACGATAGAGTACGTGTTTTACACTTCAATGCTTTATATGGGTGTCTCATCTACAAGCCATGCTTTCATGTATAAGCGATCTCTCAGGCTGTAGAAAGAGAAGAAAAGATAAATTCTTAAAGAAATGTTAAATACACATCTATGCTCTATACTGTCTTATATTAGTATGTTTTGTTGTAATATAGGGCATAGTTAATAGTATATAATATACACATAAATATATACACAAGGACAGAGATACAGTGCCCTCTACTGGATCAAATTCAACTTGATTAACCTCTCCCTTGAAGTAGTTAATTTAACTTTCCTTCAAGTGACTATCAACATCAGCATATAAACTTTAATGTTAAGTGATTCTTCATGTCAGGTGATTCCTCTCTGGTTTATACCAGCAACAAGCAAAATCCCCTTGCACATGCTATTTGTCTTAATGATGCTTGCTCACTATGCCTTGAGTTGCAATTCTTTGTGTTCAAAAAGATTATCCATGTTTACAAGCACACTTGTGTTACTATCTGTGGGTCTTTGGAAGATAGTGGGCAAAGCAAAGTAAAGAGAAATTTAACTGATGAATTTCTTCAAGCTATCCAAGCAACTAATCCAGACTATGTACTTCCCAAACCAAAAATAAGCTTATTTATTGTGTGCTATTTTAAATAATCAAATGTAATTTTAAGAACCAGACCCACAAGGAGTCAGGCACAGCATCCACGTTCAAAAAGCTGGGCAATTTGAGACATTAAGCAAATTGCGAAGTATTGGTTTAAAAGTAACATTATATGACAAATAATACAGAAACCATCATTCTGGATAGTTTATTCTTGCGGAGTATGGAGATTCCATGGAAAAGACCCATCTGCTCCCAAACAAGCTGGTAATAAAATCTCTTATGTGGATTCTTGAAAATTGCAAATAATAATGGATTTAGGGAATTCACAAGAAATAATTACAAATAATAGGAAAGGTTATTTTTAAAATAAGAATAGTTTCAAAAAAACTCCATACACTACAATTTAACTTGTATGGGACACTGAAGGACAGCTGGAAGGTGGAGGGATTCTTAAAATGCTGGGGATACCATTGCACTGAATGGTATTCTCCACCATTGTGCTGAAAATGTCAAGGTTTCCTTTTCCTGAGGAGACCCCAACTTCCCCTTGTCCTGACCTGAATTGTCTCCTGGCTACCACGTGACAAGACCCACAAAGTCAACCTTCCACAGATTTTCAGAAGCCTAGCAGAGCTTGTTATAGAAGTTCATAACCTAGCCAAAATAAGCCAGCTGGAAAATCAGATGCCTGTCTCCTTGATACAGGAAATTTAGAGAAGATGTCAGGCTGATTGCAGTCCCATCCCAACCTCTGCTGCAAAGAAACACAGGAGAGGAATTTTCTAGAGCTTTGCAGCCATCCCTATCAGTAACATGGAGGAGAACCTTTTGAGGCCAGCCCCCCCCCCCCCCCCCCCCCCCCCCCCCCCGCCATAAGAAAAGAACCACGGTTGGAGGTGATATTTGACCCACTGTCCGGGTTTCCCAGGGAGGTTCAGGCAGCCCTGTGGGATATTTCAGCTCTACAAGTCAGCCATCACGTGAAAGTCTGGACTTTACTAAGAGGCTTGCTCTTCTCTTCAAGGTCAGAGATAAGGAAAGGCTACAAACCCCACCTGAGCAGTGGTTCTCACTCTGTAATGAATATGAGGACCCCCCTGGCAGGCTGGGGCAAGTCTGGAGTCCACAGCTCCTCCCAGGGACTCTGGAGAAAGGTCCAAGAATCTGCATTTTAGCAAAGCCAGGGGACTCTGGTCCAAGAGGTCCTTGGACCATATGCTAGAAAAGCTGCCTGAGGAAGTGAAGAGATATATTTAGCCAAATGCACTGACATCTTCAGACCTTCTCTTTATGAGCATCCACCTTGTGCTGAGATCTTCATGAAATGCAAAGTCTCTTGTATTCATTTTTGTCCTTACTTAAATAGCATTATAATAAATACGGCTATTACTTTGAGGTGGAACCACACGACAGTATACACAGCAGGGTAGACACCCTAAGACACTTCTTAGTCCCAGGCTGGCACCCCATCGTGCTTTTTACTGTATGTGCCAGTGGCAGCACGTGGGTTTTCTGCTCCCTTCTGAAAATTGCCTTCACCTCTTCTTCTGTCCAGTCTTCTCCCTACAGCACCGTGGAATAAGCAATCTCATTGCTTTCCCCCACCTGTGCCATCTCTGAAAAGTTGCATAAGAGATTTTGGGTTTTTCCTGATGGTTTGTTACAAGCAACAATGAGGAAAGGACAAATGGGAAATAAACACGGACGTAACATTAAAGAGAAATTTCACGGTCTCATCTAAAAGTCACTCCCCAAATTCAGTTTTTCTTTTTAGCAGCTCTTGACTCTGCATAACATGCCTGTTTTATTTCTTCCTTCCTCCCTCCGTCCCTCCCTTCTCGCCCCTTTCCTTATTTCCTTCCCTTCTATTTCCCCCCTCTTTCCCTCTATCCCTTGCACAAGCTTGCATGGGGTGCCCACCATGTGTTAGGCACTCTGGGCATGATGGCAAAATCCAGTGGTTCAATAGAGCCGGGACACAGGGCGAGTGTTGGAAATCGGACTGGAGTGGTAGGAAGGGTCAACTCAGGAAGGGCCACGTAGATCACGAGAGTGAGCAAGGAGTGTATCTTATAAACCATGAATACGTGACCATCTAATGACTTCTGCAACCTGCAAAGTTGGCAGTTTTATAAGTCTGTTAATTTAAGGTCCAAACCAAGTAGGGGGTGGAACAAAGACAAGAGGCAGGTCCAGTAATGATTATCCTGGGAGAGCAGACATATGCCTGGGCTGGCAGAGGCACCCAGATGGTCACTCTAACCGTAGGGTGACCTTGCTCAAGTGACAAAGTCCGTTGCCTCATGTCTTCTTCCCCTTGATGAGAATGTCTTCATCTGTAGGGTTTTTACCCACTTTAGTATCTAAACACTGTTAGTAGAACTACTTGGGAGCAAAACCCAGATGTACTGCTGCCTTTAAATTTTTTTTCTCTTCCCAAAGAAAAGCTCTCCTGGGCATTTTCTCCATTTAAAAAAAACAGTGGCTTCTTAAAAGGAAGGATAGACTTTTTCAGTACATCGTTAGTGATGCTGACCACATATGACTTACTAAATCGATCCTTCTTTTTCCAATTCTTCAATAATAAACCATAAGGATGGACTTGGTACATGATCTAGGAGATACAAGGTATGTGATTTCTTAAGAACAATGAATCCTTTGTATGTTTTTTTTTAAAGATTCTACATTTTATATTAAATCAAAGGTTCTGGGCTGCCTGGGTGGCTCAGTGTAGTTTAGCGCTGCCTTCAGCCCAGGGAGTGAACCTGGAGACCCAGGATCCAGTCCCACGTCGGGCTCCCTGGGTGGAGCCTGCTTCTCCCTCTGCCTGTGTCTCTACCTCTCTCTCTCTCTCCCCTCTGTGTATTCTCATGAATAAGTAAAAATAAAAAATAAATAAATAAATCAGAGATTTTACATATATTTTCTTGGGGCTCTAATAGTTCTTACCTAATGTTATCAATGTCATCCGAGAGCTAATGGGAGAGCCAGTTCCTAGATCTGATGGTGATGCTGCGGGGGGTCGTGAGTCGTTCTTGGGCTGCAATGGCACAAGGGACCTTCCTGCTGCCATGGGGGCTCAGTCATTTTTCTACGTACGGGGAACAACAAAATAACAAATTAAGCAAGTATTTGGTATTGCTCAGGGATTCAGAAGGAAATATCTTTATCCAAGGACTAAAGAGTCTCAGTAGCAGACATATTGTGATGTTTCCCTTTTCAAGCTCTTAATCCTTTTTGCCAGCGAGGCCAGATGTATACTAAACGAACGACATTAGCCAGATCCCACTCAGGGTCGTGTCAAGGAGGAGCTCAGCTCTGGTAATGAGAAAATACGACCTCCTCCGGCTCTCGCTACAAAGGGCACTTGGTCCTGCTTTGACAAATACTTTTTGTAAGGCTAATTATAAGAGGTGCTCTAGAATAGTGATTCACAAACTGAGGATCGTGTTCATTTGCATTCATTAGGCCTGGGGTGGGACCTGAGATTCCATGTTGCTAACAAGCTTCCAGGTGATGCCTAGACTGCACTTCCACAGACCACGCCGTCAGTACCAAGATCTAGAACATATTCAGAAACTAAAACAGCAGCATTTCTGAGATAGTTGAGCGGTGACCGAGATATCAAGCCAGGAAAAATAAGATGTTGAATCATTCCAGAATATCTGAGATGTAAGGTTATCTCCTTTATACCCAATAGCTCTTAAAACCATACGTGGATTATAATCATCACAGTTTCTTACGCAATCGTTCAGATGAATCTGATTTTGGATTCTCACCCAGGCTACTCATAAGCAAACTGATAAGAAAGGGGGTTTATTTATAGTGTTGTACTTGCTCACATTGGCATGCTTTTCCTATTTTGTGGTGAGCATTCTCCTTCCTCTTTATCATCTCTATTCTTCAATCCCACCTCCCACCTTCATCTGAATTAAATACTTCTCAATCCTGTTTCCTAATCCTCCACCTATAAAAACATTCATTCAGGAGGAAAATCTGACTCCCTCATCCTCACATAAATAACGACAGCTGACTGAGGTGTTAACCTCAGCTAAAAAAGGATGACTGTCCAGGAGTAGAATTCCAAACACCATCCAGAGGAGAGAAACCAGTACTTGGGAGCATGAAGGCCTTTCCAGCAGTGATCTGGGGCTGATCTAAAAGTGCATCCCCACACACCTGAGTCCACTTCTAGACTCCCCTGTAGCCTTGGATCCCTCACACCTACCCCTGGAGAAGCTTCTATCCCCAGAGTGGCCTAGAAGCTGACCTTGGGCCACCATAGTCTAAGCAGGTCCCTAGACAACACTTCAGGATGCCCTGTTGGGTATTTTATTCCTGTTCTTTAATTCAGATATTACCTAAATGAGAATTTTTTTTTATCTCACATTTATTTATTTATGATTCCAAAGGCAATGGATAGAGTTTTAAAACAAAAACAAAAACCCTCTAAGTGAAATCTAACTGCTCGGCAACATCAGATTTTGCTATGACTAAAAGGTGAGCCCTTTATTTATTCTTCCTCTTTAGGTGCATTATGTTTGTCGAATGCCTACAAATTGGGGGAAGCAGTAACAAATGGCAAGCCTCCATTTCCTCGCTTCTCTTCTCTCTGTGTGTCCTAGAGAACACTCTTCTGTCTTAGCTCAGTGGAAAAGTACAATGATTCTTGTAGCACACGGGCTGGAATTCTGGGGTTAAATCCTGGGGCTGAGTCACTGGGGCCAAACTAAAGACACTTGCTGCCATAGGTTGCCCAATCTGTCCACCATGTCATTTATGAAGTAAAGAAAATATTGAATTAGGGGAGAAGAGGACTCTGAATCCAGATGTCCAGCCGGTGAAAAGATGGGTAATGAGAAAACAGAGCTGACCTCTTTCAGCAGAGCTGGGAAATGGCAGGGGATTGCAAGAAGCAGCTGCTCACTTTTGGCAGCTGCCGTGAAGGGCAATGTTACGGAATGTCAGAAAACAGCATATTTCATTGCGGCTTCTCTATTGCCCTTTAATGATTCAGGAGCAGAGCCATCTTTAACGACACTTGGCATGCTGTCTGCTTTAAAGGCAAATAAAATGTCCTCATTTCATCCGCCTTTCCAGAGGAGAATTTGAAACTCCAACTGGAGAGAAAGAGAGAATGGTCAAAATGTGTCCTTCCCGGGTACCGCTTGAATGAATATCAGTTTGTCACCTAGAAGGACCACTTTGCTGGTAAAATAATTTCCTCATTTGCTTGGAGAACATCTGATAAGATATTTTTAGACCCCCATTCTCCCACGGCATCTAAATACACTAAATGATATGGATCCTAATTTGAGGATATAATACCAAGTTAAAGCTGCAAAAACTCATAGCTCTAACCAGGGCTTTCCTATTTGAACAGTGAACAAACTTCATTACTTTACCATCAACTGTAACGAATTCATTTAAATTAGCTCTACCATTAAAAATTCCTCACCACAAAAGTCACTAGATGAGGCACGTTAAGATGTTTCTTCAAAGTTCAGCTTTGGACACCTAGCACAAATAAAGAAGAGGACCTAGTGATTATCCTATTGGATCCAACTCCAAGAAAACTGACTAACGAGTTTTGTTAGGCAAATTACAACTTTTGGTTAATGTTGACTAGACTCCGATTCAACAGCAAAATCTCAAAGACTGTTTAATAATGACATTTATGTCATTATGACACAAAATATAAAGTGTGTTGTGTGAAGTCCATTGGGATATATGAAATCATTGATTTTCACCCAAGATGCTATGATTTGGAGATACCTGGCTTGTCAATATCAATTCTGAGGTACATCACACATCATTTGTGATATTTAATTATGAAAGTACTTGGGCTTTTAAATGAATTGCCTTTTATAGTCGCCACATTTATAAATTGTCTCTGTGTATTTGTGTGTGTATATGTGTGTGTGTTGGAGCAGATTCAAGATAATCCCTAATATGTCATTATTCACATTCATATTCCTGAGTTTTGAGGGAGGGAGAGAGAGAGAAAAGGGTGATATTAGAGAAATAACTATTGAATCAAAACCAAGCAATTGTAAATGCCATCAGTAATGACATCTAAATGGATTCTTGTAATTACCCATTTCATTCATGAAGAACTCTCCCACTAGTCTGTTCTTAGCTGGTTCATCCCAAAGGAAATCCAGCTGTGGAACTGCTCTCACAGTCCACCACATCTGAGGGAGAGTCAGTCAGTGGGCTCCAGAAGCTTCCTGGCCCTTCTGAGCAGGTAAGGGAAAAGAAGCCCACCAGGAAACCAGACAGTCATCCATGTAATTATTGATGGGGCCCACACCATCTTCTAAAACTCATCAACCTAGATTTTAATTTTAAAAATACAAACATAAAATATCTGAGTCATCAAAAACAGTTGGCTCCCACTAATACTGAGTTAAAGCGAAAAAAGGACAGAACTTCTAAAATATTACAGATTGGACCCTCAGTGAGATTTGAGAAATTCAAGAAGACAAAACAAGATCATCAGAGGAACAATATGAGAACAAGAAAAAGCTCTTGGGACTACAAAATAAAAAACAGATGGTATGGTTTTTCCACCTACAAAAATCCATGAGGGCCAAAAGACCTTTTAAAGTCATACATTTTGGCAAGTTGTTAAAAGATAATTATAGCATTTTTTTAATCTCCCTGAATCCCTCTGCCACCATAAAAACCAGAAAATAGAATCGCAGAACTCAAAAGCCACAGATAACATCTACATCAAAACTAAACTATATGATTCCCAGGAACCTCAAATAGGAGCAGGTGGGGACAAATAGAGCCACAAGATCTGTGTGGTTATTGGCAACTGGGAAGGAAAGCAGAGGGAGACCATAGAGTGGCCGTTAGCCTCAGAACACAAGAGCCCCACAACTGCCAAGAAATTTATATCAATCATACTGGCGTTCAAACATAAGCTGCTCTGAACATGCAAGAAGAATTCAGGGAATGTTTTCCCAGGGGCCCTTCCTGGAATTCTACAGGAGAATGAGCTGCAATCCACCAAGTGAGTACAGATACCCCAATGATGACAGCACTGGAAGGAAGACAGGCAACAGAGGAACATAGTAAATGACACCATTGGATTCAAAGAGAAAAAAAAAAAAAATCAAAGCATGATATTTCTATGCTATAGAAAAAAAGACTTGAATTCATTGAAAACAACAACATACAGAAAAAGGGATGAGGGTAAAGCTATAGGTTCAAAGACACTTATATGACATATCAGATAATCACACAATGTGTTGGAACTGATTTGTATCCTGATTTAAACAAACTTTTAAAATAATTTAAAGACAATAGGGAAAGGTAAACTCTAGATACTTAATGATATTAAGGGATTGTTGTTCATATTATCTAGGTGTGATTATGGTATTATAGCTCTACCTCTTTTTTAAAAAGGTATCTTTTAGATATGTATAATGAAACATGATGTCTGGTAGTTGCTTCCAAATTACCTGGAAGTGGTGGGGAGCAGGCAGGTGTTATAGATGGAATGAGATTTGGCTGAGAGGCAATGGCCACTGGGTCTGGGTTAGGGAGAGCAAAAGGGTGTGTTGTATGTTGCCTTTAGTTTGGTATATGTTTGGAATTTCCTATAATAAAAGCTAAAGCAAATAAAAATAGGTAAATTTATAAAAATCGGTGGCAAAGTTTCATCCACAAATAACCAATTAGGTACTCTAATGAGAGAGGAAGACACCTTTCTCAATAGCAACACAAAATGCATAAAATACCTAGAAATTAGCTTACGAAATATAAAAGACCATAATGAGAAACGAGCAATTACAAAAAGACTTAAAAACACAGATCTTAATCAAGAGACATTTTATGCTCCAAATGGAAAGCCAACACTTAAAGGTGTCATTTTCCCACAAATTTATCTATAAATGTAATGCAACTCCAATCTTTCAACAAATTTTTTCAACTTGACCAATCAGTTATAAAGTTCACCCAAATAATAAAACATACGAAAACAATGAGGACATTTTGGAGAAGGATTCAGAAGAGAGGATATTTGTCTTACCAGTTAACAAAACACATTGCAGTACTGGAGAAATTAAAACAGTGCAATGCTGTTGTGGCCCAGACAAATCAATCAGTGAAATGGAATAGAGATTTTAGAAACAGACACAGGCATTTATAAGAATTTATTATAGGGTAAGATGGTATTTCAAACCAGTGGGGAAAGGATGGATTATTCAATAAACACCTGTTGGGTCAATCGAATCTCTTTTTGAAAAAATAAATAATGTTAAATTCAAAGCTCATGAAAATATTTTTTGACATTATATAACTGTAAAAATTAAAACTATCAAGACATAGGAAATATGAGAAAATATTTTTCTAATTTTAGAAAATGGAAAGCCTTTCTTATCAAGACACAACAGCTTTAAGAGAGTGATAAAGTTCTCTGTGTACAGATATGGAAAGAACTCCCAAAATGTACTGTTAAATAAAAAAAAAGATATAGAATGATGTGTATACTCTTAGACCTTTTACATATAAAAAGAGGAAAAATAGACATTATTTGTATTGCTTCTTACTCAAAAATAAACTCTAGAAAAATACACATAACACTAATAATAGTAGTGTCTATCACAGCTGCTGATTAAGGGAACTGAATGTGGGGGAGGGGCCCACAAGTGGGAAGAAGATTTTTCATTCTACAACTTTGTTGTCTTTATTTTTAATTTTGGAATTATGTAAATGTCTCTATCACATATTTCAAAAGTGGCAGAAATAAATATAATGAAAAACTGAAATGTTTTCACAACAGATCTTATAAACAAATTGCATAGATGAGTACAGAGGAGGAAGTGTTTGTCCTCTGGATGACAAAGTGTTAAACTCCTTAATAGACTTAAAGCTCTTAATTAAAGAAGAGGAAAAAGGAAACACATGGAGAGAAACCAACAAATATATAAACAATTGACTCCCTCAAAAAGAAGGCCACCCCCCATTAGAGAAATGCTGAGGAGAGGTATTTCTGCCTTTCAAATCAGCAAGATTGGTGACACCTCACGTGGGTGAGGATATGAGTAAAATAATACTTCGCAGCACAGGTGGTGATAGCATCTGCCTCGACCTGTCTGTAACTCGACTCTTGCCACTTGAGCTGCTCCTGCTGAAGCTGCCCATGACTCCCATGCCATTAAACCCAGGACCACTTTTCAGTATGTGTCCTTCCTGCCACACCTTTACGGCTTTAGCTTGCAGGACACCATACTTCCATTCATTGATCCATTAAAAATATTCATAGATGCCCAGGAGTTGTGTTGATCCCTAGAGAGTAAAAAAAGGGAGCAACACCTTCTTTCCGTCTCCATGTTTTCTCATGCTCTGGCTTCTCAGCTGCCTTCAGCTGCCTCCACCCAAGCTTTAACCCTTAGAGTTTCTCTGGGACTAACTAAGCCTTCTCTCATGCAGTGTCTCTGCTAGGGGATTTACTTCCCCAGCCCCCAACCCCAATTCAACCTCATACAGAATCCCTCCTTAACCTCAGCCACGGTTTTGCCTTCCATGGTTTTAGTTGCCCTGGTCAACTGCAGTCCAGAAGATGATTTTCAAGTCATCGAGATTTGGCAGAAAATCAAGACGAGTCTGACACTATGTCACAATGCCTATGTCATTCCTCTCACTTGATATCATCACGTAGGCCTTTTATCATCTCACATCATCACAAGAAGGGTTGAAAAGAGTACAGTGAGATAGATCGCCGTCACATAACTTTTATCGTGGCCTATTGTTATAATTATTATATTTTATTATTAATTATTGTTGTTAACCTCTTGTGCCTAATTTATAAATTAAACTTTATCATATGGATTATGTATAGGAAAAAAATAGTATATATAGACTTTGGTCCCATCCATGATTCAAGTATCCACTGTTGGCCTTAGAATGTATGGCCTTGTGGGTACAAACCACTTTTCTGTACCGCAGATGCACAAATTTTCACTCGGATGTTCCACAGGCCCTACAAATCTGACAGTCAAAATGAACTCATGATTCTACTGCCTCCTCCAATGTGATCTGCCAATATTCCCTCATTCGGCAAACAGAACTCCCGAAATTTAGCCCACCATGCCTGCCAGAAACCTCCAAGACATTCTCCATGTCTGCCTCTTCCTCAAACCCATGGGCAATCAAGAGGTGGGTGGTTCCTACTTGACCTTATGAATAGATCTTGCATCCATCCACCTCCTCCTCCACCATCACCCTGATCCAAGGCACCATCATCTCCACGGTAGGAAAGAGCAGTACCTCGTTCCTTCCCAGATCTGTTCTCATCCCCTTTCCATCCATTCTTCACACTACAGCCACAGAGGTCTTTGGGATGCAGATTTGATCATGTCACTCGCCCCCCCTCCTGATTACACCCCTCCAATGGCTTCTCATTGCTCCTAGGGTAGAATCCAGGCTTATTGCCAGGCACTGCAGTAACTGGCCCCTGCCTGCCTCAGTGGCCTCCTTTCAACCTACTCTGCTTGGCAGTGATTGAAAGGACATGTTACTTCTGCATGTATTGACACAGAGACTCATCCTTGCTGTGGATAATTGACTATGCTCACCATGGTGGGCACTGTATAATGTATAGAATTGCCGGATCACCACGTTGTACGCCTGAACCTAGTATAACATTTTGTCAATTATACTTCAATAGTAAACACTTTTTAAAAAGTAGGATAACAGGCCAATCCTATTTTTTTTAAGTTTTTTAATTTTTATTCATTCATGATAGTCACACAGAGAGAGAGAGAGAGGCAGAGACACAGGCAGAGGGAGAAGCAGGCTACACGCAGGGAGCCCGACGTGGGACTCGATCCAGGGTCTCCAGGATCGCGCCCTGGGCCAAAGGCAGGCGCCAAACCGCTGCGCCACCCAGGGATCCCCCAATCCTATTTTTAAAAATGTATATACATATATAAATATATCTAAATATTGTATATATGTATCTACACATAAATATGTACTTAAATAAATATCTATATACATTTATAAATCCAGTATGAGGGCCTCCAATATCTTATTAGTGTTTTATTTGTAAGATGTGCTTTTTCTTTTAAGATTTTATTTGTTCATTCATGAGAAACACAGAGAGAGAGAGCCACAGGCAGAGGGAGAGGCAGGCTCCATGCGGGAAGCCCGACGTGGGACTTGATCCCGGGTCCCCAGGATCAGGCCCTAGGCTGAAGGCGGTGCTAAACCGCTGAGCCACCTGGGCTGCCCTGTAGGGTGTGCTTATAAAGAGAAGTCAACTTTCTTCATTACACACTTTGTCTTTAGATTATGTGGTACACATGTACTACTTTATATAATAAAGGCAAAACACTTAATTCCATTTAAAAATTTACTTTGGGATTCTACATTTTCGTAGTGCCTCTGAGTTGTGATTTCACAGTCAACTCTGATTTTTCTGTTGACCTGAGAAAGAATGTAGCAATGGGTAAAGAAACACGATGACACCTCCATCAATATCTTCAGGACACATGAGTGCCTAACCCTAACCCTAACCCTAACCCCTAACCCTAACCCTAACCCTAACCCTAACCCTAACCCTAACCCTAACAAGGCTTTCTTTATGTCCAAGTCTAGATGTTTTACAATAAACAAAATATTAGAACATATGAATATCAGAACATCTTTCAAACTGGAAAGATTTCTTAAGACATAACTGAACTCAACATAACCTAAAATTGTAATTTCTAAAATAAGATTAACAAACCAAATTTAACTATTTTTAGAGAATGAAAAAAAAAATAAGCACAATGATTTAGAAACCGAATCTGCTAAAATGATTATGTAACAGTTATATCAAGAAATGAAGGTAGATGCTATGGGATGAGAGGGATGCTATGAAAATACTGGGTTGTCACATACCGACAGTTATTTCAAAGTCAAAGATGGACAAACATGATCATACAAATGATATTAGCAATAGGATTATTCATAGTAATGAGTCAGTTGAGAACTGATAAATCCACATGTTGTAATTTTTGCATGAAATAATTTTGTTCTTATTTTTTAACAGAACATACTTTCTAGTTTGTTAATATTGCTTACAGAGTGACTACCTAGAAGCATCAAGCCTCTTTTCAGAAGTTCAATTGTTTTCCAAAATTAAATAAGCCATATTTTCTTTGTAAAACACAAGTTTTGAGATCTCAAAAAGGCTGATTCATTATTCACATGCTTATACAATATGTTTTATGAATGCCATAAAATTGTAATGTTATTTGCTTTACTTCTCTGCAACATTTCCTGGGAAATACATCAAAATCCAGAAATATGCATGGCAATGTGTGGTGCCCATGAACACCCACCGTCATGTGAGCACAGTGAGGTGAGGAGAGGAGCTTAGGAATGCTGCTGGTCTGACCGGGACCAGAGGCCAGAGCTACGCATCTGGCATCCCAGTCTTAGTACCCATTCCATTGTTGACTTCTGGAAAGCCAAAATTCTACAGCTCCTTCCCCTCCATCAAAATATGGTTATAATGCCAACATGGCTACATCAAACCACTCACTTCTAAGATCCTCAAAAAGAAGACACGTCAGATAATTACCTACAGAGAAGTAGGAAGGTTGTGCCCAGAGAGGGGCCCTTGATCCAACTTGCTTAGGAACATGGTGGTAAAGCAGCTCCCTATAGACAGAGTGGAAAAGTCACCATAGATATCTCATGCTCCAGATACTAAGACCACTTGTCCACCTGTCAGAACACCTACGGTGATGACAAGTGATTGTCCTGATAGCTAATTACCATACATCTTAAGCAATGTGACTTCAGAGCTTAGGAAGGGCAGAGTCGTTTTTTTAAATCCCCGCCTGCTAGTATTAACAATACGTTTATGAAATAAACATAAACATTGAGCATGTGTTTTCTCACAGCTGTCCGTGTCATTCCTCAGCTGATACTCCATTCCTCCTGAAAATGTCATGGGCAATTGTTTTGTTACCAACACAATCTATTTCCTATCTCTTCCAGCTGCTTGTAACTCCTGAGAGAGAACAACACAGGGAGAATATATTTTGTTTACTTCTGTGTGTGCTGTTTTTAAAAACGAGGCCCTTTCAAGCACTGATGGTGGGAGATTTTGTTTGCGCGGCAGTTATTCATTTATTCACTACTCTCGTGCCCTCTCTCTTAGCTCCTCTTCAACACATGTGATGTGTATAAACAGCCCCCCTGTAGCTATCTCAAATCTACTAAGACATGGACTCCACTCAGCAGCACCCCTGATAGCAAATGCAGATAAGGGATCCCCAAAGTTAGGATTCAGTCTATACACAGAACCATTCTAGACTGCATTTTTAATCTTCCTCATTCTTCAACCCTTGGCTGGCTCAGCTCTCTTTTAATGATCTCTGAACACTCCAAAATAATTTGGTCATTGGGGTGGGCTGGGCACAAGAAGATCCAAGGCAGCATCATGTGGTCTGTCGCACGGTCCAGCCTCTGGGCTCTGCTCAGCACCCAACCACAGACCCTGTGAATCCCAACCAACTCCAGTTCCTCACATCTTCAAGGCAGTCTGTTCTCTGTATGGAGCCAATTGAGATACTCAGTCTTCTTACACATAGAACCTTAAAAATCCAAATTCTGAACTACCGCACATTTCCTGGTCTCTGAAATATGCCCCCCTGAGACTGAAAGGAGGGAAACTTCTACAATCAACATGCCGTCCCAGAGATGTTCATGGCAACACCCGAAACACAAATCTCTCCCTTACTCCAGCCTCTTTTCAGCCTTGTATGTATGGATTATTGTCAGCCCCAGGGTTGCCACAGTGATCTGAGGTATCTAGAGCCAGCCTGAGTCACAGTTCACTTCCCTTCTCATGTCTTTGGCCATGGAAACACAGAACAACCTGCTCCCTTAAACTGCAGAAGATGGAAGGAAACATTCTCTCCACATCTCTCCTGCTTGTGTTGCTCACCCATTCATATGCTTACTCGTGCGGGATGACCCGGCAAGAGCCCCTTTCCATGTCAAGGGTACAGTGAAAGGAACCATTGCCTGGTTTATTAAAAAAATGTATAGTTTTAGCCACCTCATTTCTCAGTCTTCAGTTTCTTCATCTGCAAAATAAAATAGCTGAATTATAATGAATGCTTTAATATCATTTCCAGCACCAACCATACAGAAAGTTTCCAGGTAGAGATACTACATGTGGTCACAGGATCCATTTTGGGGAACCTACTGGCCATAATGTAACCTGATCAAGTCAGCTCAGTTTCTGCATTGACTCCAAGCTCTCTGTTATAACACTTTGTAATAAGTAAACAATTATTGTCTCTATTGTTAGATTTTTTTTGCCGCATATCTTTAATGCTAACAGATGTTCATAATTTCCAATTGGAAGCACTACAAAATCTTGATATCGTCAAAAGGAAAATACACTCAGTTTAATTTTGATAGACTTGACTATAGCCTTTGGAAAATCAGTTCCGTCATCTCTCCCCATCCCACTGGATATTCCAAGCATTCTGAAAAGCAGATCATTTACTGCAAATACGTTATAAACCTGTACTTCCGTCAGTGATACTATTAGAACATTCTGGCATTCTGGACTTATGTTTTTTAAGACTAGTTTTTGTTAATATTCCTTTCCTTAGCCAAATGTCAGGAATGATTAAACATTCATGAGAAACTCATTTTGATCCTTTCCTATAAACTGTTAAGTCTTGATAAGTCTAATAACCTTCAAATCTAAAGTACTGAAATATGACCTGTCTTTTCCAAATGTGAACGAAGTACAAAAAGCAGGGGAAGAAAAGCCTGCCAAAGGTTATAATGGGTCTGAGAACTCACGTCAGATGGGGCCCTTGTATGAAGAGCTCTGCAGAGAGGCCTTGACTTTGCGCCATATCTGGGCATTGATTGAAGGCTGAGACACACAGCCCCACCACTGACAGCCTCATAATTTGCCAGATCTACCATACTATCAATCTGATCTGGTTTTAGTCTGATTTAGTCTGAAGGGACCAGGCCTTTTTGTACCGGTAGCAGTCAGTCATCAACTATAGAAGGTTATCTAGCAGGGACAGAAGGTAGACTCTCCCCATATATGTAGACAAGGCTCTTGTTAATGGAGGGGAAA
This sequence comes from Canis lupus familiaris, assembly GCF_011100685.1. NCBI lineage: Eukaryota > Metazoa > Chordata > Mammalia > Carnivora > Canidae > Canis > Canis lupus. The sequence continues at coordinate 7,407,546 of NC_049256.1, read as the reverse complement.
GCTCCAGAAAAAAGCTGGAGAAGTGTGTTGTTAGTAGACAACATGGGTTGGAGGCACCAGCACAAGGAAAGATGGTGTGAGCAGAGCACCAACAGCATCCACTCTGCAGATGTAGCCAAAGACTACCTCCAGTGCTAGGGGAAGAGAGGGACAGTCGTTCCCAAAGCAAACGTTGTATGCAAAGTCATCAGAGAGCCTGAATACTTCAGAGTTTGGAATTTTTCGAAGGAAGTTTTTGAATGTACGGAGAGTCAGTAACAATAAATTGGCACCCTTGGAAACTGTCAAATTTCTTCCATTGCTTTATTGATTTGGAAAATATGTATTGGATGCTTCATATTTGCTAAGCTAGATGCTAGACTTAGATAGATGAATAAACCTTGCCTCTGCCCTTAAGTTGCTCACCACCTAGTGATGAGGACAGACACTTGAACAGATGAAGATGGCTGACTTATGTGGGGAGGAATGGTAGAGATAGGGGAGAACCCCATAAAGAACTGCTGCCTTATTTTGTGTGTTACTCTGTTTCAGGTGCTAGAGATTATTGCCACTGCATCCCTTATCAGCTGAGTTTTCTTATCCCCTAAACCATATGAGATAAATGAGTCCCAGGGAAATTAGGTAACCTGCCCAAGTTCACACAGCAGGTAAGTGACATGTCTGATTTTTCTGACTCATGTTGAATTCCCAAGCCCCAGCTTCTGACGATACATGTGCATTGCATGTTAAGCTGGGCGGTAGAGAGAAGTAGGAAAACAATCTCTTAATTACTTAACCTCTAAATCCCAAATTTGGAGAGTCAACTGGGAAGAGAAAATGGAATGATTTCTGGAACTGAGTAGTCAGTCAAAAAAAGAACATCTTTTCTTTTCTTTTTTTTTTTTTTTTTTGCATTTTAAGCAATTGGTATTTTTTATAAGTAATCTTGTGAACTGCTACACCATGGTTTTGAGAAAGAAGAAAAATTAGGTCATGTGCCAACCTGATATGTCTTATCTGCTGAAGCAAGGTAAAACTCTCATGTATATTTTTTTCTCTAAAATAAGAGAGATATATTATCACTGTGGCTATCAAAGTGTCTGTGAATGCAGAAATGCTCATTATTTATATAGCAACATAAATGCATGCAGCAATTTACTATACATAGCTCCTGCTGAAGAAACAACTCCCTCCCCCAAAGAGCTGAGAAGAGTACAATATAGAACAATACAATGCAGGAAAAACATAAAATCTAGACAAATAGAAAGTAGTTTGTGGTCTTTATGGCCAGAAAGCTTCATAGAACAGATATCATTCTCTGTTTAAAATATTCAGCGATGAGACCCTATACATTGTACTTATAAAATATGGATTTGCCTCATCATATCTATCATTTTTATGCATCTCAGGAAACCAATGAAACTGTGTTTCAAAATAAGCTCATTGAGAATCAAAGTTGAAGAAAGGGCAGTAGTTTAGGGAATGTAGTTAAGGAGTGGATAGAAAAGACAAAATGTGCAAAAGCTAAATAAACTAGTGGGACTACATCAATCCAAAGAGCTTCTGGATAGCAAAGGAAACTATCAACAAAACAAAAAGGCAACCTGCTGAGTAGGGGAAGATTTGCCAAGCATACATCTAATAAGGGGTTAGTATTAAAAATATATAAAGAACTTATACAACTTAATGTCAAAAAAAAAAAAACCACCACACAACCAGATTAAAAACTGGGCAGAGGACCTGAGTAGACATTTTTCCAAAGAAGGCATACAGGGACATGAAAAGATGCTCTGCATCACTCATAATCAGAGAAATGAAAATCAGAACCACAATGAAATATCACCTCACTTGGCAGATTGGCTAGTACCAAAAACACACACACAAAAAAAATAACAAATGCTATCACCTCATATACTATTGTGGGAATGTAAATTGGTGCAGCCACTCTGGAAGATAGTATGGAGGTTCCTCAAGAAGTTAAAAATAGAACTACTATATGGTTCAGCAATTCCACTTCTGGGTGTTTATCTGAAGAAAACAAAAACACCGGTTCAAAGAGATATCCACACCCCTGGGTTCATTGCATTATTTACAAAAGCCAAGACATAGAAACAATTTAAGGGTCCATCAATAGATGAGTGGATAATATACACAATGGAATATTACTCAGCCATAAAAAAAGAATGAAATCTTGCCATTTGTGACATATAGATGAACCTAGAGGGTACTGTGCTAAATTAAGTAAGTCAGACAGAGAAAGACAAATACTGTATGATTTCACTCATATGTAGAATCTAAAAAACAAAGCAAACACACAGAACAAAACACAAACATACTAATAATTACAGGAAACAAACTATTAGTTACCAAAGGGGATATGAGGGGTGTGAAATGGGTGAAGGGGATTAAAAGGTACAAACTTCTAGTTATAAAATAAAATAGTCATGGGGATATAATGCATAGCATAGGGAATAAGCCAATAATATCATAATGTTGTATAGTGACAGATGGTAACTACACATCGTGGAGATCATTTCATAATGTATAAAAATGCAGAATCACTATGGTGTGCACCTGAAGCTAATAGGAAATTGTATGTCAATTATATTTCAGAAAAAGAATAATGTATCAATACTGCTTTAGTAATTGTGACAACTGAACCATACTAATGAGAGATGTTAATAATAGGGAAAACTGGCCAAGGGTATGTTGCAATTTCCTGTACCATCTTCACAATTTTTCTGTAAATCTAAAACTATCCTAAAATCAAAAGTTTATATTTAAAAAAAGAAAAGACAAAAGAGGATGTAAAAGTTAATATCATGATTAATAGATATAATTTAGACACTTTTTGCATAAAAGATTATAGATGGTCTGTTTGTCTCATAGAAATGTGTCTATGGGTTGGGCAATGGATTGGAGTAGGGTCAACATGGTTCGATGCAAGTTATTTAGTTTTATCTGGGGCTACGTGGTCTACAAAAGCAAGCCACAAATATGGGCTGTGGATCACAAAAGCAAGTGGCCCAAATTGTGGCCTGAGGGACAGAGGTCATTGCTATTTTGGGCAAGTTATTCAAACTAGCTATGGCAATGATGATGGTAATGATTCAAATCAGCTATTGTTGTAGAGTTATTTTTAAACAAATAGCACTAGAGTTAGGTAATTTATGTTATTTAAAATGGTATGAATGTGTCATCAAAATACCTATTGGCCAATTAATAATAGGGTGGCCATATACTTTATTGTCTAAGCCAGGACACTTGTGATGTGAAAAAGAGATACTATTAATAATCACCCCATACAATACGGGCAAACCATGACTGTTTCAGGCAAACCTAGAGCCACGTACAGAATGAGGAAATGGCCGGGTTATCATGAAAAATCTGTGAATTTGAATCCTCTTTATTCATCTTCAGCCTTCAAGGAAGTCAGTTACCCTCCAGGAAGTAGGATAAATACAAGACTACATTCCACAGAGCCTCCTGGATAGCAGCCAGAATTAGGTTTCAAACAAGTTGGAGCAGTGAGTTTGTCCTTATCACCTACTGCATTTCTTAACCAGTTTTACTAACTTCAAAGGAGCTTTGAAGAAAAAAGAAGACATCTTTAATATGTGTGTGAAAACCACAACATAAAGGGCACATTCAGCAGTATTTCTAGCTCATAGCTCAGGAAAATACTACCCAGTGAATGTGAGTCAACATTTATCCACCCAGCAACTCTCTCCACTTTTCAATAGAAGAAGTCATTATTGGCCTTGTGAAACTATAGGCCAAGATTTCTCAACCTCGATACTATTAACATTTTGAGCCAGATAATTCTTTGTTGTGGGGGGCTGACCTGTGCATTATAGGATGTTTAACAGCATTCTTGGCCTCTATTCCTGAGATGCCAATACTACTCTCCTTGTAATTTTGACAACCAAAATATCTCCAGACATTGTCAAGTGTTCCCTATGGGGACAAAAATCACCCATATTTGAGAACCTCTGCTATAAACTATTACCTTTTTTCTTTGCCATTACACCTGCTACCTAGTTGGCCCATGCCCTGAAAGTCTACAAATCCTCGCAACTTTCAGGTGAAAAGGACTTCAGAGGAAATAATCCTCTCCTCCACGTGTTTGTTAATCATCTGTATGTTGGCCCATAGTCACCCAGATTCTGCTTGGCTCACTTCCTCATGAGATAATCTATTTAATGCTTAGGCATTTTGGATATGAGGAAGTTTATTAATGCTGAGCCAAAATCAGCTTGCCTGTGATTACCTCTCTCATCCTAACTTTACCCAAAGGAGCTCCATAATAGGTGTCTCCTCCCTCTTCCACCACACAGCCCTTCCTCTCTTCTCAGAGAAATTTTTCTATTTCTTTCCACAATACTTCCCTTAAACAACCCACCAGCTTATCTCTCTGCCTCAAGACTTTCCAAATAATAAAAATGATGGAAGAGTGAGGATGGAGGATGATAATGATGGTGTGATGATGCGGATTATGATAGCAGTGAGGATGAGGATGATAATGGTGGTGGTGGTGATGAAAATGGTAATGGTAACGATGATGGTGGTGATGATGGTGGTGGCAGTGAGGATGACGTTGGTGGTGGTGATGGTGATGATGGAGATGGTGATGCTAATAGTGGCAGTGATGAAGATGATGATGGGGATGACAATGATGATGGTCGTAATAGTGGCAGTTGTGGTGGTGATGGTGGTGGCAGTGAGGATGATGATGATAGTGATGGTAGTAATGATGGTGGCGGTGGTGGTGATGTTAGCCATAATTTATTGAGCTCCTTTTATATGCTATATGCTCTTTATCCATCACAGTGCACCCCAATGTACCAAGTGTAGTAACCACCAAAATGAAGTTGGCAGATTAATCTGAAATATAACTTCTATCAAGTCACTCCCTAATTCACGAACTTACCTTGGCTTTCTACTGCACAGTCCTCTCCCAGATTTTCAGAGCTCTTCTTAAGCTCTCTCTACTTTTGGAAGTCAATAAAATTCTTTTCTTTTCCCCACTGAGAGGTTCCAATGCCATCTCTCTAGTATCTTCACACCCCACACACATATAAACCTATAACTACCCACAGCCTGATTCCTATTTCCATGGCATTTCCTCTTACCACCTCTACACTCACTCAAATATTCTTTTTCCTTCAAGGAAAAACAATGCATGTAAATTTCCTCTTAACTCACTTCTGTTCACTCACATTTTTTCAATACCTCTTGGTGCCGAACACAGTGCTGCCCACTGAGATGCAGAACTCCCAGCCTGACTGTCAGATACCTTGTGATGGAGACAAGATTGAGCCATCAGTGAGACTTCCTAGGCTTCTCTCCTTCCACTTCCCGCCCTCTCAAGACAATTTTGTCCAGATTCTTTCCTTCCATCACCCTCCGGAGAGAGTTCTATCTTCACCAGATTGGCTTTTGCAGCCTTGTGAAGCAGGATTAAGGGACGGATAGAGAAAAGAAAAGCCACATAGACGTCCCCCCCAACAAAAAAATTAAAAAGCTAAGAGAAACAAGAAGGACAAAAATAAAAGGTATTGGGTTGGGTGTCAGGAAAGTTAGAAGTGTTTTGTTTGAAAGGCTTTAGAGCAGCCACTGCTATCAGGAGCACTTAGGAAAGAGAGGATGTAGACTTCTGAAGAGTGTCACTGAAGGTTATAACTTAGATCACCTTTCGTGTTCTTCCTGAGACACAAGAAATATTTCTAATTATTTTGAATTATGAGATTGTGCTTATTTGAATGCAAAAGCACAAAAAAGCCTGAGCTATGTAGTCCTCAGTTTATACTTGAGTTATATTTATAATCTAAACTGGGACTTTGGTGAGTAAAAAGGAGAACTATTAATAATTATTCTGGAATAACAGACATAAACAGGCCAAGCTGGGCAAACCAAGATGGCCAATCACCCTAGTTGTAATCATCCTAAAATGTGGCAAGCGAAGGGATGAGGCATTCCCAGGACATCTCTGGGGCCCAGAGGATGAGTATCTTCTCCACTAAGTGGCAAGAAAGAGTTGAAAAAAGTCTTTCCAACTACCTGAGCCTATAGTGAACTTTTTCTTTTCTGAATTAAACCCAGCCTGCATGGCCTGAATAATAAGAGAACATCCTGTCTCTCGTTATTCACTATTTTTTTCTAATGATCACAAAGAATAAAAAAATTGAGAAGCATCAATCTTTCATATCATTAAGGGAGGAAAGAAAAGAACCTCATTCTTCTATATCTCTCACAATGCTAGGCAGCATAGGAGATCCAAAGAAAAGAGAAGGGTCACAATAAATACATGTTGTTTGAGCGATCTTATTCCCCTAGACTGGGGGCTGTGCATCCACTTTCCAATTATTTTGTAATGGCCTCTGAGCAACATCAGCAGTGGGGCAGAAAGGGTAATGTCAATATTTACAGGCAAGCAGGCAAACATTTCTATCTCTGATTAATAGAGAAGAGAGTGAACTAGAGTCTCATTTACCAAACTTCCCCAACATCCCCAAACGTCACTTAAGAGTCCATCACATTTATACACCTACATTACCAAGCAGAGGTAAACTCTATTTGTCTCCAACTCTGAAAAGGGAAAATGCGCATTACACTCACCACTACTTTCCTCTCTCCACCCCCATCTGCTGCTCCCGCATGACACTAGTTGGCTTGAGTAAAGAATTCCAAATTCTCTTCAGCAACCAGTAGGGAGAGTTCAAGAAAAAAATGTCTGTTATCTCTTGTTCACTTGAATTCAATTTAATGCAGAACACAAGACGGCAGGAAATCCATTATTGGGATACAAGTAACTTTCTGGCAGTGGGGGAACACTTTGCTGCAATGTCATCTGTTTGGGCCATCCCCAGTGCAGGTGGCATGGAGGGAGTTGAAAAAAAAAATTGATGAAGTGTGCTGCCATTAAGGTCTAGACTCAGGCAGGAATGCCACGAACAGGGAAGTGAACCTATACTGGCCAAAGTGGGTCTTTTGATTTAAATGTCAAGCTAACATGGACTTTTTTGCTGGTGAGTACAAAAATGTTCTCACCTGCCTGACCTGATGTGGTACCTTCTGTGACCTGTCAGCTCCATTACAAAATGATTTCTTGGGCACCCAATTTCAATGACATATTATTACCTAAGGTATATTTCTAGGACACCACCAGTTTTCCTGATGGCTAATATTTATTTATTCATCTGTGCATAAGATAAAACTAAAGCATCATAGGAAGGAAGGGGGGTAGGGATGGAAGGAAGATGTTTCCTCACCACCAATGTCAGACTGAAAGAGCATCATCAACAATTCATTGGATGACACAGAATGACAGAAGCTTATATAAACTACTGGTCAGATCATGTCATCCCCACCTTCTCTCTACTTTATTCCTTGAGAGACATAAAGGCAGTCCAAGAAGACAAACCCTATTTTCCAACACTAATATTATTAAGGTGTTCTACTTTAAGCCAATAAAGTACATACAATGATAAAACCACCTTCTACTTTTCCATTAAAATGCCATCACTACCATTATTTAACAGAGACTATAAATGTCCCCTCAACTTCAGGTTCAACTCAAGGCAGATTATAACTAGGAACAATCTGTCATAAATTTTGGGTATAATTTTATCCTATTTTGTGACAAAACACCAAACAATTAGGCCACAGGGCACAGGGAGTAAAGCTCAATAAAGTTCTAGGAGTCTAAAGAGTAGTCTGTCCTTTTATTTTGCTGCTAATAAATATTTTATTGTTGTTTGAGAACACGTAAGTGGAAATAGCAATTTCCTTTCTGTGACTATCCTAGAAATGATAGTTACTTCTTGATGAGCAGAAACAAGACTTTCCTTTCAAGTGCTTGCTTGCGAATAAAACTTTACTTAACTATGCAGCCAGTATGCTCCTAAAAGACTGAGAGATGATTTCACTTTAGCTTTAATCATATATCTAAAAAAATAAATATTAGACTGGGCAGCCTTTGTTAAGAAAACATTTGTTCCCATGGCTAAAATTTTCTGCAATTTACAGTTCCTCGTGATTTTGTAATTTAGAGATCAGTTCATGGGGAAAACATCCAAATCCATTTTCTAAGGCACTTATAATTACTGAAATGCCTTGTCTTTCCAACAATGCGAGAAAATATTGTATTCTACAAAGATTAATTTCCTTGAAAATGGGAGTTGAACACAAGCTTTATTTTTTAGGATTTCATCATGTTTGTGAAAATCCCTTTAAAAACATATTATACATTTGCCTGCTTTCTTAAACAAAATGTGATGTGCATAAACTGCAGTCCTTAGTTTGAAAGGCTGCCATGACTGATTCTAGATAGCTCCAGAGGGAATGACTAAAATCAGAAGAAGAAGCAAGAGACCTATTGAATTCAATACTTGAATCATCATAGGTGCATCACTCAGACAAACTTTTGGATTTGCCATAATCCTTCTGGTTTCAAGTTTATAAGTCTGGGAGAAAAAAACACCAAGCCTGAATCCCAAATACTCAAGGACCCACCCACCGCCACACAAGCTTACAAAGGAAATATGCAGAGGGGTATAGCAGAAACTCTGTTTATCATAATTAGGCAGAGGAGTAAACTCAAGCCCCATAAGGGCCAGATAGGTATTGTTAAATAAGAGAAGTATGTTGAATGTAGACCAAAACAAAGTTGTAGACTGAGAGAGTTGGGGAGCACACAGTCCGTCTAGTGCCGGATCTGTTACTCAACTCCATTTCACTGGGCCAAACAAGATTATAGGCTCCATTGTTGCCAGCTTTCCGAACTGCAAGAGAACCTAGGAATCTAGATTTTTATGTGACTATGTAGAATAAACAGAAGGTGTCTCAGGTCACGTGTTACCTGAGGGCCATCTTTTGTCAACACCTAGTAAAAGGCATTGGATTAAACCTTTATGTGGATACTACTTAATTCATATAAATTAAGTTGCTGAGCTGAGTTAAGCAATGTACAAGGCCCTGGAAATTCACTTTGTGCCTCTGGACCAAGACCTAGGTTAAAAGTCCGTCAATCCAAATCAATCGGGTTGGTTCAGTCTCTTACTGTCCCACAAATCCATCTACTTCTTCCCATACCCACAGCCACCACTGTCCTTTCTTATCTGCCTCCTCAATAGCTTCCTGCATGGCCTGTTTACCTCCTCTCTGGCCCCACTCAGTCCACGCTGCAGAGAGAATCATCACTGCATTCAGATCATGTGTCTACTCTCCCATAGCTCTGCCTTCCTTGGGACCCTTATGTGGCATCTTATTGCCCTTAAAAAACCATCCAAACTCCTTTACATGACCTGCAAAATCCTACCTGATCTGGCCCCTGCCACTGTCCAAACCCACCTTGCACTTTCCCCTCCACTATACTCTACCTTCACTGGCTGGGCTCTGTAAGACTCTCCCACATGCAAGTAATAGAGACCTCAATTAATACAGACATCAAGTTTAGAGGTTTTAATTTTTCCTGGAATGGTCTTCCCTTGGTCTTTGCCCAGCTGTCTCATTTTTTTCTTTCAGGTCCCTTAATAAGTATCAACTCCTCAGAGAAAACATCCAGGATCACCAGAGTAATTTGAATTGTGGCCCCCAGAAGGGTATGTTGAAGTCTTAATCCCAGATACCTGTGATTGGGACCTGATTTAGAAATGGGGCCTTTGCAGATGTGATCAAGTTAAGATGAGGCCTTGTTGCAGTAGGGTGAACCCTAAATCCAACGCCTGGTGCCATAAAGAGAGAGAGATTTGAAGACACAGACACACATGCAGAGGAAAGATGGCCATGTGAAGATAGGCTGAAACTGAAGACGACTATGGCCAGAGAAGGCCAATGATAGCCAGCAGCCACAGAAGCTGGGAGAGAGGCAAGGAAGGAGTCTTCTCTAATGCCATCAGAGGGAGCATGGCTGTACCACACCTTGGTTTTAGGCGTCCAGGCTCCAGAACTCTGAGACAATATGTTTCTGTTGCTTTAAGTCACCAAGTTTATGGTACTCTGTTATAGAAGCCCTAGGAAACTGATGCAATCACCCAATGTCACATGAGTTCCAGGTTCTTCCTTCTTACACTCGGAGGAAGTGAAAGCATTTTCACATATTGGAGTCATTCATTGGTGTCTTTACCTGCGCCTCTCCCACTAGACCAGAAAGGGCATGAGGTCAGAATCCACATGCATTTTGTTTGTCTCCATAAACTGAGATTACACCTGCCTTCTAGAAGACGCTCTACAAAGGCTTCTTTAGTTCTATGCATGGCACTTTAATACTTCACACTGTTTGGGGCTCTTAAGATGTATGGGATTGAATGTCCTAAAACCAAATAGTCCACGTTGCCCAGGCTAGTGCCTACTAGTCCTTCTGTTCTCCCAGAATCATGGATTTATAGTGCTGGGAAGAATCTCAGGAATCAACCAACTCCCACCACCAGCAGCCCTCACTGATTTTTCAGTTGTGAAACCTGTGCTTTCTGTGGATACCACCAGCTGTCACCTCCTACAGCTGTCAGTCTCTTCCTGCTTCTGAGCAGCGGTACTAGATTGCCTACGACTGTCTCGCCTCATGGTCCAAAGGTGGCTTTCCCTCACCTGCAGAAGAAAGCACGTGGCTTGTAACAACTAGTCGCTGCTCAGTGACACTTTTGTTTAATTAGGATAATAGAAATTTAAGCCTGGAAACACCCTCTTTACACACCATCTGAGCAACACCATCCCCTCATTTAATTGACTATGTCTCAGTTATATCCACATTAAATGTAGCAAGGTTTATTGCTCTGAATTACCCATTAACCACTCCCAAAGAGTTTCCCTAGCTATTCTGAGCATTTCCCAAAGAGCCACCTCAAATGGGCCAAAACCATGACCCTCAGATTCCCCTGCTCACACACAACTCAGGGGTTGCCTGAGCCTGCAGTGGCATCAGGATAGCCCTTGTGTCTCTTCTCCTGCCTTCTCTTGAGCCCATCTCCTTCATCCTGAATATGGGGCACCATTGCTCACTACAGAGCAGATACTGCACTACAAACCTTTAGTGAGACTTTCTTGAAGGAAATAATGGAGTAGTGGAAGGGAAGTAAAATATATGACCCAGAAAACAACAGGCAACCACAGCCCCAGTTCACAACCTCCAGAGGCTCTGCTTTGCTCTAGCCTGTCTTCCCACGGTCAGAGGAAAGTCTGAGTTTCCACCACAGGTGGAAGCAGGCAGGCGTCCCCTTGGTCCAGTGGCCCTCTGGCCATAGGGAAGGCAAGAAGCCCTTCCTTTAGCTCAGTGCACTGGGATCCAAGACTGATTCCCTTCAGGGAAGCACCACCCTCAGCAGCAGCATCTGCCCCTTGGACTAGTTGTGAGGGCTGCCGTAGCAAGGTGCCACAGACAGGGTGGCTTCAAAGACATCTGTTGTCTCAAGGCTCTAAGGCTGTTTGTCCAAGATTAAGGTATCAGCAGGATTGGTTCCTTCTTTTTTTTTTTTTTAAGATTTTATTTATTCATGAGAGATAGAGAGAGGGGGGGAGAGAGAGAGGCACAGAGGGAGAAGCAGGTTCCATGCAGGAAGCCCGATGTGGGACTTGATCCCAGGACTCCAGGATCACACCCTGGGCCGAAGGTAGGTGCTAAACCGCTGAGCCACCCGGGAAACCGGGGATTGGTTCCTTCTGAGCACTGTGGGGGAGAATCTGTTCTACGCATCTGTCCTAGCTTCTGGAAGTCTGCTAGCAACCTTTTGTAACAGGGAGAAACTGAGCATTTCTGACTCCATCTTGCTTGTTTTCCTTGCTGCTGTGGGAAAAGGAGCTTAGAAACTTCTGCTTAGCCCTGCACATAGGCATGTTAATCATCAAAAGAATTTTGCTTACAGCTGAGATTTGCCCAAAACTGCTTTTTCTGCCCAAAAACTACCTCACTCAAGGAGACAAGGAAGGAGACAAGGTTCTGAGCAGAGTATACACATACACACAAAACTGATGGAAAACAAGGAAGAGCTTCATTAATCTGGGCAAACACTCGGCAACTCATAGGAAACCACAAATAAAAACTTGAGTAGCAAAGATGGCTCAATGTGAGGCCTAACTGGGCTTCCCACTTCCCACTCCAAACGTAGACCTGGGGGCCACTGTACCACCCCCAGCTGGCTCTAGAAGGAGGGGAAAGCAGGCTGCAGAACAAATTCACCTACACAGCAGGTTGTCCAGGGGTAGACTACAGGCCAACCTGTCGGAGGCTCCTGGGAAACAAAAGTGCTTACCATTCAGCATAAGACCTGACCAATAGCACTGTGACCGACCCATGCTGGAGAGGTGACTCAACAAAACCAGGCTCCGAGAAACCAGCAATCAAGGCAGAGAGACAAAAGGTGTTGTACTAATGCTCCCCTGAGGGGGATAAGAACACTCCATAGTCCAAAACTGAAGTCTAAAAGGCAGAGAAAGTTACTACCTTCCTGATTCCATGCCCCACAGGGAGCTTTTAAAACATGATGCCACGCTTTCCATTTCTCAACAACTCCCATGAGGAAAATATCATTATGCCCATTTTAAAGACGAAGAAGCTCAAGTCCAGAGAAGTAAGTCATTGGACCGTATTTTTTACAGCAAATAACTTCAGGAATAAAGCCAGAAGTGAAATATCCCATCAGTCTGTCTGACTCCGAGCTGTGACCTGGAATGTGATCATTTCCATTCTGTGTGAATAAATGATTTATGATGATCAGGAATTTACTCGTTGTAATTGGTGAAGCTGGATTTACTGTTTTTGCAGGGCTAGATGGAGTGACTTTCCAAAGTGTATTACCACGTGCCTCTTTATGCCAATAAACTGAAAAGAAGTCTATGCAAAAAGTCTTTATAAAGGTTGTCCTGGAGCCTAGCGTCACACCAGGATGGAGATGGGAGAGAAGACGCTGTTGTGGTGGCTGCTGTGCTGCTGGCCAAGCTCACCCCCCAGTGTCCTCACAAAATAATTGACAGCATGTGTGACCAGCCTGGCCTCAATATCAGGACTGCCTCTGTGTCAAAGCACCACACGTTCTCAAAGATATAACCACATTTTTTTCAGTATGATAGTTGGAAAGAATACATACCTGACAAAATGACACTTCCAACAGATGCATTCATTGAGCTCTTAAAACATTACAGAAGACAGGAAGACAACACCCAATGTCTGTTGGAAGAAGTGACTGCTCTTTCCTGTATGGCCACAGGATCCTGATGGGCAGGTGAAGCTTTCACCCTCCAGGGAAAGCCACTTTAAAAGTGTCACTTTTAACGCTTCCAGGTGTAAATGATAATGATGGGATCAAACCATATTCCATTGAAATAAATAAGGAAGAGCTTTCCAGAGTTAATAAGTTCTCCCCAAAACAGTCAGCCAGTCTGGCCCTGCAGCAGGTAAAATAACTAGAGAAGGTGAATGCTGACACCAGGCTCTCCACTGCACAAAAGAGCGGGCTTGGCCTGGTGTGAGCTCAGCAACCCACAACAGTATGGCCAGACACTCTGACCAGAATAAGCCACAGGGAGGGTTTACAAAGTCAAAGGCTAACCACCCACCTGAAGGACCGCACGGGACATGGTAGACCAGAGGGAAAATGATGCAAAAATAAAAACTTTAGTAGCTGCATAATGCCACAGACTTTAATATTGGCCAAATATTTAAGAAATCTTCGCGAACAACCTGTTGAAAGCAAAAAGCCTCTAATTCTAAAGGTATCGAAAAGTAATCTAGAATACTTTCAACCCTTCAAAGGTAGTACTGGGGAGATGTCTGAGAAGTTTGATCTGAGTTTAAGAAGAGTCCACTTGGGGCATCTGGGTGACTCAGTTGGTTAAGCCTCTGCTTTTGGCTCAGGTCATGATCCCTGGGTCCTGGGATTGAGTCCTGCATTGGGTCCTTGCTCTCTGGGGAGCTTGCTTATCCCTTGCCCTCGCCCCTCCCCCTTGTTTACACTCTGTCTCCCAAAAAAATAAAATCTAAAAACAGAGTCCACTCATTTGTCTTATTTTTCTTTAAATCTTATTACAAATGCTACTTAGGTCTTATTCCAAATATATAAAAGTAAGTAATTCTCATTTAATGAATATTTAATTTGTTAGTGCAATGCTTTATTTTTTTTAATTAAAAAAAAAAAGTCCTGGTTAAAAGATGGCACTGTGAGCTCAACCATATTTTAACTCTGCACGCTAAAAAATCGGATTGCAGAGGCAGGGCCTCACCACCAAGTTGAATTGTGTGGATGGAAGTTTCTGTGATTTGTTTTGTGTAACCATGCACCCCAACTTGCACACACATACGCAGGCAGGCTAAAAACTGTTGTGTGTGAGACTTGTGCTGGATAAGTGACCTGGGGAGCCTGATTAGTTGACATTAGCTGGCCTCCAGATCAAAACTGGCCCTTTTGTTCTGGACACCAAGAGCTACAAATCTTACCATGTATCCCCTCGGGCTGCAGCTGGGCTGGCCCCCTAGAATGGAATCCAGAAGGGGACGCAAGCACACCTAGCCCAGGTTTTTTGAATAAGCAAAGACATGACAACACAGAAAGGCAGCTCCCTCCAAACTCTATGTAGGCAAACAAATGTTCAACTTCAGACACCCATCATTGGTCCTACAAACATGGCCCTGATGGGGATGGTCAGTAGGAAGTGTCAGCTGCGAGGAGGACACCAAGCCCCTCCATCCAGACTCCAGCATGGCTGTCTCCATGGGGCTTCCTCAGCTGATGAGGTTGGATGTTGTAAGTGCCCGATTTGATGTAACTCTGTCTTTCTCCTTTGCTGCTTACTATTGCCCTCATCTCTGCATAGATTTCCCTTTTCTTCCTTCTGCTTCTGTTAGGTTTTTATAGTATCAATAAAGTGTTTTTCCCCTTTGAAAGTGAGAGTAGGGATGCTGTGAATCTTTTCTTCAAAACACGTCCATGATGCACTGAGGAAAAACCATACAATCCATGGTAAATGTGCCCTGTGGACCTATGATTGTATCAATGACATAAGTGTCACATCTCCCTTTGATCACTGAAATATGCTGCTTGTAATTGTCTTACAACATAGCCAGTTACTTATTTCTTCAAATGCAAGGAAAGTTGGATGGAAGAGAAAATAAGCGCCCAAAAAATCTGAGATCTCAAGCCAGAGCTCACGCAAGCTTGCAGGCAGAACTCATATCCCTCGTGATGTCCAGAAACCCTCCAGCACTCAATTTACTTAAAAGTTGGGACGCCTGGCTGGCTCAGTCTGTGGAGCATGTGACTCTTGATCTCGGGGTTGTGAGTTCAAGCCCCATGTTGGCGGAGGAGCCTACTTAAAACTTAAAAAAAAAAGAGGTCCCAGGTTGGTTGTGACCCAGTAGACTAGAAGAAGTAAGACAAATACATACTAGATGAAGTCACCTTCCTTACAGCATTGAACATTCCAAGCATACAAAAATTTTAGTATTAGAATATTAAAATATGCTTCAACAGTCCTATTTTTAGGTGAAATGTGTTTCTGGAGTGATTCATAGAACAAAAGTCCGACTCTATGAAGACTATATGTGGACCAAACGTGCTCTGTTATCTTCATTGTTCAGACATGATCAGAGTCACTGGGGACACCATCAGATGATCAAGAGAAGATGGAGAGAAGTATAATATAGCCCACACTATATATGTCTTTATTAGGACATGTCGAATGTATGGATCAGCAAAATGCAAAGCAGCCAAAAGAGAGATGCCTGTGTCTTCCGTGGAATCAAGTCAACTTTAGAAAAGAGAACCAAGATGATAATTCTTAACTTTTGAATAAGTGGATGTCAGGATAAAAATCTCCTGTGTAGATATAGCTGTTATTAGTTATCACATCAGATACAAATCCATTTTCAACGCTAAAAAATTAATAGCTTCCTAAGTGTAGGTGGGAAGGTTATTTACAAGTGATATAAAATTCAGAAGCCAAATGTGAAGATATGGACAAAATTGAGTATTTGAAAATTGTAAACTTCCCCATAGCAGAAGACATCATAGACAAAGTTAAAAAAGAAAATAATATATATGGGGAAATATTTAAAATATGAACAGAGAAGACAAAACTTATATCCAAAGTGCATTTGCCTTAATGAAGAAGACCAGGTCTACTGGGCTTTCCTGGAGAATACGGTCAGGTGGTAGGGCCTTTGGTCTCATGTAATAAATTCCTTCTAATACACACACCTCCTTGAGCCCTCTGATTCTTTATTTGCTGCTCTGCCAAGGCAGTTCTGGTATCTCAACCCAATCAATTAGGCCGGTATTATGTGTAAGTTTCACAAAGCCACCCCAGTGCCTGTCAGCACTGGCTCTGGGACTCCTTGCTAGGATCTTAAATCCCTAGCCCCAGGAGTCCCATGGCAGTAAAGTCACCCTCATCAACTTTATATTCCACCCTCCCTGTTCACCACTTTCAATATCTACTTCCACCTGTGTATTGCCAGTTCACACTGTTACATATTTTTCATGTCTTATGATTCCTTAGGTGTGTATATTTTTTGTCCTGGAGTAGGAATGATATCCCCTACTGAGGTTATTCTGCACCCTGACCCTAGTTGATTGTTCCAAAGGCAGTGAAGTGAAGAAAGTCTACAGGTTGAGAATAATACCCCTGCCTTGGTTGAGGTTTTTACGGTCTCTAAGCTTTTCAAAGGGAGGCTACTCTCGTCTGCATGGGGAAGGGAAATGCTTCTGCTGACCTGGATGGTTCAGAGTAATTTCAAGTTAAATATTATTGGGCTCATCTACCTAAATGTCTCATCTCAGTATCAAGGCACCCCTCTTTCCCTATCAAGGTCCTAACTGTCACATAGGAGATGGTTCAAGCCTCTGCATTCACTCTGGTAGCTCTGACCCTTAAAATTAAATTCTGGGCCTCATTTTCAACACATACTGAAATAAGGCTGCTGAACATAAGGTTCTCTTTAAATAGTCAGCTGTTCAGTGCAGTAGCCACTAGCCACAAGTACCTAATGAGGACTTGAAATGTGGCTCTTCCAAGCTGAGATATGATAGCAGTGTAAAATACATACTTGATTTTGAAAACGTGCTACAAAAAATGTAAAGTAGCATATGTTATATTTATTACAGGTTAAAATTACAATATTTTGGATATATTGGGTTAAAGAAAATATATTACTGAAATTAATTTCACCTGTTTCTATTTTTTAATTTGTGGCTACTAAAAGATGTAAAATTACATATGTGGTTTGCATTACGTTTCCGTGGGATAGCACAGCTTTAAATGCTTTTGTGGGGGCTCTCAGGCTTTCACAGTGAGCCTTGAGTTCAGAATGAGCTAACAACAGAGCATATTGTTTTCACTAGAATTTCAAAGTTGCACAAAAGTCAGTCAATTTCAATTTTTATTTTTCAAAATGCATAGAACTTTATAGCACAAGAAGTAAGCCTGAATGTGTACAAATTTTTTTAAAAATTATTTAGGAAGTTGAGGAATCCAAGATAGAATGCAGAATATGACAAAAGAGCCTAACTGTATGATCAATCTATGAAATAACCTCACTGAAGGGAATGGTGAGATAAGATGTTGACCTCAGCAACTTTGAATGGAGTAGAGTCTGTAAGACTCACAGTAACAGGAACTATACACAAGCACTGTACTCAGGGTGATAAAATTGTTTCCCATGGGAGTACAGGTTGACAATTCTGAGACACTATATGTGTATACTAGGACTCAACAATTAAGTAAATAGATTAGAGATGGTGGGAGCCATGATTCTCACTGTTGGAGAGGGAAGTTATTGAGAAGCAAGGGGAAGAGGTCAAAATGATCTATATAAGGGATTAAAGTTGGAGACATTAGTATGAACTCACATTTGACTTAATATAGACACAGATGGTTACATAGCGGAATATTTATAGATCTGTGAATATACACATGTATTTTAGATGTATCTCCTTGCTAAATCAGGTTAAAGAGAGCCCAGAAGCATTAACACCTCAGTAGCAACAAGCACATCTAGTACTCAGATCTTGGTTTCTAATACAATTCTCCAATAAAAGAACCAGAGCTCCTTGAAGAAATAGCTGATTCTAGGACTGAGGTAGAAAAAAGATAAGAGAAGCCTGTAGCATTTATGTGCCAGAAAGCAAAGAAGTGCTCCAATAAAAGAAAAAGGCCAATAATTATGAAGTATGGTAAAGGAACACAGGACCAAAATGAAAGAGTTCATAGTAGCCAAAACTGGCTACTATGAAGTTGAGTGATAAAATAAATAATGTTAAATAAAATAGTATCAATTAAATAAGTATTAATTAATTAAATATCAAAAATTAAATAAAATTTAATATATTATTTAATTTAATAAATTTTTTAAAAGTTAAAAAATAAAATATAAATAAAACTGTGAAATCATAAATGAAATATCAATGAGCCCACACTGAGGTAAAAAAGAATAATTGAATAAGGAAATAAATGAAGGAGAAGAGACAAATATCCCATGCAGAAAAACTACAAATAATTTATGTGGATACTCTCAAGGAGGTTGAGCATAGCCCACACTCCTCAAGCATGGGCTATGTATACTGGCTTCTTGCCAAAGAGGACAGTAGGAAAGGAGAACAAAAAAAAGTCATTTTATAGTGGAGAAACCTAGAAAGCACTACCTTAGTCAGGTGATCAAGGTTAACATAAACAGTGGTTAAGTCATTGTCTTAGTCAGTTCAGGCTGCCATAACAAAATACCGTAGACGAGTGGCTAAAACAACAGATATTTGTTTCTCAAAGTTTTGGTTATTGGAAAGTCCAAGGTCAAGATTCTAGAAAGGTAGAGTTCATTCTGAGGCCTTTTCTCTTACCTTGTAGGTGTCTACCTTCTTACTGAGTGCTCACATGACCTCCTGCTTATGCACACTTGAGGAGAAAGAGTAAGATCTCTGATATCTCTTTTTATTAAGGCACTAATCCTATCATGAGGGCCTCTCCCTCTTGACCTCATCCACCCCAAATTCTTTTCTAAAGGTCCCATCTCCAAATGCTAACACACTAGAGCTTTGACATATGAATTTGAGGGGGACTAAACATTCGGTTCATTTCAGCCATGTTGATAGTGTATCTTTGATATGATGTGATAAGAATGGCACTTTACAACCCCAGGTCTTATCCTTAAAACCTTTTCACTACAGGCTAGTCATGAGGAAAATATAAGACAAATCTCAATTGAAGAACAGTATATAAATTACCTGACCAGTACTCCCCAAAACTGTCAAGATCATCAAAAACAAAGAGGGACAACTGGGTGGCTCAGTTGTTTGAGTGTCTAGCTCTTGTTTTCAGTTCAGATCATGGTCTCAGGATCACGGTCTTAGGGTTGTGGGATTGAGCCCCACACTGAGCTCTGTGCTCAGCTCAGAGTCTGCCTGTCCTTCTCCCTCTGCTACTTCCCCTACTTGCTCTCTCTCTATATATCTCTAAAATAAATAAATAAAATCTTAAAAACAAAGAGTCTGAGAAACAGCCATAGCCATGAGGATCCAAAGAGATATGACAACTAAATGTAATGTCGTATCCTGGATGGATTCTGGAACAGCAATGAAAATGAGGTAAAAACAAAGAAAATCTGAATAAAGTATGAACTTAAGTAATTATAACAAATACACCATATTTATATAGGAAGTTAACAATAGGAGAAACCAAGTGTAGGATGTATGGATACTTCCTATATTACCTTTGCAATTTTTCTGTAAATCTGTTCAAAACTAAAACTTTTCTTAAAGTTAAATTTTATTAAAAAGAAGACTCTTCGGGATGCCTGGGTGTCTCAGTGGTTGGGCATCTGTCTTCAGTTCAGTGTGTGATCCTGGGATCCAGGGTCAAATTCATCATAGGGTTCCCTATGGGGAGCCTGCTTCTCCCTCTCCCTCTGCCTGTGTCTCTGCCTCTCTCTCTCTCTCATAAATAAATAAATCTTAAAAAAAAAAAGAAGAAGACTCTTCTAGACATTCTTCCACAGTAGTCTTCAAGAATAATAATTGAAATTAAAACTTACTGTATAAGTTTAAAACAGTATAGATAGAGATAAAGAGAGAATTTATGAAATGGAAAATAGAAGAAAATATGTAAAATGACAAATGGTAAAACAAAAGGAGGGAAAATATGAAAGGGGAGAAGACATTTAGAAGATACATGGAGGTCTAATGTATGTGTACTTTGGGAAAAAAAGCAATAAGTGAGGAGATACTAGCATTGAAACACAGATTCAAGAAGTCCTATGGAGCCCAAGCAGAACAAACTATCTAAAAATTCATCCACTGCATTCATGCACTGAAATGCATCCTGATAAAAATTCAAAAAGCAAATATAAATAAAAAATGGCTAAAGCAGGTGGCACATAAACACTAATTGTGTTCAAAAGAACAACAATTAGGAATGATGACTTCTCAACAGAAACAACAAAAGTCAGCAGATAATGAGGTATTTGTAACATTCTGAAAGAAACTGACAAGCTAAAATTTTATACCAGAGGAAAATATCTTTCAAGAATAAAAGTGAAATAAAGCCACTTTCAGACAAACAAGCTGAAATAATTTGTCATTTGAAATTTGCACCAAACAAAAATGATACCAGCTAGAAGGTCTGAGATGCAGAAAGGAATGAAGAACAATGAAAATGGTAAATATGTGGATAAATATATAGACAAATATGAAAAAATGCTGGATGTACAAAGCAATAATAATGTCTGATTAAATTTTAAACATAATGAAAATTATGATGCACAGAAATGCTGCTACATAAGTTGAGATAGGCAACAACTGAGTTGAAGTTTCAAAAAAATTTTTAATCAAAGAACAGCACAATATATATGAGACTTGGATAAATCTAACATGCATAGGGTAATTTCTAGGGGATCTAGAACCATAATAAATAGCATATAATTTTCAAGATAATAAAGGGAGGAAATGAGATAATGAAACATAATCCATCCAAAAGAAGACAATAGAGGAGATAAAAAGAAACATAGCACACATGAGATAATTAGAAAATATATAAGGAGATAGTAGATTTAAATCCAAATGGTAGTTAGACTAAATGTAAATTAACTAAATGCTCCAATTCAAAGGTAAAGATTTCCAGACTGGACTTCTTTAAAGGATGTGTTGTTTACCAGAAAACTCTGAAATAGAAGGATATGGGGTGCCTGAGTTGCTCAGATGGTTAGGCATCTGCCTTCACCTTGGGTTATGATCTCAGGATCCTGGGATTGAGCCCTGCTCAGGCTCCTTGCTCAGTGGGGAGTCTGCTTTTCTCTCTCCTCCTGCCCTTCCACTCTGCTCATGTAATCTCTCTCACTCTCTTTCAAATAAATAAATAAAATCTTTAAAAAAAGGTGGAAACTTAACAATCACAGAAGGTTCAAATTACTAAGAAGATATTTAAAAATCAAATTTGTAGGCATCTAGTAGCATAGTCCTCTACAAAGCAAACATTGGCTGAATTAAAAGAAAAAATAGACAAACTAAAAATCATCACTATTTTCAACACCTCTCCTGGTAACTCTTAAAATGAATACATAAAAAGTCTATATGGATATGAAATATTTGAGTAGCACAATAAAAAAAGCTTAGCCCAATGGACATTTATAAAATATTGAAACCAAAAATTATAGAATATATATGTATATATTTCTCAAATTTCTCAAAGAACGACTGAAATCATGCTGTATAGTCTCTAACTGTATTGCAGTTCAGCTAAAAATTAATACTCAAAAAGTAACCAGAATATCCCAGTCCTAAGAAGATGCTGAACAAGCAAGGCTGTTAGCCCCCAGCCCCAAGGTCAGCCTTGAGGAAATCAGAGAGAAAACTCTGAGAAAACTTGACGTGACGGGTTGTTCTGAATGTGTGGTGATTGAATGGTGGCTGTGGCCAGTGGACCAGAAATCCCAATACGGCTGAGGAAAATGAAATTGGAAAGGAGCTATTGACATTCTAGTCTTGCTTCTCCCTTGCTCTTCCTAAAGAAACAAATATATCTTCCCTCTTACCTCTTGTGACTCTTACTTCTGGTCCAAGTGTCCACTAGAGCCAAGCAAAGGTAGTACAGAACCCTATCTTAATGAGGAGCTGGAAAAAGAGATTAGGACTAATGAAGGATATTCGTTTTCCCATCCTTCCACTTCCAAATCCCCAAGGCTGGTAAATTAAAATCCAAAAACAATTTCTCTAATATCCAGATAATAAGAGTTCTAAAAAGAGGGAAATAGTTTAAAGGAGAAAGGAAAATGGAGATAAAGTTCCTGGAATTAAAAAATTAGGAAAGAAAGATTCTGGCTGGAAAAGGCCACAGGATGCCAGCAAAGAACAGTAAGGAAAATGCTCAATTAAACATATTTTAGTGAAATTTGAGAATAGCAGGGACAAAGAAAAAAAATCCTAAAGTGTAAGTAGATTACAGTGGTTTATCTACAAATAAACAAACATAAGGTAGATAGATGCTAGATTTTCCAACAGCAATACTGAATACCAGTAGAGAGTGGAGTTACATTTTTAAAGTATTTAAGGAAAAGCCTCATTGTCTTTCAAATACAAAAAAAATAAACATCCTGAAATATACAAAGTTTCAAAAGATGGCACTAAGATGCATAGTGGAAGTCTTGGATGAATAATTTAAATAAAGGAAAAATCACTTAAATAATGCTCCAAACATAGATAAATTAAAGGTGATTAAATACCTTACTTGAGTTATTTTCAAGATTTTATTTCTTTATTTCAGAGAGAGAGAGCACAAGCAGGGGAAGAAGGGGCAGAGGCAGAGAATTTCAAGCAGATTCCTCATTGAGCACACATAAGGCTCAACCTCACAACCCTGAGATCGCGGCCTGAGCTAAAACCAAGAGTCGAAAGTTCAAGCGACTGAGCCACCCTTTAATTGTGTTATTTTAAAACAAACAAAAACAAAAGCTAAGGCTAAAGTAAAATAAAATAATACATCCATTGTAATAAAAACTAAAATTAATTAATTAATTAATAATAAAAATAAAAAATAAAAACTTAAAATTCCATATTTTAAAAGTCTATATAATATCTAAATGTAAAACTGCAAAATTCTTAGAGCATAACAGAAATTCTTTGTGACTAGGGTTCAGTGAAGAGTTCTTGGACATAATCCTAAAACCATTATCCATAAGAGAAAGAAAAATGGATAAATTGTATTTCATGAAAATTAAAAAACTTTTGTTTTGCAAGACTGTGTTCAGAGGATAAAAATAAAAGCCACCAACTGGAAGAAAATGTTTGCAAATCATAAATTCATATCCAAAGAAAATTCATATGCAAAGAAATCTTTAAACTCAACAGTAAGAAAACAAACAATCCAATGAGAAAATGGGAAAATGGCTTCAACAGACACTTCATCAAATAAGAAACAGGGATGGCAAAGAAACATTTAACAACATATTCACCATCACCAGGCATTTGAATAATGCAAATGAAAACCTGATGACATAACACTACACATCTATTAGAACAGCTAAAATTAACGTACTGATGACACCAAAAGTTGGTGAGGTTGCAAAGAAACAGGATCTGTCACACACGCCAATGAAAATGTAAAATAGTCTGGCCATTTGAAGTCAGTCTGACCATGTCTTTCAAAATCAGACACAGAGGAGTATCTGGGTGGCTCAGTCAGTTGAGCACCCCACTCCTGATTTTTGCTCATGTCCTGTCTTAGGGCAAGACATGTGAGAGAGGAGCCCACATGGTGCTCTGAGCTGAGTTCGGAGTCTGCTGGAGGTTCTTTCTCTCCCTCTCCTTCTGTCACTCCCTCTGCTCACATGTGAGCATGCATGTGCTAAATAAATAAATTAATTAATTAATTAAATCTTAACAAAAAATTCAGATACAGACATGCTATACAATCCAGCAATCACATGCTTGGGCATTTACTCTAGAGAAATGAATGTTTATCCTTACATGAAAATCTATACAAAAATGTTCATACCAGGGTGTTATTCTGTATTCTGTATGTTGGCAAATTGAACACCAATAAAAAATAAATTTATTATTTAAAAAAAATGTTCATACTAGCTTTATTTGTAATAAGATTCCAAAAACTGGAAACAACCCAAATGTCCTTCAATATGTGAAAAGTTAAACAAATTTTGGTACCTCCATAGGTACTAATGGAATACTATTCAGCAATTTTTAAAAAATGAGCTATTGGTACAACCACTTAGATGGCTCTTAAGAGGATTATACTGAATGAAAAAAAGCCAATCTGTTTATATAACATTCTGGAAATAGGAAAATCATAGAAATGGAAAACAGATAAGTGACTGCCAAAAAAGTTAGGGAAGAGGACAGGGATGTGACCAAAAAAAAAAAAAAAACAATGGCAGCCCAAGATTCCTTTGTGGTGACAGAGCTACATCTGAATTGTGGTCATGGTGATATACAAATCTGTACATATCCTAATCATAGATTATACACACACACACACAAACACACACATATATATATATATATATATACAAAAGAATGAGTGCATATAAAAACACTGAAATCTGAAAATCTGAGTAAGATCTTTAGCTAGTTTTATCATGTCAATTAATATTCTGGTTTTGATAATGTGCTATGATTATGTCACCCTCAGGGGAAACTGGGTGAGAGTATGAGAACTCTCTGTACTATTTCTGCAACTTCTTGTGAGTAAAATATTTCAAAAATAAAGTGTATTTCTAAAAGCCTATATAGTATCAATATAATAGGGTTAGGAGTAAGAGGAAACCAAGGGATAGGAGAATGAACAAAATTTCTTGTTTTATTTGGGAGAATATGTCTATGTCAATTCAAAATATTAAAGAAATAATTAAAAAGAAATGTAACTTGAAAATGAGATACACTGAAATATAAAAATAGTAAAACAAGTCTAAAGATATCACTAATTACAACTAAAGTAGATGGATTAAATACATCAGTTAAAAGATAACTACTGTCAAATTGGGCTTTCAGAAAATCTATTTATATGGTAATTACAAGAGAAACTCCTAAATACCAGAGGGGAGGGGAGTGGAGAGATCAGTTAAATAGGTGATGGGGATTAAGCAGTGCACTTGTACTGATGAGCACTGGGTGACATATGAAATGTTGAATCACTATATTGTATATCTGAAAATAATATAATCCTGTATGTTAACTAACTGGAATTCAAATAAAAACTTAAAAATCCAAAAACAAGAGACAGAGAAATATTCCTATAGCAAAAGGACAAGCCAAGGTTAAAATAAGACATGAAGAAAACAAGACATAACAGGTTTCTAAAAACAAAATCTGGACTAATTATATTGACATCACATAAAATAGACTTTAAGCAAAAGGATTATTAGATATGGAGGGGATAGTTATAAAGAAGGACCTGAGGAGCCCGAGGTAAGGCACAGGCCCATGGCCGGAGGAAGAAAATGAGGACCTGGGCACGGGTGGGGAAGCAAGGGGTACTGGAGCCATGCACCGATAGGGCTCCAAGATGAGAATGCCGGGCAGGGAACAGCAGTGGGGGACCAGCCGGGACATGAGGCAGTGAGTGGCACAGGGAGGGCGAAGGAGACAGCCAGTATGGTTAAGATCGCTTAGGCTGAACAAAGAAGTGAATGTTTGGGCAACTAAACAACATGCTGAGGATAATGTGAGTTAAGACTCTCAGTATATTTACACATATGTGAAATGGTGCCCTGTTGGTGTAATGAGATTAAAACTCACCAGCAACACCTTCCTGACCCCCCTACTTCATAGAAACGGTAGGTAACCTTATCTTTTAGAGGAAAACAACAGGAAGAGTTCCAGTCCACCTAGACCATTTTGAGCTCAACCACCATCTCCTGCCCACACGGATGGGCCATGGAGTGTCTGACAGTTATATCTCATTATAATGTTAAGATCCCTGACCCAGGAAGACACACCTCACCATCATGACATACAAGGCATGATTAGGCGTGTTTCCTAAGTACGGACTCGCAACCTTATGCCCACTTCTACATGCAATGACAAAGCTCCCTTTTCTGAATATTTATCCTAGCGCTAAATGAAAGAAACCCACTCACACCCCCCACCCCCAACTAGGGAGTCATGGCTTTGGAAGTTATTCTCCATGATCTTCTTACTCATTATAAAATATCTTTGGAGGGGCAGGTCTAGCTGTTGTCACCCAGCAGAAACTCACCAAGGAGGGAACTCACCTTAGTTCAGTTACATAGGGAAAGGGGGGAGGATAGAAAGATTCTTATACTATTGGACTGATCTTAGAAGTATCAATATAAATTCATAGTTTAATACCATAGTTTTATAATAGGTCTGTACAGACCATACAGATACAGGGGCAGCCCTGGTGGCTCAGCGGTTTAGCGCCACCTTCAGCCCAGGGCCTGATCTTGAAGACCCAGGATCGAGTCCCACGTTGGGCTCCCTGCATGGAGCCTGCTTCTCCTCTCGCCTGTGTCTCTGTCTCTTCTCTCTCTCTCTCTCTCTCTCTCTCTCATGAATAAATAATAAAATCTTAAAAAAAAAAGAACTTTAAAAAAAATCTTTAAAAAAAACCATACAGATACAGAAATAGAGATGTGTGCGTGTGGATATGTGTGTGTGTGTGTATATATATACAGACATACATTTCCCACTTCTATCTTCTAAGGAAGGTAGAAGCAACCACACACTAGCAGCAACAAGTACTACCAGAGCTTGGTTTTGAGACTTAAAAAAGCAGAGCTTTTGGAAAAATGACTAATTCCAGGGCTGGGTCAGGACATGATGAGCCCAGAATATCTTTTTGTGTCAGAAAGTAAGAATTCTCTCAGTGAATGATTACGGTACATTGAAAAGACACAAAATTAGCTTGAAACGGCTCCTACCAGCTAATCAGGGAACAATTTGGGCATTAAAATAAGAAGGGTTTCTAGCACAAAAAAATAAAATAAAATAGGAATCCATAAGTTCATACCAATTTAAATGAATGAATGAAGAAAGAAGGGAAGGAAGGAAGGAAGGAAGGAAGGAAGGAAGGAAGGAAGGAAGTTAGTTCTTCCTTACAGTAAAATGCCAACTAAATTTAGAAGAAATGAAAAAGAGAATCACCACTCAGCAACCATCACGGAGGTGGATGATTTAGACAGGGGGGCCCATGGATGCTAAGGCTGTTGTGTGGAGGTATGATGAGGACTAGGAAATCAGCAAAGTCTCACAATACTTCCCTAACAAAATACTAATCAGTTACAACGGGAACATGGAAACGGTAAATTTCCGGGAGAGAAACCTGGCTGACATCAACGTGACCAAGTAATCCAGATTAACAGCAGCAGTGGTGGAATGGGCCAACATGCTGTCACTCCAAA
Source organism: Canis lupus familiaris (assembly GCF_011100685.1). Taxonomy (NCBI): domain Eukaryota; kingdom Metazoa; phylum Chordata; class Mammalia; order Carnivora; family Canidae; genus Canis; species Canis lupus. The sequence goes on along the minus strand of NC_049256.1, from coordinate 7,380,224 downwards.
GGAGGTGCTTTGATAAGAACACAACTTGTTTCTGAGGTAGTTCTACGGTGATTGTACAGTGCGCATGCAGTCATCAGAATCATGAGATTGACCATAGTGAGATCAGCCTATAATCTTTTTTTTAAATTTTTATTTATTTATGATAGTCACACACACAGAGAGAGAGAGAGAGGGAGAGACACAGGCAGAGGAAGAAGCAGGGTCCATGCACCGGGAGCCCGACATGGGACTGGATCCCGGGTCTCCAGGATCGCGCCCTGGGCCAAAGGCAGGCGCCAAACCGCTGCGCCACCCAGGGATCCCCTATAATCTTTAAAACCCTCAGGATGTGAAAGACATGGAGACACTGAGCCTTTTGAATGTTAAGCCAGTTTGCTTGAATTCCTGGAATAAATCACATATGATTTCTCACCTATGACACGCCTCTTTATATATTTTGTCCATCTTTATTTTAGAGAGTACGTGTGTATGTGTACATAACAAACTTAAAAATTTGGTTTGAGAGTGGCTCAGGCTCAGGCAGGTAAGCCTGGACTCTTGGTTTTGGCTCAGGTCATGATCTCAGGGTCATGGGATGGAGTCCTGGGTGGGGCTCCAGGCTCAGCAGGGAGTCTGCTTGAGATTCTCTCCCTCTCCTTCTGCCCCTCTCTCCTCTCTAAAATAAATGAATTAAATAAATAAATAAATAAAAATTTTTTTAAAAGATTGCCTGCTCTTTCACTTAAAAAAAAATTGATTTGAGGTCTTTAGTTCTTGACACTCATGTTTTGTGAGTTTATAATTTGCTCTTTTATTTTACTAAGGTGTTACTTTACAAATAAAAGTTTTTCATTTATTATGGTCAAATTTATCAATCTTTTCCGGTTCACGCTTTTTATGCTTATTTAGGCTTAAAAATATCTACATATTTCACTTATGATCTTAAAGCTTGGTTTTCAACATGTAAGTTCTCAATCCACCTGACGTAGATTTTTTTTTGTAAATAATTATTTTGAAATAACCGCACACTTAAAGGAAAACTGCCAGAGCAGTACAAAGAATTCCCATATCCCTTCCCCCGGTTTCCCCAGTTATTAACATTTTACTGTGTTTGTTCCATTGCTATTTATTTATCCACATTATTGCCATTCATTTTCAGAGGCTTTTGAGGACAAGGTGTCTCCCTAAACACTGCAGCATGCTCTCCCCTCTCAAAACAAAACAAAACAAAACAACAAAAAAATCCAAGGACATCCTTCTCTGTAATCAGCATTCAACTCTACAATCAGGTAATCAACATTGGTACAAACTAATGTCTAGCTCACAGACCATAATGAAATTTTGCTAACTGTTCAACAATTCTCTGGCCTTTTCAGTTTACGATCCTATCTAGAAATAAAGGTTGCATTTAGTTGGTATGTCTGTTCTGGCTGTTTCAACGTGAGTGGGAACCATATAAATGTTCACTGTGGGATAAATCAATGGCTTGGGTATTTTTGTTTCATTCATTGATCATGATCTATGTGTATATTTCATAGTAGCAGTGTTAATTTTTTAATGAAACATTTAGTTTTAAATACAAAGCTAATCACATCACTATTTGCAAACATAGTATTTGCTTCCAGAATCCAAATTTCTGCATAAATCCTTTCTCAGTCAGCCATGTACATAAAGTCCAGAAGTTTAAACTAATTTTGAAGCAGTGATTAAAGAGTGAAAAATCACCTTACCAAGTAGCTGATGCCAGGAGAGATCCAAACCTCCCACTATGGATTTATATTGGAATCCCTACTAACATATTGCTATGAAAAATTCATCCTCTTAATGTATATGGTCACTTAAATATGGTATAGTTGTCCTCATTCTAAATAAAAGAGCCATATACATTCATATTTTGACCAAAGGTTTTAGATGAAGGTGTTAAAAAACAAAATTCAACTCAATAAATTTGAAGATCTAATTGGCTTTATTAAGCAATTCATGAACCAGGTAGCATTCCATCTAGCAAGTTGACAGACGCTCTGAGTTGTATAAAACTGAACGTTTTTATAGGAAGGAGAGTGGGGCAAGGAGTTATTAGCAAAAGAAAAGAAAAGGTTGTTTCTGGTAAGGTCTCTTTCCTTTGGTGGGGGGCAAGTAAGAGGCTTTATCATGCAGATTATCTCACCTTTGGTGATAAGATGCGGGGAAGGATGGAGAGGGTCCCAGTGACAGATTAGCTAATTGCTGCCGACCAGAAAATTCCAGATTGATTTGCTTAAAATTCCACTCCTTAGAGGGATTGAAATTGCAATTAACTCTTGGTTTGCTGTCCTTGAGCCTGCGGTTTTCTTTTTAACAAAGGTATAAAAAACGACAGACTAAAATTTATGATTAAATCCATTTTAATATAGCAGAGGATTTTAATTTCTGACCAAAAGCCAGAAGTAGAATTTTCCAGTGGCCCTGACAACTGCTCTGGCAGATAATTTCCAAGAGATTTTTTTTTTTTTTAATGGCTGCTTCTGGAAAGTCCACTTAATGATGGACTGGTGGAGAGAGATGGGGAATGGACTGGCGTGGTGCTTGGCCCTGTTGCCAATGCCAGAACAAGGTGGAGCGCAGGCTCTGGTCCCCACGAGGTGCTCACGTGTATGTGGAACATATGCACGCCCGCTTGCTGAGATGGTGGCAGCAGCAAACCTGAACTGAGGGAGGAAGTTGATGCCAACCAGGGTTAAAATTAAACATGGTCTCGTTCTGGCAGTTTTAGGAATAAAAAGTTTTGCATATTTATGCCTTAATTATGCAGACCTACTTTCAGGGGTACCTTTGGCTCCAGTTGATAGGCAGACCTGGACAGCGCCAAGGGCTTTCCGCTTTCCCCCCCCCCCATCCTTAACTGTTTGTTTCTTTAGCATTAAGCAAAATTGCTTATCCAAAGGAAATATGCCCTTTGCAAGAAGTTGGCCTACAACAAGCACTCTTGCATGGACTTTGTTTTGTGGGGTTCCACATCCCCACTCCCCATCGACGGTATTCTAGAAAATCTCAGGTTCACAAAATGCCAAAGATGAAAATCGTCCTGGAGGTCATCTCCTAGTTCCATCTGCGTTTTTCACATCAGGAAACTGACACCCAGAGACGTGTGGGTACCAATCACGGTCATGCCAACACTGCCAACATGAGGCCCAGAACCTGGGCTTCCCAGCTCTCCCTGCTCTCTCGCCTCAAATATGCTGTGGGATGGACTTTTCGAATCAAAGGGGGAAAAAGGAGGAAATGTCATCCAATGCCACTTTCAACCATTGATACTGCCCTCCAATAGCGTGCCTTGGCAACCATGGTTTCACTACCCTTTAACTAAGGAACTAGAAAGAACCAACCTCGCAGAGGGCCCTCGCTGCAGAACGACCTGAAATCTTAAAAGAATTTTCAAAAAGCAAAAAACATCGTGTTTAGCATCTCCTCTCAGCCTTACGTGCGGGACTAACTGTGCTCTCTCACTTCTTCACTTTGCAAAGCGACTCCACGCCAGCGAGGGAGGCAGGGGCGCCAGGGGAGGGAGAGGCCCGCGGGGGTGCCCGTGTGTGTGTGGGGGGGGCGCCCTCGGAGACCCTCCCGGGGAGCCCCAGTAGGGCGGCTGTGCGCACGCGCGCCCGCACCCCGCGGTCTCTCCTCCCACACCCCCACCGCCCCGAGGTCGGGATGACGGCGGATGAACCCCAGGGCATCCTCAGAAAACGAGCTTTTGGAAGATCCGAAGTGGGTGGGTGCGCAGGAGGGAGGCAAGGAGGTTAAGAGCAAAAATCTGACACCGACCCCAGCTGGGTCTTTGCAGAAGTCTCAGCTCCGAGCAGGCGGGGGAGCAGACGACCAGGCCCTGCAGGGCGCGCGGGACCCCGAGGGGCGGGGCGGGGCGTGGGCGGGGCCGTGGGCGGGGCCGTGGGCGTGTCCGGGGCGGGGCCTGCCGCCGCTTCCTCGAGGCCCCGCCCCTCGGACCAACCTCCCGCCTTGCCATTGGAGGGTGTCGGGGGCGGGTCCGAGGGACACCCTCCTCTCGCCACCGGCCCCCGCCCCGCCCCCTGCCGGCCTACGCCGTCGGCCCTTCCAGGAGCCTCTGAGCACCGGGAAAGGGAACACCGGGGCTGCCACCGAGCTCCTGGACGCTGCAGAGGCGGGCCCCCAGCCACCCCACCCGCCGGCCGGTGACGTCACCGGGTGGAGCTCCGAGGCCCCGCCCCCGCCCCCGCCCCGGGGCCGCGCCCCCACTCGCAGCCTGCGGCTCCCGCGGGGCGCGGGGAAGCGGCCGCCCTGTGCAAAGTGCTGCAGTCGGTCCCCGCGCTCTCCACCGCACGTCCCACCCGTCCTTTTTTTTTTTTTTTTTTTTTTGCCCCTTTCTCTGACTTTGACTCTCCAAATGTCTGAGAGAGTGTTGGGGACCCGAAGATGGGAGCGCAGATGGCACGCAGCCCCAAGAAGTCCATTTGATTCGATAGCTCCTTCACCCGTTTGCATTTCTACTGCCTATTTAATATCTTGCTATTTTTCGCGTGTAGTTTTTGAAAGATTGGTGGGGGGGGGGGGGTCGTTTTCTTTTTTTTTCTTTTTTTCTTTTTTCTTTTTTTTTTTTTTTTGTTGTTGTTCTGTTTTCTCTCTTCGGGGACTTAAAGTTGACCGTTGCCTTTTTTAGATAATTTAAAAACACAAAAACAACAACAACAACAAAAAAACGGATTTAGTCATCTTTTCGTGCAGAAGGGAAGGAAACCAAAGCCTGACGCCCTTTAGAAAGGAAAGTAGCCCTGTTTGTTGTTTGTTTGTTTGTTTTTTTCATTCTTAACGCAAGCTGTCGTGGTTAGCACCTTGCACGGAGCACACACGCAGCTGCAGCACTCGGTTGCAGAGTAGGCTGCGTCTACACAGGGTCTGTGCCCGCGCATCCAAAGACAGTGCAGGTGTATGTGGATGCGGGTGTGCGTACGTGATGTACGTGTGTGCGTGTGTGTACGTGTGTGTGGGGCTCAACAAATAACCCCAAGAGGCGCATCATGAATCCGAAAGAGCCCCGCATACTATCAAGGGCCTAGGAAATTTCCTAAAGCTCTGAGAGTTAGCGAATCTCTAGTATCCGGACAATCCTCTTTGCGGAGAGGCTCATTTCTCCGTGCTCTCCGGTCCCCCAGAACAGGTGCCGCTGTGTCTTGGGTCTCGCCCCCTGCGGCGTCAGAAGTGGCGAAATTCACGGAGGGCAAAAGAAAACGTGGATTTCGGGGGGGGGGGGGAGGGCAAGCGCGCGGACCAAACCCCCGGGGCCTGGGCGTGTGCGCGCGCTCCCGTGCGCTGCGCTGCGAGCAGGCGGGCACGGGGGCGCTCGGCTGGCGGGCGTGCGCGGGTGTGTGCGTGAGTGTGTGCTCACGCGCCCTAGGCTGCGCCCAGAGCTCAGCCGAGGCTCTGGCGAGAAAGAGGGGAGGCAAGTGCAGGGGGGCAGGAGGCTGAGCGGGGGTGTGCAATTAATAGAGCTGCTTTAGCTGTTCCCCCTCTCCGAATCTGGCCCGTTTAAATCCCACTGCACCGTACGGAGAGGGGCTGGATTCTCCGTGGAGCCGATGGAGGAGGGGGAAGCAACTTGCAACAACCGAGTGGGCGCGCCAGGACTCCCCGGCTCCAGGCGGGGAGGGGAGAGGGAGCCCCCGTTCCGCGCAGGGAGGAGGCGGGGTTGGGGGCCCCCCCCCGCGCGAGCAGCGAGGAGGCGGGGGGTGACCGCGGGGACCGGGAACTGGTCACCCCCGGGAGGCGAGAATTCGTTTGGACCGCACATTAATTGGAGATATCTGATTAATTCCAGCTCCTGATGACTATAAATGGCGATTCTCTACCAAGGTGTCTTTATTTAAAAAAAAAAAAATCATTCCGTGTCATCCCCCACGTCAGGCCTGCTCGTGGGCGTGAGGCTGTACTTCCTCCGCCCCCTCCTAATGGAGTGAACCATTCCCAGCTCTTCCCCCCTCTCTCTCCGAGCCTCTCTCTCTCTCTCTCTTTCTCTCTCTCTCTTCCTCGCTCCCTCTCTTTCTCTCCTCCCTCTGCCTTCCCCGTGCATAAAGTCTCCGTCGCTCTTGGAACTTGTTGGCAATGCCTATTTTTCAGCTTTCCCCCGCGTTCTCTAAACTAACTATTTAAAGGTCTGCGGTCGCAAATGGTTTGACTAAACGTAGGATGGGACTTAAGTTGAACGGCAGATATATTTCACTGATCCTCGCGGTGCAAATAGGTAAGTGGCCGCCGGGCCGGGCTTGCGGCTGGTGCAGGCGGCAGCCGGGCCGGCCCGCGGCGCCCAGGGGGACCGACTGGCCCGCGGCTGCTCCGGGGGTGCGGAGAAGCCGGCAAGCCCCCAAGGGTGGGGGCATCGGCTCTTAGGGACTCGTGCGTCCCGGGCTGGCTTTTCTTAAAAAAAAAAAAAAAAAAAAAAAAAGGAGAGAGAGAGAGAGAGAGAGAGAGAGAGAGAGAGAGACTCCAAACGTTCGCCAGGAAATGTATGCAGCTGGCCGTTTTCAGGAGGGGGCTTTTCCCCTGGTTTTTGCACACCCCCCCCCCAAACCCCAAAGCGCACGTCCATTTTTGCTTCCCTTTCTCGGGGTAGACCAGATTTCCTGCGCTCTGGGGCAATGCATTGGCCCCTGCGATGCTGCAAGGTATTATTTTGAAGGGTCGAAAGGTGAATGCAGGAACAAGATGGCTAGGCAGCTAGAATGGAAAGTTTATGTGCAGAAAGCAAAGATATTTCGGGGCTCAGACTGCTGCATTTAGAACTTTGTCATTCACCCGCCCCCCCTACCCCCCATATTCTAGCTGCAGCGTTTGCACCGGGCACCGCAGACCCGGCTCAGGGGCAAAATGAGAATGATAGGGAACCTCAGACTACATCTTTTAATATGTTTATCATTGAGGAGGTTGAATATAGCCAAATAGACATGGATATAATTTTCTATGAATATTTGTCCTATGTGGAAAGCCACATAGGTATCCAAATTTTATATATAGGAAAGGGTTAAGAAGTGTTTGCAATATGTCACATGGGGGGGTTGTTATTTTTGTTTGTTTGGGGTTAATTATGACCGATTTGTTTAGTCCCCATTTTCTGTTAAGGAATGTTGAGTCCTAGTTACACTGTTTTGGGGCTTTTAAAAGTTCACATTTTTTCCATCCAGAATGAGGAATTCGTGATGGAAGGAAGGCAGCACTAGAAACCCCACTTCTGCGATGCAGGTTGGAGCATTAATTAACCTGACCTAAAAGTGATAGTGAAGTAGATTATTAATAGAATGGACAAGAGAAAAAATAGAAACTCTTCAAACGGGTTTTCTGGAGACAGAGGGAATTGTTGCCTCCTATCATTTCAGGCTGTAGCATTCTTTACAGACAAACCCTTGCAGTATTTGGGTAGGAGGATGCTTTAAGGAATGGGGCAGCAGGAAATGCATAATATTTTCCCCAGGAGAAATGTGGAAGAAATAGGGTTTGGACTTATCTATACATTAAAATGGATTCTTTTGCAGTGGTCTTTAAATGTATTTGACATGATTTTGTGTATGCATATTTTTTTTTGCATGGGCATTATAGGGATTTTAGACTGTGTGCAGGATGTTGGTATTTTCCCTTAAATCTAAGAAGTGATTTGATATTTTGAATCTGGTTCTTTTGAATCTTTGACATCAGTGCAAAGAGATTCAATAAAATTTAAAGATTCTAATTGCAGCAAATTCCTTAAATGTGGGGAATAAGTGAATGGGGCATTTTGCAATTAGCCTGCAAATTTTTAGAGAGCAGGAGACAGCAGTTACCTTTAATATAGGGATTTTAATCGGAGCAGATTCGGGGCTCTGTTTCCTGGAGGGAAATAACCTTACTTAGGAGGGGTTAAAAAAAAAAAAAAAAAAAAGAGCGATTGTGCATGCGGGATATGCTTGGAACACATTAACCTCGGCCGGCAAATGACCATTTGTTGGTTGTGGAATTGAAATGGAGCATGTTTGTTTCCGAATGTCTGCCCTTTCCCGTACCAGAGCCTCAATCTTTAATTCATGGCTGGGAGCTGTCCCAAATCATTGACATTTGGCAACAAAAGTGGGGGGTTGGGAAGGGACGGGGAGACGGAGAGGGTGGCGAACAGAAATGAAGACACGCGGGAGGAAGTTTGAAATGAATGAGAGGTTGAACGAATGAATGAACGGATGGAAAAGGCACAAGCCGCGGACACCAGGGAGGGCAGGAAAGGAGCCCAGGTCGCCCGCCTGAGCCCCGCGGAAGCCGAGCTCAGGGAGGACAGCGAGGGTCGCATGGGCTGTGTGACCTGCTCGGAGGCACGAGCCTCCAAACACGTCCCGCGCGCAAGCTACAGTCCTCCCACAGCCAACTAGAGACGAAGCAGTTATAGTTGCAAAAAAAAAAAATTTTTTTTCACGACTTCTTATTTTACACACGCACACACTCACACATGCGCGGTGTGGAGGGTCTTCTCCTCCAGCAGCTCCCGCAAAGAAACCGTGACGGGAGCGCTTCCCGCCCCCATCGGGCCCCGGGTCCCCCCTTTTAAAATATTGTCCGTGCATCTTAAAGGGTACTTTCTCGCCACTGAGTTTTAGGGGTGGAGATAAAGGGTAAGGTGAGACGGGACGCTGGGTGGGGGAGGGGAGGATGGACTGTATTTTCCTTGGTTCTGGGGCTGCAAAGCTGCATTTGTGGCATGCATTACAGAGGAGGACGTGTGGGATTCGTTTCGTTGTGACCGCATCCTAGTAGAACAAAGATTGGCTTATTCTATCTCAATGTTCTATTCTACGTTGCAGTTGCAAGGGCTTTTCATATTTGGGGGTGGGGGTGGGGTGGGGAGGGAGATTCGTGAAGGTTTACGTATCTGCTGGAGCCGAGGTCGAAGTTAACCTTAGTCCCTTCCCCAGAGCTTCCCGTTCCGGATTAGAAAGCGCAAGGCCCGCCTAGCTCTTCCTGCAGCAATTTGCAAACGCGGAGCTCCCGGAGGCTGCTGCAGGTTCGGTCACCTTCCCTCTCGGTCTGGTTGTGGCCCGGCTCTGGGGACCAGCGGCTGCGGGGTGGCGGGGGCAGCGAGGTGTCTAGCCCTCCTTGGAGACATTCACACACAGGCCGTGGTGACCAGAACACTGTCCAGGAGGGAGCGGGCGCTCGGGGTCCCGGGCATTGGAGGCCCCAACCCTCTGCTCCCCTGTAGCCCCAACGGCTCGGATCAGCGGTTCCTGCGCCCCTCCCGGCCCCCCGCCTGCGTTTGGCTGAGCGCCAGGGAGCGTTTAGTCTGTTGGGTTGGCCTTGGGATGGACAGAAATGGCCTTGGCAGCGGCAGTCCGGCGCCGTGGGGTTTGGCCGCCTGGAGGCCAGGAGCGAGGACTTCGGTGCGGCTGGGGTTACCTCCCTCCTCCCGCGCCCCTCCTCCCCGCGGTGGCGGCCGCTAACCCACCCCCCACCCCCTCCCCCTGCCTCACCCCCTGGAAGGAACCCGGAGCTGGAAGCGCAGAGCCCCGGGGCGACTGCCACCTGCGCCCTGCAGGGTTGGGGCCTGGAAAGAAAGCGTCCCACCCGCCGCAGGCCGTTTGGGGACTTTGGTTTTTCCGGGTGTGCGGGGAGCTGAGACGCGGACAGAGGATGTGGCCGTGAGGATACGGCCCCCCGCGGAGGTAACCCGGGGTCACCCGAGCAAACACAGCCGAGACTCCCCGCCCGGCCCGGACTACCCAGACCAACTCATCACCCCCCGCCCAGTCTCTGGACACAGAGGCTGCTCTTTCTCCAGGAGGGGGGGGGGGGTAGGGGTGGAGGTGGGGAGGGCAATCCTACTCCGCGGGAGGCAATCAGCTTTATAATGAAACAACCCGCGTCGATGGCTGCTGCCGGCTTCCAGAGACTTTATTAATGTATTCAATTCAGCAGTGTTGGCTGAGCACCCACCAAGCCCCGGCCCGAGGCTTTCTGGCACGACGGGGCCTGCGGTCCAGCTGCGCGGCCGCAAGCTTTGCCGCCCCCGCACCCCTTCCGCGCCCCCGCACTCTGCTGTCGTTGCACCCACCCCCGTCACCTCCGAAATGCAAAGATTGCGCTGCGAGAGCCAGGACGGGCTTGCTGGGGAAGTGTTGGGAAACGAAGGAGGGAGTGAGGAGAAAGAGAGAAATAAAAGAGACGGGGGAGGTGAGAAGAGGGGGCGATGGAAACAGAAAAAGATGCTGAGCGAGATGCGGGAGGGAGCTGCAGGAAAGGGATGGACTCGCCTCCCCCTCCCGCACCCGCTCACCCGCGGACAGTCGTCACCCGACAGTAGTTGGAGGCGGGTCAGTGATCCTCGGGCCCCAGCTCTCATTCACCTCTAACCCTGGGGCCCCGCGCAGCGCTGCAGGGCAGGCAGGGTCGCGACGACGCTGCTGACCGGTGTCCCCTCCTCCCCGCAGCGTACCTGGTACAGGCCGTGAGAGCAGCGGGCAAGTGCGATGCGGTCTTTAAGGGCTTTTCGGACTGTTTGCTCAAGCTGGGCGACAGCATGGCCAACTACCCGCAGGGTCTGGACGACAAGACGAACATCAAGACCGTGTGCACGTAAGTGTCCTCTTTGGCCTGCTAGGTTTTTGTCTGGGGGGCGCTGCTGAGGTCAGAGAGGGCCGGCGGGCCTGCGCTCTGAAGTCCCCGCCAGCGCGAATCCGAGCCTGCTGGGCTTTGGGCTCTCGCCCTCCGGCTTTGGCCAGGGCCTGCACTGCCCAGGAGGATCCTGTGGCCTGAGCTGGGCAGAGGAAGATCCTCCCACGCGGGGGCCAGGCCCAGCCCTGCGCAGCCTCACCCGCACCCAGGCGCCGGCGCTCAACGCCTGGACCTGGAACCCGGAGCCAGGGGCCAGAGACAGCTGCTCCACTTCCTTGCTCGACTTGGAGGCAGTCTTCATTCTTTCTTTCTTTTTTTTTTTTTTTTCCTACGTGAACTAGTGGACTCCTGGGTGCTCTCCGAAGAACAGTTCGTTTGGGTTCAAGGAGCGTTTTAGGAAAATACTAGGTTTGCATAAAGGAAAAGTCACTCCCCTTGTTTTTTTGTCCATTTCCCCTGATAAAACCCCCTTCCACTACACACCAAGAACAATTGGGTGCAGGCAAAGGAACGCGGGTCCCTCTTTCTAAGAGAGAGGCTGAAAGAATATTTTGTTTTGTGCTAATGATTTGGCCCAAGAAAAGTTATGTCCTGGGCATCCGGTGACCATCCTGCTGGGCTTGTGGCAGATTGGAGGTTTAGGATAGCCACTCTCCTTGCCGCCCCCCGCCTTCCTCTCTGCTTCCACTTGGTATCCCCAGGCCAGTGCAGCTAAGGGCTAAGAAGGAGTTTATGGCCAGGTCCAGTGGCTTTTCCCAGAGCTTGGCTGGAAAGCACTGCTCCCACTGGCAAAGGAAGTAACTACCTTAGAGCCCTACTGTAGTAGACTAATGACATTTTAGCTGCTACAGACCTTAGGAGTGCCTCCAGCTTCTGCAACACACACACATACACATGTTTTATTTTACTTTATTTTTCAAAAAGAGCTGTAATTCCCACCCCTCACCCAGGAATAGCCCTTACCAAAGAGCCAAGGAAGAGGTGTTCCTTGTTCCCCATACGTTGAAGAAATGATATTCTGCACCATCATTTCTTTACCATCATTTCTTTACAGTGAAGTCCTTGTTCTCGCCCTAAGTCCTGGGGAGGGAGTGTTGACTTGTTTAAATGATGAGTAAATAAATGGGGGTCGATTTTTCCAGACCCCGTCCTAAATACCCTGGTATCCACCAAAAGCTAGGGCAGCTAAGTAACTGGTACCTTCCTATCAGAAAAGGGACAAAAGGCTGGATCTGGATTGCACACCCACCTACTTTATTCCAAATGTCTGATGATAGGTAAGCCTCTCCAACACTCGACGAAAGGTTAGTTGTAGATCAGTCCAAATTTTCTATCATTTGTCAAAATTCAGTTATTCCAAGTTATTTTAATTTTTTTATTTATTTATTTTTTAGCAGGACTTGGTCCTGGAGGACGGAAGTGAGGAGGACTCCTCCTCCCCGCTCCCCAAAAGCTGCAGGCCACTGCTGGGTCTGGGCTCCCACTTCATTAGTGCTCAACACTCTGCTGAAGAAAACCCCCCTCTCAGTTCCATATCTGCTCTTTTCCACTCTATTCCTCTTCCGGGAGGGTCCTGTCCCCATCTGGGCATGCCTAAAGGATGGAGAGAATTAGATATCCTTTGGGAGGTGCAATGACTGCAGAGGGGTGTCCCTCCACCTCTTAGTGTCTCTAAATCTTGCTATTTATTATAAACTGAGGAACCCAGGAGCCCTGTGCTCAGGCTCCCCTCGTAAATTAGAGACTCGCAAAGGTGGTTAGAAACCAGCCGGAGCTCAAGGCATTGCAACAAGCATTTCTATCTTTGCTATCAGCCAGAAGATGGGGTGGGAGTGGAAACCAGGATAAATCAAACAGGGCGCTTGCCTTCAACGCTCTTACAGTCCAGGCTAGCGAGCAGCAGGGAGAGGTAAGAGAAAGCACCACGACACTGCGCGGAGGGCGTCGCTGGTGACCTGGCGCTGAAGGCCCGGGTGAAGGGAGCCAGCCCGGAGTTAGCTAGACGCACAGATCGACCCAGTGCCGAAAGGAGACAGCGCCCCGGGAATCGATCACGGGTTGGAATTATATTTAGTCTCGGGATCTATTTTGGGTTTTCGGAAGAAAGGGGGACAATAAAAAAGGACAGGTTGGTTGAAGGTTGTGGGGGCGGGGCTAGGAGCTGAGCCCAGGGTGGGAGGAAGAGGCTGAGGAGGAAGGCGCGGGGCTCCGGGCAGAGGCGGGGAGCGGGGGCCCTGGAAGGCTGGCAGCCCTTGGGCACCAACGCGGCACCCACCGGAGTCGCGGACCGGGGGGCAGCCTACTACACCGGGAAGACCCTGGGGGGTGGGGTAGGGGCTTCCTGGGGTCTCAGCCCACGGAGGACCTTGGAGAGGGAGAAGAGGAGGGGCCGGGCGCTCGGAGATTGGCCCGAGCAGGTGGTGGCTGCAGAGCTGACCCCAGGGCACCGACACTCACCGACCGACTCGGGGCGGGGACAGGCAGGCAGGAGTCTCCGGACCGACTGTGAGCCGGGGGGACTGTGCAGAGCAAGGCCAGGGCCACGGAGGGCCGCAGAGGAGGGGGGAGAGGAGGAGGAAGGGGAAGTGAGGAGCCGAACAGAGGAAAACCGAGGGGAGGGAAAAGGAGGAAGACAAAGAAGGGAAGGGGAAAGGATGAACGGGAAACAAAAGGAAGGGAGGAGGGAGAGTGCGGGCGAAGGCGAGGGGGTACCGCAGCGGGGAGGGGGGGTGGCACACGGAAGGGACCAGGGGGAGGAGATCTGAGAAGCCAGGCGGGGAGGGCCGCGCTCTGAGCAAGTAACCCATCTTGCAAGCTAAGAGGCATTAATGGGCGGCAGCTTGCAAGGCTTAGCACTGTTTTCCTAGCTTTCCCCGAGGAGGACGAGCAATCTGTTTGCGCAGGCCGAGGTGCCAGCGCGGCGCAGCGGGTGCGGCCCGGCTCCCGGCTGCTGGGTCCCCGCCGGGAAAGGGAGACCAGACGCCGCCGGGGCGGCCTCTGCCCTCGGAGGGTGGCTTGCAGTGTGGGCCGAGGTGTGGGGAGAGCCGCGCTAGGTCGCGGCGGTGGAGGGGAGGTGGGAGGTGGCGCCCGGAGGGGTTTGCAGAGGCCGCGAGGTGGGGGGAGGCGCGGGGGCGCAGGGGGCGCGGGGGCGCAGGGCCGCAGGCCCGGGTCCTCCCCGCGCCCCCAAAGTCAACCTGCTTCCGTTTTGTTCTATTCCTCGCCAGATACTGGGAGGATTTCCACAGCTGCACGGTCACAGCCCTTACGGATTGCCAGGAAGGGGCGAAAGATATGTGGGATAAACTGAGAAAAGAATCCAAAAACCTCAACATCCAAGGCAGCTTATTCGAACTCTGCGGCAGCGGCAACGGGGCGGCGGGGTCCCTGCTCCCGGCGCTCCCTCTGCTCCTGGTGTCTCTCTCGGCAGCTTTAGCGACTTGGCTTTCCTTCTGAGCGCGGGGCCGGCTCCCCCCGTGCGCCCACCCACTCACTCCATGCTCCCGGAAATCGAGAGGAAGATCCATTCGTTCTTTGGGGACGTTGTGATTCTCTGTGATGCTGAAAACACTCATATAGGATTGTGGGAAATCCTGATTCTCCTTTTTGATTTCGTTGGGTTCCTTGTGTTTCATTTGCCAAATGTTACCAATCAGTGAGCAAGCAAGCACAGCCAAAATCGGACCTCAGCTTTAGTCCGTCTTCACTCAAAAATAAGAAAACGGCAAACCCACCCCCATTTTTTTTTAATTTTAATTTTAATCTTTTTTTTTTTTTTTTTTGGCACAAGAATCTCAGGAACGGCCCTGGGCCACCTACTATATTAATCATGTGAATACATGACAAATGATGGGCTCCTCCTAATAAGAAAGAGAGGAGAGGAGAAGGCCAGGGGAATGAATTCAAGAGAGATGTCCACGAGGGAAGCATATGGTGAAAATAACTCACGCTCACGTCTTTCTTCCACAGTATCTTGTTTTGATCATTTCCACTGCACATTTCTCCTCGAGGAAAGTGAAAGGACAGATTGTTGGCTTTGTGGTTTAAGGATAGGAGGGAGAGAGGGAAGGGATTGAGGAAATCTCGGGTGTCTAGGTAAAGGCTTCCAGAAGAATCGCTGCTAAAGTCACTGAGAGGTTAAGCTTTACCTGCTGTTGTCGATACATCTTTCCAAGTCCACTGCCTTTATTTCCCCTCTTCTTTTAGCTGTTACACATACAGTAATACCTGAATATCCAACGGTATAGATCACAAGGGGGGGGGATGTTAAATGTTAATCTAAAATATAGTTAAAAAAAGATTTTGACATAAAAGAGCCTTGATTTTAAAAAAAAAAGAGAGAGATGTAATTTAAAAAGTTTATTATAAATTAAATTCAGCAAAAAAAAATTTGCTACAAAGTATAGAGAAGTATAAAATAAAAGTTATTGTTTGAAATGGGGGTGTCGTTTTGTTTCCTGCCCCAAGCCTGCTTTCTTGGCCCAGTTGCCCCCTGGTTGATTACCTGTAGGGACCCAGGATGCCAGAGGACGGATGCACCTGTTGGCAAGCGGGTCGACGGCCTACGGTCTTCAAGCAGGCCCTCTTCGACTAGGTCACTTTGCCACCTTTTCGAAATTCTGTTTACTTCAAGAAGAGAAAGAGGAAGTTTAATTTTTTAAAAAATAAATAAAAAGCAGAGA
The DNA here is from genome assembly GCF_011100685.1 of Canis lupus familiaris. Taxonomy (NCBI): domain Eukaryota; kingdom Metazoa; phylum Chordata; class Mammalia; order Carnivora; family Canidae; genus Canis; species Canis lupus. Next base: position 7,364,934 of record NC_049256.1, on the reverse strand, counting down.
TCTTTTCTAGAGGAGGTTTCAGGGGGAATGGGACTTGCGCGGGGAGGGGGGGGGGCTTACAGCTCACCTAGACCCAAGGCCAGTCCCCAGCCTGCGGCCCCCTCCCCAGGCGGGTCGGAGCCCTGACCTCGGTCCGCGCGGGCCGGGTCCTAACCACGATTCGCCTTTTCCTCTGCGGTGGCCGGACGCAGCTTGCGGACCAACCACCATTAAGGGCTCCAGCAGAGGGGCCGCGGAGAGGCTGTGGTCCCTGGCAGGGCTCAGGTGAATCCTTTCATAATTAATAAGGCAGCTCAGCTGACATGGCGAGGAGACGGGGCCCTATTGATCTGCAGTCGAGCTGCTTCCCCCTGTCCTATTTATAGGCCCCGCATGGCCTTAGAGAGAAGTAAACACTGGAGAGTGCACGGAGCAGGGGAGACCGGGGTCCGAGCCCAGCGGGAACTGGAGCAGGAATGGGGGAGGGCGACCCGAGCCTGCGTCTCTGGGTTCAAAGAAATTGAAATCTGGTTTCCAGGAGCCGGGGAGGATGGGAGGGAGCTGCTGGAGGGGGAGGGGTGGCCTCCCGCGGGGGTGGGGGTGGTGGGGATGGAGGACCAGCGGCGCCAGGCCGCGGAGGCTGCGGCGGGTTCCTGCGCCCCCCGAGGGCGCGCGGGGGGCCCTGAAATGCAATGTGTAAACAACCGCTGGAGTAACAGTTCATAAATCAAAGCCGGCAGGTCGCAGCCCAATCTGCATTCCCCCCACGGATTGAATTCCAGCAACACATGCGCCCCTGCGCCCCGAGCGCTCCCAGCATCTATGACCGCGGCAGGTGCGCGCGCGCGCGCCGCGCCCCGCCGCTCCCGGGAAGAGCATCCCCCCCTTCCTCCCCCGTGCACCCCCCCCACCCCGCCCCTGCACAGATCCCCCGTTCTCCGCCACCAGCAAAGAGGATCCTCTCTGCCTGCGCCGAGCGGTCCCCCACGGGGAACGCTGGTTGTTTGGGAAAACAGCGTTTGGTTTTGATCATTTCGTTCCAGTGGTTATTTTCGCCCCGAGTGTAAGTGGGATGGCTCTAACCCGAGCTCAGTCCCCTGGAATTCAGACGAAAACGTCTGAGCCTGTTTTAAATACGAAATCTATTTAACGAGGGGGAGGAGACCACGGGAAAGAAGGAGGGGCTCCTACTGTCCTTCTTTGCCTGCGGAGCTCGCCGCCTCCCGCGCGGATCTTTCCCGGGGGACCCCGGAGGCGCCCCGGTGCGCACCGCTGGGCCCCTGGCTAGCCCGAGGGAAAGGCGCCCAGGCTCTCCGCAGGCTTTCGGGGGAGGGAGATTTCTGCGGCGGGCGGAGGATGCCCCTCCCCGAGCAGCGCTCCAGGGGTTCCCACCTGGAAAGGTGTCTCCCTCGAGGTCCGGGAGGAGGCGAGGCTGACGGAGGGGCCAGGAGCGACGGGGCGCAGAGGAATGGGAACGCGGGCTCGTCTGTGCTCCCTGCAAGGTTCTCCTTAAGGAACCCGGTCCTCCTGCGGCCCCAGCTGCCTCCCTAGACGGAGGGCGCCCCGTGGCCACGACCTTCCACTGCACCTGCCCCCAGATCGCCCTGGGGGTGCCTGGAGAAAGCGTGTTGGGTGCTAGGCCGGCACCACCTGCACGTGCGCTGGGAGGGAGCCCCAGGAACGCAGGGCCTCGGGTCTCCGAAACACGGGCTACCGCATCTGGCTCCTTAGAGAACATTTCTTCTTGTTGCGGTGATTGTTTAGATTATTATCGCGCCGTCTTCGACTATAATTTGCTGTTTAATCATGATGACATCTCCATATGTTAGCTGATGTTGTTTTTCAGCAGCAACGCGGTAAGCCCTGTTCCCAGCTCAGAGAGATAGTAACCTGGGTGCCAACACCCCTCGTCCAGACTGGGGGTGGGGAACCGAGTGGGTTTCGGGCACTAAGGAGATGGTCACACCCGCCTCCACCACCAGCAGCAGCATCCCTAGCTCTTGTAGGACCCGCTCCCTGGGGCCCACCGGCGCGGGCTCTGAGCCTCTGAGATTGGGATTGCAGGGGCGCCCTCCTTCAAGGCACTGCCTGCCCAAGCCGATTCAAGACACGGAGGCCCACTAGAGTGTCATGTTTGGGTATCCTCGTGAAAATGTCAGGGAGGTCAGCTCCAGAGCCCGTGGGAGGAGGAATTAGAGGGAACAAGGAGACCGCAAGAGGAGGAGGACCTGGAAAATGGGGAGGCACAGAAAGAAGGGGAAGAGTCAGCAGATAGGAGAGAGGGAGCTGATGGTCTTAAACACAGAAGGGGATGATGGAGAAACTTAGAGGTGGAGTGATAGAGTTGCAGAGGAGGCGTGGAGGATAGAGAAGAAATTGGGACTGATTTTCATTCAGCACTCTCAGAAAAGCAAATGGGCACAAGAACCACCGTGCAGATTCTCTTTCTGTAGATCCAGAGATGCTTCCACTCCAGAGGGAACCTCAAGGGTAGGGCCACTGTCATCACCGAGCCACAGAGCCACCGAGCCAGAGCTACCGGCTGGGCAGGCACTCTCTACACACCTGAGCCCATCCCTGGGGAAATTAGATGGCTGAGATAAGATGAAGCCTTTCCCTTTTCCCCCTTCCTGAAACTCCTTCAGATCCAGGCTGAGCTGCTTCTGGGAAGGTCTCCAACTGGTCCTCTCCCTCTCCCACTCCCCCACACAAGCAAGGCTGTGCGCCCCAGCAGCTCCAGGCTGGGCACTGGCAGCCCTGGAGGCATCCGCTCTCTGGAACCGTCTACTCTCTGGTTCCATGGGACCAAAGAAAAGGTCCACTGTTTCACGGGTCCAAAGCATTGCTTCCCTCCTGCCTTGCCCCTACTGTGTAAATAATGTGGGGAGGGGGGTGACAGTGAGGATGCCAGCTGTGTGGCTGGAGCAAGACTCACGGTTTACTTCCTGGCAAGCCCTGCCCTCTCAAGCCACTGCAGGCAGGCATTAGGGAATTTTGTAATGCTAGTTTATTCCCTCTTCCCCCAAGGAGAGGAACAGTGTCTCTCAGGGACGTTCCTGGATGTTGGGGCCAGGCAACCTCAGCAGCCAATCCCAACACAGGAATAAAGAAACCCTGCCCTGCCCTGCCCACTTGAGCCCCGTGGGGTGAAGACGTAGGGTAACATTCCCATCCAGATGTTCACCCTGGAAGGACATGGCCTTTAGGATGAGGACTGCCAAGCCAAAAGACCTGTTACCAGCTGCATAATCTTGGGTGTGTTACTCAACCTCTCTATAACTCAGCTTTCTCCTCTGTAAGATGAGGAATAATCATACCTACCTTGTTGGGTTGCATTTTATTTTAACAAAGGGAAAGCGTTTTCCCACTACGTGCCTCTTACCTAATGTTGGATATTATTTTTGCTTCCTCCTGCCTCTAAACCAGTTTAATCTGATAAGTCTTGGTGAATTCTTCAAAATAACTCCTAGTAGAAAGCCTCACTATGATGGGTAATACTTTAGGGAAGTTTTTCTTCCTAGTCCAGCAGCTTAAATTCCTCTTGCTGCAGGCTACTTAGCGCTCCACCCCACGCTGGCCTTCTCAGAGGATGCTCTAGATAAGTTCCTTGAAGTAAGTCTGCTGCTCCAGGTTGACTGTGCCCCCAGACCCTCCAGCCACAATCCTCCAGCCCTGGCTCTCTCACTGCCTGCAAACCCCCAACGTGGAATCCCTAGATTCTCCCAGAACTGACCAGATTTACCTTGGAGCTTCCTTGACAGTTTCCCTTCTTCCTCTTCTCTCTGCTGCCATGTATATGATAATAATTTATTATAAATTAATATTTATATTAAATTCCTTTCCACAAATTAAAACAAAGTATTTATTGTAACCATCAAAGCAATACATTGATGCATAGAATGAAAACAAATTAACCCACCCTGCCCCAGTAATTGATGGATGTGTTTCCTTCCGGACTTTTCCTCATGCATTGAAAACATATTGGCATGAACCTATACAGAGAGTAGAAATTTTTCCCCTTCCCTTCCCTTCCCTTCCTTTCTCTTCAGAGGGAGAGAGAGAGAGCACCAACAGGGAGGGGCAGAGGGAGAGGGAGATAATCTTTTTTCTTTTTTTTAAAGATTTTTTATTTATTTTTCATGGAGACACAGAGAGAGAGAGAGAGAGAGAGGCAGAGACACAGGCAGAGCGAGAAACAGGCTCCATGTAGGGAGCCCGATGTGGGACTCGATCCCAGGTCTCCAGGATCACATACTGGGCTGAAGGCAGAGCTAAACTGCTGAGCCACCAGGGTAAAGAATCTTAAGTAGGCTCCACGCTCAGTGGAGACTGACGTGGGGCTCGAGCTCATGACCTGAGTCAAAATCAAGAATCCCATGCTTAACTGACTGAGCCGCCTAGGTGCCTCCAATTTTTGTTTGTTTGTTTTTTAACAAAATTATGATATATGTTTCTCTTGTACCAAATCCTTTGAGATCAATAACTAAACAAACGACTCCTTCTTTTAAATAGTTATACGATATTTCTCGGGATGGCCATACTACAGTTTATTGAATTCTCTACCCATTGATGGACATTTAGGTTTTCCTGTGTGTGTGGGTTTTTTTTTTTTTTGTCCCACAAATATTGTTATAATAAGCATTCTTATTCAAACAGCCTTATGTATTAGTATTTTTGTTTTTTGATACAACAGATTCTGCCAAAGTTGGATTGCTGGCCAGAAAGGTATGTGTTTGTGTTTACTTTTTATTTTTAAAACGTATATGTGCTTTTAATTTGAAAAAAAAAATGCTGCTGGATTATTTGTCCAAAGTGTATAGAGTGCTCATTGACCAGCATCATCATCAACACTTTTTAAATTTTTTTTCAACCCAGTAGATAAGCTGGTAGCTTTCTGGAAGCCCAGCTTTTCTGGGCACCAACACTGATATGTCTGGGCTCCTCTAGGGCCCTGATAGTCATCAGAGCTCTGGTCAGGAAAACAGCTAGATTTTGAATTCTCCTCCTCCTCCTCCTTCTCCTGCTGCAGGCAGCCACTGTGGCCCTGCAAGTAGCGACTTTCATGCAAAATCAGATGTAATTAGTCCTGGAAAATTCTGACTCTCTCGCACTAATCTAATCCACAGGCCTCCGGAGCTAAGGACATAGGTGCTTCAGGGCAGGTTCAGTGATTGATTGTGGGTGGGTGGAGTGGGGCTCAGCCATGGGTGCCCTCCACCACTACTTCCATTAGGAGCTATCCTTGCTGCCAAGCCTGCTCTGTGAGTCGGTACCAAGTCTTCAACCCCTTGGCCTGTCTGCCATAGAAGGTGAGTGAAGGAAAAAGGCAGCAAAGGAAAAGAAAATTTTAGCCCCCAGGAAGGGTAGCAAAGATGGCAGTTGAACTTTTCTTTTCCTTGCCCAGTAAGATGGAGAGGCTTCTTCAGGTGGGACCAATTCAGAGCCAGCAGGGAGGAGGTCTGAACCATCAGTAGATATTTGGTGTATAGACACCAGCTCATACGCTGTCCTTCTCTGCCTGCACCTCAGCCTAACTTTATTTTTATTTTTTTTAAGATTTTTATTTATTCATGAGAGACACAGAGAGAAAGAGGCAGAGACACAGGCAGAGGGAGAAGCAGGCTCCATGAAGGGAGCCTGATGTGGGAATCGATCCCTGGTCTCCAGGATCACACCTCGGGCCGGGCCGAAGGCAGGCGCTAAACCGCTGAGTCACCAGGGCTGCCCTCAGCCTAATTAAAAAAAAAAAAAATTAATTTACTGTTATTGAGCACTTAGTGAATACTAAGCATTATGCTAAAGCTTTACAAACAGTATCCCATTTCTGCTTTGATTTCTATAGATTGTATTATCCCCATTTTACAGATGAAACACAGGCTTAGAAAGAAAAGAGGTTAATAATTTGCCCCAAATCAGCAGGTAGTAAGGAGCCGCCTGAAAATTTGAGTAGTTATCTCTTTCAGAAACCTATTTTAACACTTCACTTTATCTGTTACTATTTTGAGCCAAAAGAAAGAGAGCACTAGTTAAAAAACAACCATAAAGCTAAAGTCCTGTGATAGAACAATCTCCTGAAGATGCTATGCTCTGATTTCTGGAACCTGTGTATATGTTAGTTACTGGCAAAGGGGGAAGTAGGTGGCTAATAGGCTGATTTTAATAAGACAGGGAGATTATTCTGGATCCCTCTGAGGGGCCAGTGTAATCACAGGGGCCCTTAAAATTGAAAGACAGAAGCAGAAGAGGACTGAGAAAGGAGATGAGGGGACTCACCATTGTTGGCTTTGATGGAAGACACAGCCCAAAAGCCAAGGAATTCCGGTAGTCTCTAGAAGATGGAAAAGGCAAGGAAAGGATTCTTCCCTAGAGTCTCCAGAAAGGAATGCAGCCCAGTGATTTTACCCCAGTGGAACCATGTCAAACTTCTGACCTGTAGAACTAACTGTAAGAACATAAATTTGCACTGATGAAGCCCCCAAGCTTGTGGTAATTTGTTACAGTTGGAAGTGGAGAAATAATGCAAGTGCAATTTGCATCAGACTGATGTCGCTGAATACATTTACGCATAT